>NC_066312.1:9610000-10235000 GCF_905404315.1 Leptidea sinapis | reverse complement strand
TTGTAAGTGCTATTTAATATAAAATAATTAATGCTTTGTTGATTCGTCTTGCACTGCCATCTAATTGCGATCTTGTCAAATTATTGCTTGCAACTTCTTCTTCTCTAATATATAAAATTCTCATGTCGCGGTGTTTGTGGTTAAACTCTTTCGAAACGGCTTGACCGATTCTCATGAAACTTTGAGTGCATATTGGGTAGGTCTGAGAATCGGACAACATCTATTTTTCATCCCCCTATTGAATTAATTGATTTGTTTGATAATGTCTCAGCATTAAAAAATACAAACAACTACAAATGTTCACCCATCTACGATCAACAGTTACTTTTGTATCGCGTATTTTAATATCGGCAATACAACGTATGCTGGGTTAGCTAGTTACAATATGAGCTTTAAGGAGGCTTGGCTACGTTTAGCTGATACTAAAAATGCTTGACAATTACAGTTTCAATTTTTATACCATTGCTATTTTAAGGTTCGTCTGTTTGTCTCTTTATAAAAACTTTCCTGCATTCGCCTGAAGCTGTCCACCTGATGTTTAACCGACTTCAAAAAGGAAGTTCTCAATTCGATCGGTATTTTTTCTATGTATGTACACCGATTACTTTGAGATTTACGATCCAATTTACGTAATTCTACTTTAAACCTATCAATAGTTAGCACATATAAATTATAGTATTTTATTAATATTAAAGGTAAAGGTAATAAGAGATGTATTCATTTAAATTTTAAATATTCGACACTTTTGAGTTTTTGAAGTCGGTTTTTTTAACTTTGTTTTTTTTTATACGTTACATGATCCGATTTCTGTGTGATGTTCATACAAATTATAAATCAACACCTTCTTGCTTGAAACAGCGATTTGTATAGCACGAGAACCAAGAAATTAATTCAAATAGATATACCTATTTATTATGTCTGAACTAAATGACCTGTCGTTCTCACTCTTTGCCTCAGGTGGAAATCGTCCGTCACACACGTCGTTGATCTGCAGGGCGCACACTTAACCAATTCATATATATAGCTTAATAATAATAATAAAATTCTTTATTGCCATAGAAATCATTACAAATATAAAATGAACAATTAGGATACGCGATGAAACAAAAGGAAAAGGCTCAGCTTCACCTGACATGCAATCATGGATTTATGTTTCCATGCAGCGCTGTTTTTCAGCCAGCCCCTCCTCCCTGAGGTGATGATCGGGAGTGGATGTATTGTGGCTCCCCGATTACCTACTTAAGCTATCTTTTTTTTTATAAAATGTAATGTTAGAAAAAAAGTGTTCTGATTACCCTTGCAAGTGTATGTGTGTGTGTGTGTGTGTGTATGTGTGTGTTTTCGAATGTGTATGAGTGTGAGCGTGTGTTTGTGAAAGATATTTCCAGTGGAAGTGGTTCAATTTCTCCGCAGCAAGTTGCTTTTTTAGTAGAGCAAAACGGCATTTTTTTTAAAAGGACTCGATACTTATTTGTTTCGTTAGAGGAGGAGGTAAGTCATTCCATATTTTTGCTGCAGAGAATCTGAAAGATCCCCTTATATAGATAGATATAGAATCTGATAGATCCTTATAATAATAATAGGTCATTTATTCCAGGCATTTAAAATCCATTCCAATAAATTGAATAATATTGAATAAGATGCATAGAATACAGAATAAAATAATATATTGTTGACACTGACAGGTGGATAGAGTGAAGATGTGTATAAAAGGCAATGTCCCCCTAGCGTCCACACCAGCACACATCTTACAGTATCTTGGTGAGGGAGGCATGTACTTACACCCCACTAGAGCAAAGTCTAAATAAACAGAGGCGACCTCGAAACGTACTAGTCGACCCGGACGACTATTTTACCATAGCGAACGCGACAATAACACCATCACCGACACCGACACCAAACCAACCACATCGCCCTCGGAGACATAGGTGTGGCCATGTACAAGAAACCGCTGCCACTCATCACTTTGATGATGTCCACCGGCCCGCAACCTAATATAATACAATTCACACATCTAGACGCCCGACGAGATAGTCCTCGTTCTGTAATCGTTTAACACCACTCACACTCACATCACAAATCACACACCTGCAATAATACTACACACAAGTAGTAGCACACTTATACACATACATTCACACAAAATTACAAACATACATATATCACTTCTATTCAAACCTAGAGCCCATTGGACTAACAGATATATTAGATCGTTAGTGATCTTCTCTCCATCCAACTTAGCGAGCAGGCGGTTCGATTCTCCTTCCAAGACACCCCGCACCTGTAAGCTACTTTGGCCTCCAAGGCCTCCGCCCGGCTTCGCTGTAAAAGTTTTTAGGACTATAAGCACAGAGGAGGTTTTTAGTCGGTAGGGAGTGTCACCCGAGCCCGACATATGGGCGCCGTAATTCAGTACGTAAATGTATTTTCCACATGTCCAAAAAAAAAATTGACGAGCTGGGGACCTGAAAAAAAACTCTGCTCGATTCCTGTTCGAATATTAGTCATTCGTAATTTATTCTTAGAAGCTTAACAAATTGATCTATTTGATTTAAATGTTAATTATTTAGATTTTATTTGTGAAATTTTAGAAGGTCGTATTAAAATTTGTAATAAAAACAAACCCCTTTCGATCTTATTTCCAAGAATAGAATAAGCTGCTTAAGGTGATTATAACTCTTGTTACGATCATTAACCAAGAGGCTGCTTCATCCTAAATTAATGAGACGAAATCTTTATATCTACAATAATATTGAAATTGAACTGCCCAGTTTTACAAGGTTTTATTTAACCTGCCGTGTTTGTTTGATAAGATCTGTTGATCAAATCTTCCAACCAAATTTTGAATCTGTCATCCTTAACAGATTGAGCTGAAAATTTTCATAAGTATTCAGTTCTGATAACAATGCGTTTTTTATTTCTCACCATGACATAGCTAATGCTTTCAAGATGAAGTACCTTGTGAGCGAAAACCTCACAGATTATTAACGGAGTCATGAACGCCGTGGTATTGTTATTAGGTGAAAATATTTTCTGGGCGGTAAACGATGAAAAATATCTTTACCTAGCTTTCTTTAAAAGTTCCTTTAAAGCTTGTAACGCAAATAAAAAGGAAGATTTTTTTGACGTATTCCCCTGCAACTGAAGTACATTTGTCAATGAGTGACAACATATTATAAAAATGTCATTTTTATTTTGTTCGTCAAAATGGCCCATCACGTTATCCTTCATTTCTTCGTTCCCTACTAATCGGCGTCCACACAAATATCTCAGGCTAGGCAGTGACTATAACTTTGTCTGAAATAATTTATGCAATATCGATTTATTTTCTATATACAGGCATTTCGCCTAGTTCTCTAACGGTATTCTTACATACCACAATAACAAAGATATAAAAGAAAACGTAAAAAAGGGTTCCCATAAATTCGTTCTTGAAGCAAATGTATATATGTGTAGATATATACAACGACGGTACCCATGCCGTATCATACTGGAAACCGAACAAGGATGCTCATTCCACACCTTGGTTGTACGTGAAGAAAGTTCTTTGAACGCCATCCAGATGGCGTGGATGATATCCTAATTTGTGTCACGAATCAGGTAAAACAGCTCTTCGGATCGTTCCTCGTGACAATGCGGTAGAGGACACACAATAAAGCGACGCGGACGTCTCTACGCAACTCCAAGTGATCAAGCCGTTTACAGAGCACTGGATCCTCGACCATTGAAGGAGCTCTATTATTATTGCTCTATGTTATTTACAAACATAATATTAAATCCGTTGAAATACATACATAATGTGGTATAGATATAATATTTGCCTTGTCATATTGATTCGGACTTATCGTTAACAAGCAGCCCATAACGTGTCGCTAGACTTGATAACGTTCACGGGGAAACGTGACAATTGCATTGAATATTTCGTTTACTATTATAGCTGTTTAATTATTACTAAGCAAAACCCTTCATCTATTTCTCTACTCCTTATAGTTTATAACATAAGCGACCTACAATTGAAAGTCCAGTTAAAATCTTTCCAACCGAATCATATTACCTGGAGCGGCCATCTGTATCAAGTAAAAGCAACCCACCTTCGACCACAGTACAGTAATAGAACCAGAACTTTAACTTCGTACTGAAGCGCCGGAATCACGCACACATACACACGATTTTCACGGCCGCTAAGCAATCTTGGGGAGACTAAACTATTGAAGTAATTAGAACCGCGCCGTCTGCGTCAATCTTTTTGTATGTACCAACCCGAGTGCTCCGCCCAGAGATAAGTATAAATTTCAAGGAGACCGCTGAGTAACGCTACTGTTTCGTCGTGTTTAAAAAATCTAAAATATTTCATAAAAGTAATTAAGAAACAATGCATAAAAATAAATTACGATAAACGATAATATACGATATTGGACGCACCAACATTTAGAGCTTGAATTCATTGTTTGAGTTGCGTCCCATGATGTTCCATGTACATACGGATATCATTCGCAGTCACACAATGTATTTAGTTGTGTGTCAATATCACCAAGACCTGAATGTGCTATAAAAAAGTGCTCAAATAATACGTTAACGACGCAAAAAAAGATGGTGTGACTTATAACCGATAAGTTTATATGTGCTAACAAAAAGCGATAATAATTTAGTAAGACAAATATTTTTTTCACTTTACATGGTACAATTATTGACAAATATTCACATGACTTTCTCCCCCGCTTGTCAGAATGAGACAAATGAAAGGACGTGACCATCACACAGTCAGAAATGAAAACTATAGAGACGCACTTTTTTTTTAGGGATTTAAAGGAAACCTAGTAAACAATGATTAGCAATATTGTATTTTGTGTACAGAAAGTCATTGCCGGAGAATGTGAACGGCTTACAAGAACGTGAACAATTACAAACTAGTACTATTTACACGGTATCACAGACGTATCGTTACCTAATGATAATTGATACTTATTTAAACCTAAAATCTGTAAAAGCTATATAAAAGGTAGAGCTCGTGAGAAGAACATACAAAAAACTAAACGACCACTCTTTTCAATCAAATAGAGTATTTTACAGTGGCTGTAATAAACATAATAATATAGTTTGTAAGGTGCTGCATTCAATAGAAATCCTTTTCCTAAATGAATCGTGTTTAAATAATATCGAATATTTCCTAAAAGGTAATTTATTTTAACTTTGATTTGACGTAATTCCTATAAATAATAAAATGTATAAATAAATAGAAAGAACATAATTTAATGTATGAATCGTGTTTATATAATATAATAAAATATTTCGTAAAAAGTAATTAATAATACACTGTATAAATATAAAAAATATTAATACTAAAAATAGTTTTGCTTTTTGTTTTATGGAAACAAAACAAAAAACAAACGAGCGTACGCGTCGCCTACTGTTAAGTGATCACCGGCCGCGGCGTCCACATTCTCTTGCAACACCAGAGGAATCACAGGAGCGTTGCCGACCTTAAGGGAAGGTGATTTTTCATATAAGTTAGTAGTTTAAGCTTTAATATCGTCAATATAGCCTTCGTAGATATATTTGAATATAAATGATTGAGATTAAAACTCAATTATTGATGAACCAACATTTCATTTCATAGTACTCTTATACTAAATTTAACATTTGTAGGGTTTTTCAATTTCTAGGCACAATTTAAGATTTATATTAAAAATGAACTAGGTTAGTGCGGTTTACCAGTGTGTCAAACTCGTTGGGTCGGTGTTATGCAAGATATTACGTATAAAATATTACAAGGTACTAAATCACACGTCAATATTTGAGTATCATGCACACAAGTTAAACAAGAAATTATCCATGATTTCATGTTATTAATATATTTTATATGTATGATTACCATCGCCAACACAATAAATACTAATTTATTACATAAAACTTATTATAAATAAATCTACATGTGTGTTTAATTACACTTACAAGGCATCGACAAGCAAGTATCAGATACACATAATTTTAAAATTTTATTTTTTACTGTGCAACATAAGAAATAGATAAAAATTTAATTTGGATTAAGTAAATTGTGTATAACAATATGACAAACAAATTTAATTTAAATATGAACACAACCAAAGTATTAAAACATAATATTTATTGACTAGTAAATATTTTTGTCAAGAAACATAGCAGTTTTCGAAGTAAGTTTCGAAACGCAAAAAAACTTAATAATTACTTAAGATACTATATATATTATACTTTACTTAGAATATAGTAGACCATCTTTCGGAAGGCTGTAGGTGTTAGCAATTCTATTAAGAGAGCGAAAGTAACCATGGTTAAGCTTTACAGTATTTGTTTGAAAATATCGTATCTCCTCTCACTCCAGAGCATGTTGGAGCAATCAATTTCGCCGTTAACAGTATACAAAAAAATAACAATCAAATAGAATTTTACTATTGCATACTTGATAGGCTGAGAGTATACTTTATATTACTTTAGAAAGATACGAATAGTTTTGCTTCTGTAGTTAAAGCTTTTTGTCGTGAACATAGGCATCGTAAAGAAAGAATAGAATGATGAATTGAATATAAACGAAAGAGATTAAAACTCATATTATGAATCAACCTTTCATTTCATCGTACTTATACGTTAGTATTTATACATTAGAAAAGTTTTTCAATTTCTAGGTACAATTAAAGCTTTGAAAGGCGCAGCTGATGGTGTGGCACCGTCAACATGGTCCAAACAAGGCAATGGTTGTCCAGGAGCTTGCAACACTGAGAACTTTTGTAAAATTGTTGTTGTAAAAATGAAAATATTGCATTTTGCCAAAACGTCCCCCAAACAGCGGTGCTTAGCAAGACCAAATGGAAAGTAATGATCAGGGAGACTTATCTTTCCATTTTTCAAAAACCTTTCAGGTTTGAAGGAGTATGGTTCTGGATACAACGTATCGTCCATTAGTATGTTAGTGTAGTTACTAACAACCATGGTATCCTGTAAATGAAAATAAATTATGTGAGGGTTGTGAGGTTTACTGATGTTAATGTTTACACTAGAATTTAATGACGAATCTTTGACATGATCACTCCGTACAGTAAACGGCATATAAACTAATTCTTGTTTATGTATGAGCAATCAGTTACCTGTTTGCATAATACATAAATACTATTAACTTTATTATTAAAAAAATTACCCTCGGGATCTTGTAGCCAATAAGTGTTGTATCTGCTAATGCTCGATGTGGGACCCCAAGGGTTCTTCCCATAAAATGGCGCACACATTCATGTACAATAGCTTCGTTGTATGGCATGCTGTAAACAAAATTAATAAATTAAAACTCTTTAATGATATCGAATAGCATATTTCATGAAAAGAATACTCACTTAGGTCTGTCGTCCAAATTCGGTAGACGTTCCTTTCCGACCACTCGATCTATTTCTTCCTGAGCTTTCCTTTGAACTTCTTGATCTCTTACTAAATAACTAAATCCAAAACTCATACTTTTGCTTGTTGTTTCAGTTCCAGCCATAAACATATCCATACACATTGCAACTAGTTGCCCTTCTGAATAAGTATTTACTTCACCATGTTTATTTAGAGCCCTTATATATGCATCCATGAAATCGTTATCTTCTTTGTTTGGATCAAATCTTTTCTTATGTCTTGCAATTTCATCTCTTAAAAATTTCCAAATTCTTTCATGTGTTGCAACAAAATTTTTATACCCTGATAAAGATGGTGAAACAACACTTAAAATTGGGAAATGACTAAAAGCACAACCAACCATGTCAATTGCAGCAAACAGATCATAGAGCAATCTTTGAAGATGTATCATCTGAGGATCATTCGGTTCATATCTAAGTCCAGCCATCATGCTCCAAAGAGTATTCAAAATATATGTATTGAAAAAATTGTGCATATATAACTCCACACTTCCTCTATCACCAATTGCATTATAAACATCTCTAACCATAAAGTTGCCTTCGTTCGATGAAATTTGAGCCATGCCTTTCCGACCAAAACCAAAGTCTTTCAAATGCTTAAGTAAAAAACGTCTTTGTTCTTTCCATAATTCACCATCGGTGACTAAAACTCCCTTTCTTTCACCCCAAGTTCTTGTTTGATAAAATATTCCTTTTGGTCTACCGTCAATGTCTTCGTTGTATAGCATTTCTTTGTTGGCTTCTAGTGAATTAACAAGAACAATACGATCTTTGCCAATTTTGAGTCCCAAGAGATGGCCATCGGAAGAGTATAATTTCGTCAACTCTTTAATACACTTATAGAAGTAACCATTCTTATCACGAAGCTTCTTAACTTCGTAAGCGCAACCAAGAACGGGTAACCATTTTGGGCCTGGAGGAAAGTTTCTTGGCTTGACAGAGTCTAAGTAAAGAAGCAGAGCTATAATTCCAATAATCACTAAAGCTGTAATCCACATCTGAAACAAATAGAAGATTGCTTAGTCAATAAAAATTAGTATTAGAGTGTATATTCTGCGGAAGGATATAATTAGGTTTATCAATATCATCGTATATATTCACATCATAGTATTTAATAATACAATATGACTCATCTTTTTGGAGATTTATCGTATCACTACGCGTTGAGTTTTCGAGCTCATTTTTAATTGCTCACATTGGATTGTAAGATAGAAGATTTTCAACAAAGTTGCATTTACGATTAGTAGTTAATCAAGTAATCACTGTATAATGTATGTTAAGTACATTGAAATTTACAAATATGTGAGTTTGCCGACAGTAGTTCCCATATTAGGACAATTCCACATGTTTTCTTTATTCCGATAATAAAACCAACCAACAAGTTAATTATGAATACGCTTCGAAAAAGTCCAAACGAACTCAATAAATAGAATTCAATTATCACGCAGTTAGGTGTAAAAAACAAAATATATACACAAAATACTAATACAAATATAAGGAAAGTTGAAGCCAATTCAGACATACAAAAACAACATAACATAGTTGAAACTCGAGAAGTGCATCTTGTATGATCACCATAATATAAACAGTTGAGATGATCATCAACACAAGTTCATTGCTATAAAATTAAATAATTTAAAGTTATAAATAGTGTGTGATCGCCTTAAACAGTATCGGACACTGCTATGTAACCTGTTCTGTGTATTATGCAAACACTGCTTCCTTGATGTAGAAATCAGGGTAAAGTTATTAATTTAACACGACTGGTCATACTTAGATAATGAACGGCTATTTTTATTGTAGAGAAAAACACACAAGGGTACGGGTTACCTAGTGTTATTCCCACCCACTTTCCTTTCTATTACCCACATTCTCCTGCAACAGCAGATAAATCACAGAAGTATTGGCAGCTATTAAGAAAAGTGTCCACCCATGTCTGGAAACACCAAACAAAAGTCCTTGTAAACTGCGCTTTAGAGGAACGCCAGGCATCCAGGTGGCAGGGATGAGGATGAATGATGAATATCCTAGTTTGTGGCGTGTCGTACGAAGGTGGATTTCGAGTTTATGAATCAAGTCAAATAGCTCTTCGGAACACTACCCCGTCTCCCCTCACTTATGTATTCGTTTCATCAATTCGTTCGTTGATCAACTGGTGACCCACTAGGTATAAGAAGAGCTGGCGTTAATGCTTTCCATGAATTTGGAGAGCAGAGATGTAATAGCAATAGGCCTGTATTTAGCCCGTTTGAACTGTATTTCTTATTTGCGATCGGTTAGACGAGGGCTGAATTCCAGGAAAAAAGAGTTTACTGAACAGTTTTCTGTCTGATCTGTACTCCCGGCATAGAGCTCTAGATATGCTAAGATTTCGCACGGGCGATTTGGCATTTAAAGAATCTATAGGCACGGTTGTGTATTTTTCTCTTTAGAACTTTGCTATTTATCTATGTTTGCAATTTCATATATTGAATTAGAACGGCAACTTACAAAAACATTTTGATCTACCGTCTGAATTGCTTATGTAGATTTGTTACCTCCTAGCTCCATCGTTTATAGAACGCTCTAATTACGTTACGTTATGTCATAGAAGTTCCAGTAACCACAAATAGTCGTGGCATCATTGCGCCAAATAGAGAACTAGACTCCCAATCGCCTATTAAAAGGTCGTGAAAATGTCCCAGCAGCGTTGTATATACGTATACATTAAGTTATTGTATCTCATCATCGTATCTGTAGATAACATTAAGAAATTCATTCAAATTAACATCCTATTTCGTGGCAGAAAAGTCTATTGTATACATTCATGAAACTCATTGATTGTAGTGCCAAATATACGAAACGGACGTCTCTTTCACACATTTCATCGGCAATATAATTTTTTTAGCAATCGAAATGCAATTATTTAGCAATATGATTAAAAACATCAAGTAAGTAACATTTATTTTGTTAATTTAAAGGGGCACTTGCCTGAAATATGACACTCGATTCTATTTAGTTTGCATATGCTGTTATTTGGAGAGGTTTTCACTCAAATTCAAATGTTTTTATTCAAAATAGGATGAGACATCACTTATTGAAAATCAAAAAAACTACCACCTATTCCAAAACAAATGCCTCAGTGCTGAGAAAAAAGGGCGCAACAAATTCTGCGGACTTTTTTTTCATCAAAAAAATATGTTTTCAAGTGATATTGTACCATTAAACTTATTATTTAATAGCCTGTGGGCGGTCGCTCCATTCCCAATCTGTCGTATCATTAAGAAAGTTATTTATGTTATAGTAACCTCTACGACAAACACAATTTTGAACAATTCTTTTGAATAACGTTATACTTTTGTTTTGAACATTTTCTGAGATCTTCTTGTAAAAGCGTTTATGCTTTCGCCCAAAAAAGACTAACTAGCTCGACTTAGCCGAGTAGTAGTCATTATAACATACTAAACACTTTGTCATTGCGTGGCGTTGTATTCAAAGCGCGGTCTAAACACAACTAAACGAAAACTCTGCCTAATAGACGCGAATTTTTAGCGTGATTGTGAGACTAGTTGTTTGTTTGTATATTCTGCATGTCGTTTGCCATTGCAAATAAGAAAACAAACAACCAATGTATAATTGATTTGATAAACTTATTTATATTAGGGTACACCTTACTTTATCATAAGATTTAAGTTGTATCGCTATTAATTGCTTTCAACTTTATGTAAACGTAATTAGTAACGTTCAATCGAAATCCATTATCCCTGTCTACCCCACTGGGAGACAAGCGTGATTCTATACATACTAAAATAATTATAGGATATATTATGAGGTAATGTTGCTGATATTGATTCTGTCTTAGTGCATGAATAGCTGTAAGGTATATGTGCAATTAAGACAGTAACTTATTCAACTATGAAAGTTTTTTTTTAATTTTGAGAGTTTACAAAGGATATAAATGAAAATATGTTATTGGTATGACTATGAAACTTTTTTTAAAGAGAATATTATGAATAATATAATTTTAATAGCTCAAACTATAATATTTGATGCACATTTCTATTCATTTCTAGGCTAAGTATGATCGATCAATGACTTATAATATAATTAATACTATTCAGGTGGCATTTTTTTATGAAAATAAGGGACGAGCAGGACGTTCAGCTGATGGTAATTGACACGCCCTGCGAATTACAATGCAGTGCTGCTCAGGATTATTGAAAATCCCAAAAAATCTGAGTGGCGCTACATCTGCGTTCGTCATCTTGAGACATAAGCTGCCCTTTTGCCCAGTAATTTCACTAGCTACGGCGCCCTTCAGACCAAAACACAGTAATGCTTACACATTACTACGTCACGGCAGAAATAGGCGCCGTTGTGGTACCCATAATCTAGCCGGCATCCGGTGCAAAGAAGCCTCCCACTGGCTGGTCGTCTATTACTATTGAAGCTATCAATTAACGTATATTAGAGATAGATAATGAATAGCTATGAACATGCCAAATAAATAACCATTGTTTGTAAAGAAAAGTAAGAGACTGAGTGTGCTAACTACTAGAATTTAGAAGGTTTCGTCACATGTACACTGCATCAGTAAAGCATTGCAACGCTGAATATAAGTTCCGATTTCTAGTAGGCATGTTTCTTTCTATTTCTTCAGAATGGCATCAGAATTGAAGGTAGTTCGAGAAAAACGTTCCAAGCCACAAACATCACATTTCAAGGAATTCATGTTCAAAGTTTAATAAACATTAGTGTATTCCATACATGTGGGTTGGGCTGCCATTTTTAGTTCGTCCGTTAATATGAATCACGTGACCAGTTTTGTGTTCTTAACTCAATATCGACATGATTGTGGTTTGGAACGTTTTTCTGGAATTACGTCCAATTGCACTCCTTACTTTGACACATAAAATATTAAGTCTCTTAACCCAGAAACTTCACTAGCTACGGTGCAAGCCTCCAACTGGCACCAAACCATAAGTTATCTTGCTCCCTTGTTAACTTCGCTTTCTGATTATATCATGTGCTAATTAACAATAATCGCTAATTATTAACATTGTTAATTATCAGGCGTTTCTTCGCATTAAAAGTTTTATAAATTAATATTTATATATACTAGTCAAAATAAAATAAGGGCCACTTGATTTTTTTGACCTCGTTGGCGATAATTTATTTTTTATGCATTCTTAAGTAGCTGATTATTTATCGTGGTGTTACCTTATTTGTTTACACACATTCTTTTGAGTATTCCACCTGCATAATTGTTTAAAGAGGGTAGTTTTTGATAATTTATTGGAAACACTTGATTGATGATTCTACCCGATTTTAAGACGGATTTCAACTCAGTCAAATTGACGATTCTGTCAAGAACGCTGTAAGTTTTGTTTAACTAGTAGCTGAATTCACATTTTAAGAAAGTTATGCCGAGAATTCAACGTCATATGGACTTGCGTACCGTAACTAGGGCCGTAACATTGCCTCAAGAAGGCCATCCGCAGCGTTCAGTGGCGTTTCAAATAATAATAAAAATGAATTTCTGTTCGTTAGTCTCGCTAAAACTCGAGAACGGCTGGGCCTATTTGGCTAATTTTGTCTTGAATTATTTGTGGAAGTCCAGAGTAGGTTTAAAAGGTGAATAAATATGAATGGTAGTTCAAAATGGTGAGGAGGAGGTGAAAAATAAACTTAAATTTAGGTAAGTAAAGTAGGTAAGGTAGATTAACTACAGTTGTTAACTATCTATCAAATTATTTTTATGTAGATTGATAAATCTTAAATTTTGTCATAAAATTAAATTTCTGAACATATCCGCACCACAAAACAAAACAAAAAAATAGTTTATCAGAAAGCTTTGAATTGTACTATAACTGTGTGTGTCGGTCAATATCAAATTGAAACCTTATAAATAGCCAGTATTTCAGGAAAACTCTGTTTTGTAAGTGATCGACATCATGTGATCGAAATCAATAATAAAATTTTATTCACACCGAACATCTCTTTTACTTCTTTTAATAAAAAAAGTGTTCCTGTTTGTTTTAAGTTTATTTTATATAAAAGTTTAGGTCATTTATTGATTGAAGCTGTACGAAGTCTGCCGGGTCAGCTAGTATTTAATAATAATGTTCAAAACGAATGAACTGATCTAACATAAAAGCCATGTTCTGGTTAGGGCTATTCATGTATGTAATAACAAAATTGCTTTGTAATAGATTTGAATTCACTCATTTTTATTACGTCTATTGTAGGAGATATGCATACACTTTTCAAAAGAGATAAAGACGACAGAGCTTTATCTATTATTGCAAAATTATCATAAAATCCCGTTCAATGCAAAACTGGATGTTTATTCAGGGTAAATGAATGCAAGTTCTGAATAACAGGTTCAATTTATGTACACAAGACAGCATTCTAGCTTTCTGCCCCTATCTCTACAGAATAAAATAATAGCAAATCCATTAGGAATATGATATTGCTAGATTGGACAAATATTTTATCATAACACCGCATACATTTTATTTTTTCGAAGTTGTAAATAACTTATTATTCAGGTATGGAAAGATGAGATACTCGATAAGCATAAGCAATGATGCTTAAAGAAAATAATCGTCCTTGGCCTTAGGACATAAAATATATATTCAATGTACCTATCGTATAATCAACTTTATTAATCACAACTTTGTATCTTGGCAGTTGCATTTCGAATATTGTCCAAGTGGCGTAAAGTAAAACAAGCTTCTTACCGGTAAGTAATAGGAAGGAATAAAATGTACATAATCATGAATAACTTAAATTTAAGTGCTCACCGTCTCTAGATAGCCTTGCAGGAGGATTTGAAAAGAGTTCTGAAAATTTACTTCCAATCGTTCAAACATAGTGCCTCCTTCCACTTGAATTGCATTGTTAATTTTAATTAGTTCTAATTATAAATCATAAATACGGGAGCAACTTTTTTAATTTGTTTATTTGTAACACTTTCACGTTCGTTCTACATAAATGTGTTTATTTAAACCATCATCAATAGATGTTACTGAAAAAACATGAATGAGATATATTGAGAGATTTCATACAAAAAATAATGTTTTCGTGAATAATAAATGACTTTAAGACTGCTTTTAGACATTCATTCTGCTTAATACCAACTGGGCCTGTTGTCACGAATAGAGATTTAAAAAACTGAATAAAATTCTGTTTCAATTATACGCACAGATAAGAATTGTAGAGTTAGTTTTGGTAAGCAAGACTTTATTGTTTTAGCAAAACAACTAAAGAACTTATATTAATATTTTCTCTCATGCTTAAAAGTATCAATATCTACCTGTATTTATAAGTGTGGGATACGCAGTTCTGTACATTATACAATCCAAGTTATAAGACTAAATTAATATAATCAAAGGCGGTATTACTGTATTTGTTGTGTAATCTCGACACAGTTGTATAATAAGCAGTTTAAAAAACAATAAACACTATATTTATATGATTCAGACCTACTTTCTTTTGAATATAATATGTAAGATTTTCGCTTCATCGGTCATTGAGAAAGTTATGCGCGAAAAGAATTAATGTTTGAAACCTGTTCCGTGATTATAAAAATACGCTTCGCATTCTGTAACAGCGTGAATATTATCATAATATGATATAACAAGTTTGTATTCGTGAGTTTGTTCTCATATAATAGTAATCACAGCATTTCATAAATAGAATTAATATGAATTATTATGAAAATTTATTGAATTAGGCGTTACTTTGCGGAAATCCATAATTATACAAGTGATTTAAGTTTCCTTTAGTGTTAATTCCGCCAATATTTGTTTTTAAAACAATTTGACACGTGTTTCGCCTCTACACGAGGCATCCTCAGGACGTGTTGTCTCGCCAAAATCTGGCACGAGACTTGACATTTGTATGAATTATTATTGTTAACTTTAACATAATATATTTTCAAACAATAATGAAATAACTAAAATAGCAAAATGAAATAGCTGCCAGCGCTTGGGTTTCCAGTAGCCTTGTTGAGGCGCGAAGATAGTATTTTGAACATTCTCCGCGCCTCTGGGCCTCATGGGGAAAGTGACTCGACACCAAACGGCACAAAGATGTATGACTCACTGAGAACAACATATCTGCGGCGCTTGCTGTCTTCGGCAGTCGAAGCAGCAGCCCCAGCACCAACTGACGTAACTTGGACATGAGAAGGAGCCAGAGTATCGACGCAAGTCGCGTCCCACACCAGCGCCCTTCCCCGTGTCCATGGCACCAGCGTCATTCCATTTATTATTGTTCGATTTATACTTCAAATTTCGAAGACCTTACTATACATGTTGTATTGCGATTACGTCTTCAGAATTTACAAGAAAAATACACAAATAATGTTATCACATTTGGATAATAATTTACACAACAATTAAATTTAGTTAAACAGTTGTCAGAGTATATCTAAACCTCAACAGCCTTTCTAATAAAATTTTATAATACAACTATTACACGGTTATAAGTATTATGCATAAAATAAAAAATAAATATATTATTAGAAAACAATGTCCTCCGCAGCGTCTGTCTGTTCGCGATAAATTCAAAAACTACTGCACCGATTTTAATTCTGTTTTCACCAATGGATAGCGTAGTTTTCGAGAAAGATTTTAGTATATTATTTGATAAGCTTTTGTTAACATATTCGAATACATTAACAATAATTGTTGGAAGTGTCGGAAAAAAATATGTCGTCTGTATGTTATATAGGTCTACAGAAAAGTCCGCAATGGAATATGTCTATCTCTTAAGGATAACATACTACATACATTTTAATACACACATCAAAAAAGCCCGAGCATCATGTATTTATATAAATTTTAGGATGGTTTTTCACATTAAAACGTTGTATTTTATTTTTAAAATAATATTTCTAGGGTCCTATGATGTAAAAATAACAGCTGTTGTCTTTATAAGTTCTTTTAATTACAGAAATTAACAATATTAGAATATACTGCAGAAACTAAGGTACATAAGCAACTAAACATGAAAAAAAGAAGAAGAAAAAGTATGGCCTCATCTGCTATTCAGAACTTGTCGGCAACGATTATTCATTGAATTAATGAGACTGTTTATGTCATCTTGCGGTATTCGTTCCCAATGGAGTTGTAGCAAATCCTTCAGCTGTTGGGTTGTTGTCACTCCGGCCAAGTCCTTCAAAACACGTCTCTGGAGCATGCGTGCTCGATGGGGTTGAGGTCTAGCGATTGTGCAGGCCAGGGCAATACCCGGACGTACTCCGTTGCCAAGTATTGACTGGTTCGCCGAGCTGTATGCGAACGCGGATTGTCATGCATTATAATTATAAAGTTGGAGCCAAAGGTTTGAGCAAATGGATGGACATAAGGTCTGAGAATATCCTCAACGTAATTTTCAGCGTTCATGTTTCTATTTACAAAAACGAGCTCAGTTCGCTTGTTCTTCATAATACCCGCACATACCATAACTGTTGAGCCGCTGTATGGATGAACTTCCTGAATGCACCTGAGCCTTTCAGTATTTCCGGGCCGACGGTACACTTGCACCCTTTTTGTATCAGGCCTAAATCCAAATCGCGAGTCATTGGAAAACATAATTTTATCCCATTGTTCCTGGGTCCATGTTCTGCGTTCTCTACATCATTCATTTCGACGAGCGCGATTCCAGTGACGTATCGGTGGGCACCTAATTGGGCGTCGAGCTCGTAGGCCGTACTCGTGCAGTTATTTGTGCGATTTCGCACAGTTTGGCGACTTAGATCAACACCACATGAATTTTGTAGCCTCAAACTTATCTCTCGAGCGGTTAACATCGGCTGGCGTCTTGCAGTCAGTTGTATGTACCGGTTTTGCCGAGTGATTGTACTCCTTTTACGGCCTGAATGCTGTTCAGCGGGTTCCCTTGTATTATTGTAGCGCTGCCAAAGATGACAATACGACGATACCTGAGATTGATTACTTCCCGCTAGCAACGTCTTCAAAATTCAAACAAGTCTCTTTCATTTAATTTTATGAAAAAAACAAAACATAATCGTTTTTTTTTTACAACCAGCCAGTATGTCATCAATAACAAAAAAGTTGAAATACTTATGCACTT
This sequence comes from Leptidea sinapis, assembly GCF_905404315.1. Taxonomy (NCBI): domain Eukaryota; kingdom Metazoa; phylum Arthropoda; class Insecta; order Lepidoptera; family Pieridae; genus Leptidea; species Leptidea sinapis. The sequence goes on along the minus strand of NC_066312.1, from coordinate 10,217,499 downwards.
TGAGTGAATAAAGACTTAGAAATTAATTAATATAAATGGTAAATTTGTAATACCATGCATGTTGCTTAGACTTTTTTGATGTCTGTACTTAAAATAATTGGCAAATATAAGGCGGTAATGTAAAAGCTATTTACACCAATACGATACTAACCCGTATTACTTTTTTTATTTTATTAAAATAAGGGACGAGACGAGCAGGAGGAATTGATACGCCCTACCCATTACAATGCAGTGCCGCTCAGGTTTCTTGAAAAACCCAAAAATTCTGAGATTAAATTCACTATAATTGCGCTCGTCACCTTGAGACATAAGATGTTAAACATCATTTGCCCAGTAATTTCACTAGCTACGGCGCCCTTTAGTCCGAAACACAGTAATGTTTACACATTACTGCTTCACGGCAGAAATATCTAGCCGGCTTCCTGTGCAAAGGAGCCACCCACTGGTACATACATTTTATTACACATGTATGTATTACACCGAATACTTACATAATTTTATTTACATAATATTATTAACAGAACAGCGTCTATCGGGTCAGCCATTAATTATTCCTAGTTTATTAGTACCTTGCTCATGTTTGTTTTTTCTCGAAAATAACGTCTTCTTCGGTTATTTGTAATTAAGTCTTATATTCGCAAAACTTCCGAATAATCATTATATTTACAGATAAGTCAACGATGAACTAGGTATAAGAACAATAATATCCAAATAACAAAACTAATGAAGAACACATTTCGTTCGAATTGATTCTATTGTTAGCTGAATTTTATATGATTGTACAATGAATGGTTGAATTTAGATTCGCATTTATGTGTGATATATTTCCCCCCTCGCCCCTTAAAGAAATCCTAGCTACGACTTTGATCTATGGTAGTGGTTCCCAACCTTTTCTTGGCCTGGGATCACTCCCATTTCTTTATTGTTAGTAGGTACCACGATGTACATGAAAAATAAACTAAATCAATCCGAAAATAAACTATAATCAAGAAGTAGAATTTAAAAATTGCATTGTATTATTAAGGCATCCAGGAAGAGTCTTCGAAGCGGTGTATAATACAATGTGTTGTTGGTTTAGGATTCTTCTGTTTTACTAACGTCACTAGACCGGAGCGTGATCCCAACATTGCTGGCCATATCGTGTTCATGAGGTCCATACTATTTGAAGTTGCTTCCAGTTCTCGTGAAATCACTAATTGTTATTAAATCACAACGTGCAGCGTGCACCGATCGTATCGCCCCCGAATTTCGAAATCGGTTCGCGGTCCGCTGACCATATTCTGATTCTTGTGAACCACTGATTAGGAACCACTGATCTATGGTGTGCTTTGCTCATTCATTTTGAGTTCCTACAACATCCTTCTCAAGCCAACCGCCCGTATGGATGCCCATCAAAATGGGCATCATGGGAGTACCAGAGGATGCTCTTATAAATTCCGTTGGGAGTTCAAATCCCCGCATAGCTAGATAGCCCAGAGCTCCTTTTCTATCGAGGACACTGTATTCGCTCAGTATGTGTCATGGTGCTTCATACTTTTTGCAACAAAATCTACTAACACGTGGGAATCATTGAGCCCTGTAGTATGTTCAAGTACCAGACGACTCATAGTGTTTTGCGAAAATAAGTTCTTATGTATGAAACCCTGGCTGTTTCAAATTATTTAAAAATATGTGATTATTTACGAGTAAAAATACCATCGTTCAGATTTCAAATATCCCGCCATATTTTTTTGAGAGCTAAATTGAACTGTCGTGTCTCGTTGAAAAATGGATCTGCGTCGGAAACATTTTCATGCGATGATTTTATGATTTCAAATGTGGCCTTTCACCAGACCATTCGGTCGACTTAAAATAGCAATGATTTACTTATTTATTCTCCAATTAGCGTGGCAGTGCCACTCAGACGTAATACAAAAATCAAATTTCAAACAAAAACAGGAATAAGAATAATTGATTTAATTATACAATCTCAATGCTCTCCGCATGCCTTAGTGTTTCAGAAACTAGGGAAGTCCAACCATTGAGCATTCTTGTCCAGGAGTCGACACAATTGCTCATGAAGATCTGGAGCATCAATGTCACCTTCGACACATATAATCATTTATGGATGTACATGGAGGCATAACAAATTGTCAGCGCAGTCTTCTATCGTTGGGAGATGAAGAAAGGGATTGTTCTTCTACGGCTGTTACCGAGGTATATATGCAACCGAAACGAAAATATTCAGCATGTTTGATTGAATCGGGAAGCACTGACAAGATTCTATCAATCTTATGCGTGAAAAGGATAATTTCAAAACTACACCGAATAGAAGCTGGCCGGTGGGGAACGGTGCCGTGAAATGGTCATTAAATTTGAAGCAGGCTTGTCTTGACGTGTTAACGACATTGTGTCAGGTGATGATTTCAGGATTTATCATAACGATATCGAATCAAAGCGTCAGTCAATAGTTTGACCGTTTCAAAACTTACAAATACCTATACCGCTCAATGTCACGGGTCACGGGACCAGTGGGAGGCTCCTATGCACAGGATGCCGGCTAGATTATGCGTACCACAACGGCGCCTTTTTCTGCCTTTTTCTGCAGTAATGTGTAAACATTATTGTGTTTCGGTCTAGAGGGCGCCGTAGCTAGAATTGAAATTACTGGTCAAATGAGACTTAACATCTTATGCAATTGTAGTGCCGCTCAGAATTTTTGGTTTTCAAGAATCCTGAACGGCACTGCATAGTAATGGGCAGGGCGTATGATGACCGTCAGCTGAACGTCATGCTCATCTCGTCCCTTTTTTTCATTAAAAAAAAAACACTTTACAGTCCTAATCTGTAGCTCCGTGTGACTTGTTTTTATTCCCTAAATTAAAAATCAAGTAAAAAATGTGCTAACAAGGTGTCTGCGGCAGACTGGATAATATGGATACGTGTTTCGAAAACTGGTTTAGTAAAATAAGACTTTGTTAAAGCCTAATGGAGAGTACTTTGAAAAGATTTAATGAAATTATTTTGATTCATTTAAGGTGATTTTCTTGTTTTTCTGAGTGCTCTGCGTATGAAAGTATGACATACTTTTGTTTCTTTTAAACACACCCGAAATTGGAATTTATATAACCATGAAAAAATGCATCTAAAACTTTTTCGTTCGACATATTTTCTTACACTCACAAATTTATTCGTGCATTTAAAATTGTTCTGATGTAACCATAGCGTGACAAGCAATGCGTGTGAAAGAGAAGACCTGTAACAGAGATACAGTAAGACAGAAAAGGAAAGCAAATCTATTGTTACTTTAACCGATTTTGATTGACAACTCGTAAACAATCAGCCACGCTTAGAATTAGCTCCCTTTTATATTGAATATTAGGTTATCGAACTATCAGGTCATATTCATTGTATATGAATGTATCTTTAGTATTTAAATTGAAAAATATTTATTTCAGAAACAAAACGGTACAAACATTATAGTGGATGTGACCTTCTTTTAAGTGAGGAACTTATTTCTGACACAGGTGGTGTTAGAAAGTCACGTGCCAAGTATTTGGCATTAATTAAAGATATATATTTTCTCAAAATTGATTCCTTTAGAATTCTTTTTGATGTCATTTCTAATATGCAAGACACTATTACCGCTTCGGAAACAAATGGCGCTCTCAGAGAGAAAGGCGGCGCAAGATACTGTCCCAGCATTCTTTTATTATTGCACTCTTTTTAATGAAATATACAATATTGTACTGTCATTGCTATTGCTATAAAATAATCATAATCTAGTCCCAGGCTGTCCCAGTTTGGAACCGTAAGTCGATAAAAGTATTATAATTAATGAAACTCCCTCCTATGAGTGGGTATTTACAGTAAGTTTAATATATCTATCATTATGTTAATTATAAATATAAAAAGAATTTATTATTACGTTATCTGTATTTTGAGAACGCTTAAAATATTTCAACCGCATATAACACATTTCTTTCGCTAGATAGTATTAACAATCGCTTAGCTTAAGTATGAATATTTAATAACAATTGAAATTATACCAATAACAAGAAGATAAATAAATGAAAATTGTATTAAATACACTAACCTTGCGAGGCCCAAGCAACTTTCACTTAAGCGGAAGAGAATTCGCGACAAGATCCTATTATATAATCCTCGAAACCAATTTCGTATTCGTATATAACCTTTGTAGACTTTGTGTGTACACTGAACCAACGCCGGTATTGGAGTCAAAACAGATTATTGGTTATAGTGGTGGTGGTAAGGAAGGGGGAATTTAACCCGTTCACTAAAAGAGTGTGGATAGATGTAATGTTTACTTCTCGCACATTGTTGGTATTACGGCAGTGAAGAATAGTATGTCTAGATGATTATAGAATTAAGACAGGCGTAAAAAAACCGACAGTATAATAATATTATATACAGCATGTCCCAAAAAAATAGGTTTTAGTGGCACGCATTTGGATTAACCGTTTACGCGTATTTTGCGAGGTAGTAAAATGTTATGATATTATTAAAAGGATAATATTTTTATTATTTAATGCAGTTTTGTTGAAGTGCGTTTTAAACATATGGATCTCCAAATGTTTATCATCCCTAGCCTAGCCACGGGCTACCCGAATCAACTTAACTAATAATCCATGTTTTTTCTCTATTTTCTCATTCTATTAACATAAATTATAGACTTAACGCATACTTTAAAAAGTAGAAATAATTTTTATGTAAGCTCGTGGTACTTACAGCGATTTCTCTCTCGTATCTATTTTATCTGTAACCCTCGATATATATCTATTATCTTATTCAGCGCGTATCTCCTTGAATATTTTAAGCGATTGGACTTTATATCACTATTAGCTGACCAGACAGACGTTGTTCTGTACATAATAAATAAAATACTGTTTTTCATGAATTTGTCAATAATTTTTCATAACATCAAGAATTATTTAACATATTATGTTCCAATTATATTATAGTATTGATATGCCCCTTGTCTTAATATATATAAATTACGTGACACGTTGTTTATCCGCGATGGACTCCTAAACTAATGAACGGATTTAAATAGGGATTACTTCATGGAGTGCAGTTTAGTCCAACTTGAGAGATAGGATGGTTTTTATTTCGATTTTGGACCCATTATTATTTTTAATTTCCAATATTGATTGATTAGATAAATTTGTATTTTGTATTGTATCTTTCAAAATTTGTAATAGCAATACCAATGATGACTACCAATGATAATGGTTTACTGTTAATCATACCTTTATTTGATCCCACGATACAGTCTCCGGCTAGTGTGGTGATTCAATGACAATCATAATTTAGTCATACTTATATATAAGCTTGTAGAATATTTAAACTTAATGTAATTTAATGACCGATTTAAATAAATTATTCTTATTCTTATACTTTGGAAATAAAACACTTGCAAACTTCTGTGGTATATATCTTTATAAATCCTTTGCTTCAGTACAAATATTTTACGGGTTTGATATTCGTGAGCACGTCACATAAAAAGGCCCATGGGAAAAACCAATTTTTTCTACATACAAGTGCAATTTGTAATCGCCTGTCCTTGGGTTTGGTTTATTGTCATTGCAAATGCTTTGGAAATAAAACACTTGCAAACTTCTGTGGTATATATCTTTATAAATCCTTTGCTTCAGTACAAATATTTTACGGGTTTGATATTCGTGAGCACGTCACATAAAAAGGCCCATGGGAAAAACCAATTTTTTCTATATACAAGTGCAATTTGTAATCGCCTGTCCTTGGGTTTGGTTTATTGTCATTGCAAATGCTTTGGAAATAAAACACTTGCAAACTTCTGTGGTATATATCTTTATAAATCCTTTGCTTCAGTACAAATATTTTACGGGTTTGATATTCGTGAGCACGTCACATAAAAAGGCCCATGGGAAAAACCAATTTTTTCTATATACACCTGCAATTTGCAATCGCCTGTCCTTCGGTTTGGTTTATTGTCATTGCAAATGCTGCTTTTAGGGGAAACTGTACTCTTTTTAACTGAAATAACGAATCAATCGAAATAATAATAATAATATTGACACACTATTACACAAATTATCTTGCCCCAAACTATGCATATCCTGTATGTACAATGGGTGCAAGACAATGATATTATATTTATTACAATATACTTACTTAAACATAAATAAATACAATTAAACATCCATGATTCGGAAACAAACATTCATATTCATCATATTAATGATTGCACCTACCGGGATTCGACCCCGAGACCTCTAGCTCAGTAGGCAGGGTCACTAACCACTGGGCTCTAGGGGTCGTCGTTTCTTTATGTATTAATTTATCATTTATCTCCAAAAGTCCATGCCAGTCATGATTATACCTTTCATAATATTATTTCGTCCCAGATGAGTATGATGATGACTGACAATGACTGATGTGCACCAAAACAGTTATGACATACTCTATTAAATTTATTGATCATAAAGAACAAGTAAAGAACCTACATGAATTAGAGTACAAACATATATATATATATATATACTAGTGGACCCGACAGACGTTGTCCTGTACACACGTCTTAAATTTGAAAAATAGGTCCAGCCGTTAGGAGGAGTTCACTAACATACATGAGCAGGAGAATTATATAATATGGACGGAATTGAGAATCTAAACTCAAATTCACTGGAACACATCATCAAAACTAATTATTAATTTCAAAAATTAATTCAAAAGGAGGTAGTTCAATTATGAATCTAACCCACTCTCGAATCCACCGGCAGACACACAGAAAGTTTCATTATAATCGGTCCAGCCGCTTAGGAGGATACCAGTTACAACAGACGCACAAAAGAAGTATAAATATTAAGATATATCATCCCTTTGACGTTACTTCAGTCATCTATGAGTAGGAACAGCCAGCGTCAAAAATATCCATCGTCATCTTCATCCATTGTACTCAAAAACATAGCAACAGCGATCGTAACCATAATATTTAACCTTCATGGACGAGATCACAATCTTAAAGTACCTGTAATTTTTAATTTCTGTTGAATGTGGGAATGTTACTAATCACTCAGTACTCTAATACAATGACTAAATGATTGCTAATAATTAACTGAAAAACGTCAATAAATTTTTTTGCCATGTTTTTGAATACAATGGGTGACGCTATATTTTTGACGCTGACTGTACAGTAGTCTATTTTGCCCAGACTTCTCCTCGGCTTCCGTAATAAGAACTTATAGAATGCTCTTCAACTAAGTTCTTTTGAGATTATCTGTTCTATTATAAATGCGTCCAAATAGGTAATCTGATAAGTAATGAAGCCGCAGTGTATTTTGGCGTCCCTCAGGGAAGTATTCTTGGCCCTACATTATTTTTAGTATATATAAACGACCTGTGTCAACTACAGCTCCCAAATGCTAAAATAGTTACCTTTGCTGATGACACAGCTTTATTGTTTGGAGGAGACACTTGGGAAGAAGTGTATTTGAGTGCACAGAAGGGCTCCAATACCATCAGTGAATGGCTAAATGACAATGTCCTGACATTAAATATAGTTAAAACCATATTACCTTTTCTCTAAGAAATACAGAATTTACAACCAATCATAATATAATGTTCCACTCATGTGGTAATTCTGAAGACTTATATTGTCACCAGTGATGGATTAACGCATAGGCCCGTGAGGCCCGGGCCTAGGGCGGCATGATTTGGGGGGGCGACAAAATTTTCAGAACGTTAAAATTGGCTCTGTTTTTTTTTGATTTTATTTAAAAAAATCTATGAACTATAATATGATTCATTTTATATTGACGCATCAATTTGAGGGTGCATTATTAATATTTTGATGGAATCAATAATATATACTAATTAACGAATAAGGTTATTAAAAAGAAACAATCAAATTGATAAGCTTATTTTCGAATTAGTAATTAACTTTTCACTTTTGTATCTTTGATGAGATTACTCTTACATGGATACAAAGTATTTGAAATTACTTATTGCTTTTTAATTTCCCACTTTTTCTTTTAAAATCGAAGAATTTCAAACAAAAACTGGGAAGTTATAGTTTTCACTTCGATTTTCAAAAATCTTGTTCTCATCGGATCTTCACGTTTTGAGGTCCTAGAAAGCTATTCTGAGTATTTCAGCATGACGTCCCGCCATGGCTATGTAAACAATTTTTTTGTCGTACGATATCTCAAAAACGAATCAACCGACGGCGTTCGAAAGGGTTAACCAAAACTTAGATATGCTTAGTTTTTGTTGAGTCAATCGATCGAACGATTTCAAAGATATTCAAAATATAAAAATTTACTTTTATTTAATATTGTATGCGCACTCTGGATGTGGAAATACCTCGTACTTATCTAAAATAATATATGAGGAAATTATATTATTAATTCAAAATAAAGTATTGCAACAAATTTTTTATGAAGTGCAATCTGCTAAGTATGTATTTTGGTGTAATTGTGGATTCTACGCCTGACATTGCACATGTTGCAGAATGAAGCAGTTGACTTTTTTTCTACTTTACAAGAACTTTATAATTTTTTCACTATATCAATTGGGAAATCTACGTGAAGCATACAAGTTTAAGACTTAAGAGTCTCTCTCACACTCGTTGGTCTGCTCGTCATGATGCTTTTTATGCGTTACAAAAACAGTAGCCTGGAATAATTAATGCACTGAACTTTATTGCTAAAATCATTATGAAAAACCGACTGAAGAACAGATCTGAAGCTACAGGATTGAAGCGAAAAATACAGCATCTAGAAACGGAAATTTTGGTCATAGTTTGGAATGTTATTTTAGATCGTTTTAATGCTGCAAGTAAGAAGCTTCAAGAATCTCATGCGGATTTATCATCTGTTGTACATATTTATACTTCTTTGGCATTATTTCTTCAAGATATGAGGGACAAACAGTACTCTGAATTTGAAGAAAAAGCAAAACCACTTTCTGGAGTTTAAGTTAAGTAACTTATGAAACAGGTCGTCAGAAAACCAGAAAAATTTAGGTAAATGAGTCACGAGTGAATGTAACAATACCACCAATGAGTATTACCGAATATTAGATACTTTAAGCGTGGTCGGACGTAAAAGAGCTTATCAGTATCTTAACGAAAATTTTAATTTTTTTGATAATTTATCTGATATAGATACGATTGAGTTGAAAAATCTTGCGAATAAATTATTTAAAAAGTATCCTAATGATTTGGAAGAGACATTAGGGAATGAATGTATTCATTTACAATGTCAGCTCAAAGATTCCCTAGTAAACACGGAAGATGTACGCTCCGCACTAGGAATATACAATGTATTGCATTCTCGAAATATTCGAGATGTTTATCCAAATGTAGACATTGCTCTGCGAATTTTTTTGAGTACTCCCGCTACCAATTGTCCAAGAGAAAGATCTATTTCCACCTTGAAAAGGGTTCAATCTTATTTAGGCGCAAGTACGGGCCAAAATAGACTTAATGCTTTGGTATTAATGTCTATTGAAGCTCAAATAGTTCAAGAAATTGATTACGATGACATAGTTAATGCTTTTGCTCGGACAAAAGCCAGGAAAAACAGATTTACAAATTGAGCAATATATTATACGTGGGTAACACTGTAATGTTTAGAACTGGCCAGTTAGAAACATTGCTAATGAAAACTTGAATTTCAATTTTAGAACTCCTTGTTTGTCATTTGTTTTTGTGAATTGGCGGCAAATCTAAAACTCTTCTTACGTGTGAAAATTTTCGGTCAATGATTTATTATGACTTTCGTTGTGGGCTTATTCAACAACAAAACAATGATAGGCTGCGATTAGCATTTCTTAATGAAGTCCCATGTCGTGCCACTATATACAATTGATTTAACGAGTTTAAGCGTGGACGTAGCAATCTCAATGATGATCCGCGTGTGGGACGTCCTTTAACAGCGACTACTGAAGATAACATCAGTGCTGTGCGACGCATGATAGAGGAAGATAAGAGAGTGACCTATCAGCAGATACGGGCAAGCCTAGGCATTGGTATAAATCAAGTTCAAAATATATTACACGAACATTTAGGCGTCAGGAAGCTTTGTACTAGATGGATTCCCCATACTTTAACCGACGACCAGAACCTCAAACGCTGTATTTGACGTCGTCACAGGTGATGAAAGCTGGATATATTGCTACGAACCCGAAATCAACAGACAATCAGCTCAGTGAGTGTTTCCTTTCGAGGATCAGCCAACTAAGGTAACGAAAGGAAGAAGTCAAGGAAAAAAGATGATTGCCTCATATTGTGGTAGGAAAGGTCATTTCAAAGGTTGTATTCAAAAAAATTCGACAGAAGCGCCCTCGTAGCAGGATCCTGCTTCACCACGACAACGCTTCAGCGCACTCCGCAAAGCGTTGTGTTGAGAGTATTGAATATTTTTGACTATGGCAGGTGTCGGTATAATGAGTTATCCGCCGTACAGTCCTGACCTGGCGTACTGCGACTATTATTTATTCCTAAGAACTAAAGATAAAATTCGAGGTATTCGCTTTACGAGCCCTTAAGATTCGGTGAAAGTGTACGAAAATGCCATAGAAGAGACCCCTAAGGAAAAATGGGTCCACTGCTTTTCTCAGTGCTTCCATCGAATGCGACGATGTGTAGAGAGGAACGGAGATTACTTCGAAAAACAATAAAAGTATTGGCAACTTTCTACATAAAGCCGTTTTTCATTTACTAAACATTTTCAGTGTTACCTAGGTAATTTGAAAAAAATGTTTATTTGTTGTGCTAGCTAGAGTTTAGTAAAAAAATTGCATTATTTATGAATTACATTTGAATAAAAAATAGAGCACTCTTTAATGCTTCGCATTGTGAGTCTTGTAAAAAATAAAAGCTTTATTTTAATAACAATGGTGAATCAAAATTTATAAAATTTTGTTGATTAAAAAGGGCGGCAGATCAGACAGGGCCTAGGGCGGCAATAAGCAAAACCGCCACTGATTGTCACTGTGCCAAAATACAGAAATCGGAGACCGTCAAATATCTTGGTATTATGGTTAATAAGTTAAATTTTCAATGCCACATAGAATAGCTACTAGCAAAACGAGTGCGAAAATTAATTGTCATTTTTAAAAATTTGAGAAATGTAGCTGAAAAGGACTTGATGAAAACATATATCGAGCTTTGTGTCAGTCGATATTAACATATTGCATCGCTTCTTGGGGCGGCGCTACAAAATCACACTTCCTTAAAAAAGAAATGGCCCAAAGTGCTATATTCAAAGTAAGTAACTCATTACCAATCTACCATCCCACTACAGAACTCTATAAACTATCAAAGGTTTTAACTGTGCGTCAGCATTATATCCTGCATACAGTTTTAAAAAAACATAGCCTTACCAGTTACGATCCGGAAAGAAATAAAGCGCAACGGCGAAAAGATACAATCTGTGAAAAATTATTGTTTAATGCTAGATTCTCCCAAAGATTCTTCTGTGTTCAAGGTTATTACCTTTACAATATGGTAAACAAAGTGCTGTCAATTTACCACCTCAACAGAACTAAAGGCAAGCGTATCTTTACAGAGTGGTTACAGAAATTGGACTATACATCTACTGAAAACCTTCTACACTAACAGTAACTGAGAGTAAAGTACGCCCACATACACACACACTCACACGCGCGCGCGCGCGCGCACTCAAAAACACACACACATTATATTACTAGTAATTTACAAATCTAAAGTCATCTATTGTTATTATCTATTGTTGGTCTTCTAGCTACTAGTACAGATGTATACTATTTTAATCATGGTGATCCTTATATCTGGGGGTGAGGTCCTGGTGATCTGTAAGACAGGGTCAACCTACTTCAGACACCAGCTCCTCACAAAATACTATCTGTTAAAAAATGTAACACTACTGTACTGTTTTAGCTTTAAGAGTATTGTGAGGAGAAAATAAATATATATATTTTATATTTATTATTATACATATTCTGGTAGGCTTTATACGAAAAACAATAGCTTTAGCGGTAATTCTCTGACGACGGTAGAAGGAGGATGAAAGACGTTGTAAACGCGTACAAACGTTACATAAATTTAAAGGTTTAATTTATTTACTAATATTTAATTAATTACATTTCAATAGACTTACAAATAACTTTACAAATATGCTTATTTAGAATTTATAATGTCTAATAATTACAAAACTTAATAGGAATACATCTGTTATTTTATGCTAGTATTATATCGTAGCTTTCGTTTAATAAAAAGAGGTTATGCTGTTAATCTGATCTTAACAGCAGAATATCCAAATGAACCGACAACCAGGGATTAATTACATTATGATTATCTTATAGCAATAGTAATGAAAAAGCTTATCAAATTATACATTTGAATATTTTCAAAAAGGGTGCAAATTAAATAATGGAAGAGTCTCTTGCATAGTTTCCGAAGTATGAGTGATGCTAACCATCAAAATAATTTGTTTATATAATAAGGGTTTTCAATAATTTAGGAAAAGATAACCCCTTATCTTGGGATTATAGCAATAAGACTTTCGTAAATTTTGCTTACCGTTCAAAGACAGGCGTTAAAACGAAATAATGTTTACTATTTTACGAATGAATGACATATAAAGTTGAGGCAGATTACGTATGCACTTACGGCCGTTCCCAATATACTATCTACAGATAGAGATAAATTATTACCTTCTGCTGTCAGTAATGAGGTGTCAATAATCTGAAGCTGTCCCAATATTCCCGATAAGTCAATCTTATCGCCTTATATTGGGACGCGTGAATTGCAATTTCCATACAAACTTTTACCGCTGGTAAGCTATACGTCTTCCCAATGACAGACAGTGTGTACAGATAAGGTGAGTTACCGTCGATAAGTTTATTGAGGCAGAAAAGTCAACGATACGATTTTTATCTCAAGTAGGCCACAACCAGTGATAGACTGAATATTGGGAACGGCCGTTAGGGACAAGTAATGCTATATAATATAATTTCAACCGACTTCAAACAGGAGAAACTTCGTTTAATGTATAATATTCCGCTTATTCTTATTCTTTCCGTGATGAATTTTACCGCTAAGGGTAGATAAATGACAGATAGACATATAATTAACATTAAATGCTCGCGATAACTTAGTGATTCGCGGATTTTAAATAGGTACGTTCTGTTACCTTGTTTTATTAATTAAATAAATGTTACAATCAAAGACCGAAAGCGTTTTCGGTTTTACCTAGAAAATTCGTTTTGTTCGTCGTGTTTTGTAATCACAGAAAGACCACGTAGCGAAATTCATGATGTGGTTGTCATGTTGTGCCACCACGACGCGTTGTGGCAATAAAGGAAATCCTTAACGAGCTATATTTTAACTTAACGAACTGTTTAGAATTTTAGTAAGTTTATATTTCATCAGTACGGAACACAGCAAATCTAGGAGGAGTCACCGATATGTATGAGGAGTGAAATAAGACCCATATTCTCGCAACGATTTAGGAATTTCGGATGATGCGTATTCTCGTAACAAGATCGAACGTCAATAATTGTTGGGAGATGTGTATTCTGCAAAATTTGGCGTGTACACAATAACGTAACAACAAACAACATGTAATAGAGCCTTAATAATAGAAATATTTTAACTTTTGGTAAATAATATTGATAACAACGTGCGAGCTTGTCGTTAACGACAGTAACCAGAGAAAAAGGTGGATAGGATCAGAACTTACTGTCAACGATTTTGAAATTACCTACCTATGAGCGTAACATTAACGAATCCCAACATATAATTTGGTCGAATTACTAACTAATAAATGAACTATTCTGGAGTTTAAAAGGTTAAAATACTAAAGGGATTAATTTAAAGAAAAAACTAATGGACACATGCCTGTTCACCTCTATCACTTTATTTACATTTATGAATCATCATTATCTAATCATACACACAATTAACGAAGTATGGATAGAAGAAAATTAAATGTGAGAAAAATAAAGAAAATCCCACACAATTTCATACGGGGAAAGACTAAGTTTGCACATGCACTTATTTACTCACAAATGTTAAAGAGGCGCTGGGTAGACCCTGTAGCCAGGATGAGCGATGACCGATGGACTTCAAGACTGACGTTATAACGGGGCCCTGTAGGTGTTAGAAAGAAAGGTAGACCGGTACTCATTGGGATAACGATGTATTAAAATAACTGGAAAAACTTGGAAGACAGTTGGCAAAGAGAGACAAATGGAAAAGTCTGGAAAGCCTTCAATCTCACATAAGAGGTGTTCTTGCATGACTGCACTTGAAATTATTGGTACCTTTTAAAATCAATAATTTATCATTTTACTGATATTATACGCATCACTTTACTCTCTAAATCAATATGTAGGTAAGTAATCTATAAGAAAATTTTGTATTTTTTTTAATAATGCGAGATATAAAAGGCTTCTTATTTTAGTTTTTTTTATTATTATATTATATGACCTATATAAATAATAGTTTGGAAAATCTAAAGTGCACGCCTAATACGCTTACAATACCTGGAACGAGAAACCTGAAATCTGAAACCGTAAATACAGTTAGGAAACTAACCGCTTGTGTGTTAGGAAATTGTGCACTGCATCCGAGATATTAATTAGTTAATCTAGAGAAATCCGAGACAGACCCGCATTTGATCCGTTTAGTTTAAAAATAATGAACTTTTACAACTAACTTAATAATTTGCTAGTATTTTATTCGAAAGTACCTACTATCTCTATGTGTGTGATAAATGATAATTGTAAATGAATAATTATACTAGTTTGCAAACAAAAGTAATATTGATTGCAGTATTTGTCTTCACCACTAGATGGCGGTAATAACAAATTTACTTTAAAGTTCCTTGAAAGAAGTAGAGTATAGATAAATTCTTGGTACAACCAAATAATATATTATACAAGTACAGGTAGAACAACTACTATTGTGTATTCTTTGGGGTGTCTAGAAAACTTTAGTGATATCTTTTCAATAGTTACGATAAAACTTAGATTAATAAAATATCGATAACAATAAACACCAGCAGTGGCGATCATTCAAAGGATAGATAAAAACTTGTTCAATGTTTGTTTCTTATAAACACTAAAGTAAATGAATAAAATATTTAATAATACTATTCTTAAATCGATATTTCTAGATGTGACATCATTCCTCTTCAAATTGAGTCCATTTTAGCTTCACTTGTATGTTTGTATGTATCATTGTAACTGACTCCTTAAGACGCGATTTTAACCCACTTTGATCGGCCAGATTTCATTCAAACTTTGTAGATTTATCGAGGACCGATTACATTACACTAATTTTATAAGATTATTCCATCATTCAATTTGCAAACTAAGATTTTCGTCAGTTATTTAATTTTTATCTATAGGTAGTCGAAAAGGCAGGAATTAGTGTTAAAGTACTTAATAGTTTTAAAAATACGCTTTTATAGAAAATTTAACTAATAAATTAAAAATAAAGAATACTTAGAAAAACTAAAAAACACGTACTTATATAAAATTCAACTAAAAAATAGAAAATAAATTTAAATTGAAAGTAGTGTATATAATATAAATATTAGGTTTTTAAAATAATAATTCTTCTACACCCCACGCTTTTTTTACTATAAAATATTATCTTAGCATTGCATAACAGAGAGTGAGAAAAAGTATAGCACAATACGTGAAGTTAGTGGAATAATAAAAGTATAAGTAAGTTATATAAGAAATTATATTCAAGTGCATACACTTAGACTGAGATCTATTGCGCGTACTTAGACTTTGACCAGACTTTAGCAACATAAAACCACAGAGTAGGAATATATACTTGGTAAAACTTAGCTGACTTTGATAAATCCACTGACATCTACTAATAATATACCACTTCACTGGCGGCTATGTACTTTTGTGTCTGTTTGATATTCGCAATTTTGGCGCTGATGGCCATGTAGCGAGAGTCTGCAGTTTTAAAACTAGTAATGACAATCCTAACAAACATCGATAGATGGTAGGAGAATATTTAGAAAAAAAATGTACATTTTATTACGTTGGTTCTTTATGTATAAATAACACTGAAAACGAACGAAATTAATTCAAAATGCAAAAATACTTCATGAGTATTTTGCAGAGCACGTTCTTTCACAGCCATTTGTATTATACGTCAAAATCAGTTCTCTGCACGCTTGCGAGTGGCGCTTCAAATAGGCACAAAAAATTTGCTGTCAGACATATGGAACAACCTGTCCAGTGGTATTATAGGTCAGTGGATAAATCGCAAACATAACTATTGCATTGGGCTCTCTATAGTCTACGTACGCTCTTATAGATCTTAGCCTTAAAATATACCCTAGTGTAAGTCGTAATCAGATCATAATTTTTTTTCAATATCACTTGAACATAGACTTACCACCAGGGAATATTTAGGTTATATAATTAATACATTATGTATATTTACAATTAATATCTGCGTATTTTATAAATCAGATCACAGTTTCATGACAAAATATTATTAATTAATTTCAATAATCAAAGTATTGATTTGTATTTTAAGGAGTTGCGAGCTGATAAGTACACTATTTTTTTTAATTACGTAATAAGGTATGAAATTAAAAAACCAAAGTGACCGGCATAGCCCAGTAGTTGCGAAACTGAAGTGGCAGAAGTCCTTGAATAGCGATCACGTCCTGGAAGACGCTGGGTTGGTAGGCCCCCACAAGATGGACTGACGATCTAGTCAAGAACCCCGCTGTATGTTGGATGGGGGCAGCGCAGGACCGATCCAGCAGTAGACGTCTTCCGGCTGAAACGGAATAGATCCAATAGACATTTATCCATTCAATATACCGTACCTAAAAAACTATAAAGCAATATTTATAGAATCACTTCGATTCGATCCAAACAGACGGACTGTCCGTTTGTCTAGACTCTAGATCCTTTCATGTGCAATCCAATGAAACTGTAAAGCTTGATAAATATTCATTTATCAGAATCTATGTGCTACATAACACACATATATTTTTCCGCCTGGAACAATATCGATAGCAAAGTGTCTTTTATCCTATATTGCTCTCTTTGTAAATATATTGTAACGTGTAAAGCCACGGCGCGATTGATTTATGCATAGACTCTAGTCTATGCATACGAAATCACTGTTAGAACCAACTAAAAAATATACCGATTGTGTATATTAGATGCCATTTTTTGGGATTATTTTAAATTGTATTAAAAATCACCTGATGTTAAATGAACTCTAACTCTTCTATCAAAATAGCCTAAGAGCCTACCGCTGGATTCTGCAGGTGCGTGTTTTCTTGATAAAACAAATTTTAAATGAACGTTTAAGTATGTAGTATCGATAATGTATTAGCGATAGCGCCTATTGACCGCAATTACTTATAATTCATTTTAGTATAATTATTTTCCGACGAGAATTGCAACTATATGTTTTTTTTTAAATTGTACGTCATTTTGAAGGATATTATGTAAGGAATTTAAAGAGCTATGGTTGCCGTCAGTAGCTGTCAGTCAGCCGCAACATTAGGGTTGGCAGATATAAACAGGTAGGTACGGGTACGTTTCTTGATAATTAGTTATCAGTTTTTTTTTTAATTATACAAAATTGAAGTTTTATATTTACTATATCTATATTTTTTTTTATGGAATAGGAGGACAAACGAGCGTACGGGTCACCTGTTGTTAAGTGATCACCGCCGCCCACAATCTCTTGCAACACCAGAGGAATCACAGGAGCGTTGCCGGCCTTTAAGGAAGGTGTACGCGCTTTTTTTGAAGGTACCCATGTCGTATCGTCCCTGAAGCACCGCACAAGGAAGCTCATTCCACAGCTTTGTAGTACGTGGAAGAAAGCTCCTTGAAAACCGCACTGTGGAGGACCGCCACACATCCAGATGGTGAGGATGATATCCTAACTTGTGATCCTATCCTACCGCATTTATCACGGGGAGTGTTCCGAAGAGCTGTTTAACCTGATTCCTGCCGCCGAATTCAACCTACGCACGACACGCCACAAATTAGAATATCATCCCCGCTATCTGGATGTGTTGCCGTCCTCCACAGTGCGGTTTTCAAGGAGCTTTCTTCCACGTACTACAAAGCTGTGGAATGAACGACACGACATGGGTACCTTCAAAGAAAGCGCGTACACCTTCCTTAAAAGCCGACAACGCTCCTGTGAGTCCTCGGGTGTTGCAAGAAACGTACGCTCGTTTGTCCTCCTTTTTCAATAAAAAAAACTTCATTTCTGATAAATGATCGGTCGAAAAAAAGTACCCATAAGAAAGCTGTCATAAAATAAAGCTAATCCAACAAAATTATGAAGTGAAATTACCTACCTCAGTACCAATAATGCAAGCATTAAATCGATCATAAATGAATCCGTCATACTTAATATTAGGTCAATAAACGCATTTTCCTATAAATACAATAGTGTTGCTAATTACAAATTACGTTTAGTCGCAGCATTTCCTGTTCATTCCGTGAATATTACAGGCTTAGTAGCTTATATTGATATGTAATTTCGCACGTTTCTGTTAATTAGGTATCATTTGGTATTCATTATATAATAATAGTAGCCGACCCGACAGACGTTATTCTGTACGTAATAAATAATACTGATTCATATGAATTTGTCAATAATATTTCATAACATCAAGAATTATTTTATGAAATATGCTCAATCCACAGCTTGGTTGTACATGGAAGAAAGCTTCTGAAAAATGATCTTAGTTAGATTGACCGCCACTCTGAGACTGAGTGTTTTATCAGTTGCCTATTATGAAGAACTTCGGTAAATTTCGATTATTAAATTACAAAATTAATTAGAATTATAGTTAATAAAACATTTTGCTGTGCAATCACATCACTCATTCATTATGTCGCACGATGTTATTACGTCGCGAGGGTATCAAATGAAAACCGAGCTCTATGAAATATTTAATAAATATTGCGGAAAACGAAATGTATTTATCTGTACATAAAATGACGTTCTATACACATATAAGGATTAACAAATCAAATCTTATAACTATATTAACAAAAGGGGAAGCGTACAGGATCAAACTTGTATATCATATCAAATCAAAATCACTTTATTCATGTAGGTCAAGGAAATGACACTTATGAATGTCAAAAAATATTTTTGGTCTTATTGGATCTACCGCTAGTTGGTAAAAGGTTGAGCTAATTAGAAGAATTAGCAAACTAATTGCCACTCTTTTAAATCCAAATTTGCATTTTCATTGTTTTACAAATAATTTCAATTACAATATAATATGTAAACTGATGCAACAAACATACTCAAACGTCAAATAGTCAGTGCCAAATACGAGTAAGTCAAAAAAGTAAATGTAAATTAATATAAAACAAAAGTTATTGAGTACAGTAGCTGCATCATCCACACACACCGTAAATAAATAAAGGTATTCTGTGAGCATTTCATAAGGGATTACATATAAAATACGATACGACATGGGTACCTTCAAAAAAAGCGCGTACACCTTAATTAAAGACTGGCAACGCTCTTGTGATTCCTCTGGTGTTGCAAGCGAATGTGGGCGGCGGTGATCACTAACACCAGGTGACCCGTACGTTCGTTTGTCCTCCTATTCCATAAAAAAAAACATAAGTTGTAATATCATCAGTTCAGCTTTCTTAGATGTAAAGTGTTATTACACACACGACCTGTATAGCCGAGTGGTTAGCGATCCCACCTACGAAGCTAGAGGTCCCGGGTTCGAATCCCGGCACCTATGCAAGCATTTATATGATGAATATGGATGTTTGTTTCCGAGTCATGGATGTTTAAATGTATTTATCTATATTTAAGTAAGTATATTGTATTAAATATATCATTGTCTTGTAACCCTTGTGCGGTGTTTCCGGGACGATACGACATGGGTACCTTCAAAATAAGCGCGTACACCTTCCTTAAGGGCCAGCAACGCTCCTGTGATTCCTCTGGTGTTGTAGATTGTGGGCGGCGGTGATGAACAACAGGTGACCCGTACGCTCGTTTGTCCTCCTATTCCATAAAAAAAAAACCATAACAGGCTATATATGCTTAACTTGGGACAAGATACTTTGTGTAAAAAGTGTGTCAATATTATATATTATTAATATTAGCACACATATATTTTACATATTATTATGATAAATTGAATACCTCAATGAAAGAAACATGTTGCCACGTTTTTAACATAGTCAATATTGGACATATACCGCGAAACAAGATACGTGGTCGGTGTGGTTCAAATAAAGCTTCGAACAACTTAAAAGTTGAAGAGTTCGTTATTTTAATAAAAACGAGACCTTCACAAAACCGGTACAGTGAATGTTGTTACGTTATATTTTTTTCCATCTCCAAGCTATTATTTTATTAAATATCGCTGAACAATAATGTTAAGCGGTACCGAATCATATGCTATCGACCTAAAGCGTAATGTAAATACATAATGTGACATTTGGATACATTTTGATAACCTCTAACGGCCGTTCCTAATATACTATCTACAAATAGAGATATATTACTACCTTCCACCACAGTAGACATATGTACCTTCTACAGTCAGTAATTAGCTGTCAATAATCTGAAACTGTCCCATTATACCCGATAAGTCATTCTTATCGCCTTATATTGGGAGGTGTGAATTACAATTTCCATACAAACTTCTATCGCTGGTAAGCTATATGTCCTCATATTGACAGACAGCGTGTACGGATAAGGTCAGTTACCGTCGATAAGTTTATTGGGACGGAAAAGTCAACGATATTTACGATTTTTATCTCAAGTAAGAGATAGACTGAATATTGGGAACGGCCGTTAGTCTAGTGGTTGGCAACCCTTATCTTTGAGCTAAGGATGGATCTGGGATTAAATCCCGAATCAAATATACAAACATTTGTTTGCTGTCCTCAAACTTGAATGTGGGTTTCCAATTAATTTTTCATTTTATTTATGTTTAAGTTTATGTATGTATATATGTATAACGTAATATATTCAAAACAGAATAATTCTAATAACTGTATTAACAACACTTTATATGATTAGAAGAAATAAAAAGTATATATTCTTAGATTAAGGATTGGTCTCCGCTGCGCTCCAATTAGATACCGCACTACCTAAGATCAATGGCTTTTTTATGACGGCAACTATTATATGCTTGTGTACGTGACATCTTGACACTCAATGCCATCTCTCAAATTTTATTACATACGCTTCGTTTTATTTTATACTAGATGACCCGATCAATAATATATCATAACATCAACAATTACTTCGTAAAATATGCACCCTGCTCTAGTAATGAAATTGTTTCACAGCAGAACTGTCAAACCGTGCGTCAATAAATACTCTCATAGAAATTATGTATGGACACATCAAAGGAAAAACAAATTTGTTGTTTTTATTTAATTTAGCAGCATTTTCCTATTTATTCACCTTTTAAGCCTTCACTGGACTTCCACAAATAATTCAAGACCTAAATTTGCCAAATCGGTCCAGCCGTTCTCGAGTTTTAGCGAGACTAACGAACAGCAATTCATTTTTATATATATAGATAGATAGATAGATTGAAATTAATAAAATATAAAATACTTACTGATGATATGTGATCCCAGTGTATTTCTTATGTCTTGTAGTATTTATTTTTACAAATATTTACTACGCAATCCGGCCTTTTAGTATCATTTATTAGGAAAGTTTAACAGAACATGCCGCACGTCTTCGTCACACATTGTTCGAGACTAGCTCGAGTACGCCCACCTGGGTGTAGTATTAGTTGCCGCACTTTGCGACTGCGGTATCTAGCTGGAGTGCAGCGGAGAGAAATCCTTAATCTAAGCATATATTATTATACTCTGAAACATCGATAACATATACCTACACCCTAATGTTAGTATCGAATTACTGGGTCTCGTATTGTCAAGCGACTGTCAATACCGCGGTCAACTGAAAGGCTAAACCAAATTGGCTTCGTATGGTCGGGGTCATCAATAGAACGCACACTATTAAAGGTCAACCTAAATTATACAGCTCTGAAAGGCGAAGGTACAGTACATGTTCAAATTCAAACATTCTTATTCAAAATAGGATACGAAATAGCTTATTGAAATTAAAAATCTATATCCATTCGAAAAAAGGCCTCAAACCTAAAACGTTGCAAGAAATCGGGCTTCTTTTTTTATTCTTTTAGAAATATTTATTTCGTTACAATAATTCTGAAATCGAGCGAATGACAAAAGAATATATTTTAATGTGTACCGAAATAAAATTCCAGACTAACGGCAATTCCCCTATACTATGTAAAGTCTATATACTATGTAAAGATATTTATAATTATATCGATAAATTACTACCTTCTACTGTCAGTAATTAGCTGTCAATAATCTGAAGCTGTCTCAATATACCCGATAAGTCATTCTTATCGCCTTACAGCACATCGTATTCGCTTATAGTGCGGGTTTGGGTCCCGCATCGGTCAAAAGATTTTGTTTTTCAAATTTTAATTGTGCAATAACATTCTTTAACTTTTAAAATTAGAAAAATAATATAAGGCAATTTTCGAATACCAAAGAGAATTTTTAATTCAACAATGCAAATAATAGATTTAAAAAACTAAAAAAAATTAAAAAAAAAACAACCGACTTCAAAAACACTATTCCAAAACAATAGATATATGCACTAAAAAGTATTAAAGTAATTGCGTATTTTTATACAATCTAATTAATAAATGTAATTCTAGTTACGATTATTGTTATTTTTAGAATCGGTGTCCTTCCGCCGCGACCCGCTCTCGCCTCTCGCCTCCTCACGACTCAAGCACATCTCACCTATGACTATGTATGTAGTTACAAACCTATCTTGGATGACACCGACTCCAAAAATTACAATAATCGAAACTAGAATTAGATTTATTAATTAGATTGTATAAAAATACGCAATTTTTTTAATACTTTTTAGTGCATATTATATCTATTGTTTTGGAATAGTGTTTTTGAAGTCGGTTGTTTTTTTGTTAATTTTTTTTTATTTTTTGACTTTTAGTGAATTTAAAGTACACTAACTAAGAATTTGTCTAAATATGTGTAGATATACTAAATTTTTCAATGCAGCAATGAAGGTAAAGGCTTAATTGAAGAGTTCCATTACTTTGCCATGGATTCCGTAATTAGAACCTAGCCAAACTCTCATAAAACTATCTTTGAAGTATATCCTTTCCAATAAAAAAAGAGTCATCGAAATCGGTTGGCGCGATATTGAGTTATTCGTAAATTTATTTTACGTATTATTTTATTTAATTTTACGTACGTATAGCAAATTTAAGACTTTTATGGTTTTCTGATGGATGTCACTGTCAGATCTGTACCAGAAGCACCAGCTTTCAAATAAAAAAAGAATTATCAAAATCGGTTCACCCAGTCGAAAGTTTTGAGGTAACATACTTAAAAAAAATACCGACGAATTGAGAACCTCCTCCATTTTTGAAGTCGGTTAAAAAACACGCTTTTATGAATTAACACATTTATTCAAACAAAACAAATCTTATAACTACATAAAATTAAAACTAAACTAGAAAGCGTGTTTTTCAGTTTTTTTTTTTCACTTTGATTAATTACAATTAACGATGCCGAGGAGAAAACGACCTGACTTAGGTCATCGCATTCAATCTAATGTGCGAAGAACTACCTCACGTGCTAACGGCAATGATGAGAGAGACAGGTCAAGAAAATAATCCTATTGATATGCCAGAATTGCGTTATTTAGTGAGTAACAATGAAGTACATAGAATGCAACGAGTTCGTGCACATCAAACAGCCACAATATTGTCATTCGAGCTGACAAAACACATGCCGGTAAACACACAACGAGGTTTAATTAACCCACCATTGACGAAGTGGCTGTTGTCAGTCCGGGGGAATATGTACAATCTTAAGCCATTGTTTTAATATCCAATATTTGTTTTGTACGGACATATTTTCTATAAAATATTTTTTTGACGCAAGGTTTGACAGTTCTGGTGTGAAATAATTTCATTACAACAACAGGCTGCATATTTTACGAAATAATTCCAAAATAATTCTTGACAAATTGATATAAAAAAAAAGTATTTTAATTATTAAATACAGAACAACATCTGTCGGGTCAGCTAGATTTGTCAATTGAAATTATATATAGATTTTTATTCAAATAATAAGTCACTTCTAGTAACATTTTATTTAGATTTCTATGATAATTGGTCACCTGGATAATATTTGCAACATGAGTGCAGTCTGCTTATAAAAGCGTACCGTGGACTCGTTATCAGAAGTCAGCCGCTCAGGTGAAGTATTGCGACCTAATTTGAATGCAGTTCAATGATTCAATAAAAGTTGAATTCGCCTACAATTTATTTGCATAAAATATTTCATAATCTTTATAAAAAGGCAAAAAGTTGAGTTACTTTAGTCTATTTGATATTTTCATATACGTACGTATAGCGATGAGAACGTATTTTATCGTAAAATTTAATTATTGTGGTCCGTTTGAGGACTTCATAGACGTACGATAGGTATGAGAACGTATCTTAGTGTAAAATTGAATTATTGTGATCTATCTGAGTAATTCATACACACAATAGCAAAGAGTGTTTTACCTTTAAATTGAGTTATTGTGATCTAACTGCGAATAACATAGACGCACAACAGCAACAAGCACGTATCTTAAAATTGAATTATAGTGGTCTGTTTGTGGATTTCATGGACGCACTCCAGCAACGAAAACATATTTTACCAGTATATTGAATTATTGTGGTCTGTTTGAGGATTTGATAGATGCACTACAGCAATGAGAACATATTTTACCGTAAAATTGAATTATTATGGTCTATTTAAGGATTTCATAGACGCACTATAGCAAAGAAAACGAATTTTACTGTGATATTGAATTGTTGTGGTCTGTTTGAGGATTTCATAGACGAAACACAGCAACGAGTACGTATTTTAACCTAAAATTGAATTATTGTGGGCTATTTAAGGATTTCATAGACGTACTATGGCCAAGAAAACTAATTTTACTGTAAGATTGATTTGTTGTGGTCTGTTTGAGGATTTCATAGACGAAATACAGCAACGAGAACGTATTTTACAGTAAATCTAAAATACTGGTCTATTTGAGGATTTTATAGTCGCACAACAGAAATGAGAACGTACTTTACCGTAAAATTGAATTAAAGTGGTCTGTTTGAGAATTTCATAGACGCACTATGGCAAAGAAAACTAATTTTACTGTAAGATTAATTTGTTGTGGTCTGTTTGAGGATTTCATAGACGAAATAGAGAAACGAGAACGTATTTTACAGTAAATCTAAAATACTGGTCTATTTGAGGATTTTATAGTCGCACAACAGAAATGAGAACGTACTTTACCGTAAAATTGAATTAAAGTGGTCTGTTTGAGAATTTCATAGACGCACTATGGCAAAGAAAACTAATTTTACTGTAAGATTAATTTGTTGTGGTCTGTTTGAGGATTTCATAGACGAAATAGAGAAACGAGAACGTATTTTACAGTAAATCTAAAATACTGGTCTATTTGAGGATTTTATAGTCGCACAACAGAAATGAGAACGTACTTTACCGTAAAATTGAATTAAAGTGGTCTGTTTGAGAATTTCATAGACGCACTATGGCAAAGAAAACTAATTTTACTGTAAGATTGATTTGTTGTGGTCTGTTTGAGGATTTCATAGTCGAAATAGAGCAACGAGAACGTATTTTACGGTAAATCTAAAATAGTGGTCTATTTGAGGATTTTATAGTCGCACAACAGAAATGAGAAAATACTTTACCGTAAAATTGAATTAAAGTGGTCTGTTTGAGGATTTCATAGACGCACTATGGCAAAGAAAACTAATTTTACTGTAAGATTAATTTGTTGTGGTCTGTTTGAGGATTTCATAGACGAAATAGAGCAACGAGAACGTATTTTACAGTAAATCTAAAATACTGGTCTATTTGAGGATTTTATAGTCGCACAACAGAAATGAGAACGTACTTTACCGTAAAATTGAATTAAAGTGGTCTGTTTGAGAATTTCATAGACGCACTATGGCAAAGAAAACTAATTTTACTGTAAGATTAATTTGTTGTGGTCTGTTTGAGGATTTCATAGACGAAATAGAGCAACGAGAACGCATTTTACAGTAAATCTAAAATACTGGTCTATTTGAGGATTTTATAGTCGCACAACAGAAATGAGAAAATACTTTACCGTAAAATTGAATTAAAGTGGTCTGTTTGAGGATTTCATAGACGCACTATGGCAAAGAAAACTAATTTTACTGTAAGATTAATTTGTTGTGGTCTGTTTGAGGATTTCATAGACGAAATAGAGCAACGAGAACGTATTTTACAGTAAATCTAAAATACTGGTCTATTTGAGGATTTTATAGTCGCACAACAGAAATGAGAACGTACTTTACCGTAAAATTGAATTAAAGTGGTCTGTTTGAGAATTTCATAGACGCACTATGGCAAAGAAAACTAATTTTACTGTAAGATTGATTTGTTGTGGTCTGTTTGAGGATTTCATAGTCGAAATAGAGCAACGAGAACGCATTTTACAGTAAATCTAAAATACTGGTCTATTTGAGGATTTTATAGTCGCACAACAGAAATAAGAAAATACTTTACCGTAAAATTGAATTAAAGTGGTCTGTTTGAGGATTTCATAGACGCACTATGGCAAAGAAAACTAATTTTACTGTAAGATTAATTTGTTGTGGTCTGTTTGAGGATTTCATAGACGAAATAGAGCAACGAGAACGTATTTTACAGTAAATCTAAAATATTGGTCTATTTGAGGATTTTATAGTCGCACAAAAGAAATGAGAACGTACTTTACCGTAAAATTGAATTAAAGTGGTCTGTTTGAGAATTTCATAGACGCACTATGGCAAAGAAAACTAATTTTACTGTAAGATTGATTTGTTGTGGTCTGTTTGAGGATTTCATAGTCGAAATAGAGCAACGAGAACGTATTTTACGGTAAATCTAAAATAGTGGTCTATTTGAGGATTTTATAGTCGCACAACAGAAATGAGAAAATACTTTACCGTAAAATTGAATTAAAGTGGTCTGTTTGAGGATTTCATAGACGCACTATGGCAAAGAAAACTAATTTTACTGTAAGATTGATTTGTTGTGGTCTGTTTGAGGATTTCATAGACGAAATAGAGCAACGAGAACGCATTTTACAGTAAATCTAAAATACTGGTCTATTTGAGGATTTTATAGTCGCACAACAGAAATGAGAACGTACTATACCGTAAAATTGAATTAATGTGGTCTGTTTGAGAATTTCATAGACGCACTATGGCAAAGAAAACTAATTTTACTGTAAGATTGATTTGTTGTGGTCTGTTTGAGGATTTCATAGGCGAAATAGAGCAACGAGAACGTATTTTACGGTAAATCTAAAATAGTGGTCTATTTGAGGATTTTATAGTCGCACAACAGAAATGAGAACGTACTTTACCGTAAAATTGAATTAAAGTGGTCTGTTTGAGGATTTCATAGACGCACTATGGCAAAGAAAACTAATTTTACTGTAAGATTGATTTGTTGTGGTCTGTTTGAGGATTTCATAGACAAACAATAGAAAAGGAAACCAAACGATGTTTTCCTGTCCACGATTTATTGTTACATATTGAAGTTGCGCGCATACCTATATTCAATAAGCTAAGATAATCAGGAGTTATATTAATAAATAATTAATTAATTTAATAATTGGTAGCTCGTTTCTCAGTCAGAACAACAGAGTCAAACAAATAAAACCTATCCGGAAGTAACATAGGTAGTCTTGTTTTTGTAATTCATTATTACACTACAATTACACTACAACTAGTACGCGACTAGTTACAAAATAATTGATGTTTCCGTTACAGTGCTGGAGCATTTCTGAATGAAAGTCATGCTTCGATGCGTAAGAGTACGCCACTTGTTACTCCAATACGACATGGAACATACGTATACTATGAAGTAACATAAATACCATACTACAACTTGTACAGTGTAGTGTACACACTACTCAGTTATTCACAACTTACGAGAGGCTGAGAGACGCTGTTGCCTGCTAGGTCGTATTTTGCGCCACGCGATGGTTTTGTTTTGTACTTCGTAGACATACTACTAATAGAGCAGTCTTGTATTTAAATAATTTCTTATACATTCATTTAACTTACACAATATTCGTGAGATTGACTACATGTTGAAAGAAATCTATAATAATTATTTTAAATATTTCAACATAAAACGAGTTGATGCATTTTTTTG
Source organism: Leptidea sinapis (assembly GCF_905404315.1). Lineage (NCBI taxonomy): Eukaryota > Metazoa > Arthropoda > Insecta > Lepidoptera > Pieridae > Leptidea > Leptidea sinapis. The sequence goes on along the minus strand of NC_066312.1, from coordinate 10,189,185 downwards.
CGGTTATTAGCCATATTGGTCAAGAATAATCAGTGGTCAAAACCTTGCCAATAAATAAAATAACTCAAAATAAAGAAAACAAAATCAATCATTTAAAAATATAGGTAGGTATAATTATTTTCATTTTCTTGCCATCACATACAATAATCGTATTCTGACCGATGTATTTCTGACATTAAACTTCTTACTACTATGATAACTACTCCTATTAATGGTAAACTTATTACTGTAGTGTTCATACAAGTAGGCAGCAACAGACTGAGCTATGATATGTAGGGCTTTAAATTATACTATCGTAAGCGTCTCAGACGGTTGGTATACGTTAAAAAACCATGATATTTATCGCTACCTAGTCTTTGGACTCATTAGTTGTGACGTCATCATAATATATCTTACAAGAAGTATTTGTGACGTAATAGACCTAAAATACACATTAGCGTTACGACATTCGTCACTTGTAAACTACAATATAAAATAAATATGATTACTGACATATTATACTATATTACAACTTTGTTAGGTGTTATTAGATAATAGTATTTTCTATAATGTATAGTGCTATATTATTATAGCAAAGTCTGTGATTCTCTTAAGTTATAACTCCGTCAGTTAAACTTGCTAATGAGAATACTCGGAAGGGCAATCAGCTTACAACTTGTGCAACGTTTTGATCTCAACAAAGAGCAAGTCTTTATAAGTCTGACGTGAACTTCTTATTTTAAATAATTTACTGGTAATTATAATTATTGTATAAATAATTACCAATGGGTGAGATTCAGTCATGCATCGTGGTGTTCATAAGATAGTACCTATACTGGGATGCCGCATTCGGTCGTCGTACCGCTTCGCTGCGGCGTATATTAAATATTTGAGCAAAGCGAGTAAACTAAGTCTGTGTACAAAAACAAAACAAAATTAATAAACAAGATTGTATCAATCGGCTCAATTTTTAAATAAATATAAATAGCGCGTGCTGATTAAGAATAATTTGTAAATCATGTTTGTTTTTTAATATACTAATTGAATCAAGCCGAAATTCATAAATCTGTCTCGACCATAACCTAGAAAATATCGAAAATAGATATATAGAAAGTAATGAAAGCTTTCTATGAGTTCAATTTTTTTTTAAATCGGTCAAGAAATGGCCGAGAAACAATTTAACACATAACTCAATTGGAGTCACCCGGTGGGAGCTCCGCTCAGCTTCGCTCAATATATTAGATTGAACTACAAAGAAACTCTTGATTAAAAGCATTGTTAACTTGTTAGTACAATAATCACATCTAAGGTGTCAATCAGATGCAATGGTCGATCGGACGCTAAAAAATCTAAGCAACCATTCTTGTGGGAAGAAGCTCGTTCAGTTAGTACTAAATAGAAATTTAAATAATTAGTTTATCAAATAATAATAAGTATGTATTCAAATTCAAATATTTTTATTCAAAAAAGGATAAAATATCACTTATTGTAAAGTTAAAAACTACCACCCATTCGAAAAAGTATGCCTCAGACTGAGAAGAACAAGTGCAAGAAACACATAATCAATAGTTTTCTCAAAACATTTAAGTAACGGAATCACATAATACAGATAAATAATTAATAATCTACTAATAAATACTAAACAATTCAGAAAATAAATTTAAGCTATCATTAGTTTAATAACATGTCTATAGGATGAATTAGGTCTATGGCTGCACGGACTATGGAGGATATTACAAGGGTGGGAGGGGATCACCAATCAGAATCACCATAGGCATGCGGTACCGGCCACCGGCACCGGTTGTAGACTTTCGACTAACTTCAGACTGTATTCCGTAGCAGGAACGCGGGCGATTCGATTGTGCTCGTGATCAAAATTCACTGTCTCTCGCAGTCGCAATAGTACATCGGTTAGAGGTGGACGTGTTGCGCGTTTCAATTTTCTGTTGGTTTATGTCAGCAAAGCACGATGGACGTTCTACCGAGTGGTAACTTATTCCGCGAGTTGGAGTGCATCACCGATACGGGGTATTTTGAATGGAAACACTCAGTTGAAGAGTATTGGCAACAGGTAAGTGATGCTAAGCGATCATTTAATTATAAGTATCGACAGTATGGGAGCGAGTTCTAAATTACTATAGCTTTCGTAGTTTGTTTAACAATATAGAGTCCTTCCTGTCCTTTGCGGCAGTCGGGAACGTCGCGCTTGCGTGAGCACTGAGGCTTAATGGCGGTCGATTCTCAACGGATGTACAAAAAGTTACTGAAATCTTACGATTTTTGTGAGAAGCTGGCGAAGTATTTCAGAAATATTCGATTTTTGTCTCGAAGGTTGTCTCTGTACGATGCAACATCATCGCGTGAAGTAATAACATTCTTACGACACCACTAAAAATATCTTAACATTACTAATTCTATCTAGCTACTAAATTGATACGATTTGGTTGCTAGACATCTTGTATTGCTCATATCTAAGATTAACATGTCTAATACGAGGTAAACAAAGTTGCTTGAACTAAAGATGTCTCATTCATTTGAGCGAATGTTTGCTCAATAACTAAGTAATATATTTTGTTTTGACTTAATTTCGATTATTTGTAAAACTGTACTAATAAGTCTGCGAGCTCTTGAATCGTTGTTATTAAAATAATAGATATAAATAGAATTATATATGAAACTATCGACGTTTGTAATCCAGCAATTGCATTGTTTTATAAATTTGGATACGTTAGGTACCTGATCGCTTTTCGTAGGATTAAAAACAATGAATCATATTCCTTAAAGTTAATCCCACAATTAGTGTTTCGTGGAAGTTTGGCATCGCCACAGAATAATAATTATTGCGATGGTCCAGCAGCTAACTGATGCTTACGTGGTGAGGCAGTGACACATTCTAGTACATTGTTTTGAAACATTGTAGGTACGTATCTGTGTTACAAACCGCAAACCGAGGTGCCTTCAAGCAAGAATGTTGGGGAGTTGTAAAATGATTCAAATCTAGATACTTACCTACATAATATATATGTATTATAATATATATACCTACTTATCTTGACTGAATGATTCATCAAGGCAGATATTATGCACATTTACTTTAAAAATTAATTTATAAGTATGGAAATCTATCATTTAAAAGTAAAAAAAGCACGAAACTGTCTGACCTATTTCTGGTTAGAAATAATATATACTCAGGTAAGCATTTAACATTTTTTTTAAATGTAATCAGGATTAAATTATTAAATCTATGGCTAGTTCGTAAATTTTTAAGGAAAATACCATAGAAATGAGTGTATCAGACTAATAATTATTATAGGTTTGTAAAACATTAGAATCTTCCCTCATCAATCTGGAAACACTTTTGTAAATCCTCAATTCACTGTGGTCATAAAATACATTAAAAAATTGTAAAACCATCTGGATATTTGGCGTACCTCCACAGTGCGGTTTCGAGGAACTCTCTTCCACATACAACCAAGCTGTGGATTGAGCTTCCTTGTGTGGTGTTTCCAGGACGATACGACATAGGTGACTTCAAAAAAAGCGCGTCCACTTTTCTAATTGGCCGGCAACGCTCCTGTGATTCCTCTGGTGTTGCAAGAGAATGTTGGCGGCGACTGGTGACCCGTAAACTATTTTCTCCTCTCTCATACATCTACAATTTACTGAAGTTTGGTTACAATAAAATGTCCGCGTCACTTATCAGGATTATCATATTTTACATTCTTATCTACTTAAAAAGAAGACAAGTGTGAGTCGGACTCGCCCACCGAGCGTTCCGTATACATATTATTGGGTACCTCCTACCTATAACTACCTATGTCAACTAAAAACACGCTTAGTTTAAAAGACACTTGTTGAAATTTAAAATTAACATATCAATAATATTAAAAAATATAAATTAACAAAAATCTTATTTTGTAAATTGCAATGTGGAATAATTCTATCAAATTAATGTATTGTCATCGGTCCTCGATAAGTCTACAAAGTTTGAACGAAATCTGGCCGTTTAAAGTGGGTCAAAATCGCGCCCAAATGAGTCGGTTACAAACAAACATACATACAGGTGTAGCTAATAAAAAGCGTGTAAAAAAGGGAAATGGTTTTTTATATTCTTGCGCCAATGAACCTGTGCCCTTTCATACGATACCCCGCACGACACGGTTCGCTTAATTTAAAATTGGACCGTCCGTCCGCGTTGCGTCGCTCGTTCATCGCATAAAGACACTGTTTCTTTATGATTTAATTGGAAATGTATAGTTTCGAGTCGCATTCTTAAGGCGAAGAGTTAGCAGAAAACATGGTGTTTTTAGACAAGTGTTGCGGTGAAAGTATAGCATTTCGAGCTATGTACACTACTTAATCCTGTTACACATATCCTTAAGTCTTATTTGTAGGTTGCTAATGCTTGCTGTTGGTTATAGTTAACACTGCCGCGCCTTTTTGAACTACCACTTTTCTTTGAAGTTAAACAAGTTTTTTGGCGTGGCGTGACGCATTTTTTTGGTAATTCTCTCAGAAAAGTTATTCTTATAGCTTGTACTTTTTTGTGTAGGTTAATTTATTCAGATTAGTAGTGAATAACGAGGATTGTAAGCATATAAACTGTTTTCCACGCAAGAATTTTGGAAATATTGGCTTTGTTACATAGATGGCGGGCCGGCGGCCGTGAACTCATATCACTCAAGGTCGCTGGCATTTAGTGTCGCCTTACGTTCTTCAGACGTCTCCCAACGCAGGAGTGAGTCTATTGAGCGCCTTCTCGTGCACGGCACCAGAGAGCGAGGAAGGTCGCCCATGCGATAGACCGACCAAATTAAGTCTGCTGTGGGCGGTCCATTGAAGTGTGTAAAGCCAACAGAGAAAAGTGGCGAATGCTCGTGGGGCGCATCACATCTGCCCCAAAAGATTTCACTTCGCGATGACCACGACCGCTCTGTCAAGAGTCTAACGGAGAAGTAAAGTTTCGAGACTTTTCCAAAACTGAACTATTTTTATACTTTTTAGTGCATATTATATCTATTGTTTTGGAATAGTTTGTTTGAAGTCGGTTTTTTTTTATTAACTAATTTGTCTGAATATGTATTATAGACCCACTAAATTTTGCAATGCAGCAATGAACGTAAGCACATAGCAATTTGATAACAGACAGTTTGAAATTCTGGCACAGATCGCTTTCTGTAAGTCGTTAAAGAGTTCCATTGATCATCATATTCGACTACGACCATAACTTAACCATATCGACGTTACAGTAGGTTACTCAAATAGATAGACTCAACTCAAGATAGCGCATAAAAGATTCGGCTGAGTATCTTTCAATTGTTGCAAAGAACATTGATCCCATAGTCAGATGCTCATCAAACTACCTCCAGTAAGATAACAATAATAGAAATCGGTTGGCGTGATATTTAGTTATTCGTCACTGTGTCGCGCACATATTTGATTCAAATTTAATACTTTTATGTTTTTCTCATGGATACCGGAAACACCAGCTTTCAAACAAAAAAATAATCATCACAATCGGTTCACCCAATTGAAAGTTATGAGGTAACAAACATAAAAAAACAGTCGAACTAAGAAACTCCTCCTTTTTTGAAGTCGGTTAAAAACAACGAGGTGTTATCAAACATTTGACTGCAGTTACTGTTACAAAACCTTCTAAACGGACATAGGTCACTCCCTCAGGCTGGTTTCTCCTCCTAATTCATTAAAAAGTAGGTATGCGACCTCACTCGATAAAAATAAGCGCTTCTCCGTTCCATTATACATGTGCTCACTCGTCGTAACGAGATCGGCATAATATACATGTATACTTATAGTCATAATCTAACAATTTAGCGGTATAAGACAGAATCTGTCTTATAAATAAACGCAATTTAAAATTATTCCAAGTTTAAAATCACTTCTCTCCGTCATGTAATTCTGTAGTGACAAAGGTAAGATAAATACAAACTGTGTTATTACAAAAAAGTAAAACATGCGTTGAACACTTGTTTTAAAATAGTTCCATTACAAATCTGTGCGATTCTGGTATTTAGCGTTCCACAATCTTCAGACATTGCTTATATTTTAACACGAGTCGAAGTTTTTCTAATTGATAGACATATTCATATTGAAGATTTAGATTATATGATGACAGATAGATGACAGCTGTCAAAAATTTATTTGTGTTTAACGCACATTTTGGAGGACGAAAAGATAAACTCCCTTTTTGGACGTCGTTATTGTTAGATCACTGTCGTTGTTATAGTTAGGTACCTGTCAAATAAACACATGTCTAAGCCATGTTTAAATATTTTTTTTGTAATAACACCGAAAATTTTTAAATTTGAAATAACTTTCCCTCGCGTTTATTAACAACACGGAATAAGTATTGATAGTCTCTACTATAGACTCGTACATTCATCCAACGACGGCTTTACACATATTATTTTGAGTTGCGTAACAATCTCGCTTGTAAAACAGCTGATTGGGTTTATTATCATTAAACAAGTGATAAACTGATAAAACATTATAAATATATATATATTCATTGTTTTCGGCTGTTAGCATTGATAAATGTATTTACTTTGCGAATGCAACAAGATAGATAAGGATGTATCGTCATATTGTACTATATTAGTATTCTTATTGTGATAATATGTTTATGGTTTTGTGAGCCAAAATATAATATTTAATTATATTTTTTTATGGAAAAGGAGGACAAACGAACCTACGGGTCACTTGGTGTTAACTTATCACCGCCGCCAACAATCTCTTGCAACACCAGTGGAATCACAGGAGCGTTGCCGGCCTTTAAGGCGACACTAAATGCCAGCGACCTTGATCGATATGAGTTCGCGGCTGCCGGACCGCCATCTATGTAACAAGCCAATATTTACAATCCTCGTTATTCACTACTAATCTGAATAAATGAACCTACACAAAAAAGTACAAGCTATAAGAATAACTTTTCTGTGAGAAGTACCAAAAAAAAATGCGTCACGCAATGCCATAAAACTTGTTTAACTTCAAAGAAAAGTGGTAGTTCAAAAAGGCTCGGCAGTGTTAACTATAACTAACAGCACGCATTAGCAACCTACAAATAAGACTTAAGGATATGTGTGACAGGATTAAGTAGTGTACATAGCTCGAAATGCTAGCTATACTTTCACCACAAAACTTGTCTAAAAACACCATGTTTGCGTGTTTTCTGCTTACTCTTCGTCTTAATGAAGGTGAACGCGCTTTTTTTGAAGGTACCCATATCGTCCCGGAAACACCGCACAAGGAAGTTCATTCCACAGCTTTGTAGTACGTGGAAGAAAGCTCCTTGCTATATTGCTATATTTTTATACAACTAGCTAAGCCCGGATCTGCTTGACTAGTATACACAAATCAAATAATAATTGTTTGTATAGCCGAGTGGTTAGGGATCCTACCTACTAAGATAGAGGTCCCGGGTTCGAATCCCGGTAGGTGCAAGCATTTATTATACAAATATTTTTATTTTGTCTCAAAAGAAAAACGTATTATACAAAAAAGCCATGTACATGCTACTACATACTCATAATACCTACTACACAACATTATACATCACAACCATAGATACAAACATTAAGAAGAAGCCTATATACTTATGTTTGGTAAGTGCATCTAGACAAGTAGGTACGAAGTTTTTATTGCTAGGACTTCTTAAAGAACCTAGGCACATACAGACAGTAGGTTTTATGTGAAGCAGACATAAAAGCTGGTGCCTTCCCAGAAAATTGATATTTTGCTGGAGTGGTAGGTATGTAGTCTACATTATGACAACAATCTACTAATGCATGGCTGAGCTCTAACTCCTAACTAAGTTTCCCTGTGTTTAGGATATTAGTACTCCCCGTGTATCGGTCTGTTATTCCATAGTTCAAGAATTTGTATGTCTGACTATTATAATGCACAAAATGAGTAGTAGTTTAATAATTTTGATAGGAAAAATATATATGATGAATATGGATGTTTGTTTTCGAGTCATGAATGTTTAAATGTATTTATGTATGTTATACGAATTTATGTATGTTTAAGTAAGTATATTGTATTAAATATATCATTGTCTTGTAACCCATAACACAGGCTATATATGCTTAACTTGGGGCAAGATAATTTGTGTAAAAAGTGTGTCAATATTATTATTATTATTATTATTATTTGTTTGTTCGTCATAATTCCAATTACCTTATTCTGTTACATAATATAAAATTTAAACCAACCTTCACTCCCTTTTCCCTCAAGTCAAGTCACTCAAATAAAATTTTTATTTCAAATAGGCTTAGTACGCATACTGTATAAAAACATTAGGTAACTGTCTTCTACTTTGGTGTTTTTATTCATCGAATAAATTTATTTCCATCGTGTCCATACTTCAGATATAACATTAATTGGTTCAGCATTTTTTGGGTCCATAGGGAACGTGTTGACATAGTTATGTATCTAAAGTTAATTGGATTGAACTAGTTTTGTTAGCAACACTATTAGCTCATAATAGTACTGACAAATAGAGATTACAATAAATATCACTACACCGTCGTTCCAATAAATTATTTGAGTCGACGCACTCAACTCACCTGTAGTGCCTACTTATCAAAGTGTAAAGTACTTAGTTGTTAAGTAAATATAGACTGAGGAAAGCGATAATAATCGACGCCAATTAAAATACAACAACAACTGTTAATAACTTTTGGAAATTGATTAAAAAAAAATTGTTTTTTGTTTAATTTAGAAATTTTGTCTATTACTTTTCGATAGCGGGTAACGGTAACCTTTTAAACGGTATTACAATCATGTTTGGTGAAGAATTATGTAAGAGCTATGGAAAGAACCGCGATAAGATTAATTACAACTTTGTATATATTTATGCGTACCACTTTATATTTGTTCTTATATAATTGGGAATACCTATTGTATGTAATCAAAGTCAAAGTAAAAAATACTTCAATGACATAAAATCAAACAGATTGCTCGTCAACGTCTATCATTCAAAATTAAATTTAAATAAAAAATTTACATGCAAATTTCACAAAATTATATACTTACCTACAAATTTTTTTATATTTTAAATAGTAGACAATATACAATGAAATAAAAAATATTCATGTACATTAGGATAACTCTTCTTATTTTTTTGTCGGATAGTTTTATTCCATAACGCGTGTCGATTTTATTTTCATTTTATTGATAAAAAAAATCTTTCTCCCAAGCGGCTGCTTTCATCCTGCTTGCAAGACAAAACCAGCACTATCTTATTATTTTTAGTACCTACTTAATTATGATAAAATTCTATGATAATTTATACGGTTAGATAGATCCTCTCGCTGCTAGTCAACCGATGAAAACAGGCCAGGTTTATTACTTTAGTGTGCGTAACAATCTACGTCTTACACTCGCGATTTGTATATCACTTTGTGTAAGTGTGCGTACATTGTTCAAAATAGAGGTTAATCAACCTATATTTTTTCGACGTTTTCACAGCTGTCACAGTCTATCTATATGTCTAAATGATCTAAGATAGGGTTACCATCCGTCCGGGATTCCCCGGATTTGTCCTAGTTTAGAAGGCGTCCGGGGAGCGTCCGGGCGGGGTTTCAATTATAGTCCGGGTTTAAAAGTTGTAATCGTGCGAACACGATTTTCTCGAAGAACCGATTTTGTAAAAGTAGACTTAAGAAATTAATATTTTATTTTTATTTTACGGAATAACTTAAAAAAATACTGTTGACATATCCGGGTTTTAAGGTCCTAAGTCTTCACTTTTCTTGTCCTGGTTGCCCTAATGGCAACCCTTATCTAAGATAATATTATATACTGAGTATAATCTTAACATATATAAATTACGTCACACGTTGTTTGTCCACGATGGACTCCTTAACTAATGAACGGATTTTAATGGGGATTACTCAATGGAGTGCAGTTTGGTCCAACTTAAGAGATATAATAGTTTTTATTTCGATTTGGGACCCATAATTATTTTTATTTCCAATATTTGTTTTGTATGGACATATTTTCTATGTGAGAACTTAGTGACGCACGGTTTGACAGTTCCGCTGTGAAACAATTTCATTATAACAACAGGGAGTATTTTTTACAAAATAATTCTGGATGTTTTGAAATATTATTGGCAAATTCCTATAAAACAGTATTACAGTATGTATTTTATTATCTCCAGCACAACGTCTGTCGGGACAGCTAGTATAATATATTATTGACGTACCTAACCTTGACAAGTTAGTCATCAAAATGAATCACTATTATTATATTAACAAGTGACTCAATGGTCAGCACGTCCTACTTAACATTGTTATAGTAATATTGTGCTAATGCAGGTTATTTATAAACACAATTTATTTCAAGCTAGGAATACCTATTTAAATCCTAAGCAGTTCATTGGAACGGTTTTCTCGTTTACATTATTATTTGTAAGCAACGCTCCTGTGATTCATCGGGTGTTGCAAGAGAATGTACTGATCACTGAAAACTTCTTTAGCGGCGTTGCGCACATTTCTTGAGATGGGTAAAAAACGTTAAACTCGCGTCAGGACACGTGGCCTGATCGAAAATTCGTAAGACATTCGTTTAAATAATGGATGAAAGATATATACTTCTAACTAATTATAGTTCGGCTATTTCAACTTAATGATCATACGGTCATTGAATCATTGAGATAGCTTTTTAATGTAAAATAATTGTAATAGTCCTGAAGATTTAATTTTTTTATGAAATATAAATTAATCCTTAACCATTACAAAATATTCAAAAATGCAGAACCGACACTTCCGGAGTGCAACTCGTATTTTTTTTGTCTAAAATGGCTTAACTCACGGTTTGTCAGAGTTGGTACCGACTCGTTTTGGACCATTCGGAGGTCCTTCACCCGGGTGAGTGCAGTGATTACGTAGAGGACATTGTTAGTACATTTTCTGCAGCCGTGAACATCAATAGCGACCCAATCGTTTAAGTGATACCGTATTAGTACCGTACCCCGTGCCCCCCGCCATATCAAGCCGCGCACTGCGAGCACAAATACGCAGATTGAGACGGGAGACATCACCGCAAACTCACTGCACTCAGAACTGATGAAAGACCTCCGTATGCTTCGAAACTAGTCGGTACCCACTACGACAAACCGTGAGTGAAGCCGTATTAGACAAAATAGTTTATAATGTCCCACAAAAGTTTTAATATTATATACATTTCTCTATACATTTTTGATATTAATGTTCTGTATGTTCATAAGCACATTGAGGAATTTTCTAGAAACTGTGACATTCATAATGTTAACAGGAGGAACAAACATAAACTTGTTATGCCTACTACTCGGTTGGGTCGAGTTAGTAAGTCTTTTGTTGGGCGACGTATATGCTTCTACAATATGATCCCAGAAAATGTACAAAACAAATGTGTAACGAAATTTAAAAGAATTGAAATTTTTAAAAAACGTTTGTGTGGGAAAGGTTATTATAGCATAAACGATTTCCTTAATGACACCACGGACTGGGAATAAAGCGAACACCCTCAGGCTCTTTAATTATAAATATTTATTGTACGATATCACATTGTAATCCATATTTTATATTAAAAACAGCCCGCTGAGTTTCTTGCGCCCATTCTCAGGTCTGAGGCAGTCTCTTTTGAATGGGTGGTAGTTTTTGATGTTCAATAAGTGATTTTAAATCTTATTTTGAATAAAAAACATTTGAATTTGAATAATGTATAATCAGGTGACCCGCTCTTTGGCCCTTCTCTTCCATAAAAAAAGTACCTGCATCAGTCAAATTCCCTGCTTTTCATTAACAACTGATAACGTAAAAAAAATCGCACTGATAGTGATAATAATAATATGCTATTTCGGTTGAAACTTGTTTCACGGGTTGAACGATGTAGAAGTTGATTGTTGAAAATGACGTCATCGATCGGCGATAACATAGATACATTATACACACAAAAACACTCAGATATATATGCAAAATTTTAAATAAATCCATTAAATACTCGTTCAGATTTGCGGTCACATTATTATATTATGATGAAACTAAATCTTTGCGTTGGTTACACCCAATTACGAAGACTCTTCCCTCCGTCTCTAAGTGTCTCTCTCTTATAAAAAACAATAATGAAAAACTCAAATTTGACAGAATCTTACCAAAATCCGTGAAGGCTAATTATTATAATATGACCGTCAACCAAAAACTGAAAAGTACCTGCACTAAATATTTTTATAATATAATTACGCCACACTAATTTTATGAATGTTTATCCCCTCCTCCTCCCCATTCTGGTCACAGATGGTCACAGTGGTGATAACTCTCCGCCCTTCTATGACGTCACTTTTTTAAATATTTTATTTTATAGTAATAAAATCAATAAAGCTCTTTTTAAAATCTTTCTATTGATCCGGAAAACGAGCTGGCAATCACGACGACTTAAACCTACGTAAGCCTTATAAATATAAATAGAGTACTATATTATATTTTGCCGTCACAAAGCTTTTCATCCCCTATGCCTTTGTAATTGGTGAGAATCCCCCCTTAATTGGTAATGTCATTTATGGATGGCCTTTAGTACGATATCTTGTATCATCGATACAGGATCCTTTGTGTGTAAGTCCGAATAGCACTTAGACTATCTTATAAATAAACGCGATGAACAGTTACTCCAAGATTAAAACTACTTTTCTTTGTCATGTTATTCTGTAGTGACAAAGCCAAAAAGTTTTAATTTTGGAATAACTTTACTTCGCGTTTATTATAACACACGATTTGTTATGTTTTTAAAGTAATAACCCTCACTTCTGTATTAGTTACACAAATCAAACTGAATGAAAAAAAAATTATGAACGATACGGGACTCGAACACCTCTCGCCTTCCGTGCGAGAGCTCATTCCAACTGAGCCAATCGTTCGAGTGACGTAACGCTTATCAGTTTTATTTCTGTAATAACACCCTTTTTTTTTATATTATTATTATATAGCTTAGGGGAAACCACCCCGCTGACAGTCGGGAGGTAAACAACGCCGGCCATTTTGTCTGAGGGCACGAGAGGTGATAGAAAGATTTGTCGGCCTTTACACCCACACAAAAGACACGTGTCGGACACATCTCTCAATCATTTGTCAATAATATGCGGGTATTGCTCAGTGATTTCTCTACAGTGTTTCTTATTTAATCTGGAGTTTGAAATAATATCTTCTTAGAATATAGACTAACTACCTGACCCGACAGACGTTGTTCTGTTCATAATAAAAAAAAAGGATTGTATGGTTTTATGAAACCACGGTAAAAGTGAAACGTTTTTTTTACATTATAGACATTTATGATTTCATGATATGAGTAATAGTATATACACTACACGGTCAGCTGCTGCGAACTATAGGCGCCGCCTGACCGTCACGCGACATGCAACACACAAACGAAAAAGTTTGAGACGATGTAATAAAAGTCTAAAAACTTTAAAAACTCTTGCGTGTGAAATTTCGTAAATCAGCTCTCAGCTGACCTCTTCTCGGCGAAAGGAATAATCCTACCAAATTTCAAGTCTCTACGCTCTATGGTTTCAGAGATATCATGATGAGTCAATATATAGCTGGAAATCTCTTAAATATAGATTAATTAATAAAAACATGTTGAATTTCTTCATAGTAAATTAAAGGAAATCATTAATCTGTTTCTATACCTCATGCCAACCTATTGACATAGATACGAAATGCTTACTCTAAATCAATGACGTTTTAAAGACTTAAAGACAATGTAAGCACACTTTTCTCTTTAGTCGTGTCAACTCAGTCTGAATCAAACCTGAACTGAATAAATGTTTTACATTGCTGCCTATTGACCTAAAATATTTTAAACCAATGGAGTAAATGCAGCAACGTATAGATATAACAATCGAAGCTTATTGTGGTATGGATATATTACGGCTTTGTTTTTATACGCCGTGATTTGTCTCTATGTATAGAACTCATTGCTCAAAGATAATCTAAATACTACGTTATAAGAGGCAGGACTGCCAAAAGCAAAAATTTGAAATTTAGTTTAGTAGAAAATTGCAGTCAAATCAAATATCAAATAAAAAAAAATCATGTCAATTTGACATAATAAGTTTAAAATAGTAATAAAAATATTATGGCGATGAAGTATAATCGGGCTAAATTTGAAAGCGAACAGTTGCTGAAAAAAAAACATAGTGGATTTCGGCTATCTCCATTTTTTACTAGATTATAGCCGTCATCTGTCAATTTATCATACGTTTCATACAATCAATCGCTTTTTCTTAGAGAGTTTCGCTAGACTGTCATTGCTCAAAAATGTTTTAAAGCAACATGAAATTGTCGATTTCATTACTGTACAAATATGTTCATATGCGTACGCCTGTTAATCTAATCTTATATCTTTAAACGAGCAATTCTTGTATATATATAATCTGAATCTTGGAAACGGCTCCAACGATTTTCATAAAATTAAGTATGCAGGGGATTTCGGGGGTGATAAATCGATCTAGCTAGGTTTCAATTTAAAAAAAATGGTTTTATCCATGTTTGAATGAGAAACAGCTACAATAACATTAGAATACAAAGGTAAATTTCGCCACTATATACAAGACTATTATAGGTCAGATCCGGAAAGCAGAAGACCCCGGTTCGAATCCAGATGTCCTATTACTTTTTTTTGTTCAAGTTTTGTACATTCTTAAAAATCCGAGCAAGGCTCGGTCGTCCGGATATTATCTTTAAACGAGCAATCCTCGTATATATATAATCTGAATCTCGGAAACGGCTCCAACGATTTTAATGAAATTTAGTATACAGGTAGTTTCGGGGGCGAGAAAACGATCTAGCTAGGTTTCAATTTAAAAAAAGTAGTTTTATCCATGTTTAAATGAGAAACTGCTAAAATAACATTAGAATACAAAGGTAAATTTCGCCAGTATATACATGACTATAATATAATATAATAGCTGAGATGGGACGGTGGGTGATCCGGAAAGCAGAAGACCCGGGTTCGAATCCAAAATGATAATGATCCTATTAGTTTTATTTTATTTAAGTATTGTACATTCTTTATAATCCGAGGAAGGCTGGGTCGTCCGGATATTTACACATCACTAGACGAACGGAGTCTATTTTCCAGAAAATACGAATGCAATCAGCGACATTAATGTTTATAACTTGGTACCTATATCATCCATACCAGCAGTTTTCTTGATATAGTCACGTGAAATAGAGTTCGACTCTAGAATAATGGGTATGTTGACAGAAAATAAGATAAGTCCAAATATAACTCATTAAATTATTGCATGACGGCTGCTCATCACTTCAATCATTATTTTATCATTGAACTTTGTATGTGGTTGTCTCATATCTGAGAACGAATGGATGGGATGTCACACACAACAAAGGAACATCTCGATATTCAAGTAAACAAGGCGAAACTTCTGCACTGCTGTATTCGAATACTAGCTAAGTTTGGGGCACAATTCTGACATTAGACACGATAAAGAAACTGTGGTACTACTACTACTCACAAAAATGACTAAAGGGATCATTTCGTGCATTAATATTACTTTATTCCTTATTTAAACTTATGTGCCATAGCTAATATTCAAAAAGACCGAGAACGCTCCTGTGATTCCTCTGGTGTTGCAAGAGACTGTGGGCGGCGGTTATCACTTGACACCAGGTGACCCGTACGCCATCATATTCCATGAAAAAAACTTATAATTTAATTTTTATTACTTATTATTCAACTCATTATTTTAAATTACCACCCAGTGCAGTTATTACTTATTTATGCTATGCCCTAAATAAGTTTATTTACTTTATTTGTTTCCGAGCTGGATGTTCTTTTTTGTATTTAGGTATGTTTATGTATATAAAGTCTGTAAGTAAAGTCTGAGCAAAGTATAAGTACGCTCTATAGATCTCAGGCTAAGTTCGCCAACTGCTAAGAATTCGACAAATCGATATTATCAATTCGATGAACACGTGTCTCGTACGACTTTTATAATATTTATTTGGAAAACAATTAACCAACGATACGACATACAGAAAATATTATGCGGAGGTATTTATATCTGAAAACATTGTATTTATTAATATTTATTGTAAACTTGCTCCAAATTGGGCATACCAGCGCTATGAGTGGCAAGACGGCGATATATTTAATACAGTATACTTACTTAAACAGTACGGTCTATAGATACGATGTCTTGTCAAAGTTGCAAATTACTATTTATTATACGATCTGAAAATAATAAATTGTACTGTGCCAGTCCGGTCAATAAAATTCTGATGTGAACATCAGTGTTAAGCACAATGCCGAAAATCAGCCGCAAAATATACGTTAATCATTTTGGTAAATTATGAAGCTTATATCAAATTACTATTGTTACGTGGTCCTAACAATAGTACTTTGAAATAAGCTTTCATTGGCTTCCAGTTTTACAGTCACTATGTTCCCGATATTGTAATCGCTTATCAAATTAATATATGCGTTGGTTTGTGAATATATCTTTTGTTTTATCAATTTAACATGTTAATTGTGATACATCAAAACCTCTCAAAACATAAAGATAAAGTGTTTGCTTACTATATATATATATGTTTGTAAAGTTATTACAATTCTATACATACTGTTTAAGTCTTAAACAATGTTAAACTTTAAGATACAAAAAGCTAACGAGTTATAGTTAGTAAATCTCTTGCAGTTAATCTTAGATGTTGAGGAGACTTTACGTGTACGCGGTCGAAAAACGATCCAGCCAGCTGGTCTTCTCTTTCTTTCCATGAAATTTCATCAATTTTATTGTTTTGACTCGATATTTTTCATGTAGCAGCAAATCCACTAAACCCTTTACGTTTGCCAAAAGTATTTTCGCTACACTATTAGTCATCGAGGGATGTTTATAATATGCACTTACTTATAGCATTGGTTACCGTGATCCCATATCAACTGCAGATGAACACAAAACTGTTTTCACCACTATTATAAAAAAAAAATTATAGAATAGCGTGTTTTCCTTTTAATTATTCTAGATAATTTATGATATATAGATACCTTCTGCTATCATAGATAATACGTAAATACTACGTTACTTAAAAAAAATTATTGAATTAGGCGTTACTTTGCGGAAATCCATAATTATACAAATTATATTTATATTATTAAATTATATTTATAATATAATTATAAAATAGAAATGATTTAAGTTTTCTTTAGTGTTAATTCCGCCAATATTTGTACGAGACTACAAGTCTCGTGCCAGATTTTGGCGAGACAACACGTCCTGAGGATGCCTCGTGTAGAGGCGAAACACGTGTCGAATTGTTTTAAAAAACAAATATTGGCGGAATTAACACTACTGAAAACTTAAATCATTTGTATAACTACGTTACTTAGTAAACGCTTTGCATATGTCCAAGAGCATACGAGAATTCCTTACAATTTGTCTGTTTAGCTTAACTAATAGCCTGTTATGTGTAAAAATTGTGATATAACAGAAATTACTAAAATAAGGTTTACAATAGAAAAAAATCGTTCATTTTAGAAACATAGAAAACATTAATTATAAAGGTCCGCCATTATGTGTGTTCAACAAAAACGGTCACTTTTTCACATTATTGACTATCGTACAGGTATTTTCTACTATATCTCCCTTCTCTAGTCTTGTCCTGTTGCCACTGTTTGCATTGGCGCCATTTTCAACTTGATAACAGAACTAAGACATGTTGTTATCAGATTATGAACCTACTGTTAATTCTATTTTCTCATAGCCTCATTGATATGTGCTCTTTGTAAGGCGAACGCCCTAAAAGCCTTGCCACACACGATCTAAGTCTTGGAAAGGTTAGTAACTTAAATTAATCTAGATCGAATTTAGCCCTATCTCTCGTAATAGGTAGTTGAACTGTCTCATGCCAGGGAGTATGGATTAAAAGGAGCTGTTTTAACATGCAAATCTTTTACGCGAGCTCACGTAAAATACCAAAGTATGTAGTAGGCATAATTTTAGCTAAATTGTATGTCATGCTGTTTGCTACACTAAATCGCATACACGTTGCATGAAGTCAGTTGAAGGCAAAATCCTTGGAGACACGATGTGCATTGCCGTTTCGTCTGCATATATAGTCAAGGTGGCATGAGCTGTCATAAAGAGATCACGTCCATAAAGAGTGGAAACATTGTTGCAGCGTTTATGGATCCCTGTGGTATTCTCGGCCATATGAGCCAGGTAGAACGTGCTTGCGAAAGGAAACAGTCCCATAAGACGAACCTGACATTGTTTCTTAAAATATATACCATTTAATTCTTAGTTTAGGAAGTCATTTTATATATTGTTAGATTTCCATTGAAACGAAGAAAGAACAATACAATGCCTTTATTTCTGTAACATCCTTTACAATATTTCTGATAGGAACAATGAAGCCCTTATTTTGTGTTCCTCTAATCAGACTACAATGACATAATCTATTATGTTTGACCCCTCTGATTAACTTAACTATCCAGACAGATCCTTTCGTTATTACAACGCACCCGCATATTTGAACTTTGGATGATGTCTGTCTGTATATTATCCAGACAGCGAAACAAAAAATATTCGCAGTACTATATTCATTTGAAAAAGTACGACTATCTATGTGGGTTTAATGAAAGTCAGTGCAAAAATAATGTAGTATTAATAATATTCTAAAACGCTATAGTGACCGGCATCTAGATAGCCGGAAAATAAAAGATGTTTTACGATTCTGCCGTGTCCATATTCGATTGTTTTTGAGCAGTGGTCTCTATGAACTAGGAACTTAAAGTCGGGATACAGTTCGCTGACGCTGTGGAGCTCCACATGACCTGCGTATTCTCCATCTCGAGACATTAGGCTTCTATAATCTGAAGGACTGTGTATCAAGAAACCGTATGAGCGATCACCAATTATAAAGTCTTTGTACCGGTGCCAATTGTCAACAACCCGATTAACAGCGTCCAAACGAATCTCTCTATGTCTTTCCTGAGTTCCAAAGATACAGAACGAAAGGGATCGAAATAGACAGTTACCATCTCCTCTTATTGGTATTATGCGTCGATCCATAAAAACTCCTTCGTCAAAACTCATTCGATTGAGATTTACAAATCTCTATATTTATGGTAGATCTTTAGTGAGACACAAAATTTCACGTTGTCAAATTTTGGCACATAACACACTTACAGTTCCCGTTTTCATTACATAGAAATGTTCTTCGATGAGGAAACACACGCGTTATTTGATGGAACTAATAATTATAACATTTTAGATACATTAAAATAATTGTAATAAATAAAACCGTTTGTAGATCGACTTGTAATTTTAAACATTGAAGCTCACTCCATTTTGGCGTCTATCATATTTTGACAATGTTTGAAGTGTTGTCGAAATATGTTATAAATCTAAATGGATTTATAATAGAATAAAAAGTCATGAGTGAAAATTCAAGCCAAGAAAAATTAATGAAATGCGGTGTTGTGGACTAAATAATAATAGTAATTTTTAACTTACATACTGACAGCTGAATTGTTTACGAAATATGATGTTTAAGCAAATGGTTCTTGCCCCTATATCAACAATACAAGTAATTTATATTCCATAATCCGTCGTAAGTATCGAGGTCGAAATGATATACACAATATTCATACTATTTTTATAAAAATGACCCACCTTCAAGCTACGCCAGGTAAACGTAATTTTAAGAGTATTTTTGAGAGTCGAGCGATCGTCGAATTCAACGATGAGAGGTCGATAATATTGTATGTCACGCACAGAAAAGTAAGCGGCCGGAAGTAGACAGGCGAGACACCGCTATGTTGCGGATTGGTTCGGGATGATTCAGGACGTTGAGTAGCCAGAAATTCGTCCTCTAAAATGCTAGGTAGCATAATAGCAATTAACAGAACACAGTTTAAATTGTATGGCATAAAAATACTGGGATAGTACCTTGCGCTGGTTCTTATTATATTAATCAAATAGAATTACAGAGGAATCAACTCAGATACAATAAATGCCTTTCTACCCCAGGAAAGTACTCTATGGAGACGTAAAACTCAGAAACAGTAGTAGCCGCCTATTGTGTTCAGGAGGAGTAATGGAGTACTGGTCTGCTTCTGCTGGTATCATCAGTTAACCGGTATGCTCATTTGTACTTCTATTCCATTAGCAAAAACGGTGATGATGAGGATGGGTGGCTGATTCCTCCAAGATTCATTTACATATTTAACAAGTGCTATTCCAGCATCCATGGGTTGACTATCCCCTGGCAAAACCAAATTGCTTAGGGTGTAGTAGATTATTCACCGAAAAGTGAGAAGTTTTTCTAAGATTTTACTAAACATTGGTAGAATTGGTCCTAATCTTCCGTTGCTGCTGACTTAAATAGTGGTGTTATTTTACTTATTTTCATCAGGATGGGGAAGACACCCATCACATACAAGTATTAGCTAAATGTGGGCCAGCTACTTCAATTACTGATGACAAGGTTTTCCCTGGCATACCTCACAGATCTTCAGTTATTTTTACCTTTAACATTTTGAAAGTTTCGACTACGAATGTGATAGTCATATGTTCAAACTGAAGCACAGAGCGAGTAGCACAGATATTTAGCTTTAGCAAGTCCCAGCTTTAGCTGCACTGGAGTCAGGGTGTTGCGTTACTTCACTCGTTGTGTCCGCAAAAAAAAATCTCTAACACACTAGCTACTTCATTTTTCACATAAATTTCTGTACCAGTGATATTTAAGGTAACAATTAATATATTTTTATTGTTATTAGTATTAACTCTACTATTAAACTCTAACTCTGATATTGTTTTACTCACGATTTTTTGGTGTAGATACCAACTAGTTTTGGATGTTCTTCATCAGGGTGAGTGTAGTGGGTTTTCGATAACGCTCCGTCTCTCGTCTCTTACTGCGGACTTGTGCTCGTAGTGCGAGGCTGGACAGGGCGAGGTGCGCCGATGGTGATGACGAGCACGGTATCACTGACACTCTTGGTGTCAACAAAATGTACTCACAATGTCCACTAGATCATCGGCACTATGGGTCTTATTGCGTTATAATATAGTCTATAATAAGATAGTCATACTTTTTCGTTTCAAAACTTTATTTTGCAGTCGTTTTAATGCCGGCTTATAGCACGCACTGTTTTCACAAAGTCCGCTATTTACCGATGCGGTCATACTGCCTGTTGTGTGGGTAGGCGCTTGTCCAAACATATCACAACGCACGACGAACGCGGATGCACAACGTCCGAATGTGTTTTTGCTGATAGCAAAGCACCCTTTTGTAGATGATAATACATTGAAAATAAATAAGTTTATTTTGAGTCTAATATTTTGTATCTTTAAGTGTGTGTACCAAACATAAGCACGACTAATATAATAATAGATGAGTTGTACGCGACGTTTCTAACGAGATTTTTTTTATTTCTTTATTCAAGTGAATTAGCTTATCGGTTCTAGGCTTGCAGTAGGATTAAGTGTCCATGAAATCCTTTAGCTTACTATTATCTATGTCTTGTTTTTATAATGAAGATTATTGGTCTAAGAGAAACGCACACAATCGAAACGGAATTGATGATGTTTTTTTGAAGTGATAAATGAATATTGTATTTAACCAGTTAAATGCTGGTTAAATTAATACTTTGATAATGATAAATAAAGCAATTCGTGCAAACCATTCTAAAATATTCAAAAATGCACAATGTTGTACTTCTACCGGCACTCCGGGAGTGCAACCCGTATTTTTTTAAGCACTGCGAAGTTGAGTTTTTGTTTGACAAACGGATTTTATGAAAGTTCATATATCTCGATGCTTAAGCGGGCACCCATAAAGTAAGTTAGGCGAATTTGGCAATTTTTTTTACTCTCTTGAGATGTGAGATTATGCTTGACCCCTCTGTCCACCTCCAATCTCACATGAGATGATTTCAAATGCTTATTTTTAATGTAAATTAGTCTATACTATGATTAAATTAGAATTATGGGCAATTGTTTTAATTTTAAAACTATAAGTAAGTAATCTATTATTTTTTTACTTCATTTAAGCCCACTGACTCACAATATCTTGAAAAAATAATAACGTGGTATTTGCCCCCCTCTTCCTAAGTAAGACTCATTCTCGGCTCGACCCCCTTGCCCCCCAAAACACCTCACGTAATTACTGAACACCGCCTTTGGTTAATGCTAGAGCTAATTTTTAATCAAATTTTGTATACACCAAGTATCTGCGTGATACATACATAAAATATATTAGTCTCAAAGAAATATTAACAAGAAATTAATTGAATCGATATAAGAAGTAATTACTTACGGGATTTAAAAAATAAGGGCAAACTATGTTTTGTGTTATCTAAATGCCAAGTCGCAATAAAATGTAGGATTTTCTTTTTAAATTTAACGGTTTTACCTGGTTAAGGTTTGAGCGTCCCATGTAGCACCCTGATGAAGTACTGGTCGGATTTTAGTCGGTACGATTAATCGTGAGTAAAGCCGATTTAAATTAATATAGTGAATAATGTTTCATGAAGATTTTTTATAATTTTTAATCGGTTTGTATCTATTCATTCGTTCGGGTGTAAACGATAGCTATGAGAGTTCGTTATACGAGAGCTCTTATAAATGAATCGACGCTCAATGGCAAAAATCGTTCTAAGCCGGTTTATATATTATAACTATATATTACTAAACAAAAACCGTTAAAAGAATGTAAGATCTCTCGATGTCGTTAAACGTTAACCGGTTAGAAATTTATTTTGGTTCCAAGCCTTGATTGTTACACGAAAAAATGTATTTATCCTTTGGTACTCAGTAGACAGAAGTATGAAACATAATAGTAACGTTTGAACTGGCTTTTTTATTATTATTCAGGTCAATAGTATTTAGCAGTTCTATCGTGTGTAGAGCGAGCATGCATAAAAGCAGATTATCATAGGACCGCCGTATTACTATAAATAAGAATGCTCGTATGGTATCGAGAACCGGTCGTTAATAAACATTGCTGTCTCTCTCATCGGCATTGGTGAGAAGAGGCAAACGATTCAAAGCATCCCACGCTTTTACAATGATTTTATATGAATCGATGATTCATCATCTACAGAGTTAAATAAATTTGAATTAACGAATTAAGCGGACCAGAACATCTACCAGTTTATAATAACGTTTTCTCAAACAATAATCATATGAATTTGCTCCTAAAAAAAATCTTAAACAGTAAATATATAATTGGAACAAATAGTTATTTATGTAAGAAGAGTGTGTGGTATTGATATACGAATGTGGGTGTTGAGTAACCAAACATTAATTCTAAGCAAAAATATGTGTGTGTGTAATCGTGTGTATGTTTGCGTGTGTTATACATTCGGTTCATTTACAATTCATTCATTCATTCAACTGTTTCAATTAAAAACAATGATTTCCGAAATCAATTTCACTCAGAAGTGACAAAGAAGTCTGTAACATGGAATGAAAGTTTGGAATGACTTATGTTTATTTAAGACTCTGTGCTATTCCAGAATATTTATATTGCATTGATTCAAATTTCTCACAACAATAGTCAAAGCTTTGCCAAAGTTCTCAAAATCGTTATTGCGAATCTGAAGTGGCACTGGACGGATAGTTCGTTCGGACGGCAGTTAAGTCCTCGAATGGCGACCACGTACCGGAAGACGTAGTATTGGTAGGCTTCCCACAAGATCGCCGGAATACGTTGGATGAGGGTAGCGCTGGACCGATCGTCGTGGAGATTTTTGAGAGAGGCCTTTGTCCAGCAGTGGACGTCTTCCGGCTGATGATGATGATAAATCTAATCATATATTATATCAAATCATTTTCATTACTACCCACATTCTTGATTTGTAATAAGAAAAAAGATATATATTCCTACGTAACAAATGTTAATAACAGTTACAATGTATATACATATATAGCTATAACAGCTAATCCATTTCGTACATTGATTAGTTCTATTATATAACATCACGAATGCGTTGGAAATCCGTATTAATTTGATCCTCAATATTAATCTCTTTTGATATTGTCAAATGTTAGTCTCATTAAGTTTCGAGAACATCACTGCAGTTTGATGTTACTGGAATAACCGAATTAACGTTTGATTAATCAAATATACAACAGATACAGAATTGTTTGTTTATACAAGCGCTTTAGATGAACATGACGGTCGGACACACCAATTAATTGAGTAGTTTGAGCATACAGCTATCTATCGAGCATCGAACGGGTTCAAAGCAGCTCGGGATTGTAATTAGTTTGACGTTGTATAGACTTTACGCTACCAGCTGCTGCCCGTGACGTCATCTGCGTGTATGTTATAAAGCATCATAAAAGCAAAATAATGCCTTCATCTAGCATGACAATAATGTTGCCCCGATCTCTTTAATATTCATGCAAAATTTGCATTCAATTTATTCAGTACCAACACAATAGTATTACCGGACATAAAACAGGCTTAGTAGAAGCACTTTTGGTATTGTTTGTAGAAATAACAAAAAAATTTTCAAAAAAAAAAACCGACTTCTAGAAAACTATCCCAAAGCAACAGATAGGTATAATGTGCACTAAAAAGTAAAAAATTATTGCATATTTTTATACAATCTAATTAATTAATTTCAATTATTGTTATTTTTGGAATCGGTGTCTTCCCGCCGCTGCCCCACCTTCGCCTTGTCACGCTGCGCGTGCGAAACAAGCACATCTCACCTACAACTGTGTGTAATATATAGTTACAAATATAACAATAATTTTTTCTAAAAAAAAGGCATAAAAAGGCATTTATTTTCTCAAAATTGATTCCTTTAGAATTATTTTTGATGTTATTTCTAATATACTAGATACTACTACAACTAGAATTACAACTTAGTTATACCTTTCTATTAAGGTTGTGTATAGAATGTCATTATCTGCATTGCTTACTCATTCAACATTTTAAAAACGGAAACAATGCTTGAAATATTTAATTTAATTTATAATAATTGTTCCTATGTTATTTGGCTTAGCTTTTTTTCCTTTCTGCGTGTAATCTTCAAATCATGCTCTAGTCCAAGCCTGGCAACATTCAACAACCTTTTTTTAATGAATGAATGGCGGCGAAGGAACGAACAACCACTTATAAAATATTTAACGTTGACTGAAGTTATAATAAACCTGATCGACAGAGTCCAGATGTTGGAAACGAGTTTATATAAACATCGGTAACTTCAAATCTGATAGCCTTAGATGAGGAATAAGCATTCCTCCTCTACTATTTGCCATATTTTTTTAAGTTTCTTGTGCCATGTTGTTCCAGCCGCCCTCTCCATCTTCTACCATCTTAGGGATACCATACTCATAGTGGCATCTTTTACCAATTAATTGTTTTGCCCTTATTATTTTGCCTACATCAATAAAGGAAGTGTCGCTTCTCTATCAGCTTCTAAAAGAACTTGTGTGATATGAAGACGAGTACGAATAAAGTTAACCGAAGATATAATTGAAAAAGAAAGTAGACAGTGTTTCGCTTTTTCGATTAAACAATGATCGATTGTTTTCGCTTATAGAAAAATTGTTAGCGTTTCACACAATATCTCGAATAGTTGAAGGTAGATTGGACTTAGTATACTCACTTTCGAATCGTATATCAACCATTTAAAATTAACATCCGTTCTTTATGGAAAACATGAGCAGATAAACGCTTATGTACGATGTTGGGTTCTTTTTGTATAAAGAAAAGGGGGCAAACGATCAAGAGGGAGATGGGAATTAGTAAAGCAACCACGAAGTGAAATGAAATATGATCTAAGACTTAGACTCTAAGTGATCGCTGGTCATACTTGCATCATATTTTTGAAGTTATACTTCTTTCGGCGCGTTATAAAAAATTATGTTAGTGAAAATTTTAAGATGCGTGCGTATCACTGTAACCAAAAGTAACAGGTTGAAGTTGTTTCCTAAAATTTTCTGATGTTTGCGATATTCGATTTTTTTTTTGGTTTCTTCGTGCATTATTGGGACAGGCAAAGCGTTCAAGCCCATACAGCCGTATTCATTATTTAATAATTAACTGTCAAAGCCATATTTGCAAGATTTTTACAAAATTGTTCTTTCTAAAAACGTAGAATAGCATGAGGAATAAATCAATTTAATGATTTTTGCTTCGTTTGGCCAAAGATACATAAGTACACCCAACCATTTTTTTTATTCACTAGTACAATATGATATTTAAAAAAAAAACTTCGAAAAAAGTTCTCTGCATCATGACACTAAGGAAACATACTCGAAAGAAATTCGCCCTATTTTAAAAATGGAGCAACTTGTTTGCCACATCCCGACACTGAGGAGTGTAATCAAATAACCAAAATGAACTAAAAATAGCAAGCTTTTATGGTATGAATTGGTAACGGTAAATTTTATCAAAACACCAACAAAATTCAAGCTAATGTTATTTTATACTTTTATTCACTTTTATCGGTCCCTATGATATGTCTTTTTGTTGTTTCTGCTGGATGTGTGTAGCTGCCTGTATTTTAAACAACTTACTGTTCATTAGAACTATTAAAAATTATAATTCCACTATCATGGGTTACAGATATTCTCCCAGTCATTCCTTAAAAATGGTACGAAAATGTATATTAAATTATAATGTTATATGAAATTCTAATACTTTTTTGCAACATACAAATAATTTTTGACTGTTTTTTAGGGATAGGAAAGTAATTTTCTGGAAAGTTGCGCTAAAAACTTAATCTACCTTTGAAACACTAATAGTGAGTGGAGCATTTCTGATACGTGTTCCAGCTTATCCTTCGGGAGGGTATTTGAATATAAATTAAACTGTGTATTCGTGCTCTGGCTCAGTAACGGCCCAAAATACATTACAAGATTAACGTTGCGGAACTTATTTACAAAAATAGTAGTAGTTGCGTGTTTACAACTAGGCGTTATGTTATAACGATATATTTGGCCTGAATAGCCACATGAGGACTGAATCTTCTATATATATAAGAGATTTCCATGTATATAGTCACTCATCACGATATCTCTGGAACCATTAGAGCTAAAGACTTGCAATTTGGTAGGAATAATCTTTTCACTGAGTAGAGGTCAGCTAAGAACGGGTTTTTCCGAAATTCCATCCGCAAGAGTTTTTTTTTTATTATGAACAGAACAACGTCTGTCGGGTCAGCTAGTAATCTATATATATCTAAGAGATTTCCACCTATTATATATTGACTCATCACGATATATCTGGAACCATAAGGCGTAGAGACTTGAAATTTGCTAGGAATATTCCTTTCACCGAGTTGAGGTCAGCTAAGAATGGATTTTACAAAATTCAAACCGCAAGAGATTTTTATTATGAACAGAACAACGTCCATCGGGTCAGCTTATATTAATATATTATAATTAAAGTAGTTAAAAAAAAAAAACTAAAAAAAACACGCTTTGGTAAAAAAGATAATGGTTGAAATTTAAAATGAACATCAAATTCCTGCCTTATCGACGATAGATAGAAAAATTGTATAAATTAACAAAAATCTTATAAATAGTAAAATGGAATAATTTGATCAAACTAATGTATTGTCACCGGTCCTCGATCAATCTACGAAGTTTGAACGAATTCTGGCCGTTTAAAGCGGGTCAAAATGGCGTCCAAATGAGTCGGTTATAAACAAATATAAATACAGGTGAAGCTAATAAAAAGCGTGTAAAAGTAGTGAAAGCAAAGGATTCAAAGATTCAATCCAAAGCTCATTCCACAAAGCTGTGGAATGAGGTTCCTTGTGCGGTGTTTCCGGGACGATACGACATGTTCAAAAAAGCGCGTACACCTTCCTTAAAGGCCGGCAACGCTCTTGTGATTCCTCTGGTGTTGCAAGAGAATGTGGGCGGCGGCTGACCCGTAAACTCGTTTGTCCTCCTATTCCATAAAAAAAAAAGTGAATGGCTGAATGTGGTTTGTAAATTAAACCGAATACGAACTCCTTCCGTACATTCGGGAAAAATCAAAAATTTGGTGGAAGTTCGGCTATTTTGACTGATCTAACAAGAAACGCCGCGCCGTGTCTTCTTAATGCACGTAAAACATATCATTTGATTTTGTAAAAGCCTTAATGATATTTTAATAAAATCTGTTAAATTTTTGTTCCTGTTATATTACAAGGCTTGCTGTTAAAAATTTGGTTTGGTATTCAAAATTACACAAACTATTTGTGTACAAAGAGCGTTCTTATCACACAGAGCAATTATGTGCGCATGTCTCACGCATTCCATCCTTAAGCACCTCCACAATTTTCTTAACATACAGGTATATCTAATATGTTTTGATTTTCACTTTAAAACACTTTAGTTAAGGTAGTAACGTTTAATGCATTTATTCTCTCTTTTTTTCTACAATTCACCAAAGGTCCAATTTATTTTAGTATTGGCAGATAGAGTGAATTTAATAATAGGGGTATAATTTGATGTTTCAGTACGGTAACCTTAAATTTAGTTTATATAAATAAACGCCTTTTTTATTTTAAGGCAAACTATTAAAAATTATAAAAACAATGTGTTGTGCAGCTCAGAAATTTGGGAATAAATGTGTGTAAGTATTTATGTGAAGAGTCCAAACTATTGATCATATATTTGATTTTAATTATAAAGTCGAATTAACAAAAAAACATAACGATTTGATATACAATTAAACATTAGGCGAAAAAAGTACACAAAAATACAAATGAAACAAAATTTTTCAAATTTATCGGTTGGATATATTCTAAGAATATTTAAGATATTCTTTAATTTTATTAGCTAATGTTCGATAGCTGCTATGAAAAATGTCTAAATGACTATAATAAGTGTTGCATGCTCTTATAATAAAACAATTGCTAATATAATTATTATGTGATCAGTTTATAAAGTTTGTTTCTAAAAAGGATAATAAGTGCACATGACGCGGCCGTAATAAGCCCTGAGAAACCCAGAAAATCAATCCTTGACCTCCTTTCCGACAACCCCTCTCGGATTTGGGATACGTATACGCGGAGTAACACGATCAGCTTCTAAAGGGAGCGAATTGACTGTGGTCCGTATTAAAGTAGACCTTATCATTGTATGTATAAATGCTAAAATACCTCGTAAGCGGTGACTATCGACGTTTGTAAAGTTTGTCATCATTTGTGTGACTGTGTTAGTTTAGCTATGATAAACTTGATGGCGAAGTTCGGCTTAATGTTAAGGCTTATTCGCTGTACAGTTGCAACATTTGGAAAAAACTAGTGATTCATATATACTTATAAATTAGAATGTATATTAACAAGTTACAACCTTATAATTAAATTACTTATAGCCGTTTTTTTTTACAAAATTTGCTTACACTTTTCTAAAAGGCTGGCAACGCTCCTGTATTTCCTCTAATGGTAATTCATACGCCATGCCCATAACAATGTAGTGCCGCTCAGGATTCTTGAGAAACCCACAAGTTCGCAGCGGTACTACAATTGCGCTCGTCACCTGGAGACATAAGATGTTAAGTCTCATTTGCCCAGTAATTAAACTAGCTACGGCGCCCTTCAGACCGCATCACAATAATGCGTACACATTACAAATCAAATGATAGTATTCCTCATCCTAAGAGCAGAATATATCGACGAATTAAATTAAAATATGTCGAAAGAATCGTTTGAAATGATCCACCAAAACTAGTCCTTGCATCATTGTGAGTTGCTTTTTTTTATAATACACTGACATAATGTTATGATAAAACGAACATAATATTTATTTTTAGCGCAAGCTTTCATGCTAGACCCCTTCACTTATGCTGTTCACACAGAAAAAACAGGAAAATAGGTCAATGCTGTTATATAAATTATGAGCTCAACATTTTAGCACGATTATGCATCAAACACAGCGCTGAAAATTATTATAACAAAAAAAATTGCAACTCACTCAGTCGAAGATTATATTATTATAACTTGTAAGTATAACCACAATATATTAAAAGCTTCTTTGACAAACAAGGCTTACTTTAGTATAATAGATTATATTGAGGATACAAGTGCATGGTTCTTATGTGGTTCTACGCAGGCCACCTAAAATTGTATCATATTATACTAAATAGGCTAAGTTGTTATATAATTTAAAAGATGAGAGTTTGTCATCAGTTCTTCTCCCCGTGTCATAGCCCCTTTACGAACCGATGTAGGGTCATGACGTTTACCAAGTGTTGTTGTAATATGTTATGTTATTGTCACTCCCTGTGGTAAATAAATATATTTCTATTCTATTTAATATCGTTTGATGTTGACACTTACGTACCGGATGTGACATTTCTGTGAATTATCTATAGAATGTCATTGGTTATCTTAATTAGAAATTAACGAAATGTGTCTGCTGCTATTCACTAGCTTAGGGCTCGCTTACGATACCTAATTGATCAACCCCACTTAATTTACTTTAACTTAAGAGCTCTTTTGATTTGTGGTTTTCGAAGCATCGATTGAGAAGCGTCCAAGACCCATCATAACTACTCTTATATTAATTAACGGTGATTTTTTTGCTCTTTCACAATTCATTTGTACTATCAAACCAGAAAATATTCTAATAATACAAACACGCAGATTAAAAGAATCCAATAATACCACCGAAAACGCAAACCCTATACTACAGACATACCACCCAACTAATGGGTCTTTCGCATCTAAGAAGTTAGATCTATTTGCAAATATGACTAAAGTAATCTATTAATTAACCCTATTAGAGGCAAGTTTTAAATGCTATTCCTCCTTCACAAATATTGCAATTAAAAGAATCTTAGTTCTTTACGCATATTTTTCGTGATTTTGATTGTTTAAGTTTTAGTTTACTTGTTTCCGCGTATTTCTTGCGTGTTTTCGCCTTCTCAAATTTTTTCTTCCATCTTCTTCTGTTTCAAGTCTTCCTTCTCCGAGATCTTTTCTTCTCATGTTTCCTTCTACACAAACCAACTTATTGTGGAGTGTCTATTGCGTGGGTTTCAGGTCCTCCTTCTCCAAGATCTTTTCTTCTCATGTTTCCCTCTACACAAACCAACTTACTCTGGAGTTTCTGTTGCGTCGGTTCTTGTTGATATCTGTCGTATCTGTCTGTTTGGTGTACAGTGCAACCAGTACTTAATCTTACGATGGTTTCTTTTTTAATCTTAGCCTCTAGATTTCTGTCCATGATTCATGCTTTTACTAATAATATGTGCAACAGGCATTCCGAGTTTGTTTCTGAGAACTTGTCTTTCAACAATTCACATGCACCTTAAATCATAAGAAACGAGCAGCAATTATACTGTATATATAGAAAAACTACGTCTTTCATTCATAAAAAACTTTAACGGTTGAGATTTAAAATAAAATCTAATTGATAATATGCTGTTTTGTAAGGTTAGATCTTATGTTACTTAAATAAAGCATAATGAAATAGTTATTGATAACATAGATGCCTTTTCCGATGAATTAAGCTTTGTTGGTGCACGATATGTAGAATGATATAGTTAATTTCGTGCTGCGATAATAATGTTAGGGTGACACTGTGATTTAATTGAATCCTGTTTGGTTATGATTAAATTTCGCGTCGGATATTGGCCATGTGGTGCAGTGGTAAACTAATAAAATTTCAGCATTATAAACTGCAATTTTGGAAATTCGACTATCGAGTCTGCTCGTGCGGGTTCTATATAGGCTGTTGTCTCATGAAAATGGAAATTATACTTATCGCTGGATATTTTGAATTTTTTGTTAGAGAACGGCTTACATGGATAGGAAGTCATCTTTGGTCTGGTGCACCCTAGTATGAGCTCAAACGTTTTTTTTGCATTGTATTTACATGCATTTATCACGGGAAGTGTTCCGAAGAGCTGATTCCTGCCGCCGAATTCCACCTAAGCACAAATGACGATATCACCACCACCCATCTGAAATTGTGGCATTCCTCCACGGTGCAGTCTTTTAGGAGCTTTCTCCTACGTACAAACAAGCTGTGGAATGAGCATCAATTTAGCACAGATAATTATTATTTACAAAGTTTATATTAGATTATGTGCAGCAAATTCTAAATAATACAAAAACTACGATCATTGCGAAACATGAGTTTGTTATATTTCTTACATGCTTAACTTTTCCGGATTCACATAGATATTACAATACATAAGCTTTTGTTTAAGCTTACTAGAATGAAATATTCATTATTTTTTTTATATTGACACACTTTTTACACAAATTATCTTGCCCCAAATTAGGCATAATATATAGCCTGTGTTATGGGTTACAAGACAACGATATATTTAATACAATATACTTACTGAAACATACATAAATACTTACATATAAACATCCATGACTCGGAAACAAACATCCATATTCATCATATAAATGCTTGCACCTACCCTGATTCGAACCCGGGACCTCTAGCTTAGTAGGTAGGATCGCTAACCACTCGGCTATACAGGTCGTCAAATTCTTTGATTTGAATTAAAATTCTTTTAAAGTAGAGAATTCGTTTTTGTCTATTTATTTATTAAATTGGTTATTGTATAACTTGGTTATTGGACATAATCACTGGCCTCTATTTTATACCACTGGACTGGCGGCTGTCAAAGTGCTTTTGTGCCTGTTTGATATTCGCCATTTTGGCGCTGTTGGCCATGTAGCAAGAGTCTGCGGTACTAAAACTAGTGATGACAGCCTAGTGGACAACGTAGATGGTAGGAAACTATTTACAAAAAAAATGTGTACTTTATAACGTTGATTCTTGAAGTATAAACAACACGGACAACGAACGAAATTAAATCAAAATGCAGAATACTTCTGATTATTGTACCTACTTTATTCGCAGCCATTTGTATTATACCTACGTCAAAATTAGTTCTCCGGACGCTCGAGAGTGGAGCTTCAAAGTCCAGTGGTATTTATACAGGTCAGTGGACATAATGAACTTTGATCAATTTAAATATTTGGGCTATCACTTGTCACGTACATACATACACACTCTATGAAAACAATATTTTTTTAAATATAAAATAGCTTTTCTTTTCCCCGAGTTTATTCTTTTCTGTTCGACTATTCCTCTCTATCATAGATAAATTGATTCACTGCGGATATCTATTGGTGGATGTTATTCCAATTTCCAGCATAAAATCAGAACACGGATTTCTGGTTGTTGAAACGAATTGGAATTTTAAAGTGTAGAGCTAGCCTTAATAGATACTTTTATTGCGAAATCATTAACTAATTGGACTAGTGATTTTATTTTGCTACTTTGCAAAAATGAACAATTGTTTACCGCGTGAACACGCATTTCGGTTCTGAATTAGAACGTTATATAATAAAAGCAAGTTCTTATAATTTAGATTTGGCCGGTTATGGATTTCACCTGATTAGTTCTGTGCCACTACGGACTGCTGCAGTTACCTCCTTATTGACTTTAATTCTAATTTTTACATATTATTATATATAATAATAAAATTATATATAATTACGAGAGACCGGATTATATGCTACAAAAATGCCCCAAATATGCATAAAATTAAACAGGAAAAAATATAAAGTCATATTTTTATTTCATTTTATCGTATTTCATCAATCGTAATTATAAAAGAAACTATTACAAGATATACCTAATTAGGTGACATTGAAATTTAAGATTTACCTTTTAAAATATGCACTACTAAGTACTGTTCTAAATGTTTCGTAGAGAAATTGTGTCTATGATCACTTAGTAAATTTTTGTAAGCGGAAAAGGAGCGTTCTACGTCTACTAAGGTTATTGGGCAGAAGTTTTTGAGTGCAATATTTGGGCGTACTATGAAAAGCATCTAACGATGAGCGAGATCGAGCGTAAATATGCATGATAATTATTTGTTTTTCTAAAATATGCAACTACCGCTGAAAAGGTACTAAATATGCAAAAGCATATGCAATATGCCTTATCTACAACTAAATACCTGGGAACCCCATATCCATTGTTGCAACGATATTCGTGATTTGATTTCAATGTATTCCTATAAACATACCGTATAATCTCAAAGTGACATGGAATTCATATAATATTCGCACCGAGAGATGTATTGCAGCTATGTGAGTTCGGAAAAATTAAGTTAAAAATCGATTCTTAAGGAGTAAACTACAGAAAATCGCCATAAAGTCGACAACAAGTCTTCTCAGCCAAATCAGACTGCAGGTTACCTGATGGCAAATAATTAGTCTTAGAAGCCTTGCAACACCAGAATATCGAAAAAATGTTGCCAGCCTTTGAGACAGGAGAAGACAAACTTGTGTACCGCGCTGAAGATGAACGCCAGTACTCCCAAAGTATGATACAGTACCTGAACTTGTATTTAAATGTAATTAAATAAATCCAAAATTCGAGAGTATCAAATATCGTAACAATGCAGTTAAACATAGAATTTAAGTCGTTTTAGATATACAATTTATGCTATTTGTTTCATGCCTAAAATACAGATCATGAAAAAAATTTTTTTTTTAAAGCAGTTATAAAAATATATCGCGTACTTATCTTAAAATAAAAGATTAGTCACCGCTATGAACCTAAATGAATATATCACTAGTGTTAAAGTTAATTTACTACCTACAGTAGGCAGTCTACAGATTACATATACTCGTACTAAGCAAGCAGCGTTTCATACAACTTACGTCGTACTGTCGAAGTAAAGAGCAACGACGACTAGTTAGGTGCTTGATGATCTTGCTAGAAAACCAGTGCACGCCCCTGAGTCACGCATATAACGGATCCATACATTCAAAGTCGCCGGCAAAACCTAAAGAAGTATTAAGACGAGAATTTTGTCAGAATTGGGCTGAGTCACTTGTTTGTTCAATTAAATAAGCGCTATACTACTGAAAGGCACCTGATCCCATTAAACCTAATTACAAATTGGTGACTTGACCCCAACAGCTGATTGTTAGTGAGCTCGTCTTATCGGGATGATACGCGGTGACTCAGACATTGTTATTCATGTTTGAGAATAATGCTTAAAACACTTAAGTATGTTATTGAATCAACTATTTACATTTCAAAATTGAATCCCGGTCAAGAGCGCGGGAATACGTTGTATGAGGGCAGCGCTGGAAATTCAAATTCAAATATTTTTATTAAAAACTAGCTGACCCGACAGACGTTGTTCTGTATATAATAAATAAATTAATGTTTTTATATGAATTTGTCAATAATATAATAAAATCAAAAATTACTTCATAAAATATGCACCCTGCTGTCGTAATGAAATTGTTTCACAGCAGAACTGTCAAACCGTGCGTCAATAAATACTCTCATAGAAATGATGTATGGCCACATCAAAGGAAAAACAAATTTGTTGTTTTTATTTAATTTAGCAGCATTTTCCTATTTATTCACCTTTTAAACCTTCTCTGGACTTCCACAAATAATTCAAGACCTAAATTTGCCAAATCGGTCCAGCCGTTCTCGAGTTTTAGCGAGACTAACGAACAGCAATTCATTTATACATATATATATAGATATAGATAGGATGTGACATTACTTATTGAAAGTCAAAAACTACCACCCATACCAATATGAATGTCTCAGAACTGAGAAGAACGGGCGCAACAAACTCAGCGGCCTTTTTTTTCATCGAAAAAATATATTTACAAAGTAATATTGTACAATTAAACTTATTATTTAATAGCCTGAGGGCCGTCACTCCATTCCCAATCTGTGGTATCATGAAGTAAGTCATTTATACTATAGTAACCTTTACCACACAAACGTTTTATAACAATTCTTTTGAATACGGTATTCTTTTGTTTCATTTTCTGGGATCTTGTTGTAAAAGCATATACATCGCCATCACTGCATCGCAGAAAAGACTTACTAACTCGACTTAGCCGAGTTAGTAAGTTAGGCATGATAAGTTTGTCTGTTCCTGGTGTTAAAGGTTACATTTTTGAGGAAAGCCCTTGTCCAGCAGCGGCTTCCGGCTGATGATGATGGAATATAAACCTAATATTATGTTATTTTTATTTGAAAACCTGCAAAAAAAGCCCTTCATGAAATGACAGGCGATACGCCTTTAACAATGCCCTTCCTGGTCCGTCATGGTCCGGGAATAGGGTCGAAAAGCAAGTTGTTTCAACCAAAGCATACCGCCTGTTGACAAGCAACAGAGAGCGATAACATTGAACGAAAAATAGTCCGCAGAAATTTCATAAAACTTCTTCCAGGCAATAATGGTTTTAATCAACATCAATGTAAAACATTTATTTAGTTCAGATTTGACTCGTATAGTGAAAAGTGTGCTTACATTGTCTTTAAGCACACTTCGCGATTGATATCGCTTTAAATGTCTATAGGACGTCATTGCTTGCACACTGCTTTACGACAGAAAAAGGTACCATCTACCACCGGCTTCTTGTACAAACAAATCTCCCAGTGGTAATAAGCCCTGCATGCCACAAACTACAATTATTCCTTAAAAAGTATTCACAAAATTTACTGGTATTCAGTCAATATCGAACCATCGTACAAATGAAAATATTTATAGGATTGAGTGTATCAGTTTTAATATGTAAATATTTTGAATTCATTGGGCGCATATCAAACATGCCGCTGGCTACAGGAAAAATGTTATTTGCTTGCGCCCATAATGGAACTGTAGTATCCAACTTTACCGTATGTACACACAATTAAGTTAATTACTATTCCGACAATCCGGATGTGTGGCTTCATTTATGGTGCCATTCCTTAGGAATTTTCTTTAAATAACAAACACACTTTCATTCACAGTTTTTCAGTTTGATATAATTTGTTCGAAAACTGGAAAAAGTCTTTTGATTCAACTCACCTGATCCTCTTATAATCTATTGCAAAACAAGTCATAGAAACGTAAATATAGAAATTTTGTTTTATCTGAGTTTGTCCGTGCGAAGCGAAACTGTAAGAATAAAACGGATTTATCTTAGCACCCTGACTTGTGCTAATATATTCTTTGCCCAGACTTATTGTCCTGAAATGTTATTGAAATACCTGTTATTTATATGAATTAAATAAGTTTGTAGTGTTTTATACAATCAAAATAGATACAGCAATCTGTTGATAAAGTTTATCGAAATTATTTCGTGACGTCACATCACTTTATTTGGTAAATAATTGTGGTTTGCAGTATATATATGACAGGCAACGAGGATTGTAGAGCCTATCTCATCCATCACAAGTTTTGTGCATAAGATGCATCTTAAAGATGTATTATTATAGACCCATAGTGAATTGCAAAAAGATATGCATAGATTGGTAATTAAAATGCCAAAAACAGAAAATTTTATTGTAATTATAATCTCAAATCGCCGTTTCAGGTTTGTATTAAATATAGAAATCAACCCTCTCTTTCGAAGATTTCGACTAGGTTTGGTAGCGAATACATGGTCGTGTGTATTCGCTCACTCACACACAACCATCGGATGGTCCGGTGGGCGCCTCGCACCAATTGGTCCGACGCCGTACGAGGTACGGTCCGGACCGTAATAATAATAATTTTGTGCGATGGACAATGTGACATACCATCGAATATGGTCCGCGACCAGACCGCGTTGATGGTCGGCCGTATCAAATCCGATTATGTGTTGCATGACAGGATCGAAGAAATTTAATCTATATAATATAGATACAAAATGACCTGTGGTATTAATATGTGCTACGTACTGGAACATTCGTGTCACCTTGATTGTTAGTGGCCAGTTGTACGCCAACTCACTTACGGCCGGTTTCAATAACCTATCTATCCTTATCTTACGGATACATTGCTGTCACCGTTTAATGATAAGATCTTATCCATCCATAGTTATGTCCAATATAGTTATGGTCCAATGCTATCTGTCAATAGGTTGTTGAAATGTAAGTAAGCGTAAAAGGATAGATTTGTCTACCTCTAGTAAGTAAAACTAAGGATAGATAGGTTATTGAAAACGGCCGGATATGTGTATGCTAAGCGTTTGTAGCAAGACTCAGTTGAGGTCTGGGCTTTGTTTAAAATATACCTTCGTGTGTGATATCTCTCTAAACACAAGTACCTAATAGATAAGGAGTGACCTTTCACCACAGACATAAACATTTCCCCCTCCTTTAGAATTATTAAAATATTATTTTTGCTTGCCCACCCATCAGACTGTAAGCACCTTAAATTATAATGTAACACCAATGTGTCCGTTCAGAAAATAAATGACTTGATTTGATTTGAATTTTTTTTTTATAATAAAGGACGAGACAAGCAGGACGTTCGGCTGCTGGTAATTGATAAGCCCTGCCCATTTCGTTGCATTGCCGCTTAGGTTTCTTGATAAACCCAAAAAATCTGAGCGGCACTACAGTTGCGTTCGTCACCTTATGAAACATAAGATGTTAAGTCTCAATTGCCCAATAATTTCACTAGCTACAGCGCCCTTCAGACCGAAATACAGTAATGCTCACACATTACTGCTTCACGGCAGAAATAAGCGCCGTTGTGCTACCCATAATCAAGCCGGCACCCTGCAAAGGAGCCTCCCACTGGTAATAAATACACATAATAGTAACATTATTTTGAATTTATTAAAAACAACATATTAACAGCTGAAAGCTATATAAATTGTTGGAACTCCCGTCTATATCTCCGCGTTAATTTCACTATACACTACCAAATAGCCGGGATTTCCCAGTTTCCTGGATTTCCCCCCCTCAAACCTTATGTATTAAAAGGCATAAAAGGCATTTATTTTCTCAAAATTGATTCCTTTAGAATTCTTTTTGATGTCATTTCTAATATACTAGATACAACTACCGCTTCGGAAACAAATGGCGCTCTGAGAGAGAAGAAGCGGCGCAAGAAACTCCCAGAATTCTTTTTTTGCGCTCTTTTCAATAAAAATATACAATATTGTACAGTCATTTCTATCGCTATAAAATAATCACAATCTAGTCCCAGGCTGTCCGATCATTAAGATATTCAGCTGTGGAGTAATAGGATTTACGACAGAGCCATATTTTTTTTATAAAACATTTAAATTTATTTATAGATAATGCCTGAACAGTGGCTGGGACTTTATTATAGAAGTGTATACATTTACCCATAAAGCTATTATGTATTAGTTCTAAGCATAATAAAGTTTTATCCCTCAACACGTCGATAGGGTTGTAGAAATAAGTTTTCTGATACCTACATATATAAGGCTTGC
Source organism: Leptidea sinapis (assembly GCF_905404315.1). Lineage (NCBI taxonomy): Eukaryota > Metazoa > Arthropoda > Insecta > Lepidoptera > Pieridae > Leptidea > Leptidea sinapis. The sequence continues at coordinate 10,149,990 of NC_066312.1, read as the reverse complement.
TATAATAAGTAGATTATAAGATATTTTGTATATATTTTATGAACAAATATAGAAATTATAATTTTTTTTTTTTTTTTTTAATTATCGCTACCACGCTCTTGTAACATATTTTTCCAATTTTTCACGTAACGTAACATATTTTTCACGTAGAAGCAATACAGGTTAAGTTATATGTATGTGTATTATGAACATATTGTATTATATGACAACCGCAAAGTATCACGACCTCGCCGACATTCTAATAATTAAATACATTTGAGACTTACCCCTTTGTGATAATGTTTCAGTATAAATTTGCATTAGTTATATTTTACTAATCCGTTTGTTGTGCAACGTAAGAAAAAGGTTCTTATAAATATTCGTTCAGAGCATCTTTTTTTAATAATATAAAATCAGCAGTTATGGAGTGTGTTTTTTTTATGAAATAAGGGTCGAGACGAGCAGGACGTTCAGCGGATGGTAATTGATATGCCCTGTCCATTACAATGCAGTGGCGCTCAGGATTCTTGAAATACGTTCAAAAATTGTGAGCGGAACTACAACAGCGCACATAGAGACATAAGATGTCAAGTCTCATTTGCCCAGGAATTTTACTAGCTACAGCGTCCTGCGGACCGAAACTCAGTAATACTTACACATTACTTCTTTTCGGCAGAAATAGGCGCCGTTGTGGTACCCATAATCTAGCTGGCATCCTGTGCAAAGGAGCCTCCCACTGGTGTTAGTAAAAATGCCACTTTATTTGTTATTGTCATAAGCTATATTATGTTAACCCGAAAAATTATAAGACTAACGTAGTAGTTGGATTTGCAAAGTAAATCGGAGATTAAACGGTCGAACGAAAACGCTGCCTACTAATACTGACAACATATATCTCCAACAGAAGTAATAACGAAGGAAGTAAGTAATAGAATAAACATATCATGGAATAAATATTGAAACTTAAAAGAAATTATGAAGGATCCGAGAATACCAATTAAAGTTTATATTACATGCATTTTACCGAGCTTGGCCTACGGCTGTCAAACATGGAGCCTAACCAAAAAAAAAGAACTAGAAACTTGTCAGCATAGCATGGATAAAAGTATGCTCAATATAAAAATACAGGACAGAATACGACTTCAATCCAAGACCAAACAAAAAGAATTGATGTGTAATATTATAATATTAAAAACCTCAAATGGAAATGGACAGTCCACAGGATCAGGAACAAAAAAGACAAATGATCGAAAAATATTTCAGAATGGTATCCTAGACAACATTAAAGGAAAAAAGGCAGACCACGTCTTAGATGGGAAGATGACATAAAAAAGTAGCAGGTGCAACCTTATCGAGAAAAGAGAGAAACCGCTCACGAAAAGTTGGGGGACGCCTATGCCGAAAGGCAGGACATCCAATAAATATCGGTGTAAATAGTAATTACCTACAAATGGAAATAAAAATAGAATTTAAATATACTTAGGTTAGATAAGGTAGGTAAGGAAACATTGTACGTAATTAAGGATTGTAAGTAAAGGCTTTTATTATTATTATTAGTATATTACACACTAGCCGTTTCCGCAAAAAAATAAATTTAATTTTATCTCATTACGAATACAATAAAAAAAATAAGTAGCCATAAACCATCTAGGATAAATTTCGCATCGAATGGTGGTAGTTTCGTGTCGATACGATAAGGTATACGCGTGAAAGACCCTCAAACAATGACCATTTTCATTATACATATATAAATGTATATAGAAGAAGATATTATATGCATGAGACAGCATTGCAACAACTAATATGGTTGGTTAACATTGGTAAATGTAGGTGAAATCGCGGGTAACAAACAGCTCGTAATTGTTATATGAGCGACGGCGTAACGTGGACAGGTTTAAGTTAAACTAATGCAATAGAGTAGACTGGATTGGTTGCACTTTCCATCAATTAACATCACTTTGCACAGAGCAGATGAATCAAATTAAAACGACACGATCGCATACCGCCACGTCACTTACGGAGGGTAATTCTATAATAAATTCAATTTGTCAACTTTACCATGTTACATACATTTTCCACTAGATGTGGCCCCGTGGCTTCGTCTGCATTATCAGTGTAACCATATAAGTTACTGTTCCAATTCTTCCACATGCATATAATATACAAAACAATCTTAAATCTATTATCGTTAAGGCAGCCTTGGTAAGAACGTTTTTGACCGGTTTTTCTCCGACTTACTTTTCAAATCCGACTACCACGAATAAGGCTTTTTAATTTTTCGGATTATTGTATGTTCTATGACGCTCACAAATAATGTGGCTTTTTAATATAAAAATGTGCTTACATTGTCTGTTCCGCAATCAGACTGCGAATGACCTATTGAAAATGTTTTAACTTCGCACGTTTTTTGCTAAAGTCTAAACTTATAAAAAAAACATAAAAAAAGGAAAACTTATCAGCCATTATCGTATATTATAAAAATCATTCAAATGACAAAACCAACTCCAACAATGGGATTGCTATTGGCATTGCCAGCTAGCCGTGCCAAATGGCATTCAGCGGTATAGTGTGGATGCTGTTTTAGCTTTGAACTCACCGCACTAGATAGCTTCAGGTCGATTTGATTCCGCACGTAAGCTTTAGAAATGTGTGCGGTAGTCGGAAGGAGTTCTTATTCGTTTTCCACTTCGGTAAATCGAATGGACGACCCTTCCGTCGTCATGTGCACAGGAGCGTGGCGTAGAACATTTTGGCAGCCCTAGGTCTTTAGCTGCGATGGTGACGTTGCGGTGATGGCAAGTGGTTATGCCCCTCAATAATATGTTGAGTAAAATATCATGATTACAAAAATATTTTGAAGAAAGAACAGTAACTGAAAGTTATAAGTAACAAACATAAACTTATTATGCCTTAAGTCGAGTTAGTTAGTTTTTTTGTAGGGCGATGTATGTTTTTATAAAACGATCTGAGAAAATTTTCAAAACAAATGTATTACTTATGATGCCACAGATTTGGAATGGAGCGAGCGCCGTCAGTTTATTTGCTATATCGAAATTTAAAAACAAGAAGAGACCCACTGAGTTTATTGCGCCCGTTCTTCTTATGTCTGTGGCAAAATTTCTGAATGGCCAATAAGTAATTGCATATTCTATTATCAATAAAAATATTTGAATTTGAATATAAAACATCTGCTTATTGCCATATAAAGCAATAAAATGTCCTATCAGTATATTGACTTATAAGGTTTATAGTATAATAAATGTTTTACTACCTTTGAATCTTATATTGTATAATATATCGAAATATAGTTTTGGCCATGCCAGATACATTTTACTTCATTTTGTTTGGTATATATTTTCATGTGATTTTAATTCTTAAATAATTCTATCTAAAACAATGATGTGTAATTGTCCGTTTGGTAAACACATGTTTGTAAATAATAAAAATAGTTAATAAAAAATGTATCAAATGTTTAAAAGTGAATAAATAGCTTAAAATTCTAAAATTTAATTTTTAGTATTTCAAGAGATATTTAATTATAATGGAATAAGAAAATAATTATTGCAGATTTATTCATTAACTTATTATTTTAAAATGTATTATTTTGTTAGAAATAACTTCAATGTTTTAACCATTTATAATCAAAGCTGTCTTTTTCCACACGTGACTTTAATATCAATTTTTATTATACTTATTATAATATTTACACTGTTTCATTTTAGTGTTAACGGGTGTGAACAGTGCGTGGGAGACGAAAAGTCTTTGGGCTGGAGACAATTTTCAATTTAGTGATGCTGCTAATCAAAGTATTCGTCATCACTTACATGAATTAAATATTGGTTCTAATAATGCATTATTAAAGTCGTATATTCCGTTTCTTTTTAATTTATCAGAAGAGCTCATATTTACGATTCATAATAACATTATTAAAAATTACGATTTGAGCGATGCTGAAATTATGACAGTTACAAATTCCTTTAAATATACCAAATCAGAATTTAGAATAATCTTAAAAGATTACTTTAAGAAAATTATGATCAATTTAAAATACAATGATACTATGATATTTTTATTAGATTTTACAGATCTATCGAACTATTTATTGGAAACATTGATTGAGAATAATCTGAAAGAACTCAAGGGCAGATTTCTTTTACCTGACGAATGGTACAAACGCCCGCTGAAATTTACAATATTGCGTCAACAGGTGAAAATAGTTTTGAATATAATGGAAGAAAATATTTGCTCCAACTTGTCGATATGTTTTGATAATATTGTATACAGCGAGTATGTTATTGAATGGTTGCGATATTTGTTGAATGCCGATAGCAAAAAGTTAAAAAACTTTTTACTTGGATTATCCGATAGTGTGGAGAATAGTTTACTTTCTAAACTTGATGCAACATTTTCCAATAAGGTTAGATATATTGCTAAATCTAATACTACATACCAGCGAAGTGTTTTAGACTTTTTAGATGAAGCTCTTAGTGAGCAACAGATTTTTGGCATTGTACAAAATCCACTACAAGAGACAGTGCTAGCAGTGAAGGATTTGTTTGCCGTAATCGATGAGAACTATGATCTAAATAATGAAAACGAAGCAAATATTAACAAAATTTCGCTGTCATTTCGTCGATGGATTGATGGAGAAAAAATTGACATTAAAACCGTCCTTGAAGCAGTTTTAAAAGATATGCAAATAAATACAGAAAACTGGCCTCTTAATGTGCAAATCAAACTAGGTATATTATGGAAACAAGTAAACATTAATATTTGATTCATTGACATATTTACCACCTGTTGTTAGAAGAAACAAAAGCTTACGAAGTTCTATATTTTGTTAAATGACTACAATGGAATAATTTAATTTTTGGATTTTATTAAACTAGATAAACGTTAATATTTTCGCTGTAGATAGTTCCCAAGCAGTCTATTAGTTAGTTTAATTAGTCGTTTATTTCTGTTTGTCAACAACAATTACGGAAACACGGCAGTTAGAATACTAGTGATGTTTCGTGAAGTGGGCGTATGATGTGAAAAACTTGAATTTTTAATTCGGTCGGATAAAAACTGGAAAATGATAGTGAATGAGTAATAAAATCCGTCTGGGTACAGAGTCTTTTCTTGTTTTTTGCTACGCTCGTCATTTGAACCCAAAGTGCCTTTGCACATGGTGGCCATCTAAACTGCAAGCTCTTTCACATGAATCTACACGGCTTATGCACGGTTGTTTGGCGGCGGCAGGAGCAGTATTATCGAGGTACTAGACTGAAGACGTCGCCGTTTTGTGCCCGTGTTCATGCGAACGAGACTATACAAGTCCAATACATTACTGCAAAGACGGTTGCCGCGTCAGAACCGTGTATAGAGCGGATAAACACGGGCGACACACGGTCACGGCACGGTCGCCGTGCCATGTTAAAGCGTCATTGTATCTGATACATTTGTACAGCCGCGGTGATACGGTACGGCACGGCACGGCGACGGTACGCTGACCGTATGCAAGTGAATAGGCACAAACACGAACGGAGCTCACGATATAATACACTCGCGGTTACGTTATTTTTTTAGAGTCTTAATTACGCGGCTTGTGTTCTGTTTAAGCTGTCGCACTAATTACTGCGTTCCATTTAGAACTCGACAATTTAAAACCCTCTTACCGATTAAAATTTACCTAGAATACCCAGTTTGTGACTGCGTCAGTTGGTATGTATATTTCTACATTGAACGATTAACTTTCTAAATAAATGACCCTTCTATTCGGACTATTAATAAGCTAATACCATATAAAGAATACATACATACTAAGACTAGTTATATGCTGCAATATCTAATGTTATTTGACATCCGCTGTCTACTAATATACTACCTACTATATTTTAGTGTAGTGCCTGTGTCTTTAGTCTGTGAACCCTTCGATATAGGCCTCCTGCAACTTCTTCCATAGTACTCTGTCCTTTGCTGTCTTTTCAATGTTAATCTTCATCTTTTGTCGCTGTCATCTATTTCTTTTACAATACTTTAACCCTATTGCTCCACTAATAACTTCCTCTTCTTTCAAATGGTCAGTTTTATCCCCACATTTATTTTAGTTTTTTTTTCAATTATTTGTCGAGATTTATAATTTTGGAAGTAGTTGCGTTACAACACTGTATTAGTAACTAACAATTTAATGCTTCTCATGCAGCTATTCTATATTCCATGCGTCTATCAACCAAGTATTCTTAACCATGCAGCAAGCCTTTCAATGAGACAGTAGTGAGTAATAATTACTCATGCATTATAAACAATAAAACTTAATATTTTTTTTCTAAAATTTTGAACTGTTGAGAACGAAAATAGATATATTTTTGGTATCTAGTTACAAATAGAGACCAGACCTATACTGAATAAAGATAAATTGTAAAACAATGAAACTGTTAATGTTGATTTAAAAGTGGCCACTTCTTTTTTGCTATTTAACTAAGGGACGAGACGAGCAGGACGTTCATCTGATAGTAATTGATACGTCCTGCCCATTACAATGCAGTGCCGCTCAGAATTATTGAAAAACCCATAAATTCTGAGCGGCACTACAACTGCGCTCGTCACCTTGAGACATGAGATGTTACGTCTCATTTGCCCAGTAATTTCACTAGCTACGAAGCCCCTCAGACCGAAACACAGTAATGGTTACACTGCTTCACGGCCAAAATAGGCGCCGTTGTGGTTCCCATAATCTAGCCGGCATCCTGTGCAAAGGTGCTTCCCACTGGTACCTTTTCCGAAGTGATGATAAATGGTAAAAAGTATAACTTATGATATTCATCAGTATCATTTTCATTTGATTTATTTTGACCTAAGCGTACACTAGGCAGTTTAAATAATTTTGCATTAATAACGAACCTGATTTGAATATTCATAGAAATAATTATAGAACTGATTTCCTTCAGAGCATGTGGCTCATCGTTACAAACGGCAGCTCTTGGTCCGTTGAATCATTGTCTCAACTCAACAATGGATTGAAAATGAAGCGAAGTGACGCCAAACATTCCAACCATCCGAGTATCCATAATCAAAGGTATTGTGTATTTACGTGACACGAATACAAGGTGCTTTCCATACAATAATGACACTTATGTACCATCTATGGCGTTCATATTATCATGCCTAGATATATATCCTAACTAAAGACTAAATTGATGTTTTGTTAAACAACTTCTGTATTATATTTTACTATCAGCATAACAATATCCGGCCATTGATTTATTTATACCAAAATTCGTATATTTTACTTTAATATCTCGCACAATATGTTAAAATAGAAATTGACATATTTGACAATCATCCTAATGAGTATGGTCTGTCTTCTTTCGTATTTTGTCGTCCTCCATCTTCAGTAATAAAATTTTTATTACTTATTTTTTGTGTGTATTCGCATTGAATAGGCTCCGAAACTACTGAACTGATTTGAACAATTGTTTCACTGTTGGGAAGCTACACTATCCTCGGGTGATTGCATTGACTATATTATAATTTAAAAAAAAAAGGGATCCTGACTTAAGCTCCAATAAGGTTCAACCTAAGGTGTAAAAATTACTTGAAATATTCTTTATATCGCGTGCGCTGCGAAAAGAATTGATGATAGAATAAACTAATGTATTACGATTTTGCAGAAACAATAATTGTCGCGAAAACATATTTATGTAATAAATTTAATTGAAAAGTCGCTACAGTGTGCTCTATCTTTTGTTTTTTGTTTTTATGAAAGTAAGGGACAGCCGCGCAGGACGTTCAGTTGATGGTTATTGATACGCCCTGCCCATTACAATGCAATGCCGCTCAGGGTTCTTGAAAAACACTAAAAATACTGAACGGCACTACAACTGCGCTCATCGCCTTGAGACATAAGATGTAAAGTCTCATTTGCCCAGTAATTTCACTAGCTACGGCGCCCTTCAGACCGAAACACAGTAAAGCTAACACGTTACTGCTTCACGGCAGAAATAGGCGTCGTTGTGGTACCCATAATCCAGCCGCCATCCTGTGCAAAGGAGCCTTCCACTTTTGTGTTCGCGGAAGAAGTCGCGGTTATCAGCTAGTATCTTATAAAGATTCTATACTAACGTTAAAACGTTGTATATAAAAACGTATTATATTTTGAGTGTAAATTAATATTCGCATGGTTTCTGCATGTTAAGTTGCGGTACGACATTCCTCCGGAGTAAAATTACGTCATAAAACGGCCATGGTCGTTATGCGTATAGTAATTGTGAGGTAGATACGGGATACTATGTCACTAAATACCTCGATTTAGTAATACACAACCACAGAGTTGAAATTGATGTTGGTATTATTTTGTGTTCTAATATCAGTTTAACTACAGTATTTTACTATGTAAAATTAATGCAAAAGCATGCTTTTAGAAGTTTTTTTTTATGGAATAGGAGGACAAACGTGCGTACGGGTCACCTGGTGTTAAGTGATCACCGCCGCCCACAATCTCTTGCAACACCAGAGGAATCACAGGAGCGTTGCCGGCCTTTAAGGAAAGAGGATGCGCTTATTTTGAAGGTACCCATGTCGTATCGGCGCGGAAACGCCGCATAATATTTAATAAGGAAGCTCATTCCACAGCTTTGTAGTACGTGGAAGAAAGCTCCTTGAAAACCGCACTGTAAGCGGCATTACAACAGCTGCGCTTGTTACATAAGATGTCAAGTCTCATTTGCCCAGTAAATTCACTACCTACGCCGCCCTTCAGAATGAAACACAGTAATGCTAACACATTACTGTTTCACGGCAGAAATAGGTGCCCTTGTGGTACCCACACTCTATCCGGCATCCGGTGTTAATGAGCTACTGGTGAAATTGTCTTTAAGGAAGGCATACTTTAAACATTCATGTCGTGTATCAAAAATATTCAAAAGTAACCGATTTTAATTATTTATCAATTGAATAATCAACCTAAACTCTACTTATGAATCAAAGTTTCCACTTTCTGTCTTACCTGCTTCGGGTTGGAAATGCCAGAGTTCGCAGTGACGACGTCAAATACAACATTCCTTACACATTATGTCAACAAGACGTTTAATTCACAACTCAATTTCAATTAACTAACACTTTTAGTTGCAATGTTTAAAAAGTAGATTAAACTGAAGTATAAAAATTATCTCACAATACATAGTAATTGTCATTAGCAGCTTATTAGAAGCAAAAACAATCTGGAATTTCATTCTCCTAAAAATTATCGGCCTTTGCAATAAAAGCTCCTGTGATTCCTCTGGTGTTGCAAGAGAATGTGGGCGGCGGTGATCACTTAACATCAGGTGACACGTGCGGTCGTTTCTCCTCCTTTTCCATAAAAAGGTGTACGCGCTTTGTTCAAGGTACCCATGTAATGAATGCAAAATGCTATCTCTTTTTCTAAACATTAAAAATCAAAGATTAAAACCTGTTTTTGGTTCAATAATGCCCGATATTATATAGGTCCAACACTATATAAAAAATTCTAGTTTAGAACCTGTTATAAAAATAACATTAACATTTACTTAACGCATAACATTTAAATGTAATAATTATGTTCACAACACCTCAATATGTTTTAAAATATACTGTTAATAAAATTACTTAACACGTAATACGACAATATCCTTTTAAATTACCTACACACCCACGGAACAGAAAAATCTAGTAGAAGTGGCATCATGTCATTTTGATATGGAAACCCACAGAACAGAAAAACTAGTAGAAGTGGCATCATGTCATTTTGCTATGGAAACCCACAGAACAGAAAAACTAGTAGAAGTGGCATCATGTCATTTTGCTATGGAAACCCACAGAACAGAAAAACTAGTAGAAGTGGCATCATGTCATTTTGCTATGGAAACCCACAGAACAGAAAAACTAGTAGAAGTGGCATCATGTCATTTTGCTATGGAAACCCACAGAACAGAAAAACTAGTAGAAGTGGCATCATGTCATTTTGCTATGGAAACCCACAGAACAGAAAAACTAGTAGAAGTGGCATCATGTCATTTTGCTATGGAAACCCACAGAACAGAAAAACTAGTAGAAGTGGCATCATGTCATTTTGATATGGAAACCCTCAAAACAAAAACTAGTAGAAGTGGCATCATGTCATTTTACTATGGCATCCGATGTTGATCGATCGATCGATTAAATACATAATACACACACTTAATTTCTACTTTATGATAGGCCTAAATTCATAATGAAAAGACATAACTGCAAGTTTACTTACATCAATTTCGAACTTAACACAGTTACGCTAATCTCATATTCTTAAAGTGATTATGACAACCTCAGAACTTTTTTTTAAATTGCGAAATATAAAATATTAAAACTTAAAGTAATAGGAACTCTGTAACCATAGATTTGACATCTGTCAAAATACCTCTTGTAACTTAGTGAATGCTAGTAATGATGTAATCAGGGTTGATAAAGTATATTATCCATAAAGTACGTCCTAAGCTAAAATAATAATAATAAATCTTTATTTGTTGCAAAAAAAAATAATACAATTTTGCTTAAAATTACCCTCGACCCCCAAACTAGGACAGCCCGTGACTTGGGGGTCAGAGGCCAATAGGCCAATATTTTTCCTAGGAATAGTTTATAGTACACACCAGACCATAACAGTTTACACTGCTTGGTTTATAACATCTTAATTATTGTTTTTAATGACAGCTGTTTAAGTATAGTATTTTAAGAACGTATATTTTTCATTATCTTGAAGGGTGCAATTATTGAATGAAACATAAGCAGCCTTACAAATAAAATTGGCATAAAGTTATAACTAAGCATAAACCAAGAATATGTAAAATGTTTACAAATAGACATTTTGCTTACGAATGGTTTGTTCGGACGTCATTCGCAAAACTAGATACCGCTGTACCTACGTTAGATGCTTCTGTGGGTGACATCTTGACACGCAATGGCATACTTCAAATTTTGTAACATACGCTTCGTGTTATTTTGCATTGAAATTATGACTCCGGTGTCTTTCTTTGCATTGTGCCGTAGTTGTGGCAGTTATCGACACTTGAAGGGAGTTGCTTAGTTTGAACGAGTGCACAACACATAAAAAGCATTGCATGATTGTTGAATATTTACAGATATATAATCAGTAAAAGGTATATTGCTTTTATTTGTGTCAAACAATTAATTGTGAAAAACAATAAATGTGTCAGTATTCGACACCGCAGATTCAGTAATGGACCACCAGTAATCGACACATCAGTAATGAACACCCAATGATCGACACAATGGACGAATTAATATTTTGTGCTTAGCCCGTTGTTTTGTTCAAAATAAAACATAACCCTCTTATTCATAATGGTCCGCTAACTTTAAACAGCCGCTAAGGAGTGTTTTTTCTCATTCTGACTTAGGTCAATAGAAGAAGACAGAGTGAGAATTAGCAATGCTTTAAGTTAGCAGACTGTTATGAATAAGGGGGTAAGACGACATACGTTCACTAACCCGCGTGCCAGTTTAGGCAAAAACTCCTTCCGATAGCCCAGCGATGGCATGTGATAATAGAGTAATATATTACAAACAGGAAAAAAGTGCCAGTCATGAACAACACACATGTTGACTAACGAAAAAAAACAGAAATATCAGATTTTCAAAATCAATCGATTTGCCTTATTAAAAAGAACAGGGGGTAGGTACAAAATTTTCGCTTCACGTGTTCATATATAGATTCCTCAGCTCAAATCGGTTCAATAGTTTTTGCAGTATAACCGAAGAAAAAATCCGGCTCTCCATATATTAAGAATATCCATATATTAATAAATAAAATCTTAAAAAATATAAAGAACACTGTAGTCACCTTAAGTCACATTATTATTGGACGAGGACAAATTCAAATATTTTTATTCCAAATAGGATTTAAAATCACTCATTGAACGTATTTAAAATATACTCATATATATATATATATATATGTATCCATTCAAAAATTTATACCTCATACCTGAGAAGAACGGGCACATGAAGCTCAGCGGACTTCCTCTTTAAATTAAAATTCGTCACAATGTAATATCTTCAAATTAATAGTGTATTATTAAATAGATTGGGAATGGCGCGACGGCCCATTCCCATTTGATATATTCACTGTACAGTATCATTAAGAAAGTCACTTATGTTGTAGTATCCCTAACCACATAAACGTTATTTTTAAATTCTTTTGAGTTTCGTAACACATTCATCTTGTACATTTTCTGGGATCATGTTATAAAAGTATTATAAATAGGCCAACAAAAGTCCTACTAACTCCACTTAAGGCATTATAAGTTTATGTTTGTTCCTTGTGTTGACATTATGATTATCACAGCTTCTAGCAAATTTGCTGATGGCCCTCTGAACATACTTGAGCATACATGAACGAACTTCATTAATATCATATCGACTACTAAAGAAACTACAGGAGGAATCTTGTTTCAAGGTTGCCTAGTCATTGGAAGCAACTTTCCTGACAACCATATTGTGATTTCATACTGAATGACCTTCATATTTAATTGGTTATTTAAGGCAAAAGCATAAATCCCTTCAAAAAATGTGTATATCATTGTAAATTCGTCTTAGGTTCAAACAATATCTTAGTTCAAAGCAGATTCAAATATGCAGTATTATACGCTTTTCGAAATTAATAGTTGTGCTGACATCACAAACCGCTAGGCAGTGTCTTGTATATTTCTCAATGTATTTTTAATCTAATATATAAAGTTCTTGTGTCATGGTGTTAAACATTGAACTCCTCCGAAACGGCTTGACCGATTCTCATGAAATTTTGAGTGCATATTGGGTAGGTCTGAGGATCGGACAACATCTATTTTTCATCCCCCTAAATGTTAAAGGTGGTTCACACGATTTTTTTTTATTTTATTGACATTTTTTTTTAAATTTGTTATGAGTCAGCATTATAAAATACATACAACTTCAAATTTTCACCCGTCTACGATCAACAGTTACTTTTGTATCGCGATTTTAATATCGGCAATACAACGTTTGATGGGTCAGCTAGTTTCGCTATAAAGCCTGACTTACATTTGCGACCTGAAACCTTTTTACTAGTAATTACGGTATGGATAATTTAAAATATCCTTTAATAAGCAATGTGATTCTTTTTTAAATGGCTCTGTCGTAAATCCTACTTACTCCACAGCTGAATATCTAAGTGATCCGACAGCCTGGGACTAGATTATGATTATTTTATAGCAATAGCAATGACAGTACAATATTTTATATTTCATTAAAAAGAGCGCAAAAAATAATGGGAGTAGATTTTCTTGCCCCGTTACTTCGCTCTCAGAGCGCCATTTGTTTTCGAAGCGTTAGTAGTCTAGTATATTAGAAATGACATCAAAAATAATTCTAAAGTCCGAATCAATTTTGAGAAAATAAATGCCTTTTATGCCATTATTATCAGTAATTTGACCGTACCGTATGAACGGTTCATACAAAAGGGCTCGAAGTCGATGCGTCATCAGTGAGCGGTCGACCGTAAGCAGGACAGTAACTATATAGTCATTGCTTGCTAGTGCGGTGGTAAAAACATCGATGTTTAGCACGGATTCGATTTTATTTAAGTGAAACTTCGAATGCAACTTCCAACATGGTTGCCGTAAACTATGGTATTAATCATCGAAAGATTTTTTGGTAATAAGTTAATTAGTTTTTAATTTATGTACATATAAGTACTTCATTTGATTATATCATATAAATATTTGTGAGCTTCATAATAATTGTATGCAGTATCTGCCTTAAAAGATAACGCATTTAAAATTATCTTTATATTGAATAATGTATCGATGTTTGTACTAATGTAATTATCACTGATGAATTGAATAAATAAATAAAAAAAGAAACTGAAAAATGCACTAACTACAGGTGGTAGAAAGATCCCTAAGAAAAAAATTATTTGAAAAACACGTTATGTGAAGAAACTTAGTGTAAATGTTTGGTTTCATCTTTACTTTTACGATCGTGGGTGATACAACCTTTTATTTTAGTAAGTCATTCGAGCTGTAACTTGTTTTGAACAATATTGGATGAGCAAGTTTGAAAAACGCCAAAGATGCCAATACATACTAATTTTAATTTTGTGCCGAAAGCGATTTGTGCTGGTTTAAAATTTACTGTGTAAAGTTAAACGTGTGTTGAACATACTAAAAAAGTTCTATTACAAATCTGTGTCTTTTTGTTGCTGAACGGTCAACAATCTTAAGACATTGCTAATATTTAAACACGAGTCGAAGCTTATATAAGGTGTTTCTAAAGGATAGATCATATTCATATGGAAGATTTAGATTATATGATGACAGATAGATGACAGCTGACTAAAATTGCGTTCCGTTCCTTTAATTGTTCCTGTTCACTTCTGTTTATTCGGTTTATTTATTGCTTAACGATGTTTTAATTAAACACAAGCTAAACACTGTTTTGTAATAGAAAAAGATAAACTCGTTATTGTTACGTCACTGACGTTGTTATAGTTCGGTCACTGTCTTACAAAACACGTGTCTAAGCTATGTTTAATTTTTTTATAGATTTGCAAGAGCGACATCTCAAGTCTATTACGTAATATGCAAATATCGGGGTTGAGCAGCTTATCAACTGTAAAGTAGATCCTGTAGATGAAGCCGCAGCCTGAGAGTTGATCAAAGCATACAAGATTTATCAACGATACGTCACTCGCACGGAATGCGAGAGGTCACGGGCTCGAGCTCGCATCGTTCATAAATTATTTTTTCAAAATTTCAATTTTATTTGTGTAATTTTTTTTATAATAATAAAGAAAGAATCGAAGTTTGTTATTTGGACAAAATCACTCCATAGTCTATGGTCTCAAAGATGCTTTCTAAAAATATACTGCAGCCTTATCCCTGTATGTACAAAATATAACCAAGTCTAATTGACTTGTTGTTATCAACCTATTAGCATGTCTCATGTTCTGTACTGGCTGCTTCTGTGCGCCGCGTGTTTTATAACGTCAAAGTACACAAACTGTACTGACCTAGTTATGACAAACACTCCTTGCTTGCAATTATTCCTCGCAATGACGTAATTCTTTCAATACTACTGTTAAATGAAAAACTTGCGAAACCAAATATGAAAATAAACGTGTACACTGTACATCGACATTATCGGGCATTAGACGAATATTTTCAATTAAAAAATTGACAATTTTCTTTAAATAGTATACTATAATAATAAATAAAACTGCTTCTAATCTTTTGTTAAATTGATGTTATTTTAAGTAATAATTTAGAAACGTATTTATTTAAATGTGGGAAACATGTAATTTATAATTTTTGTTTATGCAAATAAAGACTTTGCCTTAACTTGGACTTTGACTCGTAAGGAGCAGCGTATTGTCTTTTTTTTAGTTAAGTGATTCGTGCGGACGAAATTTAATTCCATACTTTAAATAATATTTATTTAGGATGCAATGTTTGTATGTTCGTTTGTAGTATACCTTGCAAACCAATCAGGTATAACCAAGTCAACTTACACAGTTGTATCTTGGTTAGTTCTAATGAGTATGCATTCTATAAATAAGACATGGATTAGATACATATACAGGATCATTTCAGTCAATAGCAAAGATAATTTTATGTGACGTCATTCTATATATATCCAAAATTGTGGATTCTAGATTGTGGAGGCTTTTTCAGCCCTACCATTAGTATCGGTATTAAAAAAAGGTTAGTAGAGAAGAATAAAATTTAAGGAATTATCTTTGTATAAACGCAAATAAAAATGAAAGAGGAATAGCATTTTAAAATAAAGAGGTCGGACTCAGTGAAAACGCAGCTTAGCAACCGAGCGCCCTGCTCACTTTAAGCTCGGTTTCCACCAATGCGGAGAGGAGATGTATTTCGATAACGCAATCAGATTTTGGTATTACCACATCTCTCCGCTAAGCGTTGGTGGAAATGGATAAAGCGGAGAGGAGAGATGTCTCATCTGTTTTTAGAATTTTGTGCCTCATCGAGCGATCGAACAGCGCGGCGGAGCGGACATGCATGTAGACTGTAGACGGGCGGCCCGCGGTCACACGCCCTTTTCCCCGCTGCCTTCTCCCCGCGCCTCGCACACCCTAAAGCGTTGCTATAAACACAGCTCACATATTCCCCTCTCCGCTCTGGTGAAAATAAGCTGACAGCATCGCGGCTTATCTCCTCTCCGTTTTGGTGGATACCAAGCCTTATACCCACGCATCACGCCGCACGCGTTACATCAACTTATCAATATTATAGCACGGGCAGAATTTCGCGCCATTAAACGCGGGCTAAGGTCAGGTGAGGCCATCTCAACTTGTCTCCTACCTTATTTAAATTTCTTGTGCGTTTGTAAACATTTAAATTGTTATCAAAATATTTAACCTGCAGGAAATATATAAAGGAATTATAACGATTCAAATATTTGACTGCAAAAAAAATGGCTGATTTGTCGTGAGATTTACTGTTTAAGTGTGAATTATAAAGCTTTTACTATGTTCCCGTTGGGAATGAAACGTTTAAGTAAGAGATAGATAAAACTTTCAAGCATATTTTAATTCAGGAAAGTCTCGTGTCCCGATTTGCGAGAACAATTAGAACATTTTATTCTTCATCGACATTGCAATTTATATAGCTTTCAGCTGTTAATATTTTGCTTTATTACATTCAAAATAATGTTACTACTATGTGTACTTCTACCAGAGGGAAGCTCCTTTGCACAGGATGCCGGCTTGATTATGGGTACAACAACGGCAACAACTGCCGTGAAGCAGTAATGTGTGAGCATTACTGTATTTTGATCTGAAGAGTGCCGTAGCTAGTGACATTACTGGGCAAATGTGACTTGGTATCATATGTCTCTAGGTGACGAGCGCAGTTGTAGTGCCGCTCAGAATTTTTGGGTATTTCAAGAATCCTGAGCGGCACTGCATTGTGATGGGCAGGGCGTTACAACTACCATCAGCTAAACGTTCTGCTCGTCTTGTCCATTATTGCCATTAAAGAAATGTGTTTTTTACAGTTGGTTAGTTATTAATGAACGTAATGTGTAAAGAAATATCAATACTAAATAAACGTCTTGATCATATTAACTTAATGTAAAATAGTATTTGTGTCTAAAATCTTATTCAAATTCAAATATTTTTATTCAAAATCACTTATTTAACGTCAAAAACTACCACACATTCAAAATAGGCTTCCTAGACCTGAGAAAAACGGGCGTAATAAACTCAGTGGCCTTTTCTTATATAGAAATATGGATTACAATGTGATATCGTAAATAAACAATAAACATTTATAATTTTGAGCCTGAGGGTGTTCGCTTCGTTCCCAGTCTGTGGTGTCATTGATAAAATCGTTTATGCTATAGTAACCTTTCCCACACAAACGCCTTATGCCTTTGAAAGTCTCGTTCATATGTTTCAGCTGTTCGTAGATTATTAGCCTAACAAACAGACAAAAATTATTATTATTTTCTTATGGTATTCATACCTACGAGTTTATTTGACATTACAAACAAAAGCGATTGAAATTATTTCATTATTATATTACAATATTTATCACCTAATAATAATAAAATTATTTCCCCACTCATTTAGAATTTCGAAAGCGAAACACATTAGATTTAAAAGCTATAAAGCTCGTAGTTCAGATAAACTTGTAAAGTTCCATTTACGAAAAAAAATATTAGAAATTTAGTAAGTATATAAACGACTCAGTTATTATGTAAGAAACAATAGTACTAAACACGACTGGATAACATCCTCCTTTTGAGAATTCGTTGTTATATACCCCGGAAGTAATATCCTTAATGATTTAGCTAATAGTTTTCTCGTCTAATAGTTGTTTGACGTAGATGAGTCTTTAAAGATCTACCTTATTAAAACCCCGGCGTTATTTGAAATTATTATTTAAATCCGAGCAGCTGCATATAAAGGCTGGTAATTAAAAGTGAAGTATTCCTCGTATAGACACAGTTGAACAATGGCTTTTATTAAAACTCGGAACTATCTTAGCGCCACGCGTTGTATAAAAGCCAGTGTTATGGTGATATACTGCAATTATCAGAATCATAGAGTGAGACACAGCGAGTGTATTGTGTGCAGTAATCAAACGTATCGTACGTTATATTGTGAGGTCGGTGAGTAACATGTGAGTCATTTGTGCTAGATAAGAGAGGAGTACAATTGAAGTACAGATGTGTTCAAGGTTGTGAGGATCGAAGGACATGAACATCAAATGGGCGCATTTATTCATTTCATCTATATATATAAAAATGAATTGCTGTTCGTTAGTCCCGCTAAAACTCGAGATCGGCTGGACAAATTTGGCTAATATTGGTCTTGAATTATTTGTGGAAGTCCAGAGAAGGTTTAAAAGGTGAATAAATACGAAAATGCTCGGAATTAAATAACAACAACAACTTTTTATTATTCCTTTGATGTATCCCCGGTCGTTCAGAAATCAAATTGAAAGAATAGTTTAAAATGAATAACTAATTAGAATTTTTATATATTTCCAACTTTCTCAGGAGGTAAAAAAGAAACTTAATTTAAGCTTACTATATTTGGTAGATTACTTACAGTTGTTAACTATATATCAGATTATTTTTATATAAATTTATAAAATATGGCGATATCTGCACTTAATATAAAGTTTTAAGAAATAAAGATCTTTATAAGTAACTACGTGTTTAGTCATGTGTTTATGCGGACGAAGTCGCGGGTATCAGCTATTCTATAATTTACAGATATTCCTACACTATTTTTGGAAAAAGATACCTTTTAGTTTAAGGACAAGTTCTCAATCTCTAGACAAGTTTTTAATTTTGTACAAACTAGTGCATTCGATTATCGACTTGTTGTTTTATATGATGCGTGTGCACACCGTCACGCAAATTCTCGACACACTGATGTTAGTTGTCAACTTGACCATTTGTATCTTACTTCAGCTACCAAGCCTCACCACAACCAATGGACTAGAATTAAATAAATTTCAATGTATCATTTCATTTTATGTACAAGTTTTAAAAAATCTGTCTAATTTTATATTATACTAGCTGACCTGAGAGACATTGTTCTGATCATATTAAATAAAATACTGTTTTCTATAAATTTATCAGTAATATTTCATAACATAAAGAATTATTTCGTAAAATATGCTCCCTGTTGTTATAATGAAATTGCTTCACAGCAGAACTGTCAAACCGTGCGTCAATAAATTCTCTCATAGAAAATATGTCTATACTAAAAAAATATTGGAAATAAAAGTAATTATGGGTTCCGAAATCCAAATAAAAACTATCCTATCTCTCAAGTTGGACTAAACTGCACTCCATGAAGTAATCCCCATTTAAATCCGTTCATATATTTTTAAGGATTTTTGTTTTATTACGCCAAAGAAGAATAATTATATGCACACACTGTTTTTTTAATACAATAATGTCTGTCCAATAATAATTCCAGTAGGGTCGATGTCGAACCCTGAGATCAGTTTTGACCTTAAGGGGTATTATTATTGGGAATTCCATTCTAACAAACAGCTCAATAGGTTTAAATAATGTTTGTAATTACTAATGTGCCTTTTTTTTCTAATCAAATATTTAGTTCAGTTTGACATTTTTATTATGACAATAAGGGACAAGAGGAGCAGGATGTTCAAGCGATGGTGATTAATGGCGCCGTTGTGGTACCCATATAGCTGGCATTCTGTGCAAAGAAGTCGCACTGGTAAATGAGCTTAGTCGCCTCTTACGACACCCTTCCGCCTTTGTCTTTCCTATTCTTTTTATGCTCTGGAGAAGCACATGAACAAACAATGGCGAAATAATTGTTGTTGTAATTATTTCTAAACTACATGGACTAAAAATTATTTTGTATTTTCAAAAGTAAAAATCAACTTAGTTCTAAAACTAAGGTGTTAGACTCTACTCATTCCAAAACTTCCGATTTTAAATTTACTATATGAGGCAAAATCCTTCTGTATATTCTTATACATAAATATTATAACTGTTGAGTTGACGTGAGAATATCCAATGTGCCATCGACAAAATTGAATCGTGACCCACCTTAATAACACTTTCCTACAGTCATAATAAACATGTAGGTCGAAATTCGCTTGAACATACATTTCCCAAGTAACTGTTATTATTTTATTAGACACTGACAGTCCACCAATTGTTACACAATATTTTTCGTGCAAATATAAGCCCAAATGTTGAGTCATGAATAATTTTTGTCGATGGTATCTTCGATATTTTTCTAAAAACCGATTGTAATTGATAAATTGAGGGTAGCTGAACATAAAATTACAATTTAAAAAAAAATCCCTCCGTCTGTTTCTTTAACAGCTAAATTCTGGATATATTGGATAGACTGACATGAACCTTTCTCGAATGTTTTCAGCATACCCTGGAGCAACATTTAGTCTGTATTTGATCGAAATTGGTGCACGGAGAAAAAATGTCTGCAATTGCTTACAAAATGAGCATTGATACAAATGGACTCTCATTTACGATAGTGAAGTCGCTGGCTTACCTAGTCTTCAATAAATTCAATAATCAATTAGTAATACATGTTGATTTGACTATAATGTTCACGTCCCACCTTTTTTTACAAATTTACTCGTAAAAATTCATAAAAACTCATAATTTTTGAAATGAATACTTCTATAGGTGCTTTAAGCTCTTTATTTGTGGTTGTTCGGTATACTGAAAATGTATAAATAATACAAAACTAAATATATCCATTAAAACAAAGATAATCGTTGTCCTAAGGCAGTGGCATCTTAAAAGATGAAAAGATGTTTACCACAAAAACACATGTAACGACGCCATTTGAAATGTGGAACAGAGTGGCGCAAGAAAGATATGAATGGTCGAATTTTGTAGTCTACTAGCAAACAGATCTGCCGAACACAATAATCATATACATACTTGATTCGATTAAATTTTTGTTTAAAATATTCATGCAAGCTGTAGCTAATTCTCGATTCGTCTTAAGAAAGAAAAAATGTTTATTGACGTCATTCTACATTCTGATTATACTTCTTGTTCTAGTTCTAAAGTTAGATCTAATGATGCCAATAGGCCCCCAACTTAGCATAGTTGTGGTTTCGAAAGAATCCACAACGCCTGTCTTCCGTGGAAACCCAGAGTGCTCTACTAACGCGCAGTCCTATCACACGAAGATTTACAAACTATTAATTCTCTATGAACACAGATCACAAATAAAAGTGAAACTAGGATCTAAAGTTAAAACTAAAGCAATTTATCTATTTGTTCAGGAACAATACAATTAAACTGGAATTAAACTTAAACTTGCCATTGCCATACAGTAAAATCTTATCTTTTTAAATATTTTAAATATATTTTTAGTACAATATTACAAGCGTTTTTTTACTAATCCGACGGGTTATTTTAGACGCATGGTGCTACTAAGTCTGCGACGCTTGAATAAACCCGAAAATTCCCTTTTGGGATTCTCCTATTATGCGCTTAATCTAACATATAAAATTCTCATGTCGCGGGGTAGTAGATGTAATTTTGGGTGCATATTGGGTAGGTCTGAGAATCGGACAACATCTATTTTTCATCCCCCTAAATGTTAAGGGTGGTCCAGGCCAAATTTTTTTTATATCTTTTGACATTTTATTTTAAATTTGATTATGAGTCAGCATTAAAAAATACAACTTGAAATTTTCACCCATCTTCGATCAACAGTTACTTTTGTATCGCGATTTTAATATCGGCAATACAACGTTTGCTGGGTCAGCTAGTATAAATATGTAATCGTATTTGTGTGAGATAAAACAAACATTTCTTAACAAAGAAACAAGAGCCGTAGTAAAGATTTTAACAGATTGTTGTTTCTGTTTTTATTTGTAATTAAGTGCCTTGTTTTCTGTTTTAACGTAATTAGTTTAATGTTATTGATACTAATGGTGATTAAAGCTTTTTTTTTAACGAGAAAACAATCGTCTTTGTTTTGTTATTCCCGTTATTCAAGACAAAGGAGAATAAATGCATTAAAAACTGTTTCAGCTAAGTTTGTCTGTGGTAATTTTGAAATCTTAATATATATAAATCTCGTATCATAATGTTTGTCCTCAATGGACTCCTAAACTAATGAACGGATTTCAATGGGGATTACTTCATGGAGTGCAGTTTAGTCCAACTTAAGAGATAGGATAGTTTTTATTTCGATTTGGGACCCATAATTATTTTTATTTCCAATATTTGTTTTGTTGAACATATTTTCTGTGAGATATTATTGACGCGCGGTTTGACAGTTCTGCTGTGAAACAATTTCATTATAACAACAAGGAGCATATTATTATGTTACAATGAAAAATTATTGACAAATTCATCAAAAACGGTATTTTATTTATTATGTACAGCACAACGTCTGTCTGGTCAGCTAGTCTATATATATAAAAGAGATTTCCACGTATATAGTCACTCATCACGATATCTCTGGAATCATTAGAGCTAAAGGCTTGAAATTTGGTAGGAATATTCTTTTCACCGAGTAGAGGTCAGCTTAGAACGGATTTTACGAAATTCCAAGTTTTTTTTTATTATGAACAGAACAACGTCTGTCGGGTCAGCTAGTGTACTTATAAATATCGATGATCCCTATAGCCCAGTGGCTAGTTACCCTGCCTACTGAGCTAGAGGTCCCGGGTTAGACAGGTAGGTGCAAACATTTATATGATGAATATAGTTTCCGAGTTATGAGTGATTATGTATGTTTAAAAGTATATTAATATAATATACTAGCTGACTCGACAGACGTTGTTCTGTACATAATAAATAAAATACAGTTTTTTTATGAATTGTCAATAATATTTCATAAAATCAAGAATTATTTTATAAAATATGCTTCTTGTTGTTTTCTCATAGAAAATATGTCCATACAAAACAAATATTGTAAATGAATATAATTATGGGTCCCAAATCGAAATAAAAACTATCCTATCTCTGAAGTTGGACTAAACTGCACTCCATGAAGTAATCCCCATTAAAATCCGTTCATTAGTTTAGGAGTCCATCGCGGACAAAACAAGAAAAATGATAAAAATTAAACTTGTTTATTTAATCCCAGAAGTGAGAGTTATCACTTTAAAAAGAACAAATTGTTTAGATTTGAAAGAGCGACATCTCAAGTCAATTTCATAATATGCAATTATTGGGTTTGAGCAGGCTATCAACTGTAAAGTATATCCTGTATATGGAGCCACGAACCGAGATTTGAACGAAACATACCAAGATTTACGAACCACATGTCACTCGAACGGTTGGCTCAGTTGGTAAGAGCGCTCGCATGGAACCCGAGAGGTCGCGGTTTCGAGTCCCGCATCGTTCATAAATTTTGTTTATATATTTAATTTGTTTAATTGATCACTTCAAGACTAACAAATTGTTTTCTAGATCATTTAAAATTTGTTGTTAAATTCAAACAAAAAATCTTTTGTGAAATTAAATGTAATTAGGATATCATCCCCACTATCTGTAAGTATGTGTGGCGGTCCTCCACAGTGCGCTTTTCTAGGAGCTTTCTTCCACTTACTACAAATCTGTGGAATGAGCTTCCTTGTGCGGTGTTTCCGGGACGATACGACATGGGTACCTTCAAAAAAAGCGCGTACACCTTCCTTAAAGGCCGGCAGCGCTCCTGTGATTCCTATGGTGTTGCAAGATAATCCACTGTTCAGGCATTATCTATAAATAAATTTAAATGTTTTATAAAAAAAATGGCTCAGTCGTAAATCCTATTACTCCACTGCTGAATATCTAAATGATCGGACAGCCTGGGACTAGATTGTGATTGATAGAAATGACTGTACAATATTGTATATTTTTATTGAAAAGAGCGCAAAAAAAAAAAGAATGCTGGGAGAGTTTCTTCTCTCTCAGAGCGCCATTTGTTTCCGAAGCGGTAGTAGTATCTATTAGTATAAAAAATTACATCAAAAAGAATTGTTAAGGAATCAATTTTGAGAAAATAAATGCCTTTTATGCCTTTTTAATGTGGGCGGCGGTGATCACTTAACACCAGATGACCCGTTGCGAGTATACTCGTTTGTCCTCCTTTTTCCATAAAAAATAACAAATGGGATGAGATCATATTTAAAATAAGGATGTGACTCTGGCAGACAATGCTTTTGTGATTTATCTGTAGTCTGTTGACAGGACGGATGAGCGGCAGTTATTTACTACAGGTGACTCGGTTCCTCATTTGTACTCCCATTACATACAACAATACAGCAATCTTAGTTTATTAATCGGATCCTGTTACAGTGGAGAGCATAAATCCAACAATAACTACATGTGCCTAAGGTTGGGTTGCATCAAATTAGCTGTGATAGTTAAGGTTTAAGCTAACATAGACTGTGGAATGTGTTGCACCATCGTATTCCTTGGCATAGTTAAAGTTAAAAAGTGAAATATCAAGTGAATATCGAAAATTTATTTGAAAATTTTGACAGATCGCTATTTAGCTATTTAACATTAACAATTGTTTTAACCGGCGAAAAATGGACGGTTACGGAGTTAAAACGTCATCTATAAATTGTCAAATGGTGCGAAAAATTTTTTGAAGTTATACTTCTTCAGGCGAGTTATGAAACAATTATGAGAAAAAAATTTTAAGATGCGCGCGCATCACTGTAACACAAAAGTAACAGGGTTAAATCGTAAGATTTTCTGACGTTTGTTACTTTCGCTATTTTTTTGTTTCTTTGTCCGTTGCCTGTCCTAAGCAAAGGGTTCGAGCCCATAAAGCCGTATACGTTATTTAATAATTAATTGTCAATGCCATCTTTGCAAGATTTTTACAATATTGTTCTTTCTACAAACGTAGAATAGCAGGAGGAGGAATGTATGCATGAATATTTACATATGTACTTACACATTTACACACACTTTTTTTTGCTTAATCGGTACTTTAACATCTTTGTTATTGATAAAGTTTATTAGTTCAACCCGACCTTAGTTTCGAATATATGTGTAGTATTAGAAATGCAACTTTCGTCGGCTCTATCTGACGGATTAAACAGTCGCACTGCAATAAACAATGGTAAATCCCTAAAGAGAGAATGAAAATAATACTCTCGTTCATTAAGGGATTTTAAAAAGATACCTAGGTGTTAGTTACGATCCCGGAGACGAAGCTGACAATATAATTGATCGTTTGTTTGCAGATTTATTTTTGTCAAGTATTTAAACATTATGTTGTCAGCTTGATGTGTTAACAAGCGCAACGTCAAGAAATGCCATAAGATATCCCAATTAATACTTACATTTATTTAACTAACTCATTACTGTTAGTAATGTTATTTTATATAATTATCACTGATTAGATATAACTACAATATACAGATAACATATAATATTCAGATATTTAGTTAATTTGATTCGTGTAAGTTAGTTGGCACTACAGCAGTGCCAACTAACAGTTGTTAGTATCGCCACGGTAAACGGTCGTGCCCTTTAAGGCGAAGAGTAAGCAGAAAAAACGCAAACATGGTGTTTTTATACAAGTTTTGTGGTGAAAGTATAGCATTTGGAGCTATGAACACTACTTAGTCCTGTTACACATATCTTTAAGTCTTATTTGTAGGTTGCTAATGCTTGCTGTTGGTTATAGTTAACACTGCCGCGCCTTTTTGAACTGCCACTTTTTTTGAAGTTAAACAAGTTTTTTGGCATGGCGTGACGCATTTTTTTGGAACTTCTCTCAGAAAAGTTATTCTTATAGCTTGTACTTTTTTGTGTAGGTTCATTTATTCAGATTAATAGTGAATAATGAGGATAGTAAGCAAATAAACTGTTTTCCACCCAAGAATTTTGAAAATATTGACTTTGTTACATAGGTGGCGTGCCGACACTCGTGCACTCATATCGCTCAAGGTCGCTGGCCAAGCCACAGCGTTAAGTTCGAGGACTTCGAGAAGGCATTACTTATTGTGAATTGTAAGAGGGCACTATGCCCTAATTGTTTCTTAATTTTTAATAAGTGATTATTGTAAATCTAAGTGGAAACTTTAAAATACAGATGTAACAGTTTTATTATGTGCGTTTAAATTACTAACCCCTTCTATATTATATACATACACAGAGTGGTTCGTGAATATCTGAACACATATACGAAAGCTTAGTAAAATTTGACCTACATATAAACGGTCTTACAAAAGTTATAAACCTGAGAACTTAGATGAAGGATTGGTCTCCGCTGCGCTACAACTAGATACCGCACTACCTAAGAACAATAGCTTTTTTATTGCGGCTACTATTAGATGCTTGTGTGCGTGACATCTTGACAATCAATGGAAAACAATATTTTTAATTAAAAATTTTGTAACATACGGTCCATGTTATTTTTCTTTGAAATTAATTAAAAGTTTTACAGAACATGACATTGTGACACGTCAACGACACACATTGTACGAGGGCTGCACTAAAAGTATCGGGAATGGAATATTTCCACTGTTCCTGTCGTATTAAAATCTTTTTAATTGAAAAGTCCTTGGTTTTAAAATCGAACACCATTTATTTATTTAAAAAAAGATTATCGGCCTTGTCACAAGGTCTTGTCAAACATGTTTAGTCGTTGAGAAAATGGAATTGACTGGAGAAAATTCTAGAGCGATGATTTATTATGACTTTCGAAGTGGTTTAACACGAAAACAGTGTGTTGACTGAATGTTTTCTGCGATTGGTGATGAAGCCCCATCGAAAATCACAATTATCGCTGGTTTGCTGAATTTCAACGTGGACGTGTCAAGCTCAGTGATGATCCCCGTCAAGGTCGTCCAAAAACTGCAGTCACCAAAGAAAACATTGATGCTGTGCGTAAGTTGATTGAGGAAGATCGACATGTGACATACCGCAAAATTCAGGCAAATTTAGACATTGGCATGGGTCAAATACAAATAATCTTGCATGAACAATTAGGTGTAAAATGGTTGTTTTTCCGATGGATACCGCATTTGCTCTGTGAAGAGCAAAAAGCGGTTCGCGTTACTTGGTGCGTCAGAACTCTCGAAAGATTCCACACAGGATCCTCAAATGCTGTATACAACATCGTAACAGGTGACGAATACTGGATATACGCGTACGAACCCGAAACAAAAACCGACTGGGTTTTTGTTTCGAAAATGAGTTTGGGTGTTCGAAAATGAGTTAAAGCCAACAAAAATTGTTCGTTCACGGAGTGTTGCAAAAAAAATGGTGGCCACGTTTGTCTCCAAAACCGGCCATTTCGCGACTATTCCTCTTGAGGGACAAAGAACGGTTAATGCAGAATGGTAAGCTAGCATTTGTTTGCCACAGGTCGTTTCTGAAGTTCGTAAAGAGAACTGCAACCGCCGAATCATCCTCCATCACGACAATGCGAGTTCTCACACCGCGCACAGAAAAAAAGAGTTTTTAGAGCAAGAAAACATAGAATTATTAGAACATCCGCCGTACAGCCCCGACCTAAGCCCTAATGATTTCTATACTTTCCCTAAAATAAAGAATAAATTGCGTGGTCAGAGATTTTCATCACCTGAAGAAGCTGTGGACGCCTACAAAACGGCCACTTTGGAGACCCCAACATCCGAATGGAATGGTTGCTTCAATGATTGGATCCATCGTTTGGAAAAAAGTGTCAAAATTCGCGGAGAATACTTCGAAAAGCAATAAATAAGTTTTAAATAGTAATGTTGTGTCACTTCTTTGATTCCTGAAATTTCAGTGCCGCCCTCGTACCAGACCACACGAGACTGGCTCGATTACGCCTTCCGGCGTAGTATTAGTTGCCGCACTTTACGGTTATGCCTGCGCTATCTAGTTGGAGCGCAGCGGAGATCAATTATTAATCTAAGCCTGAGAATACACCAAGAAAATGGAAAATGTTAACTATATCACTGCCAACACTGTCAATACAATGATAATTCAGAAGTTTTCCGAATGTCACGCAGCCTTGCATACGATGGAAATGTTATACGTCCGAATAAACCAATCATAAGCAAAATGTCTATTAGGAAACAGTGGGAGGCTCCTTTGCACAGGATGCCGACTAGATTATGGGTACCACAACGGCGCCTATTTCTCCCGTGAAGCAGTGATGTGTAAGCATTACTGTGTTTCGGTCTGAAGGGCGCCGTAGCTAATGCAATTACTGGGCAAACGAGACTTAACATCTTACGTCTCAAGGTGACGAGCGTAATTATAGTGCCGCTCAGAATTTTTGGGTTTATCAAGAATCCTTGAGTGCCACTGTATTTTAATGGGCAGGGCGTATCATCAGCTAAACGTGTTGCTC
Source organism: Leptidea sinapis (assembly GCF_905404315.1). NCBI lineage: Eukaryota > Metazoa > Arthropoda > Insecta > Lepidoptera > Pieridae > Leptidea > Leptidea sinapis. The sequence goes on along the minus strand of NC_066312.1, from coordinate 10,121,693 downwards.
GTCTCGTCCCTTATTTTCATAAAAAAAAAGCATATTTTTGGTTTATTCTCAGGTATAACTATCCCAAGTTCATTTGTAAGGCCGAAAATGTTTAGTGACGATGCCGCTATTGATACTATTTATGCGCATTTTTTTCCCACCAAAAACATGCACTGGAAGTGACAGACGCGTAATTCGACGGTGTTGGATAAATAGAAGCATTAGTAGTGACTACGAAAACACAGCGAGAACGATCCAAGTCAGTCGTATTTGATTCAAACTATTTATAGAGCAGCAGCCGGAGATGCCGGAAAATTTAATAGGTTGTGAGTGTGTACGCGTGGATACGGCATTTATTATTTTAAGATAAATGCGATGAGCGATTACAAACATTTATTAGGGCCTTACTCAGATCTTAACACTTACCAAGATGTTTAACCATACATAAAATAAAGTATGTGTATAAAAGCTTATAAAGTGAGGAAAAAAGAACTTCTCTTCTAGTTTATGCGCTCCATTTTTGTTATAACTAGCTCATACCCGCGACATCGTCCGTGTACACACATGTTTGAGCACGTATTGCTTATAAAAACGTTTTTTCTTAAAACTTTAATAACATTATATTTAATGAAAATATAGCAATATTTTTTAATTTGATAAGGGACAAGTGTCTTAGGTATAAAACTTAGAATACCTAATTGAAATCTAACCAGTAGTTTTTCCGTGATGCATATAAAAACCTCTATCATTTTATTTATATAGATACTAGAATAGTAATCAGAATTTCGGTAGCGCTAAGGCCTTATCTTTTCTTGTATCTGTGGCAAGAACCGTTGTCTCTTATCCGGGCGGTGCTAGTTCGATACCGCCGCGTACCACTTTGATTATTGAATTCATTTGTACGTTTATTCGACGTTCTTACTATGAAGGAAAACAATTTGAGGATGTCTACATATACTACTTAAGAGATTAAAAAAAAAGCCCATTTATGTTATGATAAAATGCACAATAGCTTAATTTTTTATTGAAGTAAAGGGCAGTTAGGCTTGCTGGTGTAGCAAAGGAGGCAATAGATTATAGACGTTCTGAATCGAGACTAAAACTTCAACTAGGATTTCATAAAAGAGTTGGAATGCTCGTTTTAGCTCGAGGGGTATTCTTAATAAAAATTATATGATTTAATTATACCACATCCAAATATTTATACTCCACTAAAACTAGGTATATGAATTACATCATACAAATGTTTGAGTTTAGCGGGAAATCAGTACATCGCGATGCTATTTTGTGTTATACAGTATATTCTGCGGTTTTAAAATAAAACTATTCTAAAATTCAGACTACTTTTACAGAAATGTTTTTAAGTGATGCATACAAATTGAACTAGTCGATATTTTGCTTAGTTTTAAAATAGAAGTATATATTCCCCATTTTTATTGCTTTTATTCTCGCTTTATTATTCCTTTCATGAATTTCCTATGTATTTGACAGCAAGCAGATCACTATACAAGATTGCATTTTCGCTCTGCCTTTATGCGAAAGCGGGGCTTTTAATTTGAAAATCGAGTTTTTTTCGTGCGAGACTCACCTAACAGGAATAGTAACTAAATAATAATTACTAACACGACAGTTACTCGTTTTCAATGATGGATAATTAGATTATTATTTATATGTGTATGTTATTTATTGGACCTGGGAAATATGTCATTCAAAGATCGAGTTTTCTCAACTCTTCTGTATACTGCAACCATCTAAACCATTTCCAAAAGTTATTTATATAGCTGACCCAGCAAACGTTGTATTGCCATATAAAGTAATTTAAAAAAAATCAATACTTAAATTTTTGTTGTATAAAAAACAGATGCAACCGATTCTCAGAATATATCGTACAACAACAACAGAACAGAATAATATAAAATCGCGATACAAAAATAGTTGTAAAAGGGCGAATTTGAAGTTGTATGTATTTTTAAATGTTGAATCATAATGAAATAAAAATAAAAAAAAATGTCAAAAATATAAAAAATATATATTTAGGGGTGGTTCATCCTTATGAAGTAGATCTTGTATTTAGTTATATAGTATCTTGTATAAAAATGTAAACTACCTCTGTTTAGGAAAACTAGACTCAGTCTCTTACCAGTACTTTGGCGAGTCAACATCTCGTGAGGATGCCTCGTGTAGAGGCGATACACGTGTCGAATTGTTTGAAGACGAATATTGACGGAATTAACTTATCTCAAGGAAACTCAAAACATTTGGATAATTATGGATTTTCGCTAGAAACGCCTACTTCAATAAATTTACTTTTATGCTTATTTAAAATCTTTAAAGAAAATAGAAAATTGTTAGGAACAATGTTCTGTTTACATTTTGTTTTACATCATTGGAAATTAAGTTAATCTTTAGTTGAATAAAATGAAAGACTCATCTTGTCGAATACATTAACCTTGCGACGAATCGCAGAGACTTTAGCAAGAGATACCGAAATTAAACCGGTTTTGTTAACTTAACCAAAGTTTTACTCTCACTGTAAAAGCGGAATACGAAATCCACTAAAATCGGTGATACTACTTTTTAATATTAAACCGGGATAAATAGTTATATAAGTATTTTCTTACTAGCTTTTGTATGTGTATTAGAGGAGGCAAATTGGCAAAAAGTTCACGCGATGGGAGTTGTGAGGCGGTTGCCCATAGACATCTGCAACACCAGGGATCAAGAGATGCATCTCCGGCCCTTATAGCATAAACAGGATTTCGGTAAAACCCGTCTTTATTAACTGAAACTAAATAAATGAGTAACTCCTTCAAGCTAAATTTCAAGTCAATTAGAGTTCTTATGATACACTAATATATAAGTGGTATTTCGCTTACATAGGCTGTGCTGATTCCTACCAGGATAAAACCGAAAAAATAAAAATCTTGTATATATCTGAATCTCGGAAACGGCTCCAACGATTTTCGGGAGCGAGAAATCGATCTAGCTTCAATTTAAAAAAATGAAGTTTTATCTGTGTTTTAATGAGAAACAGCTACAAAACCATTAGAATACAAAGGTAAATTTCGCCACTATATACAAGTCTATAATAGCACAGATGTGACATTGGGTGATCCGGAAAGCAGAAGACCCCGGTTCGAAACCAGATGTCCTATTAGTTGTTTTTTGTACAAATTTTGTACCTTCTTAAAAATCCTAGCAAGATTCAGTCGTCCAGGAACTGTATGTGATATATTATACATATATATGTATCTACATAAACAAGGATAATTCTATTTTTCATTCTTGAATTCCGGTGTACGCCGGATGATCTAATTTGTTGCAATGCATGAACAAAATTTTTATTCGGGACACCGACGTTTACACAAATTTTCGCACGGTCTGTTTATTATTAGATGTGTGTTAGATGGTATTGTAAACTGTGCCCTAATGATAATGCCATAGAGTTATTTTTGTTTTGGCTAGCGTTAGATTAGGGTACACCTGATGTTGTCATACCTGGCTGGGTTGAATGTCATACTATAGAATGGAGTGGAGCTAATAGCCGAATAGTTGGTACCTAGTTATGCATGGGGACCAAAGCTTTTAGCGTGTTCAAAGGGATATCGTATAGGGAAAATTACTTCCGTTAACTACATGAACTATTAAAGCTGCCTCACTGTCTCCTTTATTATGGCTTTTCATACATAAGTCAGATAAAGAAACAATTGTCATCTATGATCAAAATGTAACAACTGGTCAATTATAAATAATAATTAATAGATTATATTGAATGTTCAAGTTGAATCCGTTCTTTTTTTTTTTATATAAAAAAAACTCATTCTGTTATTTTCGAATTATTTGCCAACCATAGTGGACTGTATGAAAATAAAAATAGAACACCTCATTTAACATTTTTATAGCACACTAGCTGTGCCCCGCGGTTTCACCCGCGTTTTTCTCGTTTCCGTGGAAATCCGAGATAAAATATTGCCTATATTATAGCCTGTACATCATTTTGTTCTATTGTCAATAGTTTTTGCAGCGCACGCAAAAATAGGTTTTCGATTTTACACCTTGTGTTACAAAAAAGCAATTTTATTAAAAAAATCCTCGATAAATGGACTACCCAACACTGAAAGAATCATTCAAATCGGACCAGTAGTACCAGAGATTAGCGCGTTCAAACAAACAAACAAACACTGCAGCTTTATAATATTAGTATAGATTATATTGAAGTTTTGTGCACTATAATTCTCTGTATAAACTTATAAGTACTTTGCCAAATCTTTTACTCTTCTAGTCATACTACAGGATACTAAACTTTTGTTCAAAACATAATAATATTAATTAGTGTAGTGTAGTTAACTTATTTGTAAATGTTATTTAGATTATAAGTTGTATAGTAATATCTTTTTAAGTGTTTCATCTAGTGTGTGTTTAGTTTTTTTTCTCCACTTTACTTACTCTGTTAATATTTATAGTTAAACAAGAAAAAATAATCTATATATTCTAGATATTGTTATATTCTCACGGCTCACATATTATATTACATAGTAATTAGAATATATTTTCTCTATAAGTGAATATTGTAATATTCTTCTGAGAAATAAAGTTCTTAAATCGTACCTATCACCTTTCCATAAAAGAATCCAACACGTTTTGTTGTCACAATACCCATTCAAAGACCAACTGAACCTCGCATTGATAAAGTATTAAGAATATCTAAGTTTGATATGGAAATATGTGGTTATTCACAATAAGCAAAATACAGAAGCTGCATAGTATCAGTTTTCTATTTTAATAAAATAATTTAAAAGAATATCTAGTTTTTTTAAAGTTCTGTACAAATATTATTTCTGTATATAAATAGACACTGTATATAATGAGAGTTAAAAAATATAATATGTAATATAACAGGCTTTATAATGGTTACAATTATTAATAAATGCTAATGATGATTTGAATTAGGAAGGGTCCACATATAACGAACGATGCAGAAAGGAAATTTTGGAGAAAAAATTTGTGTAGACGCCGGTAAATAAGAGAGACCGTAGCTTGCCTTTGACGTCGTACTTTGTATGTGAACAAGGGTTAATATAATGAAAAATCTGAGCATTCTTTCCAATAATAGACTCGTATACGGTCGTCGTGTAGTATGTTTGTTTGTAACCGACTCATTCGGGCGCGATTCTGACCCGCTTTTAACAGCCAGATTTCGTTCAAACTTTATTATTTATTGATTACTAGCTGACCCGACAGACGTTGTTCTGTATATAATAAATAAAATAATGTTTTTATATGAATTTGTCAATAATATATCATAGCATCAAGAATTGCTTCGTAAAAATGCACCCTGTTGTTGTAATGAAATTGTTTCACAGCATAACTGTCAAACCGTTGCGTCAATAAATTCGACGGGGGACGCATCAAAGAAAAAACAAATTTATTATTTCTATTTAATTCCGAGCATTTTCCTATTTATTCACCTTTTAAACCTTCTCTGGACTTCCACAAATAATTCAAGACCAAAATTAGCCAAATCGGTCCAGCCGTTCTCGAGTTTTAGCGAGAATAACGAACAGCAATTCATTTTTATATATATAAATTGATGATATACGTAGATTTATCGAGGACCGATGACAACAAATTAATTTGATATGATTTAATTTTTTTAATTTGCAAAAATATATTCTTTTTAATTTCTATAATTTTCTTTTATTACCCCCTTTTTTGTTTTATTACGCAAAAGAAGTAATTTCGTGTAAGGCATTGACTATTTGACGTTTGAGTATGTTTGTTGCATCATTTTACATATTATATTGTAATTGAAATGATTTGTAAATCGATGGAAATGTAAATATTGATGTAAAAGAGTGGCAATGAGTTTCTTGCTACTTCTTCTCATTAGCTCAACCCTTTACGAACAAGCGGTAGATTCAATAAGAAAAATATTTTTTTGACATTCATAAGTGTCATTTCCTTTCCTACATGAATAAAGTGATTTTGATTTGATTTGATTTTGAAGAATAACATCTTGCGTGCGTGTACATAAATTCACAGATACTTTTATTTATTTAACTACTAGTTGTCCCGACAGACGTTGTTCTGTATATAATAAATAAAATAAATTTTTAATTGATTTTGTCAATTATATTATCATAACATCAAAAATTACTTCGTAAAATATGCACCCTGCTGTCGTAATGAAATTGTTTCACAGCAGAATTGTCAAACCGTGCGTCAACAAATTTTCACATAGAAATTGTGTATGGACACATCAAAGGAAAAACAAATTTGTTGTTTTTATTTAATTTAGCAGTATTTTCCTTTTTATTCACCTTTTAAACCTTCTCTGGACTATAATTAAAGACCAAAATAATTCAAGACCAAAATTAGCCAAATCGGTCCAGGCGTTCTCGAGTTTTAGCGAGACTAACGAACAGCAATTCATTTATATATATATATAGATTTAATCTCGATTCGTCAAACAAATGGTAACAGCGTATAAATCTCCAAAAGGTTACCCTCGTAAATCCTTTGTTTATCACGGAATGCTTTCCTATACAGTTTACGTGTTACGTACTTGGAGATCATTCTACTGTTAGAGTGTTGAGAGATAGACTGCCGGGGCATGCCAGTAACGCGTACCTGGAACTTATTACTTTTGTTTTTGTTATACAAGACTTAAAGCGAGGTATTCTCTTCACAATCGTTGCCATATGTTGATATAACTAATTACTTTGTTACTTTTATGTAGCTCGCACCGTTATTTTGGGACTCAAAGTAGCTTCAGCCATGCTTTACTGATACAAAAAAAAAAATATAGTAAATCTTACTGTTTTCGAATGCAAGATAACACCCAAAAAGAAAGGAAAGAAAAAAATGCCACGAAACGTAATAATAATAAAAGTATTAAAAAAAAACACGCTTTGGTTGAAAAGATAATGGTTGAAATTTAAAATGAACATCAATTCCTGCCTTATCGACGATAGATGAAAAAAACATATAAATTAACAAAAATCTTATTTTGCAAATTGGAATAATTTTATCAAATTAATGTATTGTCACCGGTCCTCGATAAATATACGAAGTTTGAACGAAATCTGGCCGTTTAAAGTAATGTAATGTTAAAACACAGTTACCATTAATTACACACGTTTTAATCCTTTCAAAAGTGTTATAATTTCAATTTACTAACACGGATCTGGAAAATTATTCTGACTTTAGCATAACATTTTATTAAATATCAACGAAGATAATAAGCTGTTTCTTTGATAATTCAAATCAATGGTTTCGTTTTTTATCGCGATGCACAATGAAAGGCATACAAATGATCAGAACGGAAACATATGCAAGCGTATTCGACTGTTATGTGATGTCTAATTATAGTTTTCTACTAGAAGGTAGACTCAAACTTACTTGAATTGATAGTTTAAATATTTTACGGTGTTATCAGGTGCGTGCATTGGCACCGGATCTAACTAGTCGTAGTAGAGCTTTGGAATAAGCAAAGATTGCTTACCGTAGGTATCTAGTGTAAGGACAAATTTTATGAGTGGGTGTTCAATAGAAGTTTGGTTATAAACTATTGGAACCAAATTAAACTAAACTAACTTTAACACTAGTGCTTTATTTATTTAGGTTAATAACAAGGTAGGCACTGCCTAAATGCCTGTACGATAAGCACGCCCCTGGGTGTTATTTATTTTAAGTCTGCAAAAAGTGGCAGACAAGAGGTTACTGTCCCTGCACATTTATTTCATTCAGTTCTATCTAATATATATAATTCTCGTGTCACAATGTTCGTTCCCGTACTCCTCCGAAACGGCTTGACCGATTCTCATGTAATTTTGTAAGCATATTGAGTAGGTCTGAGAATCGGCCAACATCTATTTTTCATACCCCTAATTGTTAAGGGTGTTTTTTTTTTTAATTTTTTTGACTTTTTTTTTAAATTTGTTTGATTATGAGTCAGCATTAAAAAATACATACAACTTTTCACCCATCTACGATCAACAGTTACTTTTGTATTGCGATTTTAATATCGGCAATACAATGTTTGCTGGGTCAGCTAGTATTATATAAAATTCCAAGGTCCGTTGCATCTCTATTTGACGAATAGTCATCCTATAAGGGGTTCATTTTTACGGAACTCTAAAAATTATATTATCATTATAATACCATATTATCATGTACTATTTTAGTTGGTATTCAAACATACTGTTGCGTCGTGTGCCTACGTCAAATCGATATGGGTGCGAAAAGAGTTTTTATACCTCTTGCCAAACTCCTTGTTCGCTCTGAAGTTGCCACGTGCACCTGTGCAAATTTATTCGCATTTGTCCTTCCGAGAATCAATTTTTTGTTACTGTGCGACTAGCAAGGGCAACATCGGATTGATGTTAGAAGAGTTATACACCCACCTAACAGGCAAGCACCTGTGCTTCCTCTGGTGCTGCAAGAGAGCACGGGCTGCGGTGGTTACTTCATCATTATCATCATATCAGCCGTCATATTCATATTATCATGATGATCGATCCTACGCTACCCTCATCCAACGTATTCCGGCGATCTTCACCAGATCATCGGTCCATCTTGTGGAGGGCCTATCCTCAATACGTCTTTCGGTACGTGGTTCCCACTATCTGTCTGTCGAAATATGTGTGGTGGTGGTTATTTTCCATCAAAATATCCGAAGAATATTTTTTAATAAGTTGCGGTGTAAAGTAATTGCTAGAAATATTTCATTGCCAATATTCAGTTACTACACACCCTTTGATACTTTCCCGTGCTACAAATTTATATTGTAAAAAATGTTATTAGCGTAAAATGACGTTAAATTTGTACATAACAAGTAATCAGGAAGTAGCCGTATCAACCCTAAAATCATGCAAACACTGATGTGAGTGAGTCATCGGCTAAAATTATACCACAATAATACCCGGCTATACTCGTTCGTAGCTCGGTGCTGTTGTCGATGATCTAACCACTTTTATTTAAAATACTTAAAGAAGATCAGGCCGTTTCAACGTATGTATTTAATAACTAGCTGACCCGGCACACGTTGTTTTGCCATATAAAGTATAATTCACGCGATAGTTTTATAAGTAATAAAATATTGCCTATATTATAGCCTGTACATCATTTTGTTCTATTGTTTTTGCAGCGCACGCAAAAATAGGTTTTCGATTTTACACCTTGTGTTACAAAATAGCAATTTTATTACAGATCCCTAATTTTGAAAAACAAAAACACATAGCCTTCCTCGATAAATGGACTACCCAACACTGAAAGAATCATTCAAATCGGACCAGTAGTACCAGAGATTAGCGCGTTCAAACAAACAAACAAACACTGCAGCTTTATAATATTAGTATAGATGTAGTAGAATTTTTATATCGATTTTTATGAAATTTTTGTTGTTTTAAATATTAGATTCGTATTTGGTTCCAGGAAATTGTACTTATTAATATTAGCACAATTGTTTTAATTCTCGCATATATATTATTATTATTCGTAGCAGTAATGTGAAGGCATTATTGTGTTTCGGTCTGAAGGGTCGTAGCTAGTGAAATGAGTGGCTAAATGAGACTCAAAATTTTATGTCTCAAGGTGACGTGCGCAATTGTAGTTTTTTTTTCAAGAATCCTGAGCGGCACTGCATTGTAATGGGCAGGGCGTATCAATTACCATCAGCTGAACGTCCTGCTCCTCTCATCCCTTATTGAAATTAAAAAAAATGTATTAACTGATGTGTTTGTTTTTCACCATTATAATTTTTTATTGTTTTTCTATTACTAACCCCAGGGCCCAGATGCTAAACATAGTTTTTGTAGAGTCTACGTCAAAAGTTCCCAAACAAACAGACCGATTTTGGCGTTTTTTTGTTTTTAATGTGATGGAGATTGTTCTTAGCTATCTTATTTATTGATCGGACAATTAATATTGTATGTTTGAACTAAGCCTGCCCAATTCAATTTAAATTCAATTGCAACGAGGCAAAATTGAATGTAAACAATTTCCAGACTCACGTTCGTCAAAAAGAAAAAATCCATATGTGATCACTTTTAAGACCTCTGGAATGCGTGTAATATTAACACGCTTACGGCCCATTGAAGTCATCCAACAATTAATTTTCTACGAGAGTTAGCTCAATGAAAAGATCACTTAAGCTTAATATTTTTTTTTAATGAAAATTAGGGACGAGACGAGCAGGACGTTCGGTTGATGGTTATTGATGCCATTGCAATATAGTGCCGCTCAGGATTCTTTAAAAACCCAAAAATTCTGAGTGGCACTATAATTGCGCTCGTCTCCTTGAGACATAAGATGTTAAGTATCATTTGCCCAGTAATTTCACTAAAATATAATATATCAACACCCCGGGTAAAACAAGACCTTTATTTATTTATTAGCATCGCCAACACAATAATCACTAACAATTTACATTAAATATTATTGTAAACAAGTCTTCAAGATTCAAGGTACTTTATATTACCTTGAATCATACAATTTTGCGAGTGGCAAAGTTAGAGAAAAATGTTTTTGTTGTACATATATTATGATAATAAAAAGTTTGATGCATTCACGTTGCATTAACATCATCCACATACAATTACAACAACTGCGAAAGAGTCTCCCCTCTCTGTCACTCAACTAATCATACAGTCTTTCTTTCCATAGCTTTCTTTCGTCGAATTCTTTATATGTGGATTCGGCATTATAGAAATAAATCAAATCGATTTGAGCGCGAACAATATAACAATCGAAGACTTACAATATACTAGCTTATCGAAAAGTCATTTTCTTGATCTAGAAGAATCTAGAAAGAATAAAGTAATTTTGATTTTTTTTGCACTTTCCATAATACAGCCCGCGCCGATGATCAATTCCACTGCAATGGCGTGTTATGAAACCTTTATGGGCTTTGCCTTACATTTTTCAGTAAATGTAAGTTATATGAAACAAAAAAGACTTATATATTACTAGTGGACCCGACAGACGTTGTCCTGTACACACGTCTTAAATTTGAAAAATCGGTCCAGCCCGTAGGAGGAGTTCACTAACATATGCATGAGCAGGAGAATTATATAACATGGACGGAATTGAGAATCTAAACCAATCACAAATTCACTGCAACAAACAAAAAAATCATCAAATTCAGTCCAGCCGTTTAGGAGGTAGTTCAATTGTGAATCTAAACCATCCTCGAATCCACCTGAAGACACACAGAAAGTTTCATCAAAATCGGTCCAGCCGTCTAAGGGGAGTTCAGTGACATACACACGCACACAAGAAATATATATATATATATATATATATATATATATATATATATTAAGATAACAACGGAAGTAATAGGGATATTTTTTGATAAAATATGAAAAACTTAAATAACACTTTTTTTCTTGGAAATGGAATTCTTTGCTAGATATTTTTCTACATCTAGTTGAAAGAATTTTCATTGGAGTTATGTAAATGATTTTTGTACACGTCAATTCTACTCGAAATTTAAGCCATTGCTTACGACACGCAACAAATACCTAAACAAAATAAAATAAGAAATATTTAAACACTAGAAATTACTACAAGCTTATAGTGCCTACTAGGCTCTGTAAAACAATTCTTTTGCATGCATATGTATTCAAATTTTACAATAAATTACCAAAAAGTGTATGTGAATTATCAGTAAATAAATTTAAATCTTTGATTAAATGCCGACTTATGTCGAAGGCTTGTTAGAGTATTGAAGATTACGTAAACGATACTACAATGTGGAATTGAATAGTATTAGAATTTGTTATTCTGCCTTACAAATAAAATTGGCATAAAGTTCTAATCGCTTACGATTGGTTTGTTCGGACTTATAACGTTTCCCGCGTTTATTTGCAAGGCAGCTTGTCATTCGGAAAACTTCAGAATTACCATTGTATTGACAGTGTTGTCAACGATATTGTAAACATTTTGCATATTCTTTGTCTAAGCTTAGTTATAACTTTATACCAAGTTTATTTGTAAGGCCGTGTATGTTTAAACTATTGTGTAATTAGCATGTATAGTTGACGGGCAACCCGTTGATTTTATGTCACTAAAATATTTTTGACTTGTGACTTTAATACATGACTCAACTGGGACTCGTATGAGTGAGATAACGCGAGGTGCGTCGCATGTTGAATTCGGTGGCTTCGCGTCGACACAAATTTGCAATGACGTCGGTGCGCCGGCGCGGTGCTGATAACTAATCCGTAATGGCCACCATTCAAATACAGTCGTGATCGAGACAGATCAAAAATTGACTGTATTTTATTATTATTTAAGATAATTGTGGTTGAAATTGTTTTTATTTGAGAAGGCAAATTTTTATATTTAGAATTTAGTCTCACACATATTGTGTATAATTTTTATATCCCTTTTCCGGGATATTGTGTACGCTATTATTTCCTCTCGGAAGGTACAGGAAGGCATCTTCGACGGAAATTGAACCTGCCACAAGGGAATTGCATTTCACACACAAATGAACTCGGATAAGTTATCCCTAAAGTTTCACAGGAAGTGGTAGTTACTATCAGACATAATATGAAATGATTCTTTCGAAAATGGATTAAATTATACCTCAAAATTAAATTAGTGAAATATGAGCCAATTAATACATTGCAATGTTGTGGCTAATTAATTACAAGTGTGGTTGTAACAGAGAGGGATTATTATTTCAAAAGCTCTACTGAATAATGATATTATATATTTTTGATTTAAAAAAAACTATATCGTGGTATTTTACATATATATATATAATGTTCTGTATATAATAAATAAAATTATGTTTTTACATGAATTTGTCAATAATATATCATAACATCGAAAATTAATTGGTAAAATATGCACCCTGCTGTCGTAATGAAATTGTTTCACAGCAGAACTGTCAAACCGTGCGTCAATAAATTCTCTCTTAGAAATTATGTATGGACACATCAAAGGAAAAACAAATTTGTTGTTTTTAATTCATTTTGCAGCTTCTCTGGATTTCCACAAATAATTCAAGACCTACATTAGCCAAATCGGTCCAGCCGTTCTCGAGTTTTAGCGAGACTAACGAACATCAAATCATTTATATATATATATATATAGACTAGCTGACCCAGCTAACGTCAAATTGCCATATAACATGTTAAAAATATCAATTATTAAAATTTTGATGCAACCGATTCTCAGACCTACCAAATATATCGTACTACAATTATTGTATTCAATTGCCTCTTGCGGGTTGCAAGAGGCAATCAAATATGTCGGTTTGGTGGATGGAACAGAATAATATAAAAATAGTTGTAGATCGTATAAGGGCGAAAATTTAAATTTGTATGTATTTTTCAATGCCGAATCATAATAAAAAAAAAAAAATAAAAAAAATTCAAAAGGTTCTCAGACCTACTATATGCATATAAAATTTGGTAAAAATCAGTTAAGCCGTTTCGAAGGTAACTAACATATTGACACGAGAATTTTATACATAAGATTTTCAAATATTTTTTGTGGATTAAACTATTAGAATGAAATAAAAACTAAATGTTAGGCAGCTGCAATACATCTGGAAAAACCGCATTCAAATCGGGTTAGCCATTTCTGAGCTTGGCTTTAAGTAAAAAATCCATTTTTACAACAGTTCCTAAACAGACGAGTGAGCAGTTAGTTAGTAATCATAAATCCCAAAAGGACCAATACGTAGGTCCAAAGAATTTTTTCAAATATTTACCAGTGGGAGGCTCCTTTGCACAGGATGCCGGCTAGTTTATGGTACCACAACAGCGCCTATTTCTGCCGTGAAGCAGTAATGTGTAAGTTAATAATAAAACACCAAACTGATATATTCCAAAAATTATGCTAACTACCTATTTTTTTTTTATTCAAATACAAAATTCTTTTGTCGTATCACATATTTTTCATGGATAGGAAATTTGACTGATTTAAAATCATAAAAAACTTCAACTTTGCGTCAACATAATTGCCATTCAAAACAACCTCTGCTATCCTAACAGGTGGCAAAACATCCGCTTTTATAAAATGAAAACACTAATTTGCATTCTAACAATAAAGGCGTATGATCTATTTTACATCGGTACGAGTTTTCTTTACTTCTTTGTGAGTTTCTACAAAATGCGAGGGTCGATGTATTTCATTATCATGTTCCATGTTATGAGTTTTTATCGCCAAAAATGGTGTAGTATATTAGGATACAATTAGTAAAATGTATTTCTTATTAATACATATTAGAAACATGCCTATAAATAAATTTAAAATTTTATATTTAAGCATATGTTTCCTTTTGTTTCTTAATTATATCTATCACATATGTTTTAGTGTTTTTGAGCATAATGAAACTATAATTACACTCGGACATAGTCATTATAACTTATGTATAAATTGTAGTCTTTCATTGTATAGAAATCTAGCACCATATTAAAATCATTACAAATTACATTATTATTATTATTATTTATTTATTATGAAAAATAGAATTACAATTCATTATTATATAACAGGCCAAAAATCCACAGAGGTTTGTCCGGCATGTTAGAAGCAAATACTATTATCGACTACAATAAATATAATTATTAAGTTATAAATACGCAATTTAATAATATGGGTACAGTAGAACTCCAATTATCCGAATTAATGGGGACCGGGACCCATTCGGATAATCAAATATTCGGATAATAGGAGTTTTTTTTATAAAATTGCCATTGGAGAGAAAAAAAGCTACGTTTTGATATTGCACTATTTTTTTATTGAATTAAATGAAAGAAACATGATATTTTCACATGTTTTAAATATAAATAAAATGTACTTATGTACAAGTTTAGAAATAAAAATCATTGTTTTTCAAAAATCTCCGTCAATGTAAGCTGTTTTGCGGTCTTCGCACTCTGCTGTCTGCGCACTTAGACTTTTTTTGGACAAATTTTTTTCTGAAAGTGATTCGGATAATCAGCGATTCGGATAGTCGGAGTTCGGATAATTGGAGTTCTACTGTACAACAAAAACAAAAAACAAAGTTATGTATGTACAACAACAACAGTACTTATTGTAGCACGGGTGAGTCGCATGGCCTGCCACCGCAATGTATTGAATTTTTGAGTGAACGTCTGTTTAGATATATTAATTAGTAAACAATACTCAACTTTATAACGTTTTAAGTTAAGTACTCAATTGCGGATAGCTTGTCATCATCGTTGTAATCATGGCTTCGACAACGAAAGGCAACTCAAGACATCAAGTTATGACCAATATACAGGTTGTTTAAAAAGAAATAACTTTAATTTAGTTTTACTATTTTTTGTGTTTATCTTGTTTCTTATTTCTGGATTGATTGTATTAAGTAGGCGGGGTACTAAGTATGCTGTAGTTCTCTGACCGTATACATTTCTGGCTTTCACCGTTTTATAAAATGTATTAATATGTTCAATAATTGATCCCACATACTCGTTATATTACAAATGTTATTTGTTTATGGGAAAATAATATAAAAATAAACGCAAAACTCTTATTTTGTAACAATTAACCGTGAGGCACCTCTAGTACCTATTTGTTGTATTTATAACTAGCTGACCCGGCAAACGATGTTTTGCCATATAAAGTATAATTCACGTGATAGTTTTATCAGTAATAAAATATTGCCTATATTATAGCCTGTACATCATTTTGTTCTATTGTCAATAGTTTTTGCAGCGCTTGCAAAAAATAGGTGTTCGATTTTACACCTTGTGTTACAAAATAGCAATTTTATTACGGATCCCTAATTTTGAAAAAAAAGCCTATAGCCTTCCTCGATAAATGGACTACCCAACACTGAAAGAATCATTCAAATCGGACCAGTAGTACCAGAGATTAGCGCGTTCAAACAAACAAACAAACACTGCAGCTTTATATATTAGTATAGATATAAAATCATTCATAACACATACTATCAAAAGGTTAATAATATTCAGGAAAATGTTACAAAACTATTTCATATGCAATTCTAATTTGCTAATATGAACGCCGGTCGTGTTTCTTCTTGGAAAAGCAGCAACGGATATATTTATTATGGCTTAGAAAAACTAGCAGAAAACTAACATGACTTGTTCGAGAACTCATTTATATAGTGAGCTTTATTTTCATGTTGTTGACTTTGTATTATTATACAGGGTGTTTCGTAGTTAAATGTCGTAATAATAAAATAGTTTTGGTTTGTGATTAGGGGAGTCATATAATATAAACTGTGTATATTATATGTTACGAGCTGACCCAGCAAACGTTGTATTGCCATATAAAGTAATAAAATAAAATTCTATAATTAAAATTTTTAGGCTAAAAAAATAGATGATGACCAATTCTCAGTTCACCGACCAATTATATCGTACATAAAATTTATCGTGCTGCAATAATCATTATATTCGATTGCCATATTGCAACTCTATTTAAGTGTCTGTGGATGGATTAGAATAATATTAAAGTCGCGTTACAAAAGTAACTGTTGATCGTAGATGGGTGAAAATTTGAAGTTGTATGTATTTTGCAATGCTGATTCAAGATTAAATAAATTAAAAAAAAGGATAAAAAATGTAAAAAAATATTGGGGTGGACATATCTTAACATTTAGGGGGATGAAAAATAGATCTTGTTCTATTCTCAGACCTACCCAATATGCACACAAAATTTCATGAGAATCGGTCAAGCCGTTTCGGAGGAGTTTAACTACAAACACCGCGACACGAGAATTTTATATACATAATTAGATTAAATTTATATTGACAGTTGACACACTTTTACACAATTTATCTTGTCCTAAACTGGGCATACGATATACATAATACAAATAACAACTATGACTCGGAAACTAACATACATATTCATCACATAAATATTTTCACCGACCAGGACTCGAACCCGGGACCTCCAGTTAAGTGGGCAGAGACGCTAACCACTGGGCTATATGTGTGGTCATATTTTTCATATGACAACACCGCACGTTTCACTAAAAGCTTTTTGCCTCGCACGGCCACTTTGTGGAACCATCTGTTGGCCATTGTATTCCCGAACAGATATGACTCAGGGAGGTCCGTAGTCATATCTGGTCGGGAAGTTTAGTCACCCTTTCTCCCATCTCAAAGCCCGGCCTTCATGATCTCTGTTATTGCCGATGTTTATCTTCAGGTTTTATTTACTTTCGTTTAATTGAGCCTTGCATGTTTCCTCCATCTATTATTTAAAAAAAAAAAGGTTTTTGAAATTGTTAATAATAGTGTGGAAATACAATCATTGCTAACATAATAAAAATCATGCATTTCATACTCATATATAAAAGCCCTTAATAAGTAATATATACTCATAAATGGAGAATCGTTTTTTTTTCCAGTTATACTGCAAAAACTACTGAACCGATCGCAATAATACTTATACTATAAGATGCAGAGTGTTTCGGAGAAGGTTTTAGTTTATACTTATTCGTGATTATGCAAAAACCTATGTTTTTTTGAAATACCTATATATTCGCAATTTAGTCACATAAATAATTCATACAATGAGCGGGGTACTTAATTTATATGGCAAAAAAACAAATATTATACTAGTTTAAGAAAGAAATTTAAACTGTTGCATTAATGTAATGTAAATAATTCTGAGTTTATTTTTGCAACATGCAAAAGCTTATATCGAATTAATAAAGAACAAATTCACTTCTTCTAAATTTATATTAAATGGCTAACCGAATTTGTGTCTAGAACTCATCAGAACTAGGTTAATAACTACAAATTGATGGAATGGAAGTTGCTACGAGTGACTTAAAATTAAACTGCATTTGCGATTGTGCAATTAAATACTATGAACGTAAAACTAATTTGTCAAATAGAACCCTCCCTTAACAACCGAGTTACATAGATATATATAGCATCGTTGTATCGCATTGCATGACTTATGATGTAATAAACATAAGTGAGATAAACTTATTGAAGTATCGAACAAATAATGAAATAGCTAAACTAATCATTTACCCCCTTATTCATAATAGTCTGCTAACTTAAAGCTTTGCTAATTCTCGTTCTGTCTTCTTCTATTGGCCTAAGTCAGAATGAGAAAAAAACACTCCTTAGCGACTATTTTAAGTTAGCGGACCATTATGAATAAGGGGGTTAATAGGTACAGCAAAAGCTACGTATTCCTTATTATTATATTTGTCTTTGTTAAAGTCGTAAAAGTCTTCATCGTCAAGTAGTACACTAATTTATGTATGACGTGTATTTCATTGTACTGTTATTTTTATGAGAAAAACCTGTGAGAATAACTAACAAGACGAGCAAAACATTAACATAATTGTAAGTGATACGGCCTGACGTTTAGTGCACTGCCGCTCAGGATTCTCATAAAACACCCAAAATTCTGAACGGTACTGGTTATATTGAGATAGAAGATGTTAAGTTTAGCCAAGTAATTTCACTCACGACCTACACAAGGCGAAATAAAATGCTTGCACAGAACTGCTTAGTAGCAAAAAGCCGCTACTGGGTTGATATCCATCTAGCCCGCATATTGTACCAAAAGAACCTCAAATATAATAAATCCCGGGGGATGGATTTGTTCAACGTGATTTTTAGAAGATACAGAATAAAGTAGGCTCGTTTTGTCGCGGAGTAAAATAGGTGCGTTTTTTTGCACAGAGCCAACGGCAATGTTATTCTTTTGACAACACATCAACATTGGCACGCAAACATAGTCGTCGGCAACAACTAGTTAATATGCATCGTTAAAAGCCGGATCACGACATCGTATTAGTGGGATCGTTTATTTCTATAATAAAAGCGTATGCGTAAACAATATTCCTGGCCCAATTGAATTCTTAAAAATATATTTTAGTAGTTTTTCTTTTCGAGGAAACGAGAAACTTCGAAAGGCGTTTGTGAAAGTTACTCACGCGCAACGGAAGATGTATGTAGGGTGGCCATGCGCTATGCGCGCGGCTATGTGCCTGGGAATTGCGGTTTTCTATACATCAATAAATACCGGTGGGAATAAGCGACCTCTAGTTACAGTTCTGCACGCACTCACCCAAATCGCACTGGATGAATACTAATGATATTCCTCGTTACAAAACTATATTTTTCTAAATGTTAAGACATTTTATGTTACCTAATAATTATTTGAAATTCGCGTCAAACAACGCGCAGACATCTAAAATACTCATGTTCTTAGGAGAACTAAGAAGAAGTACTAGAGTACTTTAAAGAATTCGTATGGACTATGTTATCTTATGGACTATATACACAAAAAACAAACGAAAAAGGTGTTCCGCGCAGCACACTAACTAAGAATGGCGTGATAAAAGCAATAAGAAAAAGAAGACTGATAGTCTTTGTCACTTCCAAACTTCGTGTAAATGCGTCATCAACGTTGTTTTGTTTTGACATTATCTTTGCATTTAATCATCAGCCGGAAGACGTACATTGCTGGATAAAGGCCTCCCCCAAAGATTTCCACAACGATCGGTCCTGCGCTGCCCTCATCCAACGCATTCCGGCGATCTTGACCAGATCGTCGACAATTTCGAGACTCTAGTTTCCAATTGTGAGGGGAGTAGGTGCGACATGGAAATTTGACATGATCTTCGTCTTGTCCATGTTCATTTTGAAACCTACTCCTTGGGAAGCTGTATTGAGGCCAACGAGCATATGGCTTAAGTCTTCCATGGTCTCTGCACATATTCTCATATCTTTGCATATTCTATATTAAATCTTGAACCTTTTATGTGGCATATTATAACATACGTAAGGGCAAGTCTACACTACTTTAAAGGAAGAGGGTACACTAGAATACATGGAGAGTACGCCGATTTTACCATGGTATCATAAACACAAAGATGTCAATCATAGAAATTTTATTACCACTACAAATCGGTTGCAATTTGGTCATTGTAGAACCCCGGCACAACTAGCAAAAATGAAGATAATACCAGAGTCAGAGAGTAAATGTAAACACTGTACAGATTGCACAGCTGATCTAGAACATATGGTCATGAAATGTCAACAGGTTAGGTTCAAACGTTTGATTTTAGCAACAGACATTAGGTACATGAAAACTACAACATACGGCGCCTTCTTTAAAAGACATTTTGTGTATCTCATCGTTTTATAAGCAATGGTACAAATTCATTGTAAATTCTATAGTAATAATTTCATTGTTAACTTAGTAATAATGTTTTGGCCTATGGAGTTGCATCCCGTGCCATTAAATAAAAAAATTGCATCGTAAATCATCTATGACGTCGGTGCGATGACGTGTAGTGCGAGTCTTGCATCTAGAGGCAGTATTGTATTTTTTGGCTCCTTACTCATTTTTACTTCCATTGGTTCGATGTACAACACGAACCTTTTGCGTTTTGTCAACCCATTACGTTGCGATGCAGGATCCTGTTTCTTCTTTTATCTACACCGATGCTTTAAATCCTTTATTAAAGATTCTAAAACAGTTTGCTTATTGCCAACATTAAAACACCCAATGTCCTAATAACCATTACATCATCCAAACGAGTGTTGTAATGAAATTCAGTACATCATCCAATCCGTTTTCATAATAACACTCCTTTGCTAATAGGACTGGCTTTTTCAATATTAGCAGTAATTGAACTGTTTCAGAATCTTTTATAGAGGATTCCTATTGTGGGTGTAGATAAATTCTTGTATTGAACTGTTGATAATTGGGTATTAAAAAACTCATGTGATACTATTATCAACCCAAATTCGTGTTTTAATACCCCTTATTGCAGTTGCATAAATAACTATAGTTTACGTGATCATTGCGTCTTGTTTAACTCTGTTTGTTTAATACAAAGACCCTCTATAGATTATCGCCATGTAATGGGAACGCTGACATACAATGTTGGATTTAATTCAGTAGCCTGATTGCGATTCGGTTTATTTGTAATTGATCCCAATCGCATTTCCTCTAACAAGGTTCTTCGTAAATAACTTAGTACTTTTTACAGTATTACTCTAGACGAAACACTTCACAAACAGTTAGTTCTACTGCTACCAGTTTATTTTTTCTGTTTTGTGACTACCAAAGTGTACCTACTGTATGTCCTTTGCTCAAATTTCACACAATTAAAGAAAATACTTACCATTTAGGTACAAAATATGAAGCTTTGATTATTGTCCTAGATTAATTATGTATAGTGGTTTCAGTGTCTATAGTTACGCGTGAAAAAATTTATAAATAGTAAATTTTTTTTTACAAAAAACGTACCGACTTCAGAAACACAATTCCAAAACAATAGATATAATATGCACTAAAAAGTATAAAAATAATTGCGTATTCTTAGACAATCTAGTTAATTAATCTAATTCTGGTTACGATTATTGTTATTTTTGGTATAAAAAAAGAAAATAAAAAAGAATGATCAAAATTATTTCATTCAATAAAAAAAAAATTGCAAAAGATTAACCCCCTTATTCATAATAGTCTGCTAACTTAAAGCATTGCTAATTCTCACCCTGTCTTCTTCTATTGACCTAAGTCGGAATGAGAAAAAACACTCCTAAGCGGCTGTTTTGAGTTAGGGGACCATTATGAATAACAAACAACAAAAGGTATACTTGACACAATGTCGATATAAAATTTGTTACCACAATTTTTTCATATTATACACTTTCCTTCTTATTCATACTTAAGAGACAAAGAAAATAACAATTTACTGGACTTACAGTCTGCCGCTCTCTGGCAAACGTATTCTGTTCATTTTAATTTGGACTATAGTAACGAATATACCGTTACTGTTTTGTGTGCCCTATAGTACCTTTATGCTCGGAACCTTGGTTGCGGAGCGATGACCTTTTAGTTAAACGAGGATTTCGTGGTTCTTAATCTGTTCTATCACTACACAGTATAATTCGGATTTTTATTGTTTTGCTGTTTATTTTATTAAGTAATTCGTTCATTAAGTTTTATTTTAATTCAATGAAATAATTAAGTATAAATATTTAAATATCTTTAAAAGAGCAATTATGGTATATAAATATAGTACATTTATTCTGAATCTCGGAAACGGCTCCAACAATTTTAATGAAATTTAATGTACAGGTAGTTTTCGGGTAATAAATCGATCTAGGTTTTAGCTTTGCTTCAATTTTAAAAAATGTAGTTTTATCCGTGTTTTAATGAGAAACTGCTACAAAAATATTAGGTGATCCGGAAAGCAGAAGACCCGGGTTTGAATCCAGATGTCCTATTAGTTTTTTTTTGTTCAAGTTTTGTACCTTCTTAAAAATCCAAGCAAGGCTCGGTCGTCCAGTTAATATATATATATACAGAACGTATTTTGGAATTTATTACCAATTTCGTAATTACTATATACCTTCATTTTTTAATTATTGTTGTTCATATTCAAAGAATCATAATATGTATTAGGCCATGACAGGCACTTTTCAATGTTACACATTAATAAATTATTAGTGATAATGCATGAGTTATATGGGACTCATCAATAGAATAAATAATTATCAACTAATTAGTTTTGTTCATATTGTCCTGTGGAGCATTATTCTATTCTTCCAAGAATTCTTCTCTTCCATGTATTCCTCTAATTTGTAATAATATGCTAAATTACAAAGAATTGTATCTATTTTTGAGTTTGGTTGATTTGATGTTACATTAAAAAATACGAACTTGTAAAACCTAATCTGTTTTGAAAAGAGCAACCTTAGAGTTTCTTGCTTATTCTTCTTTAAGGTAATCTGCATTTCGAATGAGCTGTATGAAAAAAATTTACATATTTCAAGTGTAACATAGTGTACTTATGAAATAAAATATTTTTAATTTGATTTGATGTCAGATAACAAAAAATTGTTTATATGGAATGGTTGATGATATTGGACTTACTTTTAAATAACCTTTTTAAAACCACTGATTTACAGCACGAGAGTTATTTATTGAAGGTCTCACATCCAAAATACTCTTTAACTTTCCTCTTGATACGCGCAGGTTGAAGTCGTAAAATTATGAAATATCGCCCTAAAACATTTAGGGTATGTGTAACTAATTCTAGTAGGCTTCATAAGATACATAATAACTTTAAGGGTAAATGTATATACACTTTTATAATAAAGTCCCAGCCAATGTTCAGGCATTATCTATAAACAAATTTAAATGTTTTATTAAAAAATAAAAAAATGGCTCTGTCGTAAATTTTACTACTCCACAGCTGAATATCTAAGTGATCCGACAGCCTGAGACTAGATTATGATTATTTTATAGCAATAGCAATGACAGTACAATGACATCACATATAATTCTAAAGGAATCAATTTTGAAAAAAGGCTTTTAAGCCTTTTTAAGTTCTATTGGAAGTAACAAAAAAAAAAGTAAAACAGAGACACTGATAATGATATCAATCTTATTTGTAAATATACATTTTAAAACCAGCGAAAACAGCCCGAGACGTTTGTATGAAAAAATTGCTGCTAATATTTCCTCCTAATAAGTCCAGTAGATATTGCACCTTGTCTCAAGTATATTAACGGCCGTTTTCAATAACCAATCTATCCTTAGATTAACTTTACTAGAGGTAGACAAATGTATCCTTTTACGCTTACTAAGATTTCAATAACCTGTCAACATAAAGCATTTTACTATAACTATATTGGACATAACTATTGATGATAAGATCTTGTCATTAAACGGTGACAGCAATGTATCCGTATTTAAGGATACGTTATTGAAAACAGGCATAATTCATAAAGAAACTTAAACATTAATCATATTATTAATTAACATTTCGAATTTATTAACTATCTTCAACCGTATTTTACTTCTGTACAATAATATGGAAAGTTCTATTTGTGACTAGCCTCTAACGCTTCTAGCGAAGTAAAACAAGAACAGTTTATTGCATGCGAGCTCACGCAAGCGGCGTTTCCTCGCCATGATAATGTATCGCCTAGGGTAAACAAAACTTCGCCTCACGAAAGCATTGGGGCATATTACTTGTATGTGAGAAATAATATATATTTGAGATGGTATAAGTAATAAACGACCGCAATATCAACTTTAAGTTAATAAAATAATTAGATAAATTATTTGTTTCTATTTTCTACTAAACGAAACGCCGCTGTTATATATAACGTTATCAGGTTATTTATACAAAAATGTGTCAACAAATTAATGTCTATCAGTTCATGTTGCTTTTATTCTTATACTATTAAATCATCGCAATTAGTTGCAATACCTTCACAGCAAATCTTTGAATGGGTCTAAGAATTTATAATCTCTTATAAATTGAGGTGGTGATTTGATCCCCAAAATGGTTCTGCGAGAAGGTTTTTCAAATAAGTTCAGGGGGGATCTATGTATAAACCTGGTGTTTATTTAAATCATATTATTGTGATTATATATAACTAGAAATGTAAATATTAAGCTATTGCAAAGCGTCAATGCGAATTATTTTGCGTTCTTACTATAATCGTATCCTTTACCGTCAAGCGACTTAATTTTACATAATAAATATAATTCTAACTTTTCTTTATGTAATACTTTATTATTGTTTTAACTTCAGTCTTATCTTGGTGACTAAGTCTACATTTAACCAAGGTCTTTGATAAGTACTTATTTACTTAGCGATTGATTTGTAGAAATGTTGTCTTAGATCTTAGTAATGTATAATATGCGAATGTGTATGTATGTAAACTGCTATGACAATATCTCTATATTTAATGTATTTTTTTTTTTGTACAATTTATATTTTTACTATTTATACATAGCTAGCCTAAACCTATAGATATATTTGTTTTTGTTGGTAGTACATCATAAAAATTATATCTCCTATAAAAACATAAATTATGGACTGTTTTTATTTAAAAAATCTTGATATTAACATGAAAATTACAACAATATAAACGAAGGTATCAAATGTTTACTTACACGTCAAATTATCTAACAATAATTGCGCGTGCGCTGGTGCAACTGTTGTTGCGATTTTTATAGTTTCGTATAATCTGACCGCTGAAATTGAAGCGAATACAAGTTTTAAATATAGCTTGCGAATTTTGGTACACATTACATAAAAAAATCATAAAACAAGATGACATTTTATTAAATTTATTACTACATATTTTCTGTTTAATTTTGTACAAAACTCTGTGATAACGGCGCTGGTATACTCAAACGGCCTTACTAATAAAATTGGTATAAAGTTATAACTAAGCATAAACCAAGAATATGTAAAATGTTAACAAATAGAAATTTTACTTACGAATGGTTTGTTCGGACTTATAACGTTTCCCGCGTTTATTTGCAAGGCAGCTTGTCATTCGGAAAACTTCAGAATTATCATTGTATTGACAGTGTTGTCAACGATATTGTAAACATTTTGCACTTCCTTTGTTTATCATCAGTTATAACTTTATACCAAGTTTATTTGTAACACTGCAAGTGTACAACATTAATTAACTATAATAGCGTAACTAAGAGACGCTAGTTTACTAAGTTTATAGTTTTAAATTAGGCTTAAACTAAATTTTATAGTAACGAGAAAGTACAATACCTACAAGACGTATATGCATTTCCACATATGATTTAAATATTTTATCTCTAAACTCCTATTTTTCAGACATGTTACGAAATGGACCGATTGCTTCGCGAGGAGCCGCGCCTCAAGTGTTATGATCCAATCCCCGAGGATGATTGGATGCTTGGTCTACGTGCATCCCCCCCTTCTCCCTACACTTCGCCAATCTCACCCCTGTCGCCCATATCACCTGCGCTGGTCACCAATGCAATTGTTAAGAGCGAACCGCCAAGCGATTCAGACGAGCCTAAAGGTAATCATTGCTTTAAAATTTTTTAAATAACATAATTTCCTGATATTAAATTAGATAAATATACATTCTGAACAATATATTTTGTTTTTAAAGTGATAACCCTCACTTCTAGGATTAATACACAAATAAAATTTTATGAACGATGCGGGATTCGAACCCACGACCTCCGGCGTTCCGTGCCGGTGCTCTAACCAACTGAGCTAACCGTTCGAGTTCCGCCTCGTTATAAAATTCTTTTTGCTTTGTTCAACTCTCAACTTGTGGCTTCATCTACAGGATCTACTCTACAGTTGAAATACATTGTGACTTAAAGTGCCATAGATCATGAGATAGAGTTAATGGGATGCAGATTACTTGGGCTCAGGTGTACTAATACTTACTCATATTTTTAATGCTGCATCCAATATATTATGTACAAAGTTAAAAAGCGTTTTAAATATCAAATATTTCATAAAAAGTTATAAACGCTACATAATATATAAATTTGATGCATCAACCTTTAGAGCTTGAATATAATATACTTATATAATAGTCATCAATTGTTTTTAACCGATTCTCTACGAATACTGTTTGGTGCGAGTCAATACATGTATGATATAATATATAGTGCAAAATCTACCGATAAATATCGTTAGATATATCTAATAATGTTCAGAATCCTTGGTAACTAACATAAGGGGGGCATGCCATTATTTGGTTATGGCTGATATGAAAATATACATTATTCGATCCTTAGATAATTTATACGTCTAGATAGAGTCTGTTGCTGTTAGACAACCGATAAAAAGAAAAACAGACCAGGAATATAGGTTTAGTGTGCGTGACAAGCTAAGTCTTACACTTGCGATTTGCATTGACACTTTGTGTTAGTGTGTGTTGCACAATATAGAGGTTAGCTCTAAACTCGATTTTTTTCAACGTTTTTACAGCTGTCATAGTCTATCGAGACGAATAAATGATCTTATATTCGATCACACAAATTGTTAATGGACTCAGTTCGAACATGAGTATTTCTAGTTGATACGTTAGTCTGAACTGCTAAAAAAATCGACGTTTCAAAAGCGCTTGATTATTATATTCAAAATGAAAAGAGGAAATTTTTAACATAGAACCTTATAAATTTTTCGTAGACCACTTATCTATCTTATTTTCTATATTATACTCGTATAAAAGAGATTTCCACCTATGTATTGACTATTCGCGATATCTCCGGAACCATAAGGCGTAGAGACTTGAAATGAAAGGAATATTCCTACCAAGGAATATTCCTTTCACCGAGTAGAGGTCAGAAAGAATTTTAAAATTCCACCACTTTTCTTATAATGAACAGAACAACGATTTTCTGGTCAGCTGGTTTCTTATAAGCTTCATTTGAATATCAGATCTAAACCAACACATTTGTTTTGACTAAATATTATAAATTTTACTCACTCTATGTCAGGCCTACTCTTTGCACTTCTAAAAATACATTGTAACATGACGTTATTCAATGTTTACTCATTTTATTGACACTACCAACTCCGAAGAAATGATAAGGTGATTAGAGTATACGTAAGTTTTCACTCATCATTTTACTTATATACTATTTATCTCCATTTAGCACATGTTAATATCACCATGCGGATTTGCTCATAATAAATCAATAAATTATAGAATATATAACAATAGAAAAAATACGATAGGCCGTCGGGTTACCCATTCTTTGCATAGCGGTAGGTGACGCAATTATTTGTGTATAATATATATATTATATATTTGTGTAATTATATAATTAGATTTTCGTTTACAAATTCATGTGATTTATTTGTTGGCATAGCAACCCGATTCATCTCATTTGTTACTTTTTTTTATGTAAGAGGTAGACAAACGAGCGTACGGGTCGTCTAATGCTAAGTGATCACTGTGAACGAACGCCACACATCCAGGTGATGGGGATTATATGGGATGATGGGGCAGGATTCAGGTAAAACAATTCTTCGGAACACTGATAGATGCGTGAATGCATTACTCCTTAAAACACGAGCTATCCCCAAGTGAAAGTCCCGTAAAAATAGGCATTGCCATTTTGGGAATGAACAAGACAAATCATATTAAAAAATAAAATATAAACCGTGGTATATATACAGAATGGACCAAAAGTCCGTTTATAATTGGAATGATGATTAAAAAAAACTAATTACAGTAGATCAAAATTGTTTATTGTTTTCGATAGTAAACAAAAGGGGAATTTATTTCTTAAAAATCACATCATCCATATGCAATCCTTCATTATTCTGGCATTGCTGCAATCTAGAGCGGAAATTTTCGTTAACAGCTGTACATGTTTCTGTTGAGATGTTTTGGATTTCTGTGCGAATACGATCCTTTAATTCGTCAAGAGTTACTGGGTTGGTTGGCTGGAATGCAGGGGTTTTTGATCACCATGACTTAGTGTCACTCCAATAACGACAATTTTGTCTATTAACATGCCCATTTAGGTGGAAGTGTGCCTTGTTGAGAATAAAATGTTTGTAAAACTGGTGAATCGCTCTACCATTTCGTTCGCAAACTGCAACCTAGTAGCATGGTCCTGAGGCCTTAATTCCTGCACCATTTGGATTTTATAGGAATGTAGACTTAAATCTTTCTTGAGAATGCGGTTTAATACATCATTATCTTGGCACGTTAAGGACAGCAGACCGCTTTCGATAGTCCAGGTTGGTCACGAACAGACGATTTTACTCGCTCCACGTTTTCGGGGTCCCTCGACGATCTAGGCCGGCCAGATCGAGGTAAATCCATTGTTGAACCCGTCTTCTCAAACTTGAGCACCCATTTTTTAATTAACACACCTGATGTACCTTGATTTTTGTGTCGTATCTTGTAATGATTGCAAAACTTTCGTTGAGCTAAGGTCGCGGAATCGTTGTTTCGATAGTACTCGCGTACACAAAATGCACGTTGACTACCGCTAAACGACGCCATGGTACTAAATTCCTATTGGCCGCTCTTGCAACGCGTAACCCCTCCACCCCCCTCCGCCGCCGCTGCTACACGCGGCAACCGATTCAAATGTAAACGGTCTTTTGGTCCACCCTGTATTATGGAGTATTAATTATTTTTTTAAATTCAACGATATGTTTACTAAAAGTAGGTGAAGCTGAACTTAAGAAGAAGGAATATATTGGCACGGTTGTCGATATTGAGTACAAGTAATGCGTATGATTTCTGACTGTATCTTTCGGATGGAGTGTTATACAGCGGACCATCATCACTCAGTTTCTTTCAATACCATAAAATATATCAAATTATTAAACATCTTAAACAATTGAAATCGTTCGAAGTTAAAAATAAACATTAATCAATTTCAATAATTAAGAGATTGTCGGAAAATCATAATATTATTGTTTATAATACATTCGGGAATCGGGTCGGTCCTTCAGATCACTGAGCAATACACTTTTAATATTGCGAAAGCTTTTGTGTTGTTGATATGCTTTTTAATTATTTTTAATCATGAAGGATATTTTTGCCATATCGGTTTGCAGAGATTGTATAAATATTTTGTAAAACGTTAAAGGTTTGCCCAAATCATGTAACAAAGAAATAAAAAAGTATGTTTGCGGTCGTGGAACGATGATTCTCACGTCATCGTTTCAACTCCGAATGTCATTTGATGTGGATATATTTGGTTTTCTTTTTTATTTACTATCGTAACTTAAGAATCACTCTTCTCTCACTCTGTAAGCATATATTTTATTTGTTTCACTTCTATTACTTTAACAAAGTTAATATTTGACAGAACGAATAAAAATGGTAAATGATATTATAGAAAACTGTATAAGAAAGAATCAAAATTAGAGGACTTTCACAAATTCCTAGCAAACATAATCCGAGCAAAGCTTTTCTCTCTGCCCGTGGCTACCCTATTTCGTATGACAGTTACAACAAGAAGATTATCATCACCAGCCGGGTGACGTCCACTGCTTGTCAAAGGCCTCCCGCAAAAATTTCCACGAAGGGCCGCCTTCGCTGCATTTATCTTGACCAGATCGTCGGTCCATCTTGTGGGGGGCCTACCAACACTGCGTCTTCCGCTACGTAGTCGCCATTCGAGGACTTTACTGCCCCAACGGCCATCTGTCCGTCTTAGTAAGTAGATTATGCAAAGGAATAATTTCTCCAAACGTTGTCCAACTACGTTTTCACAACGAACATAGTCATCGCTAGAGCGTGCGTCCGAGTACATGTAGAGGGCACAATAGATCTACAGAATTAAGTGCTCATTTCCCAAAAAAAAAAAATATATATATATATATATATATACAAAATAATCTGAACTACGCAAGAAAGTGATTTGATTGGATCCTTGCAGTGGTTAATTCCAACTTCATTCTAAAGATTCTTACCACTGGGCAAATGAGAATTGACATCTTATGTTTCAATGTGACGAGCGCAGTAGTGCCGCTCAGAATTTTTCAGGGTCTTTCAAGAATTCTGAGCGGCACTGCATTATTATGGGCGAGGCGTTTCAATTATTATCAGCTTAACGTCCTGCCCGTCTCTTCACTTATTTTATAAAAAAAGGATACGATTTTTTATTGTACTTCATAAATATCATATCTTTGACCGTACCTTCGGAAACGCTTAGCGGCGCTTTTCAATAACGTATCTTTAGTTACGGACACATTGCTGTCACCGTTTAATGACAAGATCTTATCTATCCGTAGTTATGCCCAATATAGTTATAGTCCAATGCTTTATGTCGATAGGTTATTGAAATGTAAGTAAGCGTAAAAGGATGGATTTGTTTAACTCTAGTAAGTTAAACTAAGGATAGATAGGTTATTGAAAACGGCCGTAGATCATTTAAACGTCTAGATAGACTGTAAGGGCTGTGAAAACGTCGAAAAAATTGAGGTTGACTGTTACCTCTATTTTGAGCAATGCACGCACACTAACACAAAGTGACATACAAATCGCGAGTGTAACACGTAGCTTGTCACGCACACTAAAGGAAAAAGCCTGGCCTATTTTTGTCGGTTGTTTAGCCACAAGAGGCTCTATCTAGAAGTATAAATTATCTAAGCGTAAAGCAGGTACATATTATTTTGAATATAAATATAGATGTAAACTTGTCCATGATTTGATGATCACGACATATTGTCTGTAGATATAAAGGGATTAAGCCAAGCATAGAATTAATAATATTGAAAATAAGTAAAATTAGTTTTATTAATCGTTGTTGACATAATATGCAATAAAAATAAAAATTAGTCTAAATATTTTTTTCTTTTAAATTAACAAAAATGAATTAATTTTATTAATTTAATGTATTGTCATTGGTCCTCAATAAATCTACGAAGTTTGAACGAAATCTGGCCGTTTAAAGTGGGTCAAAATCGCGCCCAAATGAGTCGGTTACAAACAAAGATACATACAGGTGAAGCTATTAAAAAGCGTAAACAAACGATTGCCTCAATATGCCAATACACACCGCTATAATATTTGCCACGGAGATTTGTTAAATTATGATCGGAGGCTAATTTTGATAATTAAGTTAACACAGAGCATAGTCCGCTAAGTTCTGATGAAGTTTGGAGATCATCGTTAAAAGAATCCGTAGATTATCTCGGCAACTATCAAACTTGTTTGCTCCCACAATATCGTGTGTATTTATGGAATTTAAAAAGGAGGTTGCCTTATCGCAGGTAAACCAGCATTTGTTCGGAACGAACCAATGTCGGCCGTACGTTTTAACTACGTTTCTGTTTTTTCAACTATTTCTGGATTTCTTTCACATACCTCCAGTAATCATTAAAAACGTGACTCAATTTTTTTCGTAGTAGTAATAAATTTAACGTTAAATTAATTTATGAACGATGCGCGTCTCGAATCCGCGACCTCTCGCTTTTCGTGCGAGCGCTCTTCCACTGAGCCAACCGTTTGAGTAACGTATCGTGGTTAAATCTTGGTATGTCTTGTTCAACTATCAGGTTGTGGCTTCATCTACAGTATCTACTTAACAGTTGATAACCTGCCCAATACCGAATTTGCATGAGGAACTATTTAATCCAGAATAAATCCCAGAAGCGAGGGTTATCACTTTAAAAAATAACAAATGTATACTTATACATATATACTTTCAATTAGTGCATTTTAAGTTTTAATTATATAAATCAATCTTTTATTAAACGTATTTTTTAGCTTCACTTGTGTGTATGTTTGTTTGTAACCGACTCATTTGGGCGCGATTTTGACCCACTTTCAACGGCCAGATTTCATTCAAACTTCTTAGATTTATCGAGGAGCGATGACCATACATTAATTTGATAAAATTATTTCATTTTTCAATTTCCAAAATAATATTTTTGTTAATTTATATGATTTTTTCTGCTATCGTCGGCAATAAGGCAGGAATTGATGTTCATTTGAAATTTCAACAATTATTGTTTCAAACAAAGCGTATATTTTAGTTTTTTAAACTATTTTTATCATCGCGATGAAGCATATCTCATACGTTTTTGCATTTTACTGAAAGAAGACTTTATGCTCATAAAAAAAATATGCTACAATAAATATCCATACTTACATACTTCCCCTTCATGTAGCATAGCCGTGGGCTACCCTATATATATATTTTCTAATCTTAATGTAAGGTCATCTCATCATAAGTCATCATGACGAAGATTATCGCGTGAGTGACTATTTAAGTGCATTAAATAACTGTGGAGAATGAATCATTCTATTATGTATTTTGTTTTCAGATGAGCCTCCAAGTCCTGCACCAATCCGCAAACATTTGCCGCGTCAACCACCCAACCCCCATGTGAGTGATTCCCGTAGGCGCGTGCATCGTTGTGAGTTCCCAGCTTGTGCCAAAGTGTACACAAAAAGCTCGCATCTGAAGGCCCACAAAAGGACCCATACTGGTACGTTGATGGAGGACGAAAGAAAGAAATAAAAATCATTTATTTTCTTAGGTCAAAATTATACTTATGAATAACTAACATTTTTATCACCGCTTCGAAAAAGTTGAGCTTTAATAAGGAGAAGTGGCAATAAAGTCATAGCCACTCTTTTTAATCTTTAACCAGGCTCCTTTGCACAGGATGCCGGCTAGATTATGGGTACCACAAGGGCACCTATTTCTGCCGTGAAGCAGTAATGTGTGAACATCACTGTGTTTCGGAGTGAAGGGCGCCGTAGCTAGTGAAATTACTGAGCAAATGAGACTTAACATCTTATGTCTCAAGGTGCCGAGCGCAGTTGTAGTGCCGCTCAGAATTTTTGGGGTTTTTCAAGAATCCTGAGCGGCACTGCACTGTGATGGGCAGGGCGTATCATTTACCATCTGATGAATGTCCTGCTCGTCTCGACCTTTATTTTCATAAAAAAAAATGCTTATTTAAGGTGCAGGCACTTAGTAGCATCGTTACTTCATTAGCTCCATAATATTAATGCTATGAACTAAATAATGTTCCAATGTAACTTTCTACACTTTGGTACTTTAACTCGATAACGAAGTTAACTTGTAACTTGTACCAGGAGTCAATTATCTTCATTGGTTCTGTTACGAGTAGTACAACTTCTATCAACAGCGATGGCGTTTATTAAGAAAGTTTTATAAGATACTAACATTGGAAATTGATCAGTTGAATGAAAGTCTGCCTGTCACCTTATTGGTGGAAATTAAAGTTAAGTTGATTTCAGAACGTCATGAAAATTCGTTCCAGAGTTAGCTAATATACATATATATATATATATATATATATAAATTATATAATATTACAGCTATATAACTAATATTGACACACTTTTACACAAATCATCTTGCCCCAAACTAGGCATAGCCCGTACTATGGTTACAAGACAACGATATATTTAATACAATATACTCACTTAACATACTTAAATACACATAAACATCCATAACTCGGAAACAAACATATTCATCATATAAATTATTGCACTTACTCGGATTTGAACCCGGGACCTCTAGCTTGGTAGTCAGAGTCACTAACCATGTTATATTAGTCGTCAACTAATATAACATTAAGGCTCGTCAAATCTACTTGATTGATAATGGCCTAAATTAATTAATTGGTGCTTGGAAGGGGAAGGAAACTCTTTGTTAAAAAAATACCTTGAAGTTGTTTTTAACATGTTTCAGGTGAGAAGCCTTACAAGTGCTCATGGGAGGGATGTGAATGGCGTTTCGCGCGTTCTGACGAGCTGACCAGACACTACCGCAAACACACTGGCGCGAAACCCTTCAGATGCAATCACTGCGATCGGTGTTTCTCGCGTTCTGACCACCTGGCACTTCACGCCAAGCGCCACGCTTAAATCACCAATCACCTAACACCCCACTCCTAACCTGCCAGCTATCTTCGAAATTTCAGTTCGCACGTATTACTATACGTATTATTTTTATATCCTTTATGATTTGTAATTCATTTAATTCGCAATCAGACGATTGTTGTTAGGAGTGGATAGGCGCATCTGTTTGCTAGCCAAAGAAAATTCTATATGACCCGAATCCGAGTCAGCGATCGTAGCATCTAATCCCTTAAAATTATATAACATATATTTATAGTTTATTTTATATTTAGTGAAGTCTTTATCTCCCAAATGTTTCGAACTCGTTGCGGTTTTTGTTGCAATATAAGAACATTATATGTGCCGTTGTTTAATGTTTAAAAGATTATTTGTGAGCTTGTACAGAGAGGTTTCTTTTTTTTTATCCGCCTGTCGCAAAGCGAACAGGACAAAGCATGTGCCATCGTTAAGTAATCGCGCAGGAAATACGTGCCGTTTCAGTAAATACTTTACAAAATGATAATGACTTTTGGGGTTATTTTACGGAAATATCAGATGTATTTCGGAACTAATAGATCCTTTCACTATACTTATACTATGATTTAATTCAACCGTACCTAAATTTAGGAAAGAAACATCTAAATTTTCTTTCTGGCATTTATTTATTTGTATAAATGCTGATTGCACCAAGCACACCTACGTGATGATTGTGGAAAATCATAAGCATACATATATCAGGGTTAGAAGATTCCTAAAGACTAAAAATTAAAGGTTTAATTCACCTATTACTACCGTTGTCGTAAATAGGACAAGAACAATGTAAAATGAACGCCTTTTAATATTGTGAATAAATTTGTTTTCTTAATGCAATAGTTACAGTAATTAATTTCAATGTGTGTTATATTTTTGAAATATAAACATTAAAATATTTTTCATATCTATGGTTTACTGTAGACGGTATGATTCCTGCGTGATTTGGGTGTGCGTTGATTGGCCCGTGACACCAAAAAAAAAATATTTGAAGAGTATTTTTATTGTATTAATTAATGGTTTTATCAATCAAACAATCCTCAAAGTAAAAGAATAAATTATTGATGATTTAAGATCGTCGCGGGCCTATCAATCACTTCATTACGTAAACCAAACGTAAATATTTTGTATAATGTGACGTAATATATTTTATTATGTTATGTAATCATTAGGGATGTTCGGCAAAGAATCCCACCGACGCCCATTACTCTTTTAGTGTAAGCTTTTAGTGTGTTATCTGTTATGACACTAACCTTTAACATAAATGGATAAACGTTAATACTATATAAGTGAATTAATTATGAAATTTCATTTTTTTAAGTTATTTAAGTGTATTTACCGTTTACTCTGATCAGAGATAAGTAAGAGTTAACAACTTCTTGTATAAGTAGTCGTAAGTTACTTCGGTTAGTTACTGCGAAGTTTTTCGAAATTTTCACCTGTAACCACAGTTGATGTCCCTGAGTTCTTTTTATATGATATTTCTTATGCTCACGTGAAATTTCTTGTTTTAATGAGTTAATTTAAATATTTCAATTGTGACAGACATTTTTTTTTGCTATTGTAGCTTTATCAACATTTTATTAATGGTAAGTACGCCAACTCGTTGACATTGGGTTAAAATAAAAATATTGAGTAGGAATTTTAGTGTAGAACTTCGACTGCAAGTTATTCGGCGTCGAAACTTTAAAGTATTCTACACGCCAAGAACTATTTACTTCTACTATGAGATATTGTCCATTGTATGTTCCTTTTGGAAGTTTATGAATTTTGTATAGTGAACCATGACTGTGAAACCTACTGCCGTATGTTTACTATACTTAAGTGAAACATTCTAGAATCACAATTCGCAAATTGTTCATCTTACGATATATAATCCGGGGCCAATATAGTCTTCCCGATTTATATTGGTTTTGCAACAAAAGTTTGTTGTCGGGAATGCGAAGTAATTACACGACGTTTCGATTAAATTATTTTATCAACTTTTGGAATAAACGTAAGTAATTTTTGAAACAGCTCTTCTCAGTGAGACTGGCAAGATATTTAGAATAATACTCGAATGGATACTGTTACAAACATCGACCCTATTATCCATAGAGATATCCGAGAATAAAAGACTTGTATATGAAATACCACATTAGGATATCAGATCTTAAGTAGACCCCAACGCCCATCTTACGCGCTATATGCCCTGCTCACTGCAACTTAAGTATTTCAATCATCCGACCTATATCAATGATATATATTTATAGATATTTGGTTCTACCACGGATCTCCCCTTTCTGATTCGATCGCAGGGAACTCTGAGCGACCTCTCCATTGCTATCTGATCGACCACGAGTAACTATCATGTCTGCGTTCCGTATGTCATCACTGGCAACACACACTGGTTAAATTAAAAACCTTCGACTTGAGAGACTGGTATAAGGGACGACAAAATTTTACGTAGCTTCCTACCACGGTTTCGACTAGTATCTACCTCTTTTACGAACCTGCCAAACTGAATTATTTGTCCAAGGCAGAAGTACTCGTCGATAATTTCGAGGGTATAGATCCCAACTGTTACGGGAGCAGGTTCGACATTAACATTTGACATGATCATTTTGAGACCTACCCGTGGGAAGCTGTATTGAGGCCATCGTGCATATGGCCTAAGTCTTCCATGGTATCAGACTGAGATAATTTATACGTTTAGATAGACTGTGACAGCTGTTATGTCGAAAATAATAGCGGCAAATAGTTAACCTCTAGTTTCAGCAACGTACGCACACTAAAACAAAGTGTCAAGCACATTAAAGCAATTAACCTGTCCTGCTCTATCTTATATATATAAATTATCTAAGGTCTCAGCCATAATAACGATATCGTAATCGGCCCCCTCTTATATAAAAACAAATTACTTGACATGTTAATATTATATTGTGTATTAATGTACTCCGCGCCTGCTTACCTCAAATTCTTGCACTTTGAATATAGAGATATTAAGGAGTCTACTCTCTTATTAACGGTATATGAAATTTAAAAAACGTTGTGGAGGATACTAGTATTATTCAAAAGGTATTATATAAATTCTGTGGCATTTTATTGAAACAGGAAGGTATACTAGCGTACGGAAATATCTAATGGTAGTGGTCATGGTCTACTAAAAAACAATAAGAATTAATGCCGAGATGTTTTCTTTCGAGATAAGAGATGGCGCTTTATTAAAAGGACAAGTTAGAACGCATTGCTTTAAATAACACATTTTTTCTTTATAATTGTTAGGTATTACACTTATATTTATGGATATGTTTCATTTTTCACGGGGGTATCACACATTTTATATAAAATAGTTTAATATAAGTAATTATAACTGCATTATATTGGTGAATCTTAGAAATTATTAAAATTGGCCCATGTTAATGTACCAACAGGGCTACATTTTAAATTGGACTTAATTTTTACCCACGGCTGGAATTTTCACAAAGCAACAAATTTTGAAATTAGTATTTATTTTAATTAATAAAACAAGTAAGTATTTTATTTTATAAATCTTCATCATTTCGGACGATGTAAAGATTTTTTTAAATAATCTCTATTATATCTTAATTGTAACTACTTTATATTTTACCGTGTTTATTATTGTAAGTATATTCTAGTTTTAAGAGTAAGCGCAACACTATGTTATTATAAGTAATTTAAATTATAACTTAAGAGTTTCCAAATCACAGAGGTAATTTATATTATTATCAATTTTCTTTCACCAAAACGGTTTTATTGTATATAGAGCGGCAAGCATTTATTGATCGAAGAATTTTGAAGAATCGTAATAAACAATTAAAATGTATTCAACTGAAGGTTTTACCATCTAATTGTCAGCTCTATTTTATATTCATTAATCTGTTGGGTTTTTCTAATTCAAATTGGCCCTAAACATTCTCAGTTTAAAAAAGTGTTATTCGCAATTTAAATTGTTAAAAATGTTTTTAGGTTAAAACGTACGCCACAGACAGCAACTGTTATAAATTTGCGTTCTGATGTTTTGATTATCGAACGCAAAATAAGGTGTCTATTGTAAAGAATTGATTTGATAATTTGATAAATTTTACTGCCTGTTGGTTCGTAGATATTTTTCTTAATTTATCACATCACTTTATAATTAGTTCATAACCATTATTACTATCTGTTACTTTATAATATGGCGATATTGATATTTTGATGAAAATTATTGCGAAAATTTTGTTATAGTTAAATTTTTCGGACTGTTGCAATATTCTGTTAAAGTTATATATTATACTTTTTAAATTAGATTAATGTGATTCATAAATTTAATAAACTAAATTGTTAATACCCTTGGTATTATTAAAAGTTAAAAGTGTTGCATGTTTTTAAAAGCTACAATAGATATAGTAATATGTATTCCAGTAGCTATCAATGTGTTCTCGACAGTTTCAGAGCCACACTTTCTCCCTGATGTTGTATGTAAGTAGTGTAATATTTTATATCTTTAGGGTTATACAAACCAAAATTGTCGTGAGTTAGATGTTTAGAATAACTTCAATGTGTATTTGTACTAAAGTTAAAAATAATTTGAGTATAATTATCGCGACTTCGATTCCTACTCGAATCCGAGTCTTCGATCTCTCTTACTATGTCTTAATAACTCTATCATATATGCATATACTTTATACGTAAGTAAAAACCATTATTTATACGATATACACTGCCGAGGAGCTTACAATTTCATCTAATCTCTAAATCACAAGAATGAAAACAGGAAAATCTTTTTTCGATCACAATGTAAAATAAGGTGTTTATTACTATTGTTAAAGTAGATAACTGAATATTTCTAGTGTTACTTAAGTAATCAGGTAAATGAAATATACAAAACATAGCTAAGTTTTCGGATTAAAATCGCGGCTGTGTGTTTTTGAATCAAATCTTTGTTATAAACTCTTTAATATAGATATATACTTGGTATCTAAATATTTAAGAACAATATGAACCTACTGATTAACCGAAGCTTAACATCACTTTTACTGTAAGTTATTTATTAATTTAATAAGTCACAAGTATTATTGATGTCTATTATATTTTCTGGTAATAATATTATTCTTTGTATATTTTAGGTAATTACGTTACGTTCTTTTTTATATTTTTGTAAAAATATATTCTTAGTAATAGTTGGAACAATTACGGAATACTTCTTCGTCTAAATTTCTTTGCGTGATATTCTATCGCTTATCTTTGTCCTTAAAGTCCCTTTGGATATCAAATAACTGCAGGTTTGAACAACAATTAAATATTTAATACTAGTATTCCATATGGACATTCCATAGCTTTTTACTCAGTGGGTTTATAGTACCTATATTTAAACAATGTTAATCAGTAAATTACTTATTTCTCTTGTAGGTTGTAATGTATGTGTCATTATCTCGTGCTAAACATTATTGTATAGGCCTGTATTTATTTACCTAATATCTGAAAAAATCGCAAAGCTAAACCACTGTTATAACTAATGTTTGGTGCGTTCTTCTTATTTTACTAAGATCTAGCATTAGAAGCGCTTATTTCCGACTGGAATATTTTTAAAAAATCATTCGAGTGAATGGAATAAAGTAAAAACTGTTGATGTTGGATGTATCTTAAATGTTTCTAAAAGCATATCTTTGAATGTGGCTTTCACTGTAATTGTGGCTTTTGTTATTGTGGTTTTTGATTGACTTTTTTATTATATAAATTTATATGAACGGTTTACCAAATCAGGTCGGTAATAAAAATATTTTAAGCATTTTTGAAGGTAAAAATAGTTAAACATAGTTCATAATTTTATTGCATTTTTTTCTAAATAAACTTTAACTATTATATGTGGTTTAAGGAGTCTTTTAATTTATCTTCATTTCCCTTCCTTATGAAAGACAACCAACGAACACCCTGACTTGTATAAATACCACTGGACAGGCTGTATCTAATTTTAGTACCGCAGACTTTCTCTGAATGGCCAACAGCGCCAAAATGGCGAATATCAAACAGGCACAAAATCACTTTAACAGCCGCCTGTCCAGTGCTAAATAGTAGAGGTCAGTGAAACACCCGATTTCAATACCCAGAATTTATGTCATCTCCCAATCAATTCTGCAGCGGTATTTTAATATTCCAATCATAATTTATAAAACCATAAAGTAGAGAAAACACTATTCTGTGAAGTTCATACAAGTACCTTTATATGAAGACCAATACGTCATTCCATTTATGGATTGAAAAAAGAGATTACCAAATCTTTTCATGAATCGATTGTTGGTAGGACAAATGGAAATAGTTTATATTTTATAATAATAATGTATGGCCATTATAGGGATTCGAATAAACATAAAAATCGAGTGTTACAGACCACTTCTTATTTCTCGATGCCAATTTATTTTTTTAGGACCCTTTACGGCTATCAGTCATTTTTGAATGTGCAATACAATATTGACGTAAGTATCTCGAAACTTTTGAAAATAAAAATTCCTACTATTACATGAAACATTAGTGAGAGTGGGTAAGTATAAAATATACGTGTGTGCTGTACGCTCATATTACCAACGAAGCTGCCTTATTTGACGTGAGAAGACAAATATGCGCACTACTAGGAAATTAGGTAATTTTATTGTCGAGTAAACTATAGTTGCGATAGTATTAAGAATATAAGACGATATTATCCATATAGAAAGGTGCTAGTATAGGTATTGATCAGTAAACCCCATTGATAAATGGGTGATCATGGATCGCCGTATCATCTCTGGGAGGATCGATAAGAATTATATATATTTACTATATATAATAAAAAAAAGGATAGTAAATATTTTTACACCATAATGTTTTAGTAAGGTGCTTAGCTTTCATTTTAGATTCAACTAAAATAAAAACTACTAGATGGCGTTAGATCGCATATTAAAGTGAACGAGTATATTGAAGAAAAGCCAAAACCTTATTATAATTGCACATAATTCAAGCCAGGAACGGATATCTTGTAAAAACGAAGCAAGTTACACGTACATTTTCCCTGGTCACAAGACCATATTTAAATAAATCTTAAGTATTTTTAAGCGCCATCTAGCAACGAACGTTGGCATCACGCGTTACTTTCGTCCATTTTCAAGATGAATTACTGAATATAGGCCTTGAAGGAATGTATACTTACGTATTAACTTTAACAAAATACGTTATAGGTATCCCTACTCTGTAGTTTAATAATATTCCATCTAATGAAATTCAATTAGTTAAAGCGATGTTATAATTATGGCACTAAAGTCAGTATGAGAATTAATTACACTTTAAAATTGATTTACAGAGCTATGTGACGGTGCCACTAAAAGCTCGGTTTTTATGTAACGAATTTATGAACTAGATAGATTCTACGTGGTATGAAAGAACAATTTTCTCTGCTGTCGAAATATTTGTTCCTCTTGACTCTTAACCTAATCTTGTTTTATTAATTTAGGTAGTTATTTCTACAAATTATTTTGGGGTAAAGAAATATAGGATAGACAGGTTTTCAAAAAAAATGTATCAAAGAATCTCTAAACATGAATTTAGGGAAAGTCAAAACAATTGATTACATCACGCACACACGCACCCACCCCAGGACTGACAAAAATTATTATAACAAAATAAGTCTATAGTACCCAATTTTCTTATAAAAAGGTGTAACAACATCACATAGTATGATAGCCTTTCATTAACACAAATACATATTTTCTGATAACTACACAGGTTCCATGATGTTGGAATTAATTGCATGTAGCACAACTGTATTTTTCTGGTTGTTTTAAGCGTAGAAATAATATTAATAAACAAACAAAAATTGCATGCGTACAAAGTACACATGTCAGAAGGGAAACCTGCTTTGTGCATGAACCTCTAAACTGCATATGAAGTCCTGGTACATGTACCTTGACGACATAATTTCAACCGTTATGAAAGACATTACTATCACCGATACCATATTTATGTTCTCCTGGTGTCTATATAGTAATACGTAGTGCCACGACGTCAGAATATATCAAAGTATGCTCGCGTCATACATAATATGCCAATCTCTTCTTCAACTATGATCGCCTGTTACCAAAACACTGTATATATTCCTATCTCATTTTCTCCCACGTTAAATCTTATAAATTTAAGTGTCTGTCTCTTTTTATTGTCGCGCTTTTTCGTTTCATCGACTTTCAAATCACAACGATGCTATAGAAGTTTTCACTGCAATAACTCAAGGTTCCGTACGTATGAAAAAAGATCGGATTACACGAGAATATCATCATCATCAGCAGGCAAACGTCCACTGCTGGACAAAGGCCTCCCATAAATTTCCACGACGATCGGTCCTACGCTGCCCTCATCCAACGTATTCCGGCGATCTTGACCAGATCGTCGGTCTATCTTGTGGGGGGCCTGCCAACACTGCGTCTTCCGGTACGTGGTCGCCATTCGAGGACTTTACTGCCCCAACGGCCATCTGTCCGTCGAACTATGTGCCCTGCCCATTGCCACTTCAGTTTCGCAATCGTTTGACTATGTCGGTTACTTTGGTTCTCACACGAGAACATAACACTATACTATCTAACCGCAAAAACCTACCCATTCGACGACGCAAATGCATATATTTATATATACCTAGATGAAATCATCACAATAACAGCTATGAGCTGGTGAAAATATGAAATCCACTGAGGTAAGCACAGTAATCAAACAGAATTCTTTACTTCCCTCTTCTTCTTCTTCACTTTGACCAGGTTTCACAATTTTGGCGAGGAATCACCAAAGTTTGTGAAAGTGGTCGCTTACTAAACATAACATGAACATTCCACTTTTTTTTCTTTACTGTTCATAGTATAAAAGTATTACAGAGAAAATACAAAAGAATACTACACTAGCGAAGAGAGACAGGTCTAGTTACTAACCCCCTTATTCATAATAGTCTGCTAACTTAAAGCGTTGTTAATTCTCGCTCTGTCTTCTATTGACCTAAGTCAGAATGAGGAAAAACACTCCTTAGCGGCTGTTTAAAGTTAGCGAACCATTATGAATAATATGTTTTTATTCGGCAGTCTCGTGTCATTTGATTTGGAATAGCATCAGAATATTTGGTCCAAAAAAGGATTTTTTAAATTTCACATTAGATTATAAAAATATGTTTAGATATCTTAATAAGTTATGAAATAGTAATTTAGTTTTACCTCTCCTTTTAAACCCAAGGGGATGATATCCAAGTTAGGATACCAACATCTGGATGTGTGGCGGTCCTCCACAGTGTGGTTTTCAAGGAGCTTTCTTCCTCGTACTACAACGCTCTGGAATGAGCTTCCTTGTGCGGTGTTTCCGGGACGATACGACATGGGTACCTTCAAAAAAAGCGCGTACACCTTCCTTAAAGGCCGGCAACGCTCTTGTGATTCCTCTGGTGTTGCAAGAGAATGTGGGCGGTGGTGATCACTTAACACCAGGTGACCCGTACGCTCGTTTGTCTTCCTATTCCATAAAAAAACCTTGGTTTATATTTCCAAAAATTTACTTTGTTTAAGAGATCCCTCCTAAGCTCTTTTTCGTTAATTTAAAAGACTATGATTGACGCCCAAAACAGGCATTTAACACCTTTATAAAAGGAATAGTGGGTGGTAAGGGAAAAGATGAGCGGATAAACAACCTGTCTCAACCGGGAAGGGTTGCTTAAGGTAAGAATGGTTGAGAATGTAAAAGGAATGCCAAGAGGTACACTGATCTGAGAGACATTTTATAAGTAATTAAGACTATAATCCTTAAAATTCAGGATAAATATTACAGCTTCCAAGCAATGTCATTTACAGGGATTTTTGTGCGCAATTTCAACTTTTAACTTTTAAATTCTGTCACTTCCTCTGGCTGTGAAGTTTATCAAAATAAAACATACAAACGTCATATTTTTTATATCATTAGGTAGATATATTACATATAATACATAAATGATTCTTCACATAAATTTGTTTTTTATTATACGAACACCGTAATCTTCATACTGTTTCTGTGTAACCCAAACATTTTTGGCATCTGGCAATCCAGCGAATGTAGCTGCGCCAAGCCATATTACGGTATATGATTCCGGTGAAAATATCACTTTCACAGGTCTATGTATTTCGTCTTCAATTTCTAACTCCAATCGTTCGTTCAACCCTGGTAACGTCGACAATCCCCCACAGGGTATTATAGCTTCATATAAAGCTGTTTGCAGTTCCGAATCACACTTTGATATTGATTGAACCACGCCTTTTGGAAGAGCTGTGTAGTTTGTTTCTTTACCCATAATAAGACCAGGTTGAAACAAAAGTTCACCCGCCATAAATGCTTCATTGAAAACATCAACAACCTCTCCGTTTGAAAGTGTACAATTCTTTGTGTAATTCTCCTTTGACATCGCGATATCTTTAGTTATATACACACATTGTTTCACAATAGTATCTAGATCTTTCGGTGATTTTAAAGTACCACCTAAACTACGCTCATTAAAACTATGTTTTATGTAGTCGGAAATTTGAGCACCTGCCAATTGTGTTTGAATATGTGCATATTTGATTAAGCCTCCCTCGAACACCGGAATTATATCCACAGTATCATAACCCATATCAATACATAAACCAGTAGTTAAACCTGATCCATACACTGCGAGAGTTCCTTGTGCTTGTATACAAAGGGCAGGACAATTTAATGTTTCAAAAAATATCTCACACGATTTTATTCTGAAAACAAGCGTGTTAATAAGTGTTACATTTATATATAAAGTAAGTGTATATAACAGCGAATAATTTATATTCAGTTATTATTATTACTAAAAAAATTCTTTTCAATTGACTGCACAATGTTTT
Source organism: Leptidea sinapis (assembly GCF_905404315.1). NCBI lineage: Eukaryota > Metazoa > Arthropoda > Insecta > Lepidoptera > Pieridae > Leptidea > Leptidea sinapis. The sequence continues at coordinate 10,076,710 of NC_066312.1, read as the reverse complement.
CTGGCAGGACATTATCAACAGTGTGGATTTGTAATGACATATCCTAACTTACATATAATATTACACATATCTAGGTAACTGAATGTTATACCAAATCAAAACTGAAGATACCTAAGGATTGAAAATATTCCTGTATATATAAAGCCACTTTGTTCATCAACGGTTTTGATGTAGGTAATTGGAGGCCAAAGGGTTAAAGCATGTAGGGTAAAAGAAGGGAAGAAGACTTCCCTTCTTTCTCATTTTAGTTCCTATAAAATCTAATATATTTATTAATACTAACTTTTCGTCCATTGGCGCCGTATTGCTGCATGACATTATAACTGCCCTATCTTCTGGTGCTGCTTTTAGTTCTCTATAAAATACATGATGCCAGATTCTCTCCATGTTATCCCAATGTACAATTTTTCCATTTACCACTGGATGGTTCAACTCTAAATCCTCAATTTTTTCCATGGCATCATCACCGATGAATACATCATAATATTCATTGCCGTAACTACCTCTAAGATAGTTCGGTCTGCCAACGATACTTCTAAATATAGACACAGGGTGGTTATCGCATGCAAAACCTGCCTTAATATTATAACTACCGTTATCTAAAACAACAACAGGTTTTTCAAAAGCCATATTATTTTATTGGTTTCATTAAGAATCAGTTCATAAAATCCAATATTCTTCTATGAAATGTATACAACAACTTATATTTGAGCGACGGCAAACGGTGGTAGCTATGCAACAATGTCGCATCCTTTTTAAATTCGAAAAGGTGGGTTACAAATAGTCCTTATATTACACATTCTCGGATAGTCGTTTCCTATTGACGTAAGCATCCATCTCTACTCTTTGTTATTGATGTGACATCTTGGTTAAAACTGCATCATAACTGGCATTATAAAAATATTCAATTAAAAAAGTTGTTTGAAAATCCATTTTTAGCATGGCTTAGAGGGCGGAAGATATACCTATATGACAACTGTGAAAATATATATGTTTTATAAATTTGAATCATACGTTACCAAATGTCCTATAAATATGTTTATACTATAACGTATAGTGAAAGGGTGCGTGTGTTATAGAAAAGGTAAGCGAATCTCTTGTTGAATTAACCTATTTTGCTTGACAAAAACACCCAACCACGCTTCGAATAAGCTGCTTAGTAGTATTTATTATAACGGGTTGGACTTAGTATGACGTAGCACGAAATAGGAGGTAAAAATATTGAAGTTGATAGAGCTTTAGTCTCACATTATAATCATACCACTCTTATTACATGGTAATGCACCGTTTTCAAGAAAAGAACGAAAAAAATTCTAAGCTAAAACGGGTAAATCGCTGGCATGAGGCGGGAGGCAAAAACCTGTCAATTAAAATGAAAAACAGTAAAATGAAACGTAGAAAATAGTATGGGACAGACTAGACGGCTTCATCAATAATAATTTTTAGACTAAAAAGGCTAGAACCCAGAGTAGTAAGGCCAGTAACAAAAAACAATAATTATTTTTCTTTTATTTCCTATTTTTTTTTTTCCAATAAAGTTTATTCCGTTTCTATCATAGTTGCGTGAATGTGTCTGTGTTCCTTGTTTTATTTACGTGTTTTACCCGTTTAGAGGTTGAATTTGTTTTCATTATTTTCTTGAAAAATGTGCAATACCTTGTAATAAGTTTACTTAGTAGCACTATAATCGTAGACCAAAGCTCTATCCACTACAATTTATAAAAATTTGTTAGGTTAGCTTATGTTAAAACAGTTGAAACAACGCACGAGCCGAGCGTATCGTGCCGCGGCAGCTACCGGCAAATGCCAGCAATGAATTGTAGGCGTTTTCCTTTCTTTCCTCCCCATAAAAATGTCCCAACCCTTAAAAATGTTATAACTTGAGGTTAAGAGTATTCTTTTTGGAACGGTGCATTACCTTGTAATAAGAGTGGGTAGCAATATGAGTAATCGTCATATACTATAGTATATATATATATATATATATATATATATATATAGTATATATATAATACAATATTTTTTACCTCACAATTCGTGCTACGGGATACTAAGCTTTAATCATTTTAATTATTTTTTAATTCTTGGATTAAGGATTGGTCTCAACTGCGCTCCAACCAGATACCGCACTACCTAAGAACAATAGCTTTTTTATGACGGTAACTATTAGATGCTTGTGCTATTTTACATTTAAATTAATAAAATACAAAGTACTTACTGATGATATTATGTGATCCCAGTGTATTTCCTATTTCTTGTAGTATTATTTCTACAAAGTTTTACTACGGTTGCGCTTTTATTTCGGCATTTTAGTTTCATGTATTAGCAAAGTTTAACAGTACATGTGGCACGTCAACGTCACACATTGTTCGAGACTGGCTCGAGTACACTCACTTGGTCGTACTATTAGTTGCCGCACTTTGCGACTACGCCTGCAGTATCTAGTTGGGGCGCAGCGGAGACCAATCCTTAATCGAAGATTAAACTCTTAGATATTTTATATGCCGTCAAGCAACGCATTACAACAGGCCAGGCGTGTACTTTAGTGTGTGTACGTCTTACATTAGCGATTCGTATGTCACTTTGTATTAGTGTATGTTTGAAAATAGAGGCTAACAGTTCGCTACAATTTTTTTCGACGTGTTCACAGCTTTCACATTCTATTTAGATGTATAAATGATTTTTTTTTATGCCAACACGGAACGAGACGAGCAGGACGCTCAACTGATGGTAATTGATACGCCCTGCCCATTACAATGCAGTGCCTTTCAGGATTCTTGAAAAACCCAAAAACTGAGCGGGACTACAATTGCGCTCGTCACCTTGAGACATAAGATGTTAAGTCTCATTTGCCCAGTAATTACACTAGCTACGGCGCCCTGTGGACCGAAACACAGTAATGCTTACACATTACTGCTTCACGGCAGAAATAGGCGCCGTTGTGGTACCCATAATCTAGCCGGCATCCCGTGCAAAGGAGCCTCCCACTGGTAAATATACATATACATATACAACATAGTTAGAAATTAAAATTGCTGAAGCAGTACAGATCGTCTATACGAAGTATATTCTAAGGCAGCTTAAGCTGTGTTGTGTGTCCGCAAAAATATGTATATAATAAGTTGAGGTTATAAAACGAAACCACTAAAATATTTGCATGTCTGTCAAGACGAACATGTGCCTACTCTTAGATTTGTTATAACTTTACTTGTGAATGTTTCTGGCAAATAAAGAACTTTGACTTTGAGCCTAAATGAGTCTTAGAGTGGTTCCTTACCACTCCGTTAAATGATCGAAAATGTAAACTCTAATTTATTACATAGAATAAAGTACACAAACAGATCATCTGATAAGCCTGATGAATGAAACATCTGAAAATTAACGTCAAGAAATTTATTAAAGAAAAGCATTAAAGTTAAAACATTTGAATACTTATTATACATTAATAGCTTATTCTCATTCATTATATCTTAGAAAAATTTGTAATTCACTCTATCTACTCCGTCACTCTCATAATCTTGTCTCGTCATCCAAAAGTTCTGATACGATGACAAATTGGCCAAAATTGATCCGCCGACCCATGGTGCTATATCTCGAAAGTTCAGGGCGTCCACATTTGGTTTCATTTCAACGGAATCACTACCACGTTTCATTAACTCTAACAGTAGTCGATCTGATATTCCTTTGAACATACTTGAGCCGCCAGATAGAACAATGTTGTTATAGAAAAGTGTTTTATAATCCAATTCCGATCTTGATATTGTCAGTCGAATATTGTCTACTATATTAGAACAATTGTATCCATAAAGGTGTGGTTTGAATAATAGTTCAGGACATTGGTACCTTTCATCTCTTATAAGTATAGTTTGTCCGTCTGGCAAGGCATACGAAGTTTTGTTTTCTCCTGAACTATTCGACTGAGCACACTCTATATCATAATCCCGGGCAACATAGCATACTTCTTTCTAAAAATTATTTGATTGATTCGATATTTTAATAGTAAATTCATTCATTCATTCATTCATTCATTCATCAGTATATGTACTTTAGACTATGAATGCAACTTATCATCATCATCATTTCAGCCGGAAGACATTCACTGCTGGACAAAGGCCTCCCCAAAATATCGCCATGACGATCGGTCCTGCGCTGATCCCCCCCCCCAACCTACTCCGGCGACCTTGACCAGATCGTCGGTCCATCTTATCCTACCAACACTACGCCTTTCGGTACGTGGTCGCCATACGAGGACCTTACTACCCCAACGGCCATCTATCCGTCGAGCTATATGATCTATATGAATGCAACTTATATCCGAATGAAATTGTATGAATACAAAACTCGTCAAGCGTTCATAACAAATTTTAAAAATAATTTTGCTTCCTCATTGGGTGCAGCATACAGGTGGAGTTGACCAACTGTGTGGTATCTCCTAAGCTGTCACTTCTGCATATCAATGATATGTTGGACGCCTCCTACGTCACTACATTGTGTGTCATACCGACTCTATCATGGATAATGTTCCAAGGAGCTATTTGACCTGATTCCTGCCGCCGAATTCCACCTACGCACGACACGCTAAAGATTACGATATTGTTGTGGCGTTCCTCCACAGTGCGGTTTTCTGTACCTAGTTCCTAGCTGTAAAATGATAAGCTGTAATTTGCCAACAGGTTTACATTTTATTTACGGCCAGAATTCACATTCGTGTAATAAATAGAGATGCAGACCCAATTACAGGCATACACAGATTGCGTTAAAACAATATAGCTCAGTAGGGATACAGATTAAAAATGAATAAAATGTGGAATAATATGGAAGACTAATAATTATTACGAAAATTTTGAATACAAATTCTCTGGTGTTGCGACGTTTTCCATACCATAAAAAAGTGAATTCATGAAGGAACAAGAATCAAGGAACAGAAGTGAACTGCTCTAAAGCATACACCGTTTTTTTTATTTTCATTGCAGTCGCGGTGTATTATTTGTGTAGCTTCAATACTGATACACTATCTGTAAATCAATCAGCTGTCTAGGTATTGTGGTTCAGTTAGATATAGCCCGTTGAAAAGCAATCGGACGTACAAATAGAGGTACCGACAACAGAGTCGATTAGACCCTAGATTTTGATTTAATTGCCTGTTAAACTATGCTGCTTAAATGAACATAGGTATATTTTGATTGATTTGATTTAGAAAATCGTTTTATACAACATCGCTATCGACTGTAGAGTACCGACTTTTGTTCAAGCAAATTTGATCTTATACGTGAGTTAAGCTTTGTACACTCGTATTCCAACTGATTTCAGAGTAAAAAAAGGCATCAGTTATTGTGCCTTTTTTTCTCCGTGGTGAGAGTTAATAGTTCGATCCTCGCCCCTCTTGTGATTCCTCTGGTGTTAAAAAGAGAGTATCGGCTGAGGTGATAACTTCCAGGTCACCATCAGGTGACCCGTATGCTCATTTGTCCTCCTCTTCCATAAAAAACGTTATTTGACATCGGCGAATAAGTTCAAGCCAAAGCCTACCGAAACCTGTAGCTCCAACTAGAGGCGATCGTTGGTTTAATATTCCGTACGAAAAATACAGGAATATATGTACATTTTTAAGCAGGGATGGAACCCACGATAAGTGGCCTTTCATGTCGTTGTTATGTGATTCTGCGAAAAAGGCATGTCTTAAAATACTGAATCAGAAAAATTTGCTATATTTTTTTGTTGATGAGGAAAGTACCTTAATTTTGTCAAGAATATCAAGTTCAAGGGGCGTCGAAAACGAATATCCAACTTTTGTAAACAAACGTTGAAGGTGTTCTCTCAACATGTTCCCATTGATTACTGAATTTACTGTTGAGTGTCGCAGAGGAAAACCTTCAAAAACTGATATTGAATATGAGCAGGAGGCTCCATTTTCCCAAACAACACCCGATGTCCTTCCACTAGCGTGAAGTACTAACGCAGGCGAGAGAGCTAGATACAGATCTTGTAACAAGAATGTCTCAAACAGCACTTCAGCAATTCGTTCCCTAGAAACAAATGCTACTTTTACAAATTGTACTACTATAAGGCTGTGTTCACATGTGACGAACGAAGGTGAATGAAAGTTATGGAAGGATCCCACCCGGATTGAAGGTAGACTTTTAATCCTTTTTTTCTTTAATCTTTCATTTGTTGTAGTTCTTAATGTGTGGACAGAGCCTCATGTGTCAGCTAGATATATTCAAAAAAATTAATGTAAACATGTGAATATAATATAAATCTATACTAATATTATAAAGCTACAGTGTTTGTTTGTTTGTTTGAACGCGCTAACCTCTGGTACTACTGGTCCGATTTGAATGATTCTTTCAGTGTTGGGTAGTTCATTTATCGAGGAAGGCTATAGGCTATGTTTTTTTTTTCAAAATTAGGGATCCGTAATAAAATTGCTATTTTGTAACACAAGGTGTAAAATCGAAAACCTATTTTTGCGTGCGCTGCATTAACTATTGACAATAGAACAAAATGATGTACAGGCTATAATATAGGCAATATTTTACTACTTATAAAACTATCGCGTGAATTATATTTTATATGGCAAAACAACGTTTGCCGGGTCAGCTAGTATTAAAATATATATAGTTATTAAAGAAGAATATTAAAGAAATTAACATATCTCTCGACATAGTCGAGATCTGCTGCTCGATACCATATGGAGGTTGTTTGAATTGTATTATATGTTTTTTTTTTATCTGATCAATATTCCACCTTTACCACTTTTTAACTATTTATTGAACCCCTCGTAATGTTAACACCGAGAAAAATATAAACTTGTTATACATATAACTCGAGTAAGTTTTTTCTTATGTGAAGGATGTATATATATTTATAATATGATCCCAGAAAATGTACACAATACTCGTTTAGTAAAAATTATAAGCTTAAATATGAAAAATTTTAATATTATTAAAAAAATGTATACACCTTTTGAATGTAGCGATCGCCCTCAGGCTATTCAATAAATCTAATTGTAATAATTTTATTTTGCTGAGCTTCTTGCGCCCGATACAATTTTTGTAGAAATACTCTTTCTTAGGGATGGAAAAATGGAGAAAGATATTTCAACTATATGAATATCCTCGCCATTGTAAACGAAATTATATTATCTTGTTTAAAATTTATTGTTTTTCAGTTTTAGCTTTATAATTATCACCTAGATATATGTTTGGAATACCATTTAAAATGAAACTTTTTATTACATCGTCTCAAACTTTTTCGTCTGTGTGTTGCATGTCGCGTGACGGTCGGGCGGCGCCTATAGTTCGCAGCACCTGACCGTGTAGTGTATAGACTATTACTAATTTGTTTCAGTGCTCCACGATACTTTGTTTGTTTTTGTCAGTGTTTAATGAAACTTTGCTTTTGGAAAACAACGACACAGCTAGTGAGTCCAAAAAACTGATCAACGAGGAAAAAAGAAAAATATAACAAAAAATTTTAGTTAAATGTCCATAAAGTGAAAAAAAAGTTTCACTTTTACCGTGGTTTCATAAAAACACTCAATCCTTTTTCTGGTAAATTGTCAGAAAAATGGAAAACAGGATTTAACTTTTTCACAACGGCTTATAAACATTATTTATAATATATATTAGTTTATTGATTTCTTTTCGTTGTGAAAATCAAGATGTAAGCGATTGTAAATATTACTTTTGTACTTTTTATATGTAAGTTACTATTACTACTCTGTGTTTCCACCCATATTTCATTTATTATATTTGGGCAACAGACCGAGTTGTATTGCAATCAAAAGCAACGTGAGATCAAAGGTGATAAAACTTTCATATGTGCCATACTATTTGAATAAAAGTACAGTTGTTTGAACATTCATTTCAAAAATTGCATTCGGGAACCGTTGAAAACTTTATTACGCGAAGTCACAATGAAAAACTCGGCAATAAGCGTAAAACAAAAAAATACAAACTTATCACTTTTTCCTGTTAATGGATGTATGGCAATTACGGCCCCGGCATTTTCAGGAGCGACATGCATTTCTGTATAAAATATGTGATGCCACAATTTTTCCATTTCATCCCAATCACAAATCATGCCATTTTGTATTGGCCATGTTAACGTTGATATACCTCTTCGTTTAATTGCTTCTTTTCCGAAATAAACTTCTGGTAATGCATCTAAAATACCTTGTTGCCGGAATCTGTTGATAATAATCAATTAGCAAATTGCAAATATTTATTAGTTATCACACTTCGAAACCTAAACAATTATTAGTTCTATTTGTATTATTACAAAACTGAAAACTAATAAGGGGCAGATATGATAAGAATTAATGTAATTATAATTGTTTCGGTACTACATAAAAATACATTTAATGTGCACTATCATTAAACATCCTTGGCCTATTAGAGCCACAAAATTATAAAGCAGCCGATTTACTAGCTGTGAAGGGCGGAGAAAGACCTTTAGTAGACCACAACTATTCTGTAGTGTCGAAGTTCTTCAGTTCTGCTAATTACAAGACCAAGCAGGGAACCAGAGCAATAAACACAGGAAAATAACACAGAGCTTCCTTGTACGGTGTTTCTGGGACGATACGACACGGGTATCTTCAAAAAAAGCGCGTACACCTTCCTTAAAGGCCGGCAACGCTCCTGTGATTCCTCTGGTGTTGCAAGGGAACCACTTTAGACCTAGGTCACTCTACGCTAGTTTGTCCTCCTTTTCCATAAAATAAAAAGAGTTCAGCGAGTCACGAAGAATATTAAATTTAAATATTTCTTCCCCGAAGAAAATTAAAACACAGTTGGTCAAAGGAAGTATTTATAGTAGATAAACATTAAATAGGTGTAATATAAAAATCACCATCACTATTAGGTACAAATCATCATCATCAATGTCAGTATCACAAATTGGAGAACTCACAAAGTGCAGGAACTGAAAGCGATAAAGTTTGCTTTTGAAATGGTCATACAAGTACGGTTCATGAATGTTTTAGTGCACTTGCGCTTATAACATAACTCATATAAAATTTGCGCGTGCATTTGATGTCAATTATTCAGAATTGGTTATATTCATATGAATGTTGCTCCGACAGCAGATTGCTATTGAGTTCGCTGTGTATTTTATTGATTTATTTTAAGATTCAGTTTTTCATAGCATGCACGCATAAATAATGAAACAAAAGATGTTACTTTCGAGATGTATTGGAGTAAATAAAATATATCCACAAAAATGTCGATACTGTGGAATACTGTGATTGGTAATGGGCTTATCAACTTAATGGTTGTCTCCTATGAATAGAACTTACAGAATAATAAATGTGCTTTGTTTACTGTGTACAGAAAGAACTTAAGAAACATACCTCGCTACTGTAGTAGGAAAAACACATCGCGGGGAGGATTCCCCTGCAAAGCCTACTTTGCTGTTTTGCGAGCCTGTGTCTATTACAACGCCGATTTTATCAGACATTTTTAAATATAGATATTAACAGGCGTATAATCGAATGTTTTCTTGGCCATCTAGATACACTTGAATTATTCAATTTCATATAAGGAAACTTAGTAAAGGAATACTATATTTTCCCCTTAAATTTCTAGTTTTGGTACAATGGTTTTGGACAATACTCCAGGCCAGAGGTTGGACCTGATCCTTATAAAGCGTTAGATTGTGGAACAACTTTAAATAGCGTTTCATTATATAATTGATGACTCCCAGTTTCTTCAACGTAAACTTGGCTTTCCTTTTCATGACTGCGAAACTGGCGATCACAAAAAAATTCCAGGCCTAGTATTCCAACCTACATTATGAAAGATGAAATTATATATTTTTGAGTTAATAAACAATATGAGGTTAAATACGCTGATACGAACATTAGATTGATTTTGTGAATAAGGCACAAACTTTGGACCTTCTCAAGACAGGGCTGGATGAAAAGACAATTTATTCTTCTGGAACTGGTCAATGATTTCCCTCCCGACAGTTACATGCGAGTGCAGTATGCACGGCATATCCAGCGCAGTTTTCGGCATAACCACAGAACAGACAAAAGTAAAACAAAAAACAATGTCTTTCTAGACACTATCGGCATTTTCCGCGAAGATGTCTATATACTGGATACAGATTATTTATCCTATTATGTATTAATAAAATAGTTATAATTTCCGTGAATACAATAAATACAATAATATCCTTATTGACATATTCTACAAATACCTGGCCCGGGATGAACTTCTCTATTTATTTCATATCATCCATTGAAATTATTTCTTAAGAAGTTAAATGAATGAGGAAAATCGAATCTACAGAAACGTAGCCACAGACTTATCTTGATATTTCATGAACGTCGGTCAAGTTGAAATTTGTTCGAAGGAGATCTTAACTTCTATAGAGATTGTAAAGAAGTTAAGGTAAAAGGAAATTATTGTGGTGTATTGTATGAGCTGAAGACTCGGTTTGAAATACAATATTATTATATCTGAGTTTTACTTTTCACGTCAATTTGTTTTTAAATTTGATTCAGTCGTAAGGGGCAATTCAGAAATTAGATTATATTAAAATATAGGCTTTGTTTTTAGTATGGTGTTGTAGCTACATATCTATAATTCACATCCAAAGTTAATTAAACTTATACACACTCATATAAACCAGTCCATAGCCTAAGAATCAATAAAAATGAGGGCTGTGAATTAATTATCCTATTTCTGCCGTGAAGCAGTAATGTGAAAGCATTATTGTGTTTCGGTCTGACAGGTGCCGCAGCTAGTGATGAGACTTAACATCTCATCTCTCAAAGTGACGAGCGCAATTGTAGTGCCGCTCAGAGTTGTTGGGTCTTTCAAGAATCCTGAGCGGCACTGCATTTTAATGGGAACGACGTATTAATAACCAATATCCGGACGACCGAGCCTTGCTCGGATTTTTAAGAATGTACAAAACTTGAACAAAAAAAAAACTAATAGGACTTCTGGATTCGAACCGGGGTCTTCTGCTTTCCGGATCACCCAATGTCCCATCTGAGCTATAATAGTCTTGTATATAGTGGCGAAATTTACCTTTGTATTCTAATGTTATTGTAGCTGTTTCTCATTCAAACATATATATATATATATATATATATACAAGAATTGCTCGTCTCGTGGCTAGTAAGAAAAAGAGACAATACTCATAAAAAAATTTAATTGCGCCTGGTGTACAGGAAAACACCCACATTTTAAGCTATTTTCACTCCGTCATACAACTTTCGCTTAGACTGTATTTTCCCTAGGGGAACTTACGGTAATTGTCAGATCCCGTTGAAATTTACTATAAACACGTGTACGTCACCTGACGTATGGTAATCATTGCCGCCAATATTTTCTTGTAACAGCAGTTGCTAAAAGGCCACTCAAGTGCAGGCAGCTATTTCGGTTGACGGATCAGCCATATCAAAAGCGGAAATGTTGCCAGTATTCTTGATACACTTCACCGTAATTATTGTTTTAATTATTTTTTAAGCTATCGCATAGCTTCTATCGCGGGCCTTGAGCATGGAGACCGAATCCAGAAATTCCGTAACGAAAACAACCTAACACCCCACTTACTACATGTATATATATATTTCGCCAAAATCAATACGGTTGCCGTGGAACAGCGGTTATCACGTATGCTTTTTGTGCAGGAGGTCCCAGGTTCGGTTTTAATTTCTTTATTTTTTTTATCACGTTTTTTCACAAGAACTGAACAATATAGGAAAGAGATACAAAATATAAATATAGATGCGTCCTAACACATGTTTCACAAATACAATAATAACAAAAAGAAAAATCAAAAGTCACAAAACGCAAACATTCACAGAAGTAACTTATTTGATTATGCGCATTGATACAAAATATGTAGACAAATGTAAGTAATTAAAACTAAACTTGGGGCAACGATAACAACGATTTTAATTTTAATTCTAAACTGTGTCTGAACACTGCAGGGGAGCACGAAAATATGTCGGTGTCAAGAAAGCTATTGTTGTAAGATTTACACATTCTGTGTAATGGCGCGCGAAACCCAATATTTGTTCTTGGCGACGATACCTGGCTGGTACGTGAAAGCCTACCAGACTGAGGAGCAGAAGATGGCAGCTCACCAGTACATATTTTCTTTAAAGTTACACAGTCTGTTATAGTGCGGCACTGACATAGCTGAAGAAAGTTGTATTCAAGCAACAAATCATTATAGTGGGCTCGGTTTCTTTTTATACGATAATTTAATGTGCGTAAGAACTTACTTTCGACGAGGTAAAGCATTTTATTCATCGCACTTTACTGGAGTACACAGAAGAAGGGTCGAAAATACTTGGTACAAATGGTAATAAATTTCGAATTAGTTTGGCTGGCGATTTCAACATTAACTTCGCTGATAAAAAATCAGAGCGGTTGACAACTTTTCTTTCGAAAATATTGAATTTCAAAATGAATAATGATCCACAAGAATAAACAACAAAATATGGGACCACCATTGATGCGGTATTTTCCAGATATTTAGAAGATATCAAGTCTGAAACTTATGTTTCTTATATCAGTTACCATAAACCTATAGTTTCAATGATAAATATTCCTGAATAACCTACATTATTGTAAAATAATAAAATTATTTTGAATAATACTTACTTCTCATTTATTTGCCATTAAGTTGTGTGCGCGTGTATGTGCGTTTGTTTGCGTGTGTTTGCGTGTGTTTGCGAGTGTGCGCGAGTATGTGCGTGTGTGCGCATTAATGCGCGTGTGTGTGCGTGTTTGGGAGTGTGCGAGTGTGTGCCTGTGTGAGCGTGTGTGTGCATGTGTGCGCGTGTGTGTGTGGGTATGTTTGCGTGTGTGCGCGTTTGAGCCCGTGTGTGTGCATGTGTGCGCTTGAATGCTCGTGAGTGTGCGTGTGTGTGCATGTGTGCGCGTGTGTGCGTATGTATGAGTGTGAGCGCGTATGAGTGCGTATGTGTGTGTGTGTATGCGTGTGTTTGCGTGAGTGCGCATGGATGTGCGTGTCTGTGCATGTGTTCGTGTATTGCGCGTGTGTGTGAGTGTTAGCACGTGTTTGTGCGTGTGTGGGCGTGAGTGCGCGTGTGTACGTATTAGCGCGTGTGTGTCAGTGTAAGCGCGTGTGTGCGCGTGTGTGCGCTTATGTGCGCGTGTGTGCGTGTGTTTGTGCTTGTGTGGGCGTATGTGCGCGTGTGTGTGCGTGTGTGCGCGTGTCAGTGCGCAGTTTGCGTGTGTGCGCGTGTCTGTGCGTGTGTGTGCGTCTAGGTGCGTGTATTTTCCGGTGTTTGCGTGTATGTGTGCATGTGCGCGTGTGTGTGCGTGTGTGTGCGTTTGTGTGCGTGTGTTTGCGTACGTTTGCGTGTGTTGTGCGTGTGTGTTACGTATATTTTTACTCATAACTAATAAGTACGATATATTTTTACTCCTTTACACCTTATAATTTAAATAGAGCATTATAATATCTTAATAGTAATCGCTTTGCTTAATTCAACATGACCCTCTACCCGCACCGTCTTGCCAACTACAAACAGGGTAGTTGAAGGAAATGATAAATCAAAAAATACATTTTCGGCTTTAGACTACATTATTCCCGAATACTTAAATCATATTTACTACACGCCTTATATTAGCTTCACCTGTTTGTATGTTTGTTTGTAACCTGAGTGGGTTGGAGCGCGATTCCGACCCACTTTAAGCAGCCAGATTTCATTCAAACTTCGTAGATTTATCGAGGACCGATGACAATACATTTATTCGATAAAATTATTCCATTTTCAATTTATAAAATAATATTTTTATTAATTTATATAAGGCAGGAATTGATGTTAATTTTAAATTTCAAAATAAATTTTCTATTTTTTAGTTCGGTTTTTTATAAAAGCGTGTTTTTTTTCTAACTACTATTTTTTCCATTGACTAGAGAGATTAGCGGGCACGAACTAGAGACAAACAGTATAAAACTATTTTCATACTTTGGTTACATGTGTACAACGTAAATAAATTGTTCTTTCAAAATACTAAGTGTATACACACAAACAAACAAAAATATTTCTATTTAGTAGGTATTACATTACACTTGAAATATGTAATTTTTTTGTAATATTCTGTTATTATTGTAATAATGTATAATTTAAAATGCATACAGCCTGGAGCTGTAATTCATTTAATGGCAAAATTAAAAAAAAATGCGCGGATTACTAAACCGTTATTATAAGGAAATACATTTCCAAAAAAAATTCTTGTACAAAAATCAATTTTATACAATATGAGTTCGCAACATACTGTAAGTAATCTAGTAGCCGCGCGCTAGCTTACCAACTGACACCTACTTGTCCCGCGTCCCGACGTACCCATTCAGAACTCATAGGTGAGTAGTAAATCTTAGAATTTCAATTTAATTTTTAGATTTGTGTCCCACCAAAAACCCCGGTGTTATGACGACCCGTGTGTATGGACCGAATCCAGAAATTCCGTAACGAAAATAACCTAACACCCCACTTACTACATGTATATATATTTCGCCATAATCATTACAGTTGCCGTGGAACAGCGGTTATCACGTATGCTTGTTGTGCAGGAGGTCCTAGGTTCGAGCCTGGGGTACGTCTTGATTTTTTTTAATTAATTTATTTTTTTATCACGTTTTTTTAATTTTTATTATTATTTACATTTCTCCGAATCCAAATTTGGACGAGGTAGAGCATTTTATTCATCGCACTTTACTGGAGTACACAGAAGAAGGGTCGAAAATACTTGGTACAAATGGTAATAAATTTCCAATTAGTTTGGCTGGCGATTTCAACATTAACTTCGCTGATAAAAAATCAGAGCGGTTGACAACTTTTCTTTCGAAAATATTGAATTTCAAAATGAATAATGATCCACAAGAATAAACAACAAAATATGGGACCACCATTGATGCGGTATTTTCCAGATATTTAGAAGATATCAAGTCTGCAACTTATGTTTCTTATTTCAGTTACCATTAACGTATTGTTTAAATGATAAATATTCCTGAATAACCTTACTTCTCATTTATTTAATAAAAGAAAAAAAATTGTTTTCTTATCGGTCATGACGCTCAGAAGTGTAACTTGAATTAATATCAAAGAAAAAAAACAAAGCAATAAAAATACTGCATAAATAAAATAAATAAATAATTATAATTGCATAAGTTGATAAAAAATGGTATGCAATAGGTTTACCGCGGCGGTCCCCGAGTGCCACACGTCCTTTTTTATTTTATTTTGGCATGAAACAGTAATTTAATTACAATTTTAATGTTATATTATTACTAAAGACTTATGGCCATTCCCAATATTCAGTCTCCAGTTGTGACCTACTTGAGATAAAAAATTTAACCATCGTTGACTTTTCTGTCCCAATAAACTTATCGACGGTAACTCAACTTACACGCTGTGAATGTGATGTTTTGTGTCAATGGGACGACGTATAGCGAAGCCTATGGAACATGTAGTTGGCTTGATCATTGTGTTGTGACGTCAGCAGGACGCTGCTGACGTCACAACACAATTGACGTATTAAACGTAATACGATTAAAAGTATGAGTGTGGTCAATGATGTCAATGGTCCGATTATTATCCTTTATTGATTGCATATGATATCTCAGTAATTGTACCAAAAAAAGTTTTAACTTACAGCATTAAAAATAGCCAAGTTGTATGGGGAACCAGAAATAACCACTAAAGCTTACAAGTTTGTATAGAAATTGCAGCAGTGATCTGGTGATAAGAATGACTTATCAGGTATATTGGGACAGCTTCAGATTCTTGGCGAATTGCTGACAGTAGAAGGTAGTAATTTATCTCTATCTGTAGATAGTATATTGGGAACAGCTGTTATAGTGCCAAAAATAACAGTGTTAAATTACATACTTAATGCTAAACATAAATATAAAGTGTTAACATTAACAACAAACTTGTATACTAGAATATGTAAAGTGGAAATATTTTATTCCCCATAATTACTTACTGGAAGATTACATAAATATGAGAATTAATTTCTTTTTATTTTTAACATATTCATAACTAGCTGACCTGACAAACGTTGTTTTGCCACATAAATTATATATGTAAACCTTCCTTGAGCTTCAACGAATCTATTACTAAAGATTTCATTGAGATCGGTCGAATAGTTTAGGAGTTATTAGGGAACATACGGGAACTTACAAACATAAATTCTCTTTTATATATATATAGAATAGATTAGTATTGTATATATAGTTTTGAAGATTTGTTTTGTTTGAATAAATATATATAATGCTTTCTTCTTAAAAAAATAAAGAGTCAAACGTTATACAATAAAGAGTTAATTTATTTGAACCTTACGACCAATGATTAGTCACAAGTTAAATAACACTCGCCAGAAGTATGTTAGCTACTGACACTAACTGTAGTTGTTAACAGTTCCGTCATAGCAGTGTATTACACAAACTGCAAAGTTTTGTAAAGTGTACCTCAAATATACAATATGCGACATGTCTGTCGTCACTCATACACAGACTAAGTTTTGCAAACAATAAAAGGATTGTGTGGTTTTATGAAACCACGGTAAAAGTCACATTATAGACATAAAAATGATGAAATTTGAATACTTTTGAATACTATCAATTCTTTTTCATGTATATACAAGAAGAGTTATTAGTTCTTGGCCATTCTTTCGATTGGCATCATAAGAGTAGGGGTGTTTTTTTTACATTTAAGTTGGTTCGATTCCCAGACGAGGCAAGTAATTTTTAGAATATCTTTGAATGTAGAATTACTAACTTTTAAAAATAACATAAAGTCTTCTTTCAGTAAAATAGCCTATCTTCGATATTTAAGGTACTTTCCCTTAATGTCCCATAACTTTGGAACATCCTGTATAGATATACAGTTAACATGGGGTGACTGATTCCCAATACTTTTCAATCAATATTTTTAATCAGGGAAAGTACGACATACGTAATACTTAACAAATATTTAGATTATATACACATATTAATAACAACATTTAAATTAAACACTGACAAAAACCAACAAAATAGCGTGGAGCATTGGCACAAGTGAGTAATAATAGTCTAACACTACACGGTCAGCTGCTAAAAACTATAGGCGCCACCCGAGCGTCACGCGACATGCAACACACAGACGAAAAAGTTTGAGACGATGTTATAAAAGTTTCACTTTAATAAAATTCTTCATATGCCAGTATTGCTTTTAAAATCAAATAGTAGTTATGTGGTAAATTATATTATTAACAGATTTATTTACCAAAAAGCCATTTTAAATCGATTGAGGTTAGGCAGGGCCATTAACCACTGGGCTATATGCGTCCTGGTTCATGCCACAATTATAAACACAAAATAAATATAACCTAGTCACCATAGCGGTGAATCGCTACCTAACCTAACTTCAAGGAATTTTCTTACAAGAACTTACCTGCGCGGTGTTCAAGCAAGTCGAAGAAAAGGCCACATTATAATAACATGTAAAATGACTAAAACGATGCCTACAGTTTACCTTACACCCGACATTATCACGATATATTTTAAAACAAAGTCCTCCGCTGCGTCTGTCTGTCTGTCTGTTCGCTTTAAACTCAAAAAGTACGGCGCCGATTTTCATGTTGTTTTCACCAATGGATAGCGAGGTTCTTG
This sequence comes from Leptidea sinapis, assembly GCF_905404315.1. Lineage (NCBI taxonomy): Eukaryota > Metazoa > Arthropoda > Insecta > Lepidoptera > Pieridae > Leptidea > Leptidea sinapis. The sequence goes on along the minus strand of NC_066312.1, from coordinate 10,059,055 downwards.
AGGAAGATTTTTTAAGTTGTTGTCTACATTTGTGTATCACGATCATCATCATCGTCATCAGCTGGAAAACGTCCCCTGCTGGAGAAAGGCCTCCCCCAAAGATCTCCACGACGATTGGTCCTGTGCTACCCTCATCCAACGTATTCTGGCGATCTTGACCAGATATTCGGTGCATCTTGTATCACTGCATCTTCCGGTACGTGGTCGCCATTCGAAGACTTTACTGCCCGAACGGCCATCTGTCCGCCGAACTATGTGCCCTGTCCGCTGCCTCTTTGGGCTCCTATTTGGGCTATTTTGGTGATTTTGGTTCTCCTACGGATCTCTGATTTCTGATATACAAGCCGTCTGGGTGCTTATTACAAAAACACTGTCTTGAGATATAACAAAATATTGTATGATGGAATTGTGTATCTTATATAGGTCTACAGAAAAGTCCGCGATAGCATATTATGTCTCTGAATGATAACATACTATATCCATTTTAGTACTTTAAAAAATTTAACCAATTATAAAGCGGTATTGTAAGAGCTATTTACACAAATGCAATAATAATCCTTATCATTTTATTGCTACATATTATAAAATAATTAAAGGAATTAGTTTTTGTTTCATTTTTAACTCATTAACTTTGATTTCATATTTCCGATGGCCTTAGACTACATCATTCCCAAATGATATCCTACATCATATTTTTTTCTATTGATACAAGAGCATCTGTCATGTCATCGACGTAACTAATTTAAGAAGACTAGCTGACCCAGCGAAGGTTGTATTGCTATATAAGGTAATCAAAAAAAAATTGGTTATAAAAATAGATGCAACCGATACTCAGACCTACCAAATATTATATCGTACTACAATTATTGTATTCGATTGCCTTCATGCAACCCTATAGCGGATTTTTAGATGGAACAGAATAATATAAAAATCGCGATACAGAAATAATTGTTGATCGTAGACGGGTGAAACTTTTAATTTGTATGTATTTTTTAATACTGAACCATGATAAAATAAAAATAAAAAAATTGCCAAAAAACAAAAAGTATATGTAAGGGTGGGTCACCCTTAACATTTACGGGTACAAAAAATAGATGATGGCCGATTCTCAGCCCAACCCGAAATACACACAAAATTTCATACAAATCGGTTTTAGCCGTTTCGGAGGAGTTTAGTGACAAACACCGCGACACGAGAATTTTATATATAAGACTAGCTGCCCCTACAGACGTTGTTCTGTAGACAATAAAAAAATACTCTTCTATAGGAATTTGCCAAAAATATTTCAAAAAATCAAGAATGAGAATTTTTTCGTAAACAAAATGCTGTTATAATGAGATTGTTTCACAGCGGAACTGTCAAACCGTGCGTCATTAAATTCTCTCATAGAAAATATGTCCATACAAAACAAATATTGAAAATAAAAATAATTATGGGTTCGCAAATCGAAATAAAAACTATCCTATCTCTCAAGTTGGACCAAACTTCACCCGATGAAGTAATCCCCATTAAAATCCGTTCTTTAGTTTAGGAGTCCATCGCGAACAAACAACGTGTCACGTAATTTATGTATATTAAGATTAAAACAGAATATTGTATAAGTATGTCAACAATAATCAAATAAAAGTACAAATATTAATGCGCATTCACTCCGGCTGAAAATCTGATATCAATTTGATTGGATTCGCATGTTTGCTCTATTTAAAAGTCATGAATCGAGTTTCAGTAACAAATTACATTCCATACATCATTTTCATATTGTAATAATGAAGGCAACACGTCGAGTGATTGGCAGTTTCATTTTACAAATAGGTACAATGTAATGAGATCAGATCAATGTTATTCAATATGTAACAAAAAACGATCGTATTATACATATATTTAACTAATTTAATAAAAAATGTGTGTTATACAATAAAAGTATATCCTACAAAATATGAATAATACGTAATTCACGTAACAATATCTTTTATTGTGAAAATAATATAAAAGGAAACCATATATGAGAAGGGTCTCAGTCCTTTTATATTATTTTACGAACATTGAAACTCATGATGCAGTAAGGTTTTCTTTAAGGCGAAGAGTAAGCAGAAAACACGCAAACATGATGTTTTTAGACAAGTTTTGTGGTGAAAGTATAGCAATTCGAGCTATCAACACTACTTAATCCTGTTACACATATCCTTAAGTCTTATTTGTAGGTTGCTAATGCTTGCTGTTGGTTATAGTTAACACTGCCGAGTCTTTTTGTACTACCACTTTTCTTTGAAGTTAAACAAGTTTTTTGGCATGGCGTGACGCATTTTTTTGGTACTTTTCTCAGAAAGATTTTCTTATAGCTTGTACTTTTTTGTGTAGGTTCATTTATTCAGATTAGTAGTAATTAACGAGGATTCTAAGCATATAAACTATTTTCCACCCAAGAATTTTGAAAATATTGGCATTGTTACATAGATGGCGGGCCACTTGACGTTGGGTAGAGACGTCGCTGCATTGTGTGTCTTCTGAAGCATCTACTACGGGGGGTACCTATTCCGAAGAGCTGTATGACCTGATTCTTGCCAATGTATTCCACCTTCGCACGATATGCCAAAAATGAGAATATCATCCCCACCAACTGGATTTGTGGCGTTCTTACAACACCAAGCTGTGGAATGAGCTTCCTAGTGCGGTGTTTCCGGGTCGATGCGGCATGGGTACCTTCACAAAAAAAGCGCGTACACCTTCCTTAAAAGCTGGCAACGCTCCTGTGATTCCTTTGTTCTTGCAAGAGAAGATCCGTAAGCTCGTTTGTTCTCCTTTGGCATAAGAAAAAAGTAAATGATATTAAATTATTTCTTATAAATATTAAATAATATGTAAGAATATACATGTACTGGTGGTTACTCGGTATCTAAAATATAATCCTAAATAACTGAGAGAAATCTATATCTCGGTAAAATGATTTATAGTTTCCAGGTACCAATGTCCAATGCGACCAAAAAGCATCACGTGGACAGAGTTAATAAAAATTGTTCGTGCCACCTGTAACTGATCTGTTTTGCTTCTTCTACATTATCTTTTATTATTTTAAAGCTTAGTTCATTTATATATAATACCTTTACCTTCAGCTCCCGTTAAATTCACATCGCGATCTCCAGGGAACTTAAAATTGTCAAAGTAAATGTAAGTGCACTTCCGTTTCTCTACACCCTGACAGTTTTATTATTATCAGTTGAGTCTGTAGTTGTCGCGTGGTAAAGTAACAAATATACGAAAATGCTAAAAATGCATTTATATTATTAGCCAAGATACACTAATTAGTAATAATAATTTAAAGAATTAGTTCTATTTAAACAAATGTTGATAATATTTGTACTAGAAAGTATCTAGGTTAAGTTTAGGTATACTAATCTATATATGCTGAAAAGTTTTGTCTGTTTGAACATTGTATCATCTAGTAGTTGGCACTGGTGTGAGACGCGACTTGCGTCTATGCTTTGGGTCCTTCTAATGTACAATTTACTTCATTTGGTGCTGGGGCTGATGCTTCGACTGCCGCAAACAGCAAACGTCGCAAATATGTTGAGACACTTAGCTCGTGGGGTCAAGAGGTGTACGTACAAACTACTATTATACGTACTACACTATATATTTGTATATTAGGGCTACTGGAGGCCCAAGCGCTGGCATATATTTCGGACAGCGGATCAGCCTAGCTATCCAACGCGGAAATTATGCCAGTATTCTTGGTACACTTCCCCGTAATGATAGTATCTATATTATATAGTATATTGATCTCGATATCATATAATATTGATCCTTAGTACAACAAGAACCCTTATTTTCAATCGAAAATTCTCACGTCAAAAATATACTCTTTTTTAACTTTTTATAATGTTAAAGGCTTCAGCACTGGTCTATTTAAAAGGAGCACATGTTTTATTCTCACTTGCGACATATTGCACTTAAAGCGTCCTTATTTGAACCCTGTGTCTTTAGCCATTTCAAAAAACAGATTTAATCTGAAATTTTTGCACTGGCACGCAATCAATTAGCTCGCAGCTTCCTATTGAAAACATCCGTTGCTATTCATAGCAGTTTGATAGTACTTTAAAATTTAAATATCTTTTAACCGCGGCTTTGCTCCCGTATATGACCATGAATATGAGAGAGAGAAAAATATCATAATAATATAATAATTATAAGTTATATTAATTTTTTTCTGATAAGCATTTCAGAATCATGAAACTGCCGTTTTCTTTTAAAATTATTATTAGTATATGGTACTCTACAGTTTATCAGAAGGTATTCTATGATATATGCATTCTATGGTGATAATTGCGTGTTCAAGTAAAACGATTGGGTTACTTTAATTTATGAAAATAAGGGAAGAGACGAGCAGGACGTCTAGCTGAAGGTAATTGATACGCCCCGCCCAATACAATTTGCAATACAGTGCCGCTTAGGATTATTGAAAAACCCAAAAGTTCTGAGCGGCATTACAACTACGCTTGTCATCTTGAGATTTCAATAGCTACGGCGCCCTTCAGACCAAAACGCAGTAATACTTACACATTACTGCTTCACGGCAGAAATAGGCGCCGTTGTGGTACCCATAATGTAGCCGGTATCCTGTGCATAGGAGCCTCCCACTGGTAAAATGTTTAAGCGTAATTACCGTTATTCGTATGTGTTATATTATTAAGTTATAATTGAGTTTATAAAACCAATACTCAATTGTTCATTTAAACTTGCTATGAAACATTGTCTAAAGACAACAAACTTAGTAATTAAAACGTAAAGACGACGTAGGTTTCATTAAGACGTAATTACAGTATATTATAATTATCGTATACAGAGTGTTCTCTTTTCGAAGTTAAGAGGCCTAAAATATAACAATAGGTGCTTCCAAGAATATTAAAAATTGTTTGGGACAGCAGTTCTTTTATACTGTCTTTATTTGTATATTATGTCAATATTTGAAACAAACATAAACTCACAATTCCATCTAGTAGGCTTCCACTAGGCTTCTTAAGATTGCTAAATCTTTTAGAGTGGACTGTTATATTTAATAAGAAACTCTCAAATGATATTAAGGTATTACCAATTAAAAAATGCAAATGTATCGTAAAAATAAATTAACATCTAAGGCCTATTGTGATGTGAAAGATTATTTGAATGTTAAAGATAGTTGGGATTAATGTTTCTAAATTTATTGTTAATGCATTTTGTTATGCTCATTTGAATGCCGTTGAAACGTTTGTTCTTCAGCCTGACTGTAATTAACTTATAAGTTTATCTATACAGTGAATAAAGGTTTTTTTTTATTTTGAATTTGAATTTATAAAACTGATCCCAAAACAAAGATTGAAACGAAATTGTGAATATTTCGTAAAATATCCTCATTGGAATGTGTTTTGTAATTATTGTAGAAAAGGCAATAGTAATAAACGGTATATAGTTTATTATTGAAAACAATTTGCGAGATTCTCATAAATTTTCGGTAAATAACTTACCTATATACCAGAAAAGGACCTGGATTTCAGACTACAAATGTCTGTGTAAAACCATTGTTAATATAATTATTACTGTCCGAAGATTTCGAGATAGATCATTATAATGTGGTAAGGAGATCTACAAATAAGTCCACGGTAGTACAGATATATCCCACGAATAATCTATTTTTAACTTTTTATAATAAATATTACTAGCTGCTGCGAACGTTGTTTTGCCCTATAAATAATATATGTAAACTTTACAACGAATCTATTACAAAAGATTTCTTTGAGATCGGTCGAAAAGTTTAGGAGTTATTAGAGAACATACAAATATACATTCCCTTTCATATTTATAGATTACAAAATGATAGATTCTTTACGACTTTATCCTATTTAATATGAAAGGTACATTAATATCGTATTTATATAGTATCTTCTCAGGTATTAACTAAACAAATTATTATTAAGTACTCATACATTTATCGTTCGTAAATGATAATTGACATTCTATACGTAATGATAACGTTTAGTTCTGGAATAAATTACGTTATCGATGTTAATAAAGTACCTTTTGATAAACACAACACACGCCGTAACGCGCCATTGAATGGAACAGTTCGATAAAAAGGTATTGTGTTGCGTTCCCTACGGCTACGACTATTTGAAATAAATATCAGGTTTCGTAGCTTACAGTACGCTTTGTTGTGGTAAAAGTTATAACTTATCCATGAGATACGACAATAAAAATATTTTCAAACATTCGATCAAGACGATTTCGTGAAAATACCGACGAATTATGACAAATAAATCATTCATTTTCATGTTAATAAGGAGCTTATAACGTTTTTTTTTTATGACAATAAGGGACGAGATGAGCAGGATGTTCAGATGATGGTAATTTATACGCCCTGCCCAATACATTACAGTGCCGCTCAGGATTCTTGAAAAAAAAATCTGAGCAGCGCTACAATTCCGCTCGGCACAATGAGACGAGATGTTAAGTCCATTTGGCCAGTAATTTCACTAGCTACGGCACCCTTCAGACCAAAATACAATAACTCTTTTACATTACTGCTTCACAGCAGAAATAGGTGCCATTGTGGTACTAACCAAAAAATACATAAAACTTTTCATTAGTTCATTTGTTAGTTTTATTACATTGACGAAACCTTTATCCGCCGTTCATTTCATTGGATTAGTCTCGAGCGACGAAAGCCATTACGTAAAGTCGAGTTACACGCTAAAATTCACTGCTAACATTCTAATAGACTTTATTACAAAAAATTACAAACATTTATTTCTTAACTTAATATAATGTTTGTGTAAATTGAATGTAAGTGAATTTAAAACGCAATTTAGTCACAAGGCATCGCAATCATTTCTTATATTTACCCAATATATTTTTCTTTTGAGATAAATCAAAGGGTTGATTGATTTGTTCATCAAAATATAATAAGTTAAAAAATGCAAAAGCTGCCAAGTGGTAGGCGGATTCGCCCATGGAGGGGTTCCGTAGCAGCAAGTAACATAATATAAAAGTTATATAGAAAGGAAAGTAATATTGAATTATTTAAAGGGAAAAGGCAAAACGTCTTTGCTCAAAATCATACAGTGCAAAATGAGCTCTCATCATTTATACGTATTAATAAAAAAACTATTTATTAGATATCGTTAAAACCAATTTTCGGTGGAAGTTGGCATTGGTTTTATCATTCTGTTATTTTAGAAATTACAGAGGAGGGCCACATATTTTACCACTTTGGAAGCTTGTCTCGCGCAAACTATTCAGTTTAGAAAAAAATTATATGAAAAATCTCAATATCATTCTTAAGATTTCTCTCAATTTCATTTTCAAGACCTATCCATTGATACCGCACACGTATGGGTATGATGAAAAAAAATTTTAGTTTCAGTTCTAAGTATAGGGAACCCTTAAAACTTAATGTTTTTCTTTTCTATTTTTGTGTAAAAATGTGAATGCGGTTCACAGAATACATCTACTTAACAATTTCAACAGAATAAATAGTTCTTATAGTTTTGGACAAAAGTGGTTGTGACATACACGGACAGACAGACGACATGACGAATCTATAAGGGTTCCAATTTTTGCCATTTGGCTAAAGAACCCTCAAAATCACTTGATACGTCAGGCAACATAGGCAATCAATGTTTCTGTAGATTACCTTCACATTAATAATTTAATACTATTCTTATATAATTTATACCTTTACATAGAGCCTCTTGCTGTTAGACAACCGATAAAAACATACCAGATTTATTACTTTAGTGTGCGTGACATGCTATGTCTTATACTCGCGATTTGTATGTCAATTTGTGCTAGTTTGCGTGCATTGCTCAAAATAGAGATTAACAGTCAACCTTATTTTTTACAAAACTTATAAAGCATTTTAATATTAAATGTTTTTATTATGTAATTTAAAATAAACCTTATAACTATATTTACAATACTATGACTACATAAAATTAAAACTATCATTACGTGGAAGCGTACCAAGAATACTGGCAGCATTTCCACGGTGGAAAACTAAGCTGATGCGTTGACCGAAATAGCTTCCAGCGCTTGGGTTTCCAGTAGCCTTATTGAGGCGCGAAGATAATACTTTGAATATCCTCCGCGCCTCTGGGCCTCACGGGCCAAGTGTCTCGACACCAAACGGCACAAAACCCACCAAATGACTCACTGAGACTGACATATTTGCGATGTTTGCTGTCTTTGGCAGTCGAAGCAGCAGCCCCAGCACCAACTGTGGCAACTTGGACATGAGAAGGAGCCAGAGTGTTGACACAAGTCGCGTCCCACACCAGCGCCCTTCCCCGTGCCCAAGTCACCAGCGTCATTCCTTCAGGACGCTTGCCATCGCGGCGGTTAATATTTTAGTTAGCTCTAAAACAGCTGGGATATTATTATTAATTATGACTTCATTAATTCTGGCGTGACGACCATGACGCCCAAGAGCATTTAAAAATTTAAAACATTAAATGTTATTTTAGTATTAAATGTATATTCGAGCGTGATCATAATAATTAATTGAACTTTAGAGCTCATTAATTATATAGTAGTTATATAGTAGCTGAGTTTGTTCCCTTTTTACATGTTTTTTGTAAGCGACACATTTAGGCGTGTTTTTGACCCACTTTAAACGGCCAGATTTCGTTCAAACTTTGTAGATTTATTGAGAACCAGTGAAAATATTAATTTGATAAAATGATTCCAATTTTCCAAGTTTTTTATTAATTTATATTATTTTCGTTAATTTTATTTAATTATTTTATGTTAATTTTAAATTTCAACCTTAAATTTTCTTTAACCGATTTAATAATAATAATATTAGAAAATTTTCGAATACCAAAGAGAATTTTTAATTCAAAAATGCAAATTAAAAACAAGCTTTTGTAAATAAATCAAACCAAAAATTCTATAAAAAGCCACGGACTAGTAAAAAAGAAGACTCCGCGCCGTGATATTATTAGCAAGTGAAGCACAATGACATTCTATACATATGAATGTCATTGGTGAAGCACCTTTATGCTAGTGTGTGTGCGGTTACGGGGTATACCAGATACACAATTTTTTCTCCCTTAAATAATCATATATCCACAAATACTTTTACAGCATTGTTTTTACACTTTTTCACAACGCACGACGGCATTTTTAAAATATTTAATTGCGACGCAAACTGATCTATCACAGACGATGGCAAATCTCATAATGGCGACCTATCGGCTTGTATTAGTGTAAGTGTATGCGTGGGGCTATGTATTTACACGTTTAGCGGCTTGTTTTGGTGCCTCACTGTTAGGTAAGGTGACACGGAGTCCTTCTTATTTTACTCGTCCGTGTAAAAAGCGTGTTTTTTACTTTTTTTTAACTACTATTTATTAATAATTAAATACATTATTCTATACATTTATATGTTCATAATAGATGAACAAAGACGTACTTAAGTATAATGAAAAGCTAATAAATTCTTATTAAACAAAATAAAATATGACTTAAAATTGAAATGAGAAAGTATAATTTTAGCGCATAAAATTCATTTATAGCCCGTGTTCTCTCAAAGGAAAGTAAATGACTCGTTACTTTGCTTTGATTAACTTAACTTTAACTCAGTTCCTACTCACCCTTGTTTCATGTAAAATATATTTTTAAAATTAAAGTTTTATTAAAATACTTTATGTTTTCCTACATATCTTAATAAAATCTTAAATCTTAATAAAACGCCTTCATGTTAATGTGACAGCTTGGCCGAAAGTTTAAGGAGTTTTTTAAAGAGTTAACATACGAGTAACATACAAATATCAAAATCCATTTATAAAGTACTACTTTTAATTTTGAAGTGAAAACTTCTTTATCCCGTTGGGCACTTTTTGGTAGGGGAAAATCATATTAGTTCGCGTCACCGACATGCTCACGACTGGCGCACGCGATATATAAATAATTAAAAAATAAATATTTACAGTAAGACACATCTTGGATGAGTGAGTTCGCGTCACCGAAATGCTTATAGCATTATATCTGTAGCTATACAGCTGACATATCGTGATACATTAGAGGTGTGTATATCTCATAAAATATGAAATTGAATGGATTTAGTCAAAAGTTCAACGTGTGTATAGTATACAGTACATATTGTACTTTTCACATTTTTGAAATAGTTTTCAAAATTTAAATGGTGCCAATTTTTTTACTAATTTTATTTGGTTATTAAATAATTGGATGGGTGTCTACAGAGAGAGTTTCTTGCACCGGTTCTTCTTTCTCAAATCGCCATTTGTTTTCGACGCGGTAGTAGTATCTAGTATATTAGAAATGACATCAAAATTAATTTTAAAGGAATCAATTTTGAGAAAATAAATGCCTTTTATGCATTTTATACTGGCTCATTAAACCTTTACAGACAAACTTTGTTTCAGCCTTAACCTTATTTTGAATAGGCATGAAACAGGCTGTCTAAAATTGTTTATGGCATTTTTTGGCAGTTATAATTGTTAATTTGTATTGGTAATTAATTTTCTAAAATTGTATCTAATGATTTGTAGTTATTCTGTACGTAGGTGTATTAGAAAGCCCGATGTACCATTAGGAAGCAAGTGCAATATAAGAAAACTATAACTAGATGCAATTTATATCTGGGTATAGGTGCCATTATCTATGAGACTGAAAGGTCCATAACGGTTTAACATAATTTAGATCTTTTGTATAACACTGAATGGCATTGCTTGCGGCGGTGTCGTCTCAAATATGTGCGGGGGGAACGATGGCTGGTCCATGCGTTAACTCATGAACGGGTGCTGCTTGTGGTGCTTCGTCAACCTGTTATAGTTTATAATAAATCATTGGCTTTGTTGGATGCAATTACTAATTATGACAGTAATCACGACCATCATGTTCACGAAGCATCCTCACACAAACAATGAATTCAAGCTCAAGTTGATGCATCCAATATACGATAATTGATATTTATACAGTTAATTCCTTATTACTTTTTATGAAATGGTTTATATTATTTAAACACGACTCAAATATCGGATGCAGCACCTTATAAACTTGTTTGTTATGTATATTACAGCCATTGTAAAATACTCTATGTGATTGAATAGAGTGGCCGTTGAGTTTCTTATATGTTCTTCTCACGAGCTCAACTTTTTACGAACATTTGGTAAACTCAGTAATATAAAAGATATGTGTAGTGACGATTCGATAGCGCTTAGTTTAAGCCTAATTGAATTAAGTTTATTTGACTTTGACTGTGTACTTTGAATATATATATATATATATATTACTATCTCGTGATATTTGCGTCATAAGTAACATGGTAATTCAGTGAATTTGAATCTGTGGAATTGTCAGCATCATTAATCACGGTGCAATACTGGAGGTAGTACCATTTGTCAACTTTACTTATATACAAATTAAATATAAAATTATTAAATGGGTCTGAAGCACCCGGAACCGACGAGCATGTATGAAATGATACCTGATGATGACCTTCTTTACTTTTACAAAATAATCTTATTACCAACTCGCTAACTTCGCTCGGCTTAGGTCGTTCCAGATAAAGTATAAGAAATAAAAATAAAATGTTATTCATCGCTCCTTGCTAAGTTAGGAGCAGTAAAGTTTTAGTAACAAATATTAACTTCTCAACGTTGAATAGGTTTTAGGTTATTTCTTTATCTAAATTTTGAAATTCAAATATTTTTATTAAAAATAGGATTTAAATCAATTTTACAAAGCTTCAAAAACTTCCACGGATTCGGAAAAGTATAATAATAATAATAATATTGACCCAATTTTACGCAAATTATCTTGCCCCAAACTAGGCATAGCCTGCCTGTACTATGGGTACAAGACAACGATATATTTAATACAATATAATAAAAACATAATTCATGATTTGGAAACAAACATTCATATTCATCATAGAAATAGTATGCCTCAGACCTGAGAAGTACGGGTGCAAAATTTTGCTAAAATAGAATATCGTGTTTATATTATGAAATAGCCTGAGAGGTCGCTCTATTCCCAATTAGTATGGTATCCTTAAGAAGTTTTGCAATAAATCCATTTACCATTTTTCGCGCATTCATTTTAAGGCTTTCCACTCAGTCGAACTATTCGTTATAGCTGTTACATTATTGTACCTATGGTTACTAATCCTTCTTATCCACCAGTTAAATACACACAATTATCACGTGCTATTGTGTATGTGTTTAGAATATTTGTGACTGCAAGTGTCTCGGCAATTGTTCTCGCTCCCGTACCTGTGGACAAAAAAAAACGTGAGGCAATTACTATTTCTAGGTCAAAACACGTTCCGCCTCGAGCGAAGCCTCTGTTCACTTTTCTATTGTCGAAGGCCATAAATGTAATTCTAGGGATGGTAGGAGCCCTGTTAAATTCTAAAACAGTTAGCTTATTGCCAACATTAAATCACCCAATGTCCTAATAACCATTACATCCTCCAAATAATTGTTATAATGAAATTCAATACAACATTAAAAGGCATAAGAGGCATTTATTTTATCAAAATTGATTCCTTTAGAATTCTTTTTAATGTACTAGATACTAGTACCACTTCGGAAACAAATGGCGCTCTGAGAGAGAAGAAGCGGCGCAAAAAACCCTACCAGCATTCTGTTTTTGCGCTCTTTTCTATAAAAATATATAATACTAGCTGACCCAGCAAACGTTGTATTGCCGATATTAAAATCGCGATACAAAAGTAACTGTTGATCGTAGATGGGTGAAAATTTGAAGTTGTATGTATTTTTTAATGCTGACTCATAATCAAACAAATTAAAAAAAAAAATGACAAAAAAATTTAAAAAAAAAATTCGTGTGGACCACCCTGAACATTTAGGGGGATGAAAAATAGATGTTGTCCGATTCTCAGACCTACCCAATATAGACTCAAAATTTCATGAGAATCGGTCAAGCCGTTTCGGAGGAGTTCAATGTTTAACACCATGACACGAGAATATTACATATTAGAAGATTGTACAGTCATTTCTATCGCTATAAAATAATCATAATCTAGTCCCAGGCTGTCCGATCACTTAGATATTCAGTTGTGGTGTAATAGGATTATAATAATTGAATTATGAATAATATATCATCCGTTTTCATAATAACACTCCTTTGGATGATATTATGGGTACTAGCACTGGATTTTTTAATGTTAGCAGTAAGCGAACTGTTTCAGAATCTTTTATAGACGATTCATATGGGCGTGGATAAAGTCTTGTATGCAACTGTGGATAATTAGGTATTAAAACACTCATATGATACTATTATCACCCACCTAAACCCGCATTCGTGTTTCTATACCCCTTATTACAAAACAGTAGCATAAATAACTATAAAATTCGTTTTAACGTACTGGACTGAAGCTCAACGCCAATTTAGTATTGAATATCATCAAGGCACGTGGCAGGTGTGCATATAGTATGCACACCTGCCACGCAATGTGCAATAGTGTGCATGACAGCTACGTTTTACACTCGCGGTAAGTCAGTCACTTTCTGTCTGCACTTATCTTTGCAGTTTCTTATCTATATAGTTATCTGAACATCATCATCAGCTTTTACGAAGCTTCATCGACAGGGCACCTACCTGTTTTTTTTATGAAAATAAGGGACGAGACGAGCTGGACATTCAGCTGATGGTAACTGATACGCCCTATCCATTACAGTGCTGCTCAGGATTCTTGAAAAACCTGAGTGGCACTTCAATTGCGCTTTAATTCGCAATTAAAATTTGAAAGTAGTAGTCGCTTCTGTAGCGTAGGACTCTGCTAAATCTTTCCATCTTATCTTTCCGTCTACCTTTTTTCCTCTCGTTTCTCCACTCTATTAAGCTCTTCGTCCATCTATTATTTTCCATCTTACAAATATGTCCTGTCCAGTGCCATTCAAGGAGCCTTATTATTTTCAGTGCATCTACTATTTTTGTTTTTATCTAATACACATTTTTAATTAAACTTCCCTTTTTAAAATGCATGTAAAAGAACGTGTTAAAAGGTAATGGGAACTTTATTCCAACGCGTTCGTGAATAATGGCTTGTCATTTTGAGCGTTGCATTGTTATGAAGTTTTAAATTGTTAGTGTAATCTGGCTACAATGCCAGAGTCGAGATCAAAAGTTTGGATTTAATCCGGTTATTTTGTTTAACAGCGAGTGAAATATTCTGATTTTAGTTAGTAAAATGTCCAATTATATCTAAAAAAAAATATTAAATCCTGTTATGTACAATAGTGGGTTTGAAAATGCAAGTGATAACACCCCAATAAAAAGTTAAAAAAAAATATTTGCTCGTGGGATATTTTGTTCATTTTTGTATTACCAGTGGGAGGCTCCTTTGCACAGGATGAAGGCTAGATTAAGGGTATCACAACGGCGCCTATTTCTGCCGTGAAGCAGTTATGTGTAAACATTACTGTGTTTCGGTCTGAAGGGCATCGTAGCTAGTTATGTTACTGGGCAAATGAGGCTTAACATCATAAGTCTCAGATAGACGAGCGCAATTGTAGTTCCGCTGAGAATTTTTTGGTTTTGCAAGAATCCTGAGTGGCACTGCAATGTTATGGGCAGGGCGTATCAATTACCATAAGCTGAACGTACTGCTCATCTCGTCCCTTATTTTCATTACATAATCACATATATGTACCTTAATAGTCTTGTATAGATTTCAAATTTAAATGTACTTGTACATTCGAATTTTGCTCGCTGTCTGTGGATTCTCCAAAAGAAATATATAGTTTGATTACATATGTCGCAGTCAGAGGAACGTCGAGCCAAGAAGCGAGTACGAAGATGGTATTCGTCTTAGCTCGGGTGTAATCGCCGTGCGGTGCGAGTGCGGCCGAGAGCAGGGGTCGGGTGAGCACCGAGCACCGAGCAGGCAGTCAAGGAAGAACTATCGAGTGAGGCGGTCGTGTCGTACTCGCATGATGGGAACACTATGTTCTTATTAGATAATCATAAGGCGATGTGAAGTGTGAACCTACCTGTGGTACCTTATCTACAATTAAGATTGTAACATTTATTGCTAATAATAAAAGCCATGTGTTTGTAAGACTGTGTTTTACTTGCTGTCATGATAATGCCCCCAACAATGAACCACGAGTATCCTTACCATGTGAACGGCCTTTCCCCGTCATATATATATATATATATATATATATCTTACGGCCGTATTCAGTCTATCTCTTACTTGAGATAAAAATCGAAACTATCGTTGACTTTTCTGTCCCAATAAACTTATCGACGGTAACTCACCTTATCCGTACACGCTGTCTGTCAATGGGACGACGTATAGCTTACCCGCGATAGAATTTTGTATGGAAATTGCAATTCACGCGTCCCAATATAAGGCGATAAGACTTACTTATCTATTATTGATATCTAATTACTGACAGTAGAATGTAGTAAGTTAGCACTATCGGTAGATAGTATATTGGGAACGGCCGTTAGACATATTTGATTGAAATCATATCTGAATAAATCTATATCTTTATATATAATTCTCCTGTACGTGTGAACTCCGATTTGAATGAAATTTTCTGTGTGTCTTCTGGTCAGCGGATGGCTTAGATTCACAATTCAACCTCTAAAATACTTCCTAAATGGCTGGACCGATTTTGATGATTATTTGTGTGGTTCAGTGAACTTGAAAAGGGCTTAGAATCTCAATTCAGTCCATATATAATTCCTCCTCCCCATGTGTATGTTAGTGAACTCCTCCGTACGCATGGATCGATTTTTCAAATTTTAGACGTGTGTACAGGGTAGCGCCTGTCGGGTCCGCTAGTCCTAATCAATGACGTTCTATTGGCCCTAATATATAAAAATCCACCGTCCTTATGTTTGTTCCCAGTGGTCTCCTATACTAATGAACAGATTTTTAATGGGGATTACTTCATGGAGTGCAGTTAAGTCCAACTTGAGAGATAGGATAATTTTTATTTCGATTTGGGACCCGTTATTATTTTTATTTCCAATATTTGTATATATTTTATATAAGAAAATTTATTGACGCACGGTGTGGCAGTTCTGCTGTGAAACAATTTCACTATAACAGCAGGGAGCATATTTTACGAAATAATTCTTGATGTATAAAATATTATTGACAAATTCATAAAAAAAAAAATATTTTATTTATTATGTACTGAACAACGTCTGAAGAGTTATATAGTAATAAATAATATTTAAGATAGCCTTATTAAAATATATATTTTTTGTGTTCAATCGCGTTATTTCTGTAACCAATATAGGTACATTTTTAAAGCATAACTTTATCTCAATGTCTAATAACAGCTGCCTCTGACTTTAATTAAATTTAAAATAACATAAACTTCATAGCTAGATTGCTTTAAAATCAGCAAAATATTTTTCATTTGCAAAAGCTCACAAAGATAACGAAGCATTCTGACAGACAAATAGCGCTTGCAAAGGCTAATTAAAAAGAAAATAATTCAAACCGCAGCAGAGATACAAAAAGCCACTCATCAAGCCACATTAATGATGCTTGAAGGCTTTTCATAGCGATAATTGATTCTCTTAGTGTTATTATGCTTATGATTATTATAATTAGTAAAAATGAAATGTTTACTTTTACTTAAAACGAAATACTCTTTTTGTGTGTAACGAGAAACACATTCTTTTATTTTGTTTAACTCTTCGTACTCTTGATTTTTGTTTATCGAAACGGAGGACAAACGAGCGTAGTTCACCTGGTGTTAAGTGATAACCGCTCACATTCTCTTGCAGCACTAGAGGAATCACAGAAGCATTGCCGGCCTTTAGGAAGGGTGTACGCGCTTTTTTTGAAGGTACCCATGTCGTATTGTCCCGGAAACACCACACAAGGAAGCTCATTCCACAGCTTTCTAGTAAGTGGAAAAAAGCTCCTTGAAAACCGCACTGTGGAAGACCGCCACACATCAAGATGGTGGGGATGACATCCTAATTTGTGGCTTGTCGTGTGAAGGTGGAATTCCTACGAATTAAGACTTTTTTACTCGATTTTTGGTATTCTTGACCAGTTTTTGTACATCATTTTGATCATAGAATGAAATTATAAGACAACTTTTGCCAACACATCCAATTTATATTCAAATTATACGGGGTTATAATATCCTGAGATCATTTATGTCAAGATAGACTATGACAGCTGTGAAGACGTCGAAATAAATTGAGTTTAGAACTAGTCTCTATTTCAAACAATGTACGCAATGTAACACAAAGAGTCAAGCAAATCGCGAGTGTAAGATGTAGCTTATCACGCACACTAAAGTATTAAAACCTGGCCTGTTTATATCGGTTGTCTAACATCAAGATACTCTATTTACGGCCGTTTTCAATAACGTATCTCTAGCTACGGATTCATTGTTTAATAATAATAACAAGATCTTATCTATCCATAGTTATGTCCAATATACACTGGAGAGCAAAAAAATCGACTCAATTCATACTTTCGCACTCAAAGTGCTCTAGGTTTAAAATTAAGACCTAAATGTCAATTTAGGTCTTAAAATCTTTAATTTCTAGATGTTAGCTTTATAATGAGTACAAATACTCTTATCTTGCACAATTTTTTTTGAAGAATAAATGCTTTTAAACTTTGCGAGTACTGAAACTTGAAAAATGTAGTTATATTATTAGTTATAGTCCAATGCTATATGTCGAAAGGTTATTGAAATGTAAGTAAGCGTGAAAGCATAGATTTGCCTACCTCTAGTAAGTTAAACTGACGATAGATAGGTTATTAAAAAACGGCCGCTAGACGTATAAATAATGTAAGGTATATAGGTATATAAAAACATCTAAAATTGAAATATGGTGGATATTTTTATAACGAAATTATTTATCGCGGCTTGCGATGAGTGTTTGTGGATAGAAATCGTCATTAACATTAGCAAAAAGCGTTATATTCTTAGTCCAGATATTCGGTTCCGTCCGACGTTATTCATATGTTACTGTCAAGTGCTGGCTGTCATATTACTTACTGTGTACATTATCTACCACAGAGTAGATACTTACGGTTCTACGATCTATGGGAAAATATTGAATAGTATTTTATATTATTATTAATTAGATTTTAAAATTTAAAATTCAGTCTTGAATACACAATTGCATATGCATCAATAGCAAAAATATTAGGTATTTTTTTTTATAATAACTTAGTTATAAAACTGTAACTTCTAAAATAAGAGAATGATAAAACTTAAAATTTTGTGGCGTGTCGTGCGAAGGTGGAATTTGGCGGCAGGATACAGGTGAAACAGCTTTTCGGAACACTCCCCGTCATAAATGCGATGGAAGACATACAATGAAGCGACGTCTCTACGCAACACCAGGTGATCCCGCCGTTCATAGAGCACTGGGTCCCCGACAATTCGAGCTGTTTGATTCTATTGATCTATTCTCTAAAATTGATTCTGTGTTACGCAGCGCCAGGTGATCGAGCCGTTCACAGAGGACAGGGAAATAAATTAAATCAAACCTAACAAAAAATATAAAAAGAAGAAAAGTATTAATAAAATTAAACGGTTGGCTCAGTTGGGAGAGTGCTCGCACGGAAAACGATTGGTCTCGGGTTCGAGTACTGTATCTTTTATAAGTTTTGTTTACAACTTTAAAATAATTAATCCCTGAAGTTTGGGATATCACTTTAAAAATAACAAATAGTTCAAATAAAGGTATTATGGGAATTATTGTTGAAATAACGATATTAATATAGGAAATTATCATATACCTGGGAGAGTTTCTTGCACCTCTTCTTCTCTCTTAGAGCGCCATTTGTTTCCGAAGCGGTAGTATTATTAATAGTATTAGGAATGACATCAAAAAGAATTCTATAGGTATCAATTTTGAGAACATAATTTTCTTTTATGCCTTTTAATTCAGAGCTTTTTTCCTAATTCCATAATGGAGAAATTTTTAGAACAATATTTCATATTTCGCGCATTCGTGTAATAGCTCTTTATTCCCGAAGCATGTGTTCCGGGAATATGCCGCGAATACAGAAACCGTGAATATGTAATGGTAATATAAGGATTATACCCCGATACGTTATGTGACAAAATACAGATCTAAAAATAAAAAATAAAATCTATTGAAGTTTTTGGCCATCTTTTTTTATTAAAATACATATTTACTTATTAATTACTTATTAGGAAATGGTTTAGAGAATTTTTTAATCTTTTCTTGCTTGGCAGCTTTGCACTTTCAAATCGTTGTTATAAGATCTATTTTACTTTATTATTACTCCATTTGACGACCCGTTTACAGAGAATATTGGATTTCTATTGGAATCCTTTAATAAATATGTATTTACCGATGTATCGATCAGATCCGCGAATAAAGAAATATTTAGCCGCGAATATAGGATTTTGTTTTAATCCGCAAAAACGCGAATGAAGGAAGCGCAAATAAGTAGTTTTTACCGTACCGTGGCAATGCGTTTCTTGCAACATCTTATTTTATTTATTTTATTTTTTATTTATTAATATTTGGGAGACTTACAGCTAGCTTACATCTAGCTTATAACTTATGAAATAATTAAATCTAATGAAGGCTACTTAAAAGTTTCCACATTTACGAGTATATAGAACTACTAGCTGTCCCAGCAAACGTTGTATTGCCGATATTAGAATCGCGATACCGATAATATATATAAAGTAACTGTTGATCGTAGATGGGTGAAAATTTGAAGTTGTATGTATTTTTAATGTTGACTCATAATCAAACAAATTTAAAAGAAAGTGTTAAAAAATTAAAAAAAAAAACGTGTGGTGTGCGTACCACCCTTAACATTTAGGGGGATGAAAAATAGATGTTGTCCGATTCTCAGACCTACCTAATATGCACTCAAAATTTCATGAGAATCGGTCAAGCCGTTTCGGAGGAGTTCAATGTTTAACACCATGACACGAGAATTTTATATATTAAAAAAAAGATAGATATAAGTACTTTAATTATACGCTTATCTTAAATATATTGGGGATTCCATACTTGTGAACCGTATTCGAGGTGGCTCCGTACATACGTACGCATAGTACAGAATTTTAATGGTTTTAAGAGAACTGAACTCCGATGAGTATGAAACCTAACATCTTCGATGATTTTTTATAATCTTCTCAGTAAAAGTGTTATTATGTGGTATATTGTATAAAATTTACATTCACAAGTGTCATATTTCAAAGATATAATAATTTATTTTAAAACAATGGTACAGACTGCTTAACCTATTATTTAATTAATCCCCCATAACCCATTTATAACAGATTTTCTTCAATTTAAAAGATGAACTAAGCTCAATAAAACTTCTTTAGCAATTTTTTTCTACATAACCTCACATTCTCTTCTTAAATAATTGTTATCGTTTCTTTAATGTTTACTAGTTTAATTATAAATCAAATGTTAAATATAATATAAATAAAATTAAAAAAAATATCCATTAAAATACTTAAACCCCAATACATTCAGTATTTTATTTTAAAATTTCTTATTATTTACTAATATTTATTATTTTTCCCCCTCAATTTAATTATATTATAATTTCTTTTCAATGTAAATGAGATACTTTATCAAGCTCTAATTTGTCTTTCTAGAAACACTTTCAAGTATTATATAGAAACACTTTGTTACGACTTATTTCAATTTTTAAATGAAAGTGACGGGCAATCCTATTAATATCATAAATGTGAAAGTTTGTATGTCTGGATGTATGTTTGTACTTCTTTAACGCAAAAACTACTGAATACTTACATATTTTAATTTTAATCATTTAATTATATTAGTAGTAAATAGTATCTTTGTAACACCACTTTTAAATATTGTTATTGAACTGAAAAATTTGTAAACCGACACTGTAAATGTTGATTTAAGAGTTGCAATAGCAAAACCTTTTCCGAAGTGGTGCTAATTGTAAAAAATAAACAATTACATCATATTTTTTTTTACTTTTATCATTCTCTTATTTAAGAAGTTACGGGGGCGCAAACTATTCAGTTTTGAAAAAAAAAAAGATATTAGAAACCTCAATATCATTTTGAAGACGAAAATATAGATTGATGACGTATGTCACGTGTATAGACGCACGTATGGGTCTGATGAAAAAAAAATTTTCAGTTGCAGTTTTAAGTTACGGTAACCCCCAAAATTTATTGTTTTTTTTTCTATTTTTGTGTATAAATCTTTATCTGGTTCACAGAATACACCTACTAACCAAGTTTCAACAGTATAATAGCTACGGAAAAAAGTGGCTGTGACATACGGACGGATCTATTAGGGTTCCGTTTTTTTGCAATTTGGCTACAGAACCCTAAAATCTTTTAACATTCATAAGTGTCATTTCCTTGTCCTATTAATGAGGGAAAATATGTGATAAAATGGAGGTCTAACCTACATAAAAACATTTCCTATCCCATAAACCTAACGTCGGTTTTCATATAATCGAGTAAATTGCGAAATGATTTAAATTTACTTCTTTTATTGTATTCTGTTTCGAGCGTCTCGTTACCAATGCTCTAAATAAATAAAACAACAAAATTTACTTATTTGAATAAAGTGACTTTGATTTCATTTGAATAATATACCTTAGATAATATATATATATCTAGATAGAGGCTCTTGCTGTTTCACAACCGTTAAAACAGATCAGGAACAATAGATAAGTGTGCGTGACAAGCTACGTCTTACACTTGCGACTTGTATGACACTTTGTGTTAGTGTGCGTGATTTTCTCAAAATATAGGTTAGTTCTAAAGTCTATTTTTTTTCGGCGTTTTCACAGCTGTCATAGTCTATCTAGATGTATGAATGATCCAAGTAAAATACTCAAATATCAACTCATTAAGAGCGCTTTGTTAATATAGGTTAGATTTTGGCGAAATTTCAACGTAAATTTTCAGCAGAACACGGAAGCATTTGAAATCCCTCTACTGTCGACGGCTTTACATAAGCAATAATTTAAACCCATGTTTCCACATTTCTCACGTGCTGTGGTTTCCATTAATGGCTACCGTTAATTGTTAACTGTAGCAATGTTCGATAGACATGGTGACGCAAATTTTTATTGTGATAAAGAAAAATATTATACACGTCTAATTTCAAGTCAAGTCCAAATATAAATGATAATACGCGTACATTGGTAGGTGAAGCAGTAATGTGTAAGAATCATTGTGTTTCGGTCTGAAGGGCGACTTAGCTAGTGAAATTACTGTAAAAATGAGACTTAACATCCTATCTTTTTATAAGGTGACGAGCGCAATTGTAGTTCCGCTCATAATTTTTGGGTTTTTCAAGAATCCTGAGTGGCACTGCATTGTAATGGGCGGGGCGTATCAATTACCATCAGCCGAATGTCCTGCTCGTCGCGGTACGTAAGATGCTAAGTCTCATTTGCCCAGTAATCTCACTAGTTTCGGCGCCCTTCAGACCGAAACATAGTTATGTTTACACATTACTGCTTCACGGCAGAAATAGGCACCGTTGTGGTATCCATAATTTAGCTGACAACATGTGCAAAGGAGCCTCCGACTGGTGATTTGTTAATGTGTGTGTTAGCTAGTGGTGAGCTAGTTTTGATAGTCAAAATATTAAGGAGCTAATTCCAAGCGTGGCTGACTGTTGACGACTAGTCAAGCAATATAGGATACAGTTACAATAGATTCGCTTTCCTTTTATATCTTTCTGTATCTCTGTTAGACGTGTTATTCTCTTTCGCACGTCTTTATTTCTCGATACGTTAGTATATTGAAAGTTTATGGCAGGAAAAGATATAAACTTCTAACCCTATCAAATTTAAAATTATCATAATTTACGACATATGAATTTTTACACTATTTTGAAAACATTTATTACACTTCTTCACGCTGACATCGGACACATGATTTCCATTCTCTTCGACAACCTTATCTGGTAATGAACATAGTTAACCGTGTTCTTAATTTTATGGGAAAAAAAAGTCACAAGATGCCAAATCGGAACTGCATTTTTTTTAATGTAAATAAGGGACGAGACAAGCATGACGAAGCTGATCGTACTTGATACGCCCTGCCCATTACAATGCAGCGCCACTCAAGATTATTGAAAAACCCAAAAATTCTGAGCGACACAACTACGGTCGTCACCTTGAGACATAATATGTCAAGTCTCATTTGCCCAGTAATTTGTTATTTCTCCTTCAGACCAAAACACAGTTTTTTTTTTATGGAATAGGAGGACAAACGAGCGTACGGGTCACCTGGTGTTAAGTGATCACCGCCGCCCACTGTTTTAGCTCATCTTGCACTTACGTGCTTACTTTATACGCTCTGTTTATGTTAGTTTGACACACAGAACAGTTTAAAGAGATTAGAATGTCCTTGTAGGCGGAGCAGGTGCGCCGCGTATATGAGCGACGGATCATAGTCCACTGTAATTAGCTTCACTGGCTGACAGACGCTCTTATTGTAATAACGTACGAAACTCCACGAAAGCGATGAATTTTGCCGTCTTGCACTATAAGTAATAAAAAGGAAGCCAGATCTGTAGTGTAGCCCGAGAAGGGATTTCTTTTCAGCGGTAAGTCAAAAAATCTTCAAATACAAGTGATATTTGTAATTATTTAAATATATCAAAGTTTGAATACATGCGTATCGATAGAGTTTTACCTAATTGTAAACAATGCCGATATTAAGTATGTGTACTTATATCTACATGATTCTACATACATGTCTTTTACCTGTTCTGTGGTTTGACACCAGATGGCGCAACCGGTCGCCGCTACCATTTACCAACGAAATATATACAGCTCAATAGGGAGTTACTTACTTTGTTGTCCGTTTGGTTACGCAAACAATTTAGTGGCGCGACCAGTTCGGACACGTGCACATAATGTTGGTTGCGCCACCACTTATAACTATAAAGCTGTTTGGTGTCTCATTCACTCGGCCGCCAGTGCCACAGCCAGTGACGCTCCCACTTCATTGCGTGCTACATGGGCACTATTGTATTTCGTTTTTTAATTGAGTTTGCTAATTGCATACGATGGATAATTTCGATACAGAAATGTTTATTATCGAAATTCAAAGTAGAACACCGATTTAGGATAATTCCTCATCAGATTATTCCGATAGTAATTAAAAAATGAAACGTTACGACTAAATAAGGACGACGCCACCATTGTTTCCTTTTTTTTTTCATAAACATTCTTTTCCTGCTTACATATAGCAGTAGTGTTATCTCTTTGAGGTACATTTTGATAGTGTCTCAGTGTGGTGTCATGACTCTGGTGTCTGTATGGTGTTTAGTTTGGTAGCTTACGGACACCATGGCGGCGCCACTGTTTGCGCCACCATCGTGAAATATAGCCTTAGGGCTAGCAGCTATAAATTTGTTTCACCACCAGTTACTATATGACTAAGTTTGACTTAACTTTTACTTTTATTACGCGGTTCGTTTTTTGAGCCAAATTTTGTGGGATGCACCCAGAGCACAGCCTATTTACACCCAAATGCATACACTTGAAATCACAGAACACTTTAAGAGATCTTGA
Organism: Leptidea sinapis; assembly: GCF_905404315.1. Taxonomy (NCBI): domain Eukaryota; kingdom Metazoa; phylum Arthropoda; class Insecta; order Lepidoptera; family Pieridae; genus Leptidea; species Leptidea sinapis. Next base: position 10,034,508 of record NC_066312.1, on the reverse strand, counting down.
AATAATAGAAAACTCTACAACAATCTTTTACGAGTTAAATTTTTGGTGTGTAATTGATTGTTTCTATAGTATTACTAGCTGACCCAGCAAACGGTGTATTGGCATACAAATTAATAAAAAATTTTTGGGCTATAAAGAATAGATGTTGGCCGGTTTTCAGACCTACCTGATATGCATACAAAATTTCATTCATACAAATGGATTTAGCTGTTTTGTAAGAGTTTCGACACGAGAATTTTATATATATTAGATAGGTCAACGCTCAGCAATAGCCATTGTCTGGTATCGTATAAATATTTTGAAGGGTACTTTGAAAATTAAAAACATACATACCCGTGTTGGGTAGTTTAGTTCCATTATTCTATAACAAAATTTATATTGAGTATCCAAACATTAAGTTAAGCTTACTTATTTTTAAAACCACAAATTTGACATGCCGAGAGCACGGACTAGTAAAAAAAGAGGGACACCGCGCCGTGATATTAGCAAGTGAAGCACCTTTATGCTAGTGTGTGTGAGGCTACGTGGTATACCAGTTATTTAATTTTTTCTCCCTTAGATAATCATATATCCAAAAATACTTTTATATTATTGTTTTTACACTTTTTCACAACGCACAACGGCATTTTTAAAATATTTTATTGCGACGCTAACTGATCTGTCACAGACGATGGCAAATCTCATAATGGCGGCCGATCGGCTTGTATTAGTGTAAGTGTATGCATGGGGCTATGTATTTACACGTTTACCGGCTTGTTATGGTGCCTCACTGTTATGTAAGGTGACACGGAGTCCTTATTTTTTTACTTTCCGTGGTCGAGAGTAATTAAATAAACATTTATATTACTATTAAGGTAGGTACTTATGTCTACAGTGCCTACTTTGCTAGAAAAGCAATGCATGCCCCTGTATTAAATTCAATTTCTACAATTTATATTGATCACTTATTACTTATAAAATAAAATTAATATGAAGGTAACAACATCTCTCAGAGATTCAAATTATCAAGGCAAAAGGAATCGTGTTTCCTAACTCAAATAATGAATGAGATTTGTAAGCGAGTTTCTTTGGAAATACGATCTTGTTATCCTTAAATCACTCAAGGAAAAGCACAGGACGTTCGTTCCCTTGAACATTTTCAAGCGAAAAACATTTTTATATTTTTCCATTAACCTTTGTAACATTGTTCATAAAATAAAATATTACAAGTTTAATTTTTAATTAACTTGTTTGAGAGCAGTTATATTCTCTATTCAGTTTCAAATGTCAATGGATATTTATATATTCAAAGATTTTTTAAGGAGAAGAATTGGACGTAATGTCAGAAAAACGTTCTAAGCCACAACCATGTCGAAATTGAGTTAAGAACAAAACTGGTCACGTGATTCATATTAAAGGAATGAGAAAAATGGTAGCCCTACTGTCACTCTTTAAATGACATTATGACGTGTCAGCCAACCCACATGTATGGAATATACTAATATTTATTAAACTTTAAACACGAATTCCTTAAAATGTGATGTTTGTGGCTTGGAACGTTTTTCAGGAACTACATCCAATTATTAGTGATGACAGGAGCATACTAGATAATATACAAATTACAAATGTCAAAATAGAGCATGCGCAGCCTAAGTCTAAGAAAAACACAATAAAAATTAAAATCTATATAATATTACGACTTACGAGTACTTGCATAAACGAAATCTTATATAATCTATAATACCGTATTTTGTGATACGATATAGCAAGGCGTAAAATTCTTTTGTCTTTTCTTCGTAGGTACTGAGTACCTAATCTATCTATCTATTTATATATATAAAAATGAATTGCTGTTCGTTAGTCTCGCTAAAACTCGAGAACGGCTGGACTGATTTGGCTAATTTTGGTCTTGAATTATTTGTGGAAGTCCAGGGAAGGTTTAAAAGGTGAATACATATGAAAATGTTCGGAATTTAAAAAAACACACACACATTATGTTTTTCCTTTGATGTGTCCCCCGTCATTCAGAAATCAAATTGAAAGAATAGTCTAAATTTCTCAGGAGGTAAAAAACCAAACTTAATTTTAGCTACCTATAGTTGGTAGATTAACTTCAGTTGTTAACCATGATGGCAATACAACGTTTGTTGGGTCAGCTAGTCTACAATAAAAAAGTAACATTGACATGCAAGGACTAGCGCCTTTGAAGCGCCAACTAGCGCCATGTATGTTCCAAATTCTTCGTAACAATACAAGCAAGTTTGAAGTAGGCCAACGGAAGGCTGGAGGGATATAAATTTATCCGAGTACTTAGGGTCCAGATAACCTTGGGCTGCCATAATCTGTAGTATTTGCTTTCCTAGATAAATCGATATTCGATATATCGTGGCATTAGTCGTGTCGAAACGATGATAAAACAAACGAAAAATTTTTCGAAATCATAAGTAAACACATATCTCATCTCACCATCTAAGTTATATTAAGCCTAAAACCATTATAATGACATATTATTATCACAACTTGGAGAGAGGCACTGCATACAAAGTGTTTACATATTTTTAAGTAGGATCAGATTTCAAATAATAATAAAAAATACAAATTGGGTGTTAATCGTTTCGAAATGAACGTATTCGTCAAAAAAAAAACGCGAGAAATTGTACCCGTATAAAATTTTAAGATTTAATATTTATTATAAACCGTTTCCTTTTTAATATCAAGCTATAAACATTTTTATATATTTCCATTAACCTTTGTAACATTGCTCTTAAAATGAAATATAACATTTTTAATTAACTCCTTTGAGAACAGTTTTATCTCTATTTAGCATCAAATGTATCAATTATATGTTCAAAGATTATTTTTAGAGAGAAGAAGTGATGACAGGAGTAAAATGTTCACCTGACACTAAGAGATATACCCTGCCCATTACAATGCACTGGCCAGGATTTATGTTATGTAAAATTTCATTTGTTATTTTATATCGTAATATGAACTAGTTCCCACTCGTTCCCGTTTTTACCAGTTTGAATTAGAAACGTGACTGTTGTGCGAATAATTATTGAAGCAGATTAAAGAATGACATGGTAATAGATTTGAAAAAATCTAGGCAATTGTATGAGTTTGAAGCAATGACAAGTCATACACGAATATTATCTGAACTAAAAAAGTTAATCTGAATTATTCTTCTTCAAATAAATGAGCTCCTTAATTGCTTAGTATTGTAGTAGTTACATACAATGAGTTATTTGTGAATCTTCGGAATAACAGCTGCAGTCAGCATTTTTTTATCTAGATTCAGCAGTGGTAATTACAATATTACATTGATAATTATGCTAAGTTACAAAGGTCTTATTACTAAATGCATTACCTTTTAAGGTGCATACCGCATTCTGTGAAATACTTATATAAAAAACAACCATTCTATGATGTAATGAAATTAGGAAATAAACAAAATCTACAAAACAAGATATAGGTAGTTACATAACAAATCAAAAATACATATTATTATCATTCAATCATGCATAGTAATTAATGTGTAATTCACAACCTACATCTCTATATTTGCTTTTATATTAAAGAATGGCTATTTGTTGCCCTATTGGAATTTTAATCAATATGTTATAACCTCATTTCCAATAATCAGACGATGCAATAATTGAAATTGTTCCAGCGGGGAATAACTTTGCTCGTTAGAAACATATTGATTACTCTCGACCAAACAAAAAAGCAAATCTTTGTTCTTGGTAATGGGAATGCTTTATAGATAGACCACTTCGTTAGAGCTTTAGGTCTTAATAATAGTTAGTTATTGAGGACAGATGAAATGATTATTTCTTTGATTTGTATATTATTTAATCAAAACAAATCTTATAACTATACTTACAATACTACGACTACATAAAATTAAAACTATCATTACGTGGAAGCGTACCAAGAATACTGGCAGCATTACCCCGTTGGATAGCAAGGCTGATCCGTTGACCGAAATAGCTGCCAGATTTTGATTTGATTGATTTTGTATTGGAATAATACAGTGCCAACCTCGTCATGCTACATTCATTTAATTTTAGTTTTAAATTAATTAAAATGCGTGTAATTATAACTAAATGTTTGTGTTGATTATTTGATAAAACTAACATTATTTATTTATTAGTCACCCGTGATCACTTTTTATTGAAAAGTGAACATAACGTCGGGTTAAAACGCCGAGGGTAAAACACCGCAAACATGGCAAGTGGTGCTGTTCTTCAAAAAGCCACTGCTTCTGAGCCATGTATATACGCTCGTGCGCAGGGGTGACGACTTCCAGCCTCCCGAACAAGCCGTATTCCGAAAAGGCTTCAGCACTATAAACCATATAGAGGAGTATTACCAGCCACTATGCGACGTGGACCACGGCGTTCGTGGACTATGAGAAAACATTTGATTCGATCGAGACCTGGCCGTTGCTTTAGTCTCCAGAGTTGCCACATTGATTATAAATATATAGAAGCGTTGAAAGATGTCTTGAAGCTTCTGGACTGGAACGGTCTGGGCAGCATACGATATCGTAATCATGGCAGAGATCATGAAAGACTGAACCATGTACGTCGATGGCCTCAATACGGCTTCCCAAGGCATAGGTCTCAAAAAGAACATGGAACAAAACAATGTCCATGTCGCACCCACTCCTGTAACAATTGGGAACGGTAATCTCGAAATTGTTGAAGAGTACACGTACCATGGACAAATAATCCTGTCAGACAGGTCCAATTTCGTGAAAGAGGCCCCTTGTCGAATCCAACTCGGATGGGCAGTGTTTGGGAAGCTCCGACCGACAATCTGGTCAAGATCGCCGAAATACGTTGGATGAGGGCAGCGCAGGACCGATCTTCGTGGAGATCTTTGGGGAAGGCCTGTATCCAACAGTGGACGTCTTCCTGTGTCCAGCAGTGGCTAATGGTGATGATGACTAAAGTGTAATTTTCTTTCAATTTTTGTATGTTCATATAAAGATTTTCCACAAAAATCTAAGTGGATGAAAATCACATTCATATATTCGTTGAAAAATGTGTACATGTGAAGTTTTAAATTGTAAAATAAAGTGTTTAAAAATTAATTCATTTCTTCACAACATCCCACAAAAAGCAGAGTCGCACAATAATGGTAATAGTCCAACCCTTAAAGCCTGTAAGTAAAGTAGGCTTTGACAACTTGAATTAGGCTGACGTCATTAGGAAGTCACAAGGATGTAAAGAACTAGGCTGACCTACTAATTCATAAGTCCCTGCCTACCTTTGATCTCTGCTCTGCTAATTCCATTTATTATACTGAAATATCTTCTGATCCTCTTGTGTAACGCTAAAATCTGACGCTTTACGGCCCGAACTCCGTATAAAAGATTTTAAAGCTATCTCTTCTATTATCTATGAATTAATGTTCTAATTCTAAACACAATTCTTTATCTGTCACATAACATAACATCTATCACAGATAAAAAATAAAATTATTATCCCACTGATCTAGGGATTAAGCGCATTCAAACAAAAACACTTCAGCATTATAGGTATTATTGGTACAGATAAAGTCATTTGAGCTAAAGCTCTTTTAGATCAAAAAAGAAAAATAATCATTGCACCCTTGAATAGACAAACCGTTGTTGATTGAAATTAGAAACTATTACTATTATAAGCAGGTGTGCATATGATATAGGCAATTAGCAGTGCCTAACTCGTTATTAACCTAAATCAATATAGCATTAGTGTTAAAGTCAAGTAAGTTGCATTTGGTGCCGTTATTTTATTACTAAACTTCTATCCAACACCCACCCATAAAATTGCCTTGCGTTAGATACTAAACACCTACGGTGAGCAATCATTGCTTAGCCCAAAGCTCAACTACGACTAGTTAGATTCACAGTGCCTACCTCGCTAGAAAACCAATGCACGCAGGGGCGTAGTTAGGCACATTTCTATTATAAGAATAATTTATAAAGTATCATAGCACAATTGTATCTTATTATCTTTTAAAGAGAATTAAAACGCATGTAATTGTAGATGTGTTTTTACATTAGCTTTTGCGTTAAAGTTACATTTTATTATTATTTTAGCTATACCTGACGTCCCTCCGAAAAACGTACTCTGAAAAAGTGATGAAACGCTGGGTGGCTTAAATAAAAATAAAAATGTAACAAAAAAGCTAAAACTAGTGTAAAAAAAGATTGTGTGGTTTTATGAAACCACGGTAAAAGTGAAACTTTTTTCACATTATAGACATTTAACTAAAAATAGCGTGGTGCACTGGCACAAATGAGTAATAGTCTATACACTACACGGTCAGCTGCTGCGAACTATAGGCGCCGCCCGACCGTCACGCGACATGCAACACACAGACGAAAAATTTTGAGACGATGTAATAAAAGTTTCACTTTAAAACACAGTTACAAATGCACGCGTTATAATATACATCCTTTAAAAATCCTTATTATCAATCTAACTTTATCCTTTATTTCATAAACGTATATTGTTCAATAAGAACCAGTGTTCGAAGGTTATGTGCTTATTGAAAAATATATTGGGCTTTCATAAGTGAAATATTCTCGTATCTGTTCAACATTTAAAGAATCCAGCTTGAACTTTGTGACTCGTTAAAATATTTTCATGAAATAAAACCTTGCTATATTTGAAATTCCGACAGCGCTATTATCTATGAAAATTCTGAACGCCATTTTTCTTTCTAGTCAGATAAAAATATGGATTATCATTCAATTTAAAATAGATCTTTATGTGAATTTCTTGTTGTATTAATTTCCGGTTAGTAAAGTTTCTACCTGTGATAATTAAGGTATTTAACTAGTTAGAGTAAACTTATCAAATTGTAATACGTACGTAATGTACAAATGTGTACAAATTTTGCTGCAATGTTTGAGTAGGTATTATCACGTTTGGAATTAAACTTACATTTGCATCATCTTTTTGATTCTTTTACTGTACTTACTGGTTTTCGCCTCTGACTGCTACTTGCAGGACCGCGTGAATATATTTCATTAAGTTTTCTTAAAATATTTATGTCTGTAGACGCCCGGTATCGTGAAACCATCATCTTAGAGGCTTTGAGGGTCTAATGCTCTGCAATGTGTTAGCTGGAATACTTTAAAAAAATATATGTAAGGGACTAATACGTAATCTCCAATCTGAACGTTTAAAAAAATTGTGAAACGAAAAATACCATGTAATAAAAATTACTCAAATGAAACTGTCTTCAAACTGAATTTGCTACTCCTTCTAAACTACTTGTGATATTTTTATCGCTCTAACAAGAGAGAATAGTTATTTTATTTTTCTAAAAAGTGAACGTTTTAAAAGTTATAAAAATAATATATAATTATGATATAAGGGACTTTATACTATATTCACTAGAAACGGCCGTCCGCGGGTCCGTGTGTGGGCGACGTGACGCAGTGTGCCGCTGACTTTCACATGAAATTATATTTGCGTGGGGTTGCTGTGTATAATACCAACACGAGCAAATAATATGCCTTATATCCCCCCCCTCCCCTCCCCATACCCCTCTTATATTTATATATTATATATGTATGTATACATATCTATGTATTTATTTACCTTAGTTTATAAGTTAGTTTAAGTTCTAGTCATTAGTCTTAAGTTAGGTTAGGTGATAGGTTACGATTAATATTACGTTATATCAATAGCAAATAGCCAGGTTTTCCCAGTTTCCTGGATTCCCCCTCCCCCACAAACCTCATGTATTAGTTTTTTTAAGCATAATAAAGTTTAATCCCTCAATACGTAGATAGGGTTGTAGAAATAAGTTTTCTGATACCTACACATATAAGGCTTAATTGTAAATTGCTTTAATAAGTAGATTTAAGTAATTTAAGATCAAATATAGAAATTTGGAATTTGAATTTGATTTTTTTTTAATATGCCTTATAATGAAATACTTCACTCATACCTACATATAGTTATAAATAAAGACAACATTCCATTGAAAGACCTTCATAAAAAAATCATTTATTTCCCAAAATGTCTAATATGGGTTAGATTATATCTAGTTTTGATATTTACAAAATTAATCCTTTAAATATATTTCTCTATAGAAAAAATCTCCACAGTAGAAATTTATTTCATGATAAAATGTAGCATGGTAGAATTATTCCCTAATATGCTAAAACTTACGGAAAATAAATAATTTCTGAACTACACTACTTAATTCTGGGTTTTGCGTACCGGTGCTGTTTTACCAGATAATGTAGTAGAACGGGTTACGACGGGGTAACAAGGGCTTCTTAAGCTACATCTATAGATAATACTTAAAAATTTTCGCTATCAAGGGATAACAAAGTGTGGCACAGGAAATTTAATCTCAATCAAGTAATGTGTGCCAAAGAATTTTTTACAAAATAAACTAGTTAAAACCATCGTACGACAACGAAACTTAAATATCAGTTGTATTCTTATATTAAAATGAGGTAAAGTTTGTGAGATTGAAGGGGGTATCTCTGGAGGAAATCAGCAGACTTTAAATATTCTGTTATCAATAGAAAGCCACATTATTAGTTAGTTATATATATTACCCATTATAGGTTGATTTGATATGAACCTTTGTAGATATGCTATTTTTAGGTGAAGCCAAACACATCATCGAGTAATAAATAATTATTGGTTACATTTTGGATATGCTGCTTATAAATTCTAAAGTTCATTTACAATTACAAAACTTATTAATATTTACATATATATCTAAAACTATCACCATTTGCTTTCCGTTTTCACTAATAAATTGAAATTGTACTATGGCCAGCAAGTGTACATCTCATTAAAATAAATAAAATAAGTTCAACGATCATTTATTTGCTTACGATGTGCTTTTTATATCAATTTAATTGTTATAATATACGATTTTATGCGACAAAACATGAGAGGTTTTTATTTTTAGGCCCTAGTAGAACATACCTTCGTGCGCATGCAATCTAAATAAATATAGCCTTTATTAATGAGAACTAGAGAAGTAAAAAAAAAAACTCTTATCCTCTAAATCCAACGAGTCCTGCCTGTTTCTGGTCGCCAGTATGGTCCCACTGTCTCCTTTATTTCGTCTTCCCTTACCTGGTTGTCTACTTCTACTTTTAGTTGAGTTTCTAGAATTCCAGTTTGTAACAATTTTACTTCACTTTTCATCCTAAGTTCTCAAAGTGTAGCCTGTCAATTTCCATTTTAAATGAACTGCTTACTTAAGTGTCTTTTAATTTATTAAAACTTTCGTGAGTGATTATTAAATTATTTATTAAAACGGCTTTACTCAAGAGGTGGGACGTTATCGCGAACCTACCACACTCACCCTGATGAAGGACTTCCGAATGGTGCGAAATTAGTCGGTACCGACATAAACGTGAGTAAAGCCGTATTAATAAATAATTTAAGTGTCTATCGTATTGAGATACAATTAAAGTTTAACCCAGAATTACTATCAACAAACAGTGATACTGTTGTTTTGTTGTTGGTGATAGGGCGAAGAGATTAAAACAATTATGAACTTGATGTAAATACTTATTGTGAAGAACACTCACACACAGCACTGACTATAATCAAATCAAATCAAATCAAATCATTTAATTGCATAGATTGAGTGGGTACATTGGTGTTACATTATAATCATAGGTGCTAACAATCTGCCGGGTAGGCATGCAAAAATAATATTTTACAATTCTTACTCTAAGTTTACCGTGAAAAACATACAACATTAAAACCAAATTATTCATAAAAGTCTATCCACCATAATATTATAAAAATGTGAAAAATAAAAATTTGCTAACTAAAAATGTTAATTTGAAATATCTGAATTAACTTATTCTAATGACTATACATTCATGTCTGTTAAATATTCTTTAACTGAATAATATTTCTTCGTCATTAAAAATTCCTTAATTTTATTTTTAAAAGAGTTAATATTTAAGTTTATACAATATAAAATACAAAAGTAACCCGGGCGCGCGTGGTATCGCGCGTGGGCGATAATTGACAACTGACGCCTCGAATATTCGTTGATGCGGGGCGGCTTCATATTAAAAATTCTAATTTTAAATACAATTTTTTTCTATCTATGGTTTTTGTGTAATGTTGTAAGTTTAACAAATCAGATTCACTCGCCTTTGACGCTAGACAATTTTGTTTCATAATTCAATACAGTGTGCGATGAGAGAGTTCACGTACCGAAGTTTTAAACTTCAGTAGTAAATTGCACTGGCACTTCAACCTTTCAACGCAGAGTTATTATGGTTAAAACGCTAGTAGATTTCTTGTACCAAAACTGTTAAACAGTATTTTTTTTATGAAAATAAGGGACGGGACGAGCAGGACGTTCAGCTCAGATGGTAATTGAAACGCCTTATCAATAATAATACAGTACCGCTCAGGATTCTTGAAAAACCCAAAAATTCTGAGCGGCACTACAATTGCGGTCGTCACCTTGAGACATAAGATTTTAAGTCTCATTTGCCCAGTAATTTCACTAGCTACCGCGCCCTTCAGTCCGAAACACAGTAATGTTTACACATTACTGCTTCACGGCAGAAATAGGCGCCGTTGTGGTACCTATAATCTAGCCGGCTTCCTGTGCAAAGGAGTCCACTGGTAGTGGTACAATATGCCTAGGCATATCAGAAATAAGCTCAATACTAAAAGTACAAAAGAAACACTCGTTTTTCCTACTAATATTATAAATGTGAAAGTTTGTATGTCTGGATGTATGTTTGAACTTCTTTAAAGCAAAAACTACTGAATGGATTTTGATGAAACTTTACAATAATATAGCTTACACACCAGAATAATATATAGGCTATAATTTATAAAAATATTGTGTGAAGTATCTATACATATAAATAAAAATTGGATATTATGAATAATATACACATACACCAAAATAACATTTTTTACAATTTTTGTCTGTCTTTCTGTCAGTCTGTCTGTTTGTTCCGGCTAATCTCTGAAATGGCTGGACTGATTTTGACGGGGCTTTTATTGGCAGGTAGCTGATGTAATAAGGAGTAACTTAGGCTACGTTTATTTTAGAAAAATAAAGTAATGTTGCAATGTCCAAGAAACGGTCTAACTAGAAAAATAATTTATATGGCAAAACAACGTTTGCCGGGTCAGCTAGTTTGCTAATAATTCGAAAGGAAATCCGGAGGCCATTTTAATGTCTATATAACTATGGCAACTGTTTCTTTGCTAACAAGCTGCTATGCAGTATGGCGGAGGTCTGTATTGTGTATATGGAGTGAATAAAGACTTTTTATTATTATTATTCACTAGCGGTCCAATTAAAATATATCAATTACTGTAGCATAGTATTGTAACGCGTGGGTCCTCCCTCACACGCGGGATCTTTGTACAATTAAACATTCTTCTTCTTTTAATACGTATATCCTTTTACTATCTTTTTTATAATTATATATTATGTAATCATAACTTTAATAAATATAAAATATAAGCCAAAGGCTGACCGTTCCTACTTTACTTCATTGTCTAATCTATTCTTATTCAATTATTTTCTTCCTCGCGTCACTGGAATCTCTTTTTAAATTATATTTTAACCCCCTTATTCATAATAGTCTGCTAACTTAAAGCATTGCTGATTCTCACTCTGTCTTCTTCTATTGACCTAAGTCAGAATGAGAAAAAACACTACTTAGCGGCTGTTGCGTTATGAATAAGGGGGTTAATATTTACGGTGAACCATAGAACAATGAGTTCTTATATGCGGATCAGAACTCCTTGTATTGAAAGTTATAGAAAAAGATGATTTTAATAATATCTCTCACAATATGAATATCCTAATCCTAACGATACATTATTAATCTGGCTATCACAATATGGCGTATCAATTACCATCAGGTGAACATCCTGCTCGTCTCTCTTATTGTTATTAAATTAAAAAAAAAACACACAGACAATAGAAAATGCCAATCAATCTGGTAATTGAAATTATTTGTGAATTTAATTGAAAATAGAACTTCTAATACCATTCCTTGCTCATTCTTCGAAAATGACATATTTCAAGTGTAAAATAATTTACCTGCGAAATATATATATTTATTTTGGTTTAAATAGCGTTCAATATTACTAACTCACTAAGAGTAATAATAATAGTTATATTGGTTGATAATATTATTTCTAATCACGCATCGTTCATAAATATTGGTTACAAATTTAATTTTTTTAATTAATCTCACAAGTGAGGTATATGACTTGAAAAATAACATACTGTTTCGATTTGCAAGAGCGACATCTCAGTCAATTTCTTAATATGCAATGCCCATGTGTATGTATGTTAGTGAGCTTCCGCTAACGGCTGGACCAATTTTTAAAATTTAAGACGTGTGTACAGGACAACGTCTGTCGGGTCCGCTAGTTATAATATATAGCTGACCCGGCAAACGTTGTTTTGCCATATAAAGTATAATTCACGCGATAGTTTTATAAGTAATAAAATATTGCCTATATTATAGCCTGTACATCTTTTGTTCTATTGTCAATAGTTTTTGCAGCACACGCAAAAATAAGTTTTCGATTTTACACCTTGTGTTACAAAATAGCAATTTTATTACGGATCCCTAATTTTGAAAAAAAAGCCAGCCTATAGCCTTCCTCGATAAATGGATTACCCAACACTGAAAGAATCATTCAAATCGGACCAGTAGTACCAGAGATTAGCGCGTTCAAACAAACAAACAAACACTGCAGCTTTATAATATTAGTATAGATAGATATGCAGTTCCTGACAAGTGAAATGTTTACATCATAGACAGTAACTGCACTGAAAACGTCGAAAAATTTAGGCGGACTGTTGACAAAGTGGAATACAACCCGCGAATGTAAGACGTAGCTTGTCACGCACACTCAAGTAATAAACCTGGCCTGTTTTTATCGGTTGTCTAACAGCAAGAGACTCTATCTAGACATATAAATTATCTAAGTTGAAATGATATAAAGTAAGCAAGAAAAATTGCGAATGATCTACTCGGGTGTACTGACTCGCAGGCATCTCCTGAATACAAATTACTTCCTCATAGAAAGCGCTAGCATTCTTTCTGATGAACTGTATAAAGGTCTACATCGTCCTAAATAGCAATGTTGTTGGTGGTACAGAGAGGAATGTAAGTCAAATTTTATCCCAATATTAAGATATATATCCGAGTTTCAAATTCCACACGGACATCATGAGAAGCTAGTTATCTTCAATTCATTTATATTATCTGCTCCCAGTACTGCGAATCCTACTAATATTATAAATGTGAAAGTTTGTATGTCTGGATGTATGTTTGAACTTCTTTAACGCAAAATCTACTGAATAGATTTTGATGAAACTTTACAATAATATAGCTTACACACCAGAATAACAAATAGGCTATAATTTATAAAACTATAGTGTGAATTATAGAAAATATAAAAGAAGTGTGATTGTTACTAATGAATACAACTAGCGCCATCTCTTATCAACTGGCAAGCAAAAGATCAATACAATTTAAATGGCAAAACAACGTTTGCCGGGTCAGCTAGTTTTTAATAAATTGATTTTTGCAAAACACTAACTGTCTCGACAGACGTTGTTCTGTATATTTTTTTTATAAATTTGTCAATTATATTTCATAACATCAAGAACTAATTCGTAAAATATGCTCCCTGTTGTTATTATGAAATTGTTTGACAGCAGAATTGAAACCGTTCGTCAATAAATTAAAATTCGCTTCTCATAGAAAGTATGTCCATACAAAACAATTAATATTGGAAATAAAACTAATTGTGGGTCCTAAATCGAAATTAAAACTAGACTATCTCTCAAGTTGGACTAAGGTGCACTCCATGAAGTAATCACAATACTAGAAACAAACATCAGGACACTGGATTTATATATATAAGTATTTATATATATAAGCTACTATAGAGTAATAGTAGTTTCTTGTCAACATACCCTAAACACTAGCAAAGCTCCGTGATTTTAAATGAATACCAATCAGGTTCAACCTTTATAGCGCTTGTCGATTCTTATAAACAGGGTGCTAAAAACTACCTATAAAGCCGAAAGGAGGTAAAATGGGGCCTTCTAACGAGTCCATTAAGAATACTTAAGAACTCAAAAACAAAAAATATTGATTTATCCACTAGTGTAACTGTAATCTACGCAGAATGTACCTACATTTCTACCTAATTCGAGGAACGACAAAAAGACCTAACCTAACGAAACAACCTAAACGAACACTTACTTTTTCATAATAAACGTCAAATTTACAAAAACAGCTCAAAGTGTGCTCCGCCTTGCTCAATACACAACCTCGCTCGTAGGAATATGGCTATTGTGGCATTTCGCACCATCGTCGGTGTTATTGATGCGAAAACCGATCCAACATGCTGCTCCATTTCGGCATCCGTTGGGTAATCGGAGAAATACTTTCCGTCCTTCACTTCATTTATTCCAACCTTACATTTTTTGAAGCCAGTACTTGAGTATAATGACATCCTTGTATTGAGGTGGCAAACATTTATGAATGAAAAATAGAAAAACTATTAAAGTAGACAATTATTAGGTAAAATACATAGGCCTTTCTGTTTAATAATCTTGGTTCCCCGACATGACAGCTTGCTAGGGTTGACAAAATTTTTGGCATTGTTAATTAATTATATTTTTACGGGGTATTTTGTAACACGTTGTAAATTGAGTCTACTAGACCAATTAAGAGCACGTGCAAAGCCAATTAATCTCAGCACAATTTCGTGAATTAATCAACACTACAATTCTTCACGGTAATTTATATGCTGCCAGTACTACGCATGCGTTCTAACTCAGGGTTGGGACCTTGTATGTTGGTCTGGGAAAAATAAAATAAGCCCCATACATTTCACTTTACTTGAGAAATGCTAGCTAAATTCAATTGTAGAATTGTTATTTTTTTTAAACAGCTTACCCGACAGACGAAATGCGTAATAAAAGTTAGTGAGTTAGAAATGAAACAAAAACGTATTTCAAATGATTTTAAAACAGGAAGTAATAAAATGATAAGGATTAATATCGTATTTGAGTAAATGGCTTTTAAGTTAGCGCTTTAATATTGCCAATTTTTAAAGTATTAAAATGGATATAGTAAGTTATCCTTATGAGATAGACACATGCCAATACGGACTTTTATGTATACCTATATAAGATACACAATTCCACAATACATTATTTTATTATTTCTTAAAGGGCGTGGACAGCGCTGTCGTTGAAAGCTCCCAGGCGTCCTACTATTTTTCCGACACCTCCAACAAATACTGTTAATGAATACAAAAATGTATTTAAAAACTTAACAAAAAGTATATACGAATGCTTTAAACTTCCTCGAGAACCGAGAACCACGCTATCCATTGGTGAAATCAGCATGAAAATCGGTGCAATCGTTTTTGAGTTTATCGCGAACAGGCAGACAAAGACGTTTAGCTGCTGTCAAGTAACTCGTGCTGCCAATTACAATGCATTACTAAGAATTCAAGAGGATACTGGGCGTCATAAATAGAGCACGGCAGTACCTACTTCAAGCCGGCGCACTTTCTAGCGCTCTACAAAGCGCAGGTCCGGCCACATATGGAGTATTGCTGTTGTCTATGGTCTGGCGCACCCCAGTATCAGCTCGATCCATTTGACCGCGTGCAACGCAGAGCAGCTCGAATTGTCGGGAACCCAGTACTGTGTGAACGGTTAGATCACTTGGCGTTGCGTAGAGATGTCGCTTCATTGTGTATCTTCTACCGCATTTATCATGGGGAGTGTCCCGAGGAGCTGTTTTACCTGATTCCTGCCGCCGAATTCCACCTTCGCACTACACGCCACAAATTAGGATACCATCCCCAAAATCTGAATGTGTGGCGTTCCTAGACAGTACGGTTTTCAGGGAGCTTTCTTCCACTTACTAGAAATCTTTGGAATGAGCTTCGTTGTTGGGTTGTTTCCGGGTCGATACGACAAGGGTATTAAAGGCGGGCAGTGCTCCTGTGATTCCTCTGCTGTTACAAGAGAATGTGGTTGGCGGTGATCACTTAACACCAGGTGACCCGTACGCTCGTTTGTCCAAATCTTGAAAACCATTAATAAATTTAAAACCAATATTATTTCCATGAAATCTACACCATTAAAATAACACTTTCATAGTTGTTCAATCAAATTCAAATTCAAATTCAAATATTTTTATTCAAAATAGGATGTGACATCACTTATTGAAAGTCAAAAACTACCACCCATTCCAAAATGAATGCCTCAGACCTGAAAAGAATGGGCGCAACAAACTCAGCGGGCTTTTTTTTGCATCGAATAAATATGTTTACAAAGTAATATTGTACAATTAAACTTATTATTTAATAGCCTGAGGGCGGTCACTCCATTCCCAATCTGTGGTATCATTAAGAAAGTCATTTATGTTATAGTAACCTTTACCACACAAACGTTTTTTAACAATTCTTTTGAACAACGTTATACTTTTGTTTTGAACATTTTCTGGGATCTTGTTGTAAAAGCATATACATCGCCCCACAAAAGACTTACTAACTCGACTTAACAAGACGGGGAAATATAGTATTATAATCAATATAGATTGTTGTTGCTGATTCATTAGTGTGTATAAAATTTCGACGAAAAAGCTCAGCAATCGCTAATCTAACGCGCACCATCCCTTTTTGTTGAGCCAGAAACTCCCGGCCTACAGAATGCTACAGTTGGTATTTTTCAGTACGCATTATTCAGTCACAGTAACCGCAAGCCAGTGAACGGTCGCCACCGGTACGTAATACACGTTCGTGATGCCGTCAATTCTACAGCTTCGTAAACACCAACCCGGTATGTGAACCATTTAACTATATATTAGTTACGAAGGCATCACTAAAAATTATATCATGTGTCGCATTTATTTTTTACATGTGTTAATTAGCTATCAAATTTTTATCTGTCATTTCCTTAGGTGTTCTTAATGTTTACGTTTTACTCTCGTTGCGTGCCCTTCAGCTTAATACTTGACACAATAGGGTGTATCTCATTATGTATTTATTCTGGTTTGATTTGTGTAAAACAATTTTTGCAATACAATTTCTAAGTAAATTTGCGGATTTTATTTTTAAATTACTTTAGATTATATCATTACTAGCTGACCCGACAGACGTTTTTCTGTAGATAATAATAAAAAAAATACTGTTTTATAGGAATTTGTCAATAATATTTCAAAACATCAAGAATTATTTCGTAAAAATGCTCCCTGTTGTTATAATGAAATTGTTTCACAGCGGAACTGTCAAACCGTGCGTCACTTAATTCTCTCACAGAAAATATGTCCATACAAAACAAATGTTGAAATTAAAAATAATTATGGGTCCCAAATCGAAATAAAAACTATCCTATCTCTCAAGTTGGACTAAACTGCACTCCATGAAGTCCCATTAAAATCCGTTCATTAGTTTAGGAGTCCATCGCGGACAAACAACGTGTCACATAATTTATATATATTAGATAGATACACTTAGATTTTCCATGAATTCAAATAAGTTTTCTATTGTCTTAACACTTAAAATCATTTCGTTATTTTAAGTAATTTCCCTAGTTACCGTAGTACAGTTCAGATAGTTACCGAGATATAGAAATGATTTTCTTCTAAAGAAGTCAAAACTATAGTTTGATATCTATTAACTAAGATAGGTTACATATTATACGCCTTTATACTCTTCTTCGAATTATTTTAAGAGTTAAAGAGTTGAAATTTTCACTAATACAGAACTAGCGAGCTTATTACTGTATAGCTGATCAACAGGTCAACACTACCTCATTAGTTAGCTTAAATAAATTAGTTACTTTTCGTTTGTTTTTTTTCGGTTGTTTTACGTTCATGGTTTTGTAAAACAATGTACCCAGACCAAAACATGATAGTTTTATAAATTCAAATATTTTTATTCAAAATAGGATGTGACATCACTTATTGAAAGTCAAAAAAACTACCACCCATTCCAAAACGAATGCCTCAGGCCTGAGAAGAACGGGCGCAACAAACTCAGCGGGGGTTTTTTTTTCATCAAAAAATATATTTTCGAAGTAACATTGTACAATTAAACTTATTATTTAATAGCCTAAGGGCGGTCGCTCCATTCCCAATTTATGGTATCATTAAGAAAGCTATTTATGTTATAGTAACCTTTACCACACAAACGTTTTTTAACAATTCTTTTGAATAACGTAATACTTTTGTTTTGAACATGTTTCTGGGGTCCTGTTGTAAAAGCATATACATCACCCCACAAAAGACTCTCTAACTCGACTTAGCCGAGTAGTAGGTATTATAAGCTTATGTCTGTTCCTGGTGTTAACATTATGCTTATGACAGTTTCTGGCAAATTCACATCTGAGCACAATACCTTTTAGCTACTCAGGAGTAAGAACACATTATGTTTATTTTTAATCATTTATGCAATGTTAAAACTTACACGTTAAATAACACATTTAAACAAACCTTGCTAGTTTCATCCAGATATTTTATCTGATAAAGGTAACTTAACGAGTAATAATTGAGATTCACCCCCGGTTTCCGAAAGGCTAGTCAACGGAATAATTAACTCATCAACTGTCGAATTTCATGTTAAATATTAATTGGGTTGATGAAAGATCGACCAATGCATTAAAAAATATGCTTAATTTATATGAAGGAAAGGCGTAATTTATCCTGATTCTTAGCTGTAATTTACGACATTTGCATAGATTTGCGTTATATCTTATATCTTTACACGAGCAATTCTTATATACATATACTAGCTGACCCAGCAAACGTTGTATTGCTGATATTAAAATCGCGATACAAAAGTAATTGTTGATCGTAGATGGGTGAAAATTTGAAGTTCTATCTATTTTTTTAATGCTAACTCATAATCAAACAAATTTAAAAAAAATGACAAAAAAATTCGTGTGGACCACGTTTAACATTTAGGGGGATGAAAAATAGACGTTGTCCGATTCTCAGACCTACCCAATATGCACTCAAAATTTCATGAGAATCGGTCAAGCCGTTTCGGAGTAGTTCAAAGTTTAACACCATGACACGAGAATTTTATATATTAGAGATATATGTATAATCTGAATCTCGGAAACGGCTCCAACGATTTTTATAAAATTTAGTATACAGGGGATTTCGGGGGCGATAAATTGATCTAGCTAGGTTTCAATTAAAAAAAAATTGTTTTATCCGTGTTTTAATGAGAAACAGCTACAATAACATTAGAATACAAAGGTAAATTTAGACACTATATACAAGACTATAATAGCTCAAGTGGGACATTGGGTGATCCGGAAAGCGGAAGACCCCGGTCCGAATCCAGATGTCCTAATAGTTTTTTTTTGTTCAAGTTTTGTATATTCTTAAAAATCCGAGCAAGTCTCGGTCGTACGGATATTGATGATAATATAAGCATTGCAGTTACGGTAAGCAGGAATTTAGCGGAGTTTCTTGCAATTGTATATATATATATATACAATTGCAAGTATATAGTCCGGGCATCTAGTTATATATATATATAACTAGATGCCCGGACAGACTCGTTCTGTCAAAAGTTAATAGTAAAAATTTAATAAATATAACGTAGGTATTTCCGAGGGATCCCGTTATTTATGTCTCAACATGCATTTTATATCTGTAATATCTTCGAAAATATTTATTTAAATAACATGCTGTATGGCCATATTGTTTTACTAGCTGACCCGGCAAACGTTGTTTCGCCATATAAAGTTTAATTCACGCGATAGTTTTATAAGTAATAAAATATTGCCTATATTATAGCCTGTACATCTTTTGTTCTATTGTCAATAGTTTTTGCAGCGCACGCAAAAATAGGCTTTCGATTTTACACCTTGTGTTAAAAAATAATTTTATTACGGGTCCCTAATTTTGAAAAAAAAAACATAGCCTATAGCCTTCCTCGATAAATGGACTACCCAACACTGAAAGAATCATTCAAATCGGACCAGTAGTACCAGAGATTAGCGCGTTCAAACAAACAAACAAACAAACACTGCAGCTTTATAATATTAGTATAGATTTTAAGTGCACATTGTATTTAAGGTACTCATTTGGATATGAATTAAGGCGTGAGTGTTGCATAAAATCGCTTCGTAAATAAGCCGTTATTTCTCGTAAAAAGTAAAGGATATAAAATGGTTATTGTGGGTATCCCTAGATGTATATCATCGCAGTCTTTTTTCTAGATCTTTTTAATGTGTACAATACTGTAGTACATTATTTTGATTTATCTTGTAGGGTTCAGCCAGCATTTGCAATGTAAGCGCAAAAAATGGGCCCGTTTAACATCACATTAGAAAGCTCTAAAATAATCAGTGTTTCTATAATATATTATGCATGTATTATATACAGGGTATCGTAGATAGGGTATTTTACTGAAAGAAGATACACAGGGTGTTCTAAATTTATGGGACATGAAGGGAAAGTACCTTAAATATCGTAGATAGGGTATTTTACTAAAAGAAGACTTTATGTTATTTTTAAAATTTAGTAATTCTGCATTCAAAGATTTTCTAAAAATTACTTGCCTCGTCTGGGACTCGAACCGACTTAAATGTAAAAAAAAACACCCCTACTTTTATGAAGCCAATCGAAAGAATGGCCAAAAACTAATAACTCTTCTTAAAGAACATAGTATTTTAAAAGAAAGGAGCAACGTAAAATGTTTGAGTAAAATTTCAAGAAAGTTATTTATTGCCGACTTCGACGTTCGAAAAGTAGAGATATTATCATTCCATAGATAGCATTGATTATTCGTAAATAAGTACCCACTTCATAATTAAAATACTTTATAGCATAGTTTTTTTTAGTTTAAAAGCGATACGAGAATGTGGGCGAGTTACAAACAGAATTGAGCCATATCATATAAAATGATAAGAAAATCAAAAGGCAACGGACTCATTAAAAGATTGGCGATTTACGTTAAACAGGAGGGATCACATTTTGAGCATTTAATTAATTAATTTAAAAAAAAAATACCAACTTAATTGACTACTTTCTCATATCTACATATCATAAAAGAAGGTGTGTTTTTTTTACATTTAAGTCGGTTCGATTCCCAGCCGAGGCAAGTAATTTTTAGAAAATATTTGAATGCAGAATTACTCACTTTTAAAAATAACATAAAGTCTTCTTTTAGTAAAATACCCTATCTACGATATTTAAGGTACTTTCCCTTCATGTCCCATAAATTTAGAACACCCTGTATATATTATAATGATATAATATCATACCATAGGGACAGACAGCGGGAAGCGACTTTGTTTTAAAAAATAAAAAAGTTTATGAGGTTTTTATGACGAAGAGCCGCCCATTACAATGCAGTGCCGCTCAGGATTCTTGAAAAACCCAAAAATTCTGAGTTACACTATAATTGCGCTCGTCACTTTGAGGCATAAGATGTTAAGTCTCATTTGCTCAGTAATTTCTCTAGCTACGGCGCCCTTCAAACTGAAACACAGTAATGCTTACACATTACTGCTTCACATGGCAGAAACAGGCGTCGTACTTAATAACTTCTTTCAATGACAGCCCTGTGCTTCCCCGAGACGTAAAAAGAATAGGGAAGTTGTAAGAGGCGACTGAAGTCTTTTCTATTGGAGAGAAAGCTGCCATATAATAAGGTCAGATTGAGCAGGACTCGTTGGCCACGCGGCTACCAGTGTTGCCTGACACATCCCGATAGTAACACATTGCCTGCTCAGATATGTAGTACTTATTGGCACTACTAGTCAGCAGAGTGTGAAACAATGCGTTGTCTATCCGTGTCTATCAAGACCCCTTACCTCGGGAACGCGTAGAGGTATCGAGTTGAAATTAAAACAATATACTCAAGTCTTTAGTCTCTTGAAGCTGTTAAAAAATCAAACTCCTATGATAACTTGACACTATGATACCAGTGGGAGGCTCCTTTGCACAGGATGCCGGCTAGATTATGGGTACCACAACGGCGCCTATTTCTGCCGTGAATCAGCATTGTATGATGTAATTTATGTGTTTCCTTCTGAAGGGCACCGTAGTGAAATTACTGGGGAAATGAGACTTGACATCTTATGTGTCAAGGTGATGAGCGCAGTTGTAGTGCCGCTCAGAATTATTGGGTTTTTCAATAATCTTAAGCGGCACTGCATTCTTATGGGCAGGTCGTATCAATTACCATCATCTGAACTTCCTGCTCGTCTCATTCCTTATTTTAATAAAAAAAAACTTTAAAGAAAGATACGGTCGTTTATGCCGCAAAAAAGCGTACTTCGACACTCTCAAGAGAATGAATATTTATAGGGTATTTTCCGTTGACCTACACTATGAAATCCAGCAAGTAATACATTTGTAATTAGATTCAATTATTATATGTTTTACGATTTATGACGAAGTATAGAAAAAAGCTTTTATAAGTGTAGGTAGGTAATAATATGTACGGAACCCTCGATAGGCGAGTCCGACTTGCACTTCTCCAGATATTTTTCATCGTATCTCTTGGATTGATCGAGATCAATCAGTTAAAACAGCAGCTGACTACAAAAAATTAGTAAATTTTAATTTAAAGTTTTATTGAAAATAAAGATTAAATTGATATAGACATTTAACTAAAAGGTTAAAAAATAATTCGGTAGTTCCTAGGTACCAGTCATGACCCCATCCCCTCCATCAATCATCTGAATGATGCCCTGATCAGACAAAAAAATTCGTTGGACGCGCGTAGCCTGCGGAATATGTAAATAGCAGTTATTATGATACAGCGCTTGACTCAATAGAAATTTCACACAGTTTTTAGTTTTTAATTTTGTTTCCTTCTACTCATATTATTTGTCTAAATTTCATTAATATTACTGTTAAGTATTGACTGTCTCTGAACTGTACGACCTACTATGCCAGCTTTCAACTTGCCCTTTGATTTGATATCACCCACATTGAAACAAATATGGAAACTGGCATTTCCGGCGGCCATCTTATATTTTAAATTTATCATATCGTATTATAAGAGTATTTTATTAATGAGAATGCATAAGCATTTGCCACCCGTTAAAGTAGTAGTGAAAAAAGAAATTACCTACTACCTACACGGCCATATTATCACTGGACCTCGCTGGAACTTAAAGCCCCCTCCCGTTCCCCTTTCACCTCCTCGCTCTCGTCCTGTTGTGTCAGTACGGTTTAATCACTGTTAGGTACATGTCGTGATATTTTCGTGCTATCACTGCTTTATTTTTTAAAGTTTACATTTTTACGTTATGACCTTTATTGTTAATAGTTCTGTTCTTCTGTGTCGCTATAATAGTTCATTGATTTTTCATCATTATAATAATAATAATCAGCATCACAACACAACACTTTTACATCCTACTAATATTATAAATGTGAGAGTTTGTATGTCTGGATGTATGTTTGAACTTCTATAACGCAAAATCTACTGAATCGATTTTGATGAAACTTTACAATAATATAGCTTACACATCAGAATAACAAATAGCCTATAATTTATAAAACTATAGTGTGAATTATACAAAATATAAAAGAAGTGTGATTGTTACTAATGAATACACCTAGCGCCATCTCTTATCAACTAGCAAGCAAAAGATCAATACAATTTAATTTATATGGCAAAACAACGTTTGCCGGGTCAGCTAGTTACTCAATAATACTGACAAAATAAACCTTGTTCCTATATTAATAATAATATCATAGTTATGCTTGTTTTGCACACCGTAAAACCGGGTCTGCTGCGCCAATGTTTTAACAAAACATGTTAGCAAATCAGTTTGTCCGCTGCACCTGTTTTTGTTTATGTTTTCGTTTCATTTCAAAAATGAGTTCCGAAGAAGTGCATCCAGCTTTTTGCATTTATTTTTATGATCCACCAATGTATCTAACATCCCAAAGAACCGTTCTTTCTGTAATCAGTTGTATAAAAAACAATTCTTTATTCCACTCCATCACAAACAAACCAAATAATTATCGCTAGCTATGGATGATAAGTACGTACTTCATTCAGTGAACGCTAACAAATAGTTATGCGTTAATTGCCCTCCCCGCAGGCGAACGCGGGTGATTATATCCATTTCTCGCGGTAAACATGTTAAGATGTTTTATTTAACTGTTAAACCACGCCCCTAATCTGTCTACAAAACATGTTTTTGTGGTAACAAACACGAAACACGGCGCAGCAGACGCGGCTTAACAAAGCGACGATGTAACGTCATTGAACAGAGATAACGTAACCACTTTGTTTGCGGCCATATTGGATTTTAATCTATTCTACTAATCAAGAACTTTTATTTGATACCCACATTGAAGTGGTTTTGAAGACAAAAATGAACCTGGCATTTTTTGGCGGCCATGTTGATAGCCTGATTGATGGTTATAATAATGTTGATGGAACTGGGCAATAAAACATACCCCGGCCCATAAAGCAAATAAATCTTATAAGCACCCTTTTTGTTTCAATCACGACTCTTAACAACAACGGAAACACACCGCCAATATCCGATTTCCGTTCGAACAGAAAACTGTTCGGTAAAGTCTGTTTAATGTTCCACCATCGTGCTTGAGTTAGCTCCGGTGCTGATCATACCTGTACGCTCCTTTATCCTCCTATTCCCTAAAAAACGACAGTTACCTCAGAAAGATAACTGAAGCATGACAATGCATTATTTATCACATATTCAAGGAAGCTTGAAATGGTTAAATAATATGTTTACCGGCTTCATGTAGAATAATATGGAATATATAATAAAATATTATATTCCCAAGAGGAAAGAGATAACGACATCACTTCAATCGATTGTCGATTTACTCTCAAACACATTAACGTGACAACATGTGCCCTGCTATGTGAAACAGATTTTAGTTTTAAACTGTGTTGAAGACTGTTTACTATTAAAAAAATTATGACAGTGAGGCGAGCAGTACGTTCAGATGATGGTAATTGATATGCCCCACCCATTACAATGCAGTGCCGCTCGGGGTTCTTCGAAAACCCAAAAATTCTGAGCGGCACTACAATTCACTAGCTACCGTGCCGTAAACACAATAATGCTTACAGATTACTGCTTCACGGCGAAAAATGCTCCATTGTGGTACCGACAATCTATCGGCAACCTGTGCAAAGAAGCCTCCCTGGTAACCTTAGTCGCCTCTTACGACTCTGTCGGGCCTGGGACTTCCCTATTATTTTTATGCCCCAGACAGAGCGAAGATATTGAAATTTTATATTTTTTGAGTATATGCCAATTTTTTACATGTAAGTTAATACAGTTACTACAATAATACATAATTTAAGCATTTTTGGAGAGGACCATTGTATTCTGAATTATCAAGATGCACTATCGTAACGACAATTCACTATAAAAATCAAAGTGATCCACATATCACAGACAATTTGAAAGGAATATTTGTGGAATTTGGAACCTGATAGGTGAAAAGTAGAATTCTGTTATATAAACGGGTTTGTAGAAAAATTCCTTTTGAAAATCATAGATTTAAATTTGTATTGCGACTAAATTGTCCTTGTTGTAATATTGTCCCTTACGACTTTTATCAAATGATCTGGTAAAGATCGGTGGAATACGTTGGATGAGGGCAGCGCAGGATCGATCGTCGTGGAGATCTTTAAGGGAGGCCTTTGTCCAGTAGTGGTTGTCTTCCGGCTGATGATGACGATGATAAAAGATAAAGATAAAATGGTTAAGGTAGGTAGGTCCCTACCGTCGATAAATTTGAGTCTTTGAAGTTTGCCTAAGGTACCTCACATAACATTTTTTTTATGTAAATACGGGACGAGACGAGCAGGACGTTCAGCTGATGATAATTGATACGCCCTGCCCATTACAATGCAGTGCCATTCAGGATTCTTGAAAATCCCAAAAATTCTGAGCGGCACTACAAGTGCGCCTGTCACCTTGCGACATGAGATGTTAAGTCTCATTTGCCCAGTAATTTCATTAGCTACGACGGCCTTCAGACCGAAACACAATAATGTTTACACATTACTGCTTCACAGCAGAAATAGGCGCCGTTGTGGTACCCATAATCTAGCCGGCATCCTGTGCAAAGGAGCCTCCCACTGGTATTTTAACACATTTTAACACATGTGTAATTATAGCAAGTAAAGAACTTTTACTTGCAACAATATGTAACTATGAGAGACGCAAATCCATTTCATCTTTTTGCAAATGCATCCGAGTGCCCGCAAAATTAATCCTGTAAAAGATATTGTAGTTCCATTTAATGTTTTGCTCGTACTCGAGAGCTCCGGCGAGCGTGCTGCGTTAGACAGGAATTATGTTAGACAATAAAACATTTTATGAATTAAAAATCATATTTACTCTTGTGTAATAATTTACTTTTATATTTAATACTTTTTGCAATCGATATTACGATGCATCCTACTAATATTATAAATGTGAAAGTTTGTATGTCTGGATGTATGTTTGAACTTCTTTAACGCAAAATCTACTGAATAGATTTTGATGAAACTTTACAATAATGTAGCTTACACACCAGAATAACAAATAGGCTATAATTTATAAAATTATAGTGTGAATTATACAAAATATAAAAGAAGTGTGATTGTTACTAATGAATACAACTAGCGCCATCTCTTATCAACTAGCAAAGAGAAGATCAATACAATTTATATGGCAAAACAACGTTTGCCGGGTCAGCTAGTCACTTATACTCGTAACATTGATTTGGCAGTATGTAAATATATATTTCACAAAAATGATATGTTTGGGATCATATAACGATACCGTTGCTGGTGAAGCTGTTAGAAGTGATTGGAAAAACTTAGGGAAACTATATGCAAGGTTATGGAATTGAATAAAGAAATACAAGTAATCTAATATATAAAATTCTCATGTCGCGGTGTTTGTAGTTAAACTCCTTCGAAACGGCCTGACCGATTCTCATGAAATTTTGAGTGCATATTGGCTAGGTCTGAGAATCGGACAACATCTATTTTTCATCCTCCTAAATGTTAAGGGTGGTCCACGCCAATTTTTTTTTTATTAATTTTTTTGATATATTTTTTTTAAATTTGTTGATACTTTTGTACAGTTACTTTTGTATCGCGATTTCAATATCGGCATTGCAACGTTTGCTGGGTCAGCTAGTTATAACTGTAATAAATTAGTAATGATTCTAATATAGTAATCGCCTTTAAGGTAAATAGACATGTTAAATCAAGAAGGTATATTACAAATACCATACCCAGTGCTCTGTGAACGGCTGGATCACTTGGCGTTGCGTAGAGACGTCGCTTCATTGTGTGTCTTGTACCGCATTTATCACGGGGAGTGTTCCGAAGAGCTTTTTAACCTGATTCCTGCCGCCGAATTCCACCTTCGCACGACACGCCACAAGTTAGGATATCATCCTCACCATCTGGATGTGTGGCGGTGCTCCACAGTGCGGTTTTCAAGGAGCTTTCTTCCACGTACTACAAAGCTGTGGAATGAGCTTCCTTGTGCGGTGTTTCAGGGACGATACGACATGGGTACCTTCAAAAAAAGCGCGTACACCTTCCTTAAAGGCCGGCAACGCTCCTGTGATTCCTCTGGTGTTGCAAGAGATTGTGGGCGGCGGTGATCACTTAACAACAGGTGACCCGTACGCTCGTTTGTCCTCCTATTCCATAAAAAAAAATACAATTATAAGTTGAGCTTGTATTGCTTTCCGTTTATATGCTTTGTTGCATGTCATGTCTTTACTTAATAGTAAACTACTTTGGCTTGTGTTCTTTGGAAACTTGAGTAGTTTAGCGTACTTAATCTATTTGAGTTAAATATTTTGAGAAACGAAAGACTTATCTTTATCTACTGTCTTGTTATATGAAGTTTTATGTGTGCCTGGGGAATATTTAACTTGTTCTGCCTGCTTTCAAATGGTAGCATAATAGAATTCACAATATATCATTTTGGTCGCGGTGGGACAGGAAAATATAGAATGTATTAAATTGCTTTGCAAACCATCATCTCCACTTAATTTATTTACATATTTTGGCTTTTTATTTACTAACTAGCTGACCCGGCAACCGTTGTTTTGCCATATAAATTTAAAATTTAATTTTTAGAGTAAGACCGTCTTGGAAATAGCAACATTACTTTATTTTTCTAATATAAACGTAGCCTAAGTTACTCCTTATTACATCAGCTACCTGCCAGTAAAAGTCCTGTCAAAATAGGTCCAGCCATTTCAGAGATTAGCCGGAACAAACAGACAGACAGACAAACATTTTAAAAATTTCCTTTGGTGTATGTACCGTATATATATTATATTCATATACATGTAGTAAAAATCGGTTATTTCAATATAACAAACAGACACGCTAATTTTATTTATATGTATAGATACTTAGTAGAACTAGAAATTAGCCTCAGTCACTACACCTATCGCATGTAATAACCGTGTTTTGTTTTTTGTATGAAATGTCATAATAGTTAATCTAGATGGAGGGACGAGACGATCAGAACGTCCACCGGATGGTAATTGATACGTCCTGCCCATTAAAATAGATGCCGCTCTGGATTCTTGTAAAACCCAAATATTCTGAGCGGCACTACAACTGCGATCGTCACCTTGAGACATTAGATGTTAGTTCTTAGTTACATGGGGATAAAAAAAAATATTAATGTTCACAATGAAAAACTATTCAAGAGACTGTCCACAGTGATAAGGGATATGCACTGTATCATAGAAGAGCGCTGCCAACAGCGGAGAGCAGTTCGTATGTGTATTATTTGAAAAATATCCTAAAAGATAAAAAAAAATCCCAAAGTAACTATTCAACGCGGATGAAGTCGCGGGTAAAAGCTAGTAATATATCATTTATTGTTATATCCCTGCGAATCCAAATAAATACGAAAAGAAATAATAACACCTGATACAGTTTTGAATTCACTTTAGCCCATGTTTCGCATAAGCCATTGTTTTTGATTCCACAAAAGTATTGTTATGAGAACAGGCGACTGAATACGTACGTTGGAATAACAATTGGGTTTCCTTGCGTTTTAAAATCAGTTCACGTAATAAGCTGTAATGTAAGACAAGTGCTGGTTCGCTTCAGGTAATTGTTGGGTCTATGTTCTATAGAACTATACTTTTTATCTTCCAATACTCTGGACTGAATTTATAGTGTTCTATGTTAGATACTTTAATAACAATTTGAACGATACGAAATGATATAATAATTGCAGAACGTGCCTATTTAGCTGGTTCTGATTGGGTCCTAGTAACCCCGCGTCCAGAATTGAACTACTCTACGTAAAACATCTCTCTCTCAACTAACGTATAACTTGTAACGTATAACTCATACGTTACGCTCGTCGTCAAGTCCTGCCGCGTTATTTAGGCGAGAGTGCCAAGTTATTGAATGCCATTGTCAGTGCTTATGAATGGTTTCAACCTGTTGATTTGCTCCAGCGTTTAAGTGCTTCTAGTTGACATTGGTTCCTCAGGGTGGGACGAATGGCGCTCTTAGGCAGTCTACAAATAGGTTCCGGACCGTATTGGTGTACTTTAGCTCCAGCTCTTGCGAGCTCAGCGGGCATTTCATTGCCTATGATATAATATAATATTAATTAATTGGTATGTAAAAACACTAACCTCAATAATATTATATACGCTGAAAAGTGGCTTTGGTACAGTTCAGTGCAGCCCTGTTTCACTGCGACCAATGTGATATATTGTGATAGCCACTGTTAACTATAGCTCACTACTAAGATTGATTCTGTTCATGAATCTTATTATATCTTTTGCAGTGAGCTGTCGTATCTCAAGTGGTTAAAGAATTGGACTTACCAAAGAGATGCTAAGTTTATTAAAGGATCACATTCAGAGTGAATGTGTAACGGATTTCATTTGCACTATTACAGAATCTACACGCTCTGCAATCTCTTAGACCTGAGATTTTTTTGGGAGTTGTTTGTTTAAATTGCAGTGCCCAGTTAGTGTCTTGGTTAGAATGCGTAAGTAGGTACAGAGATACAGCTACTTTTTGTGCCAATTTAAAGTGTCATTCTCGTATGTTTTTAAATCCAAATAATGGATCAACTCCTTGGACGAATTAACCACTGGGCGTGTTCCTTTTCCCTCGAGCCACCTACTAAGCCTAATAGCTTCAGAAAAACATACAGGCAGATACATGAGTGATTTCATATTTTTTTATTCCAGACGATTGTTTTGAATGGGTACTCATTTAATCCAATGTTCATCCCTTTAGGTGTTCCTCAAAGATCACTTCTTGGACCACTCCTTTTTCTCATCTCTTAATTGTAACTGCATTCTTCACAATTTCATTTTGCCTTTGAGCAATAGGCACATTGCATCAGACCAACGCTATTCGCTTAAAATAGCAAATGAAATTATAGACTCCCCTTAATTGCTGTATAAATTTGCAACAAATCAAACTTTATTTAGAAGCCCCCAGCCTTCTAAATGTTCCCTTTGTTTTAAAAAATGGTGTTCTGGTATACGTGGTGCCTTTACAATCACATTTTTAGCATCGAGGGTATTCCCAAATTGAAGCAAAAATTTTCAAAAACATTTCATATTTCCTTATATAAAGAGAATATTTCGCTGCTCCGTTGAATTTATTTCTAAATCTACAACACATAGAGAAAACGGACTCTCGAACTTAGTTTAAATCTACATATGAATTTCTTTATTTCCTCCGTAACGTGTAAAGGAACTTTACAACATTATCTCCATATTGACCAAGACAACAATACTTAGTTTATAATTTATTGTTAGCAGATCGTCTTCAGCGAGAGGGGCCGAAGATTAATAAATTGAAACCAAAAAGTAAGTTAATTTTTATTCTTTATAGCAAATAATAAGCGGGTTTTTTTAATATTTGAAGTGGATCCTCTTTGGATCTTCTATCGCATTTATCACGTGGACTGCTCAGAGGAGTTTTTTTGATACCAGTGGCCGAAGTGTTTAAAAAATGTTAGTATTTGACGTAATGTTTGATAGATTTAGAACCGACCGCATCACGTTGACTTCTGGTATTACAGAACCGCGCGTTTTGCAAGAAATTTCATGCCACTCTGTGGCATCAATTACCGGCTGCTGCCTTCCCGAACGACTTAGCGACCTTCAATAAAAGAGCATAATCCAACCTTAAGGGTCGGCAATACATCTCTTGATCCCTAGTTTTACGCATCTTCATGGTCAGTTGCCACACCACTCCCCATAACGTGAGCCTCTTGCCCGTTGGGCCTCTCTTAAATAAAAATATTTATAAAGGCTTGCATCTACTGGAATTAGAAACTGGGATCTCTAGCTGAGTGGGCAGGGTTAATAGCCACTGGGCTATTGTATCGATTATTAGAACTATTTATGTGTATCGTTTATTTATGTCACTGATACCATAAACTACCACAGTACGGTCAAATCCCAGGAAAGAACTTATTCTTTAACCATAAACCACCTACAACCTGAGAGATAAACAAGACATACCAAAATTTACTTTCGGTGCGTCACATAAATGGTTGGCTCAGTTAGTAATAGCGCTCGGGTAAGATCCGCAAGGCGCGGGTTCGAGACCCGCATCGTTCATAAATATTGGTTAAAAATTTAATTTTATTGTTCAAATTGACTTTATGTAATACATAAAAGGACAAATCTGTATGTATCTGATATATGTAATTGAATTAACGTACAGTTCTTAACCGGAATAAAATAAATACAGCTAGAAAAAAGAACAGATACACGAATGTGAGCATCCAGTAATAAATCCAATTTCAATAGTGAACAAAAATAACAATGGACTGGAATTTCAGTTTACGTTTTATGATACAAAGGCATGTAATTGGTAAATAATATATTTCTATGAACGTTCTATTGTAACTTTTGTATGAATATATGATAGCAACCTGTAGCTTTATTTTTATTCTCTCTTGTGTTCGTTTACGGCCGTTTCCAATATTCTATCTACAGATAGAGATAAATTACTACCTTCTACTGTCAGTAAGTATCTTATCGCCTTTTATTGGGACGCGTGAATTGCAATTTCCATACAAACTTCTATCGCTGATAAGCTATACGTCGTTCAATTGACAGACAGCGTGAACGGATAAGGTGAGTTACCGTCTATAAGTTTATTGGGACATAAAAGTCAACGATAGTTACGATTTTTATCTCAAGTAGGAGATAGACTGAATATTGGGAACGGCCGTTAGTGACTTTTAGTAGGGCAAAATTTACACGTTAACTACGACACAATAAAACGGTGTTAGCTATTAAGGTTGCTTTAAAAAAAATCATGTCTAATGAAGTCTCTCTCACACAAAATTATACAACTTGATTTTTTAAAGTTATTTACTATGAAAGAATAAAAAAATGTTATAAAATAACATAAATTATTTTTTTGTATATGAGAGGAGAGAACGGGTGAGTAGCTCACGAAATAGGAAGTGGTAAAGCTACTGCCCATGGACATTCGGAAAACCACAAGTCAAAAGAGCTTTTAGGATGTATAGCTTGAATGTCTCTAACGGCCGTTGCCAATATTCAGTCTATCTCTTACTTGAGATAAAAATCGTAACTATCGTTGACCATTCTATCCCAATAAACTTATCGACAGTAACTTACCTTATCCGTACACGCTGTCTGTCAATGGGACGACGTATAGCTTACCAGCGATAGAAGTTTGTATTGAAATTGCAATTCACGCGTCCCAATATAAGGCGATAAGAATGACTTATCGGAAATCTTGGGAGAGATTCAGATTATTGACAGCTAATTACTGACAGTGGAAGGTAGTAATTTATCTCTATCTTTAGATAGTATTCGGGAACGGACGTAAATCGTATTGGTTCAAGAAAATTGCAGCCGGTATTTGATTCCTCAAATTGCTGTGCAAGGGAAAATGGTTCTCGCATAATGCATTGTTTTAAATGGCATTTTAAAATATCATCAAGATACGGGTGGTAATTTTCATTATTAGCATATTGTCCGGTGGTGTCCGCTGCTGTTTATACCAGCAGCTGAATTCCTGAACTCCATTGAGCACTCCTCGTGATATATCCGATAGAAATACGCAACGCCAATTAATGAAACCGATCGGAGATGAGTAGGAGAGCCGAAATGGATGGTAAAGAATCGGTGCCAATTTCCAAGCAGTCCGTAGCACTATCGGGGCCGCTCGATTTATGAATGGCCAAGATGCAAAGCGCCTTAAGCATTGCGCTATGCCGAAGTTTTACCTCCAGTATGTTTGTTCATCTTTTATCTAAATATTAATTATATTACTGAGATAGAAATCTCTTATTATGTTTTATATAAATTGTTCTGTATATTTTAAATTGGACGTGATTCCAGAAAAAACTTCCAAACCACAATCATGTCGAAATTGAGTTAAGAACAAAAAACTGGTCACGTGATTCATATAAACGGACTGATAAAAATAAGCCCAGCCCTACTGGCAGTCTTTAAATGACACAATGAATTAGTAGCCCAATCCACATGTATGGAATATACTAATATTTATTAAACAATAAAAACGAATTCCTTTAAATGTGATGTTTTTGGCTTGGAACGTTTTTCAGGAACTACGTTCAATTGTTCGATGAGTCTTTTATGATGGACATTAAACAATTATAGCAAAAAATTTATAAAAAAAGATGTTAGACATTTTACCTGTCTGATCGTGTAAAATTGTAAAGTTGAAACATCACTGAGTCAATATTTTAACAACAATAAGTAATTCAAGTTTAACATTGCAATTTTATTATGTTAAGGAATTTTCGATTTACGAAAATTTCGATTAATTTGCGTGTGATAAAATATGTAATTACATCACCTGTATACTAAAAATGTTTTAAAGATTATCACTTTGAATATATAGTTTATATTGCCTGACCTAAAAGCGAAAATAGACTTAATATATTCAACAAGTCTCGGCTTTAGCTTTAGAGAGCGAGGATTTGCTCTGCTCTAGCACACTGTGATAGGTACTTCATAACTTGATGACAATCGAAAATGTGGGAAAATATAATTGCACACAATACGAACTGTTTTAATCTATTCTAAAACGTACTTTTCCTTGGGTATTGATAGTTTTCGATCAAATGTTGTATTTACACATATGAAATCTCTTTAGTTACGTTAAAATATATAAATAAGATTTCGAATTTTAACATCTTTTCTTGGTTTTTTCGGGTGGTAAATGTTCTTGCTTGTTGATGGGTGATCAATAATTAAGACAATTTGTAGCAGATCCTAAGGTTATTGCACAAGTTTGTATCAGAGATGACCTGAGTGGATGAAGGGAATATGATAAGATATATTTGCACTGATAAAATTGGCAATAAGGTTCTGTTTGTACTTTTAAGATTATAATTTTACAAAGAAACTGATAACGGTCCTATCTAGAATATGAAGCATGTAAATAGAAACCAACAGCTTATATTGACAAATAATTTTCTTTATGTCGTTACTAAGGTCAACCTTTTCCTTATTTTCATATTTTCTTTCTATTTGTCATATTTGGAAGAATATAAACGACAGACGTCCTGTACACAAAACGTCTTAAATTTGAAAAATAGGTCCAGCCGTTAGGAGGAGTTCACTAACATATACATGAGCAGGAGAATTATATTATATGGAAGGAATCTAAACCAATCTCAAATTCACAAAAACACCAAAAAAGTAATCAAAATCCGCCCAGCCGTTTAGGAGATAGTTCAGTTGTGAATCTAAACCATTCTCGAATCCACCTGAAGACACACGAGGCAGTTCAATTGTAAATCTAAACCATTCTCAAATCCACCTGTAGACACACAGAAAGTTTCATTAAAATGGGTCCAGCCGTTTAGGAGGAGTTCAGTTACAACAGACTTACAAAGGAATATATATATTAAGATATAGCGAAGCGTCTACAAGAAATACAATTTGCAAAAGTTGACATTTGGTACCAATAAAGAAATTTGAAATTGAACTGATTTGCGCAACGAGACCATTGTGTAAATGCTCGCGCAAGTTGTCGTCTGTAAGTTTTAGTGAGTTGCTGAATTGTTTTAACCTACACCTGAGTTAAATTGATTCTATTTGTCAAATTGCAAATTAATAACTTTAACATAAGCTAAAAAAGGATATGGTCCTGTACCTTTCCACGAAGAAGAAACACATGGAATTATAAAAATTAAAGGACAAGTATTATTGAATTATTAAAACTTTCGTGAGTCATTATTATATTATTTATTAATAGGGCTTTACTCAAGTTTTATTAATAAATAATTTGACAAGTATTATAGAAATAATATTAATAAAAAGGTTACGATGGAGCATTTCGCAGAAGTATTCAATACTACGGCTGTCGAATCAAATTGAGCAAAATATTCAGTGTGCCTTCAGTCATTAACGCAGCTCGTATTTTTGTGCAGCTAGGCATATAGTTTGACCGCCCTTGCACGAGGGATTTTTATACAATTTGTGCCGAAACGGTCATACAAAGTCTTTCAGGAAGTTAACTTCTATACACTTCCAGAAGTGACTTGCATATAAATAAATTTCAGTGACATGTTGGCAATGAATTCACTTAATTACTTCGCTTATTATTTCAAAATGCGGTTCAATTCGGTGGTTGTCATGAATTGCCGCCAATTCACAAAAAACAAATGACAAATGAATGCAATATACTACATTAGGTAACCAAAGAGTTCTACAATTGAAATTCAAAAAAGTTTTCATTAGCAATGTTTCTGGCTGGCGAGTTCTAAACATTTTCAGTGTTACCCACGTAGCAGGTTTGGTTGGCATTATTTGATACAGTTTGTTAATGTGGGGAAATGCTGCGGATGTTCTTACTATTTTTGTGCTAAGAGGGCAACCTATAATATGCGCCCAAGAAACTGGCTTCAGGAAAAAATCAAGTTGCAAATATCCTGACGCTTCTATCACAATACAAATAGACATTACTGAAAAGAATGTGATTTGAACCCATTCAATTCAAGAGAGAGAATAAACTGTATCTACGTGCCGTGCAATAGGTACGCTAGGCTTAAGGGCGCCTTCACAGATCTTGATATTCAATTTTATAATAAAATACCAGATAGTATACTTGGACTCTTTGATAAAGAAGGCTTACTATAAGAATAGCAGATATAGGCCACCTAAAATTGTATAATATTATTTAAAGCAGGCTTAGCATTTTCGTTATTACACAGGCTGGCTTTTTGAGAAGGGCGGTGATAGCCAAGTCGGAAACTATGACACTTAGACAAAAGTCGTGAATGGAGTCATGCCCTCGATTTATAAGAAACCAATAACTGCATATATAGTTTTTTTTTTTATTAAATTTGTTGAACTTTTGACGGAAATCGACGCGAATAATTATTTAAAAAAAATACATCCTGTATTATTAGACCAATGGACTCTGTTCAGCAACAATGGACTTATCAGCATAAGGATCAATCTTTGCAATGACATATATTACTAAAAATAAAAGGGTTTTTTGTTTTATTATTTTTACACGGAAGAAAACTCACCTCCTATTTAAACTAAGGTCATTAGAGAGACGTATAAACTTATGCATTGTAGTCAAAGGAAACTATTTTGAGCAACTTATTAGTTAGGTAAAAGTAAGATATGAAAAAAAAAATTAAAGTTCTTCTATTTCCTTTCGTTTTTAGTAAAACATATTATCATTGCAAAGATTGATCTTTATCAACAACAGAGTCTATTGGTTCAATAATACGGGATGTATTTTTTTTGAAATAATCATTCGGGTCGATTTCCGTCAAAAATTCGAGAAATTTAAAATAAAACTAAATATGCAGTTATTGGTTTCTTATAAATCGAGGGCATGACTCCATTCTCTACTTTTGTTTAAGTCTCGTAGTTTCCGACTTGGCCATTACCGCCCTTCACAAAAAACCATCCTGTATAATTTAAAAGATAGCATGAAAGTTTATAATTCTCATGTCAAAACCCTTCACGAACTGATGTAGTTTCATGACATTTAGTTACGTAAGTAGAGTAATTAAGTTTTGATGAAATATGTTGTTATCTCACTTTCTATAGTAGATAAATATATTTGTATTTCTATTTCATAACCTTTTTTAAGCATATAGCTATTTCTTGTTAACAATT
Source organism: Leptidea sinapis (assembly GCF_905404315.1). NCBI lineage: Eukaryota > Metazoa > Arthropoda > Insecta > Lepidoptera > Pieridae > Leptidea > Leptidea sinapis. The sequence goes on along the minus strand of NC_066312.1, from coordinate 9,997,361 downwards.
TTAAATATTAGTGCACCCTGTTCGTTCATTCTTATTATTATGAATGCAACGAAATAAGTTAAAATATACTGCTGTTATAGTCAATTATTCCTTAAAATAATAATAAATTGATAATAGAAATCAGAAAAATATATTTTCACAAGTTTGTCGATAAAAACCAAGGACACTTGAATTTGAAAGCCTCTTTGCTATCCCATTATTCTCGTCATAACGAGAATAACATGGAATTATTTTAGACATTATTTACATATCTTTTTAATAATTTGGCTGCTTCGATTTTGTTTGATATTTAAATCCAACGTTTAACTAACATCGCAGATTGACAATCTATCTTTATAAGTACACAAACAATAACTATAAAAAAACACTGATTTTGAGTTGGTTGATTTTTTTAACTTTATTTTTTTTGTGATATTTCCTTAATTGTATAATTAGCTATATTTATAGCGTTCATCCATAGTTCAATTATCAAAATAATTTCTTTGTAATTATTTTTATCAACACCCATGCTTTAAATCCTCTATTAAAGATGCTACAACAATTAGATTATTGCCAACGTTAAAACACCCAATGTCCTAAAAATCATTACATCATCCAAACGAGTGTTGTAATGAAATTCAGTACAACATTACATCATCCGTTTTCATTACAACACTCCTTTGCATGAATTAATGGTTACTAGGACTGGCTTTTTTAATGTTAGCAGTAAGCTAACTGTTTCAAAAGTTTCAGAGTTCTTTTATAGAGGATACATATTCTGGGTGTAGATAAAGTCTTCTATGCAACAGCGGTTGATAATTTGGTATTAAAACACTCATGTAATACCATTATCATTTAATACCGATTTTTACACAACAGTTGCATAAATAACTATGACGGTCCTTCCAAAAGAACTGTTACGGGTACCCTTTCATTGATAGAATGAGATTGGCACACATTATAGAGAAATTTGGTGAAAAGTAAGATCTTTCAGCACGAGTAAGCGGGTATTACAAGTTCCTTGCATAATGAAGCTAACCCAATTTTATCGTCAACATAGTTTAAATTATTGACAGTTTTAACGCCAACGATATATTGATAGCTTCATGAAATTGTAACGCAGTATAAAACGCAGTATAACGAAAAATATTATTGATGAATAAAACGCGGAAAAGCTGTATGAAAATCTAATTATAACTTGATTTGTTATTTGTTTGAATATTTCGACAGACTGCAATACCGACTGGCAAATTGCAATTTGCATACTATCTATGTTTCAGCGTTAATCTGTTTATAAAAAGCTGTCAGACTTAAAATAGCTCTGTGTATACCAATGTTTCCCAACGTGGGGCCCACGCCCCACATAGGAGCAACTTGATAGTTAAGAGGGGCAATTTAAAAATGGACTCGATAGGACTTTAACCCTTTCGCTTTGGGTTATTTAAATTCAATGCAAGATATCAGTGACAAATTTAACATTAAAGGCAATTTCCAAGAATTTTGACTACTACAAACTTTTACTAATGTCGCCATCTTCATATTTAGCTGAATGAGGATTTAGTGCTGTAAATTATTTACTGATAAAAAAAAATCGACCTTTTGTTACACAAAGCGGAGACTTAAGATTAAAGCTAAGTAAATTGGAACCTAATATAATATCTCTGTGCAGCAAGCATCAAGCGTACGGGTCGCATTAAAAAAGAAAATAGAAAAATCAATATTAAAATTATTTTGAATTTCATGTTTGAAATTTTATTTACGATCTTTTGATAACAATTTTATAGTGATTTCTTCCTAAATCTTATCATTTATATTTCTTAAGGGAACAGAACAATTCTTAAAGGTTAAAAATTATGTATGGGCACAGTAGACATATGTACCAGTACGGAAACTCCCTACAAACGTTCGAAATGACACTCACACAAACTTGCGCATCGACGAGGCCCTTAAGTGGTTTTCGCGGTCAAAACGTGTCGAGTGTCACATTGTAATTTCCGCGATCTTTTTAAAAATGCCAGCGTATTGCGTGGTGTATACCACATGTTATAAACGTATAGCCGTATGGCTATTTGGACTCGGCTCCATCAAAACTCCAGTTTTCGTTTTATAAAAGTATAAAATAGTATAGTAAATAAGAATTATTTATTGTTATATTATTAACATAATTAGTAGGTATTCGAATTATTAGTCCGTGAGATCGATTATAGTAAATTCGTGAACATAATTAAATACAAGATGGTGGCTTCATGAAATTGTCAATTTTTGCATCATGGATGTCGTTTTCATGGTTTTTGAGGATGATCAAACTGATACTGCTTGATAGATAGTGCTGTCAAAATGTAAATCAAAGATGGCGGCCGCATGAAATTGACAATTATTTCTTCATGGGTGGCATAGTTTTTGAGGATGGTGAAACTAATAGTGCTGTTAAAATGTAAATCCCAATTGGAGCTACATGAAATTATCAACTTTTTTATCATGCGTTTTGATTTCATGATTCTCGAGGGTGTTGAAGCCGATAATGCTAGACTTTTGAAATAAAATTGTGTGTTCACCAGTCCCGAAAATCTCAAAAATGATACCAATATTGATTTTATAGAAAGTGGCACATCCGCCATCTTGGATCTTGAAATGGGGGTCATATTTGCAATTAACAATCTCGGAAATCTCGAAAATATTACCCAATTTTAATTTTATTGTAAAAGTCACATCCGCCATATTGGATCTTAAAATAGATGTCATATTCGTTATACTACACTCACGAAAACAATAATTGCCCCGTCTAGACATGTCATGTTCGTGGGATGCCTGCAGGGAAGAGTTTCTAAGACGGTGGTAGAAGTGAAACTTCAACGGATAAAATTTAAAAACACATATATCAAATTTTCCCGTCAATATTTCAAATAAAATATTTCAACGAAAATAAAAAAAAATCAAAATTTTTTTTTTGTAGAAAATCATTCAATAAAATGTTGTTTAAAAATATTACATAACAGTCATCATGTAGACAATAATTATATACTGTATAGCTATCATACATACACTATACGTAAAAATCTTACGCTTTTTACTTTATTACGCTCCGCAACCATAAGGAACTTCGTTACAAAACTCCTTTTTTAGAGTCGGTTAGAAAAATAACCTGATAACCCTATTGCTTCAATGGAGTGTACGCGCATGTAAGTAAGTATATTATTATGAATAAGGCTTAGTTTCCATACTGATACATATGTCTACTGTGGTATGAGGGCATAAAACGACGTCTTACAATTACCACTGATGCAAAAAAAAGGACGAGGTATTTCATACTACCTACGTAAGTATCCATCCCTATTCTGTGCTAATACCCAAAAACCTTCTTTCATCATATTCAATCATAGTATATATATTGTATTGTATGTATATAAGTACATATTATAGTATAATTAGTACTACGTTATCTCAGCCTCAGTAGATGTTCTAAGTAACAAGTGCCACATCCTTTGTTTATGTGTTTACTAAATCTATGATTTCTATGTGAGTGCACTGTCTGTTTAATCCTTTCTGACTTCATTTTCACTTCAAAAACTAGTGGAAGTGGCGAGTGGGCGTTACACTGTCGCCACTATTGTGTACAGATGTACCTACTCGAGGCTCAAGTGAGACCAGTCGTTTGATGTCTATTGTCGATTTTCGATTGAATAGTCGATTGAAGTGATCCATCTTTAAAAAAAAATACAAATATGCCTTATTGTGCCATATTGGAGTGTAGAAATCATAGCCGCAATAAAAATATGTCCAACGAAGGGATTTCCTATCATCGGTAATCATAATTTTCTGATTTAAATACAATTAAAGTTTTTTATTTTGTGTCGTGCAAAATATACAATCAAAAATGAACCGTAATATTATGACGTATGATTCATTTACTTTTACATTTAATCGATGTAACTTCTGTTAGAATAATTAATGTAAACAATGAAAATATCTTACTCATCAACAAGTGCATGCATGTGTACATATCGATATAATTTTATCGAATTTTTTTTTATAACTTGTATTCAATTTTGCTCTTTTACATGCATCATGCGATAAGGGTTTACACCCTAGGCAATTTTTATGGAACAGGAGGACAAACGAGCGTACGGGTCACCTGTTTTTAAGTGATCACCGCCGCCCACACTCTCTTGCAACACCAGAGGAATCACAGGAGCGTTGCCGGCCTTTAAGGAATGTGTACGCGCTTTTTTTGAAGGTAGCCATGTCGTATCGTCCCGGAAACACCGCACAAGGAAGTTCATTCCACAGCTTTGTAGTACGTGGAAGAAAGCTCCTTGTAAATCGCACTGTGGAGGACCGCCACACATCCAGATGGTGAGGATGATATCCTAACTTGTGGCGTGTCGTGCGAAGGTGGAATTCGGCGGCAGGAATTAGGTTAAACAGCTCTTCAGAACACTCCCCGTGATAAATGTGGTAGAAGACACACAATGAAGCGACGTCTCTACGCAACGCCAAGTGATCCAGCCGTTCACAGAGTACTGGGTCCCCGACAATTCGAGCTGCTCTGCGTTGCACGCGGTCAAATGGATCGAGCTGATACTGGGGTGCGCCAGACCAGAGATGACAGCAATACTCCATGTGTGGCCGGACCTGCGCTACAAAATGTTGTAATATTATGGTTGTGGTAATTGTGTACAAGAGAGACTACGATAAATACAAATTAAAAGTTTTAATCGTCTCTAAGGTACAGCTAATTATTATTTAACAAATATGTGTAAGATTCAAGTTAAACTATTTAAAGGTTAATTTTTAAATATAAAGACAAACAAATTTTTTTAATTAAACTTTAATATTTGGCATATATTGAGGTTTCACCGGTAAGGTTAAGTCGAGGTGGAGTAGAAGAAAAACCTCATCACATCATGATAGAGAAAGCGTCACAGAATTGTAAAAAATAGTTCGAAAACCATGAATTCTGGGAATGTTGCCATCATTGTAACATATGTACATCATAATATAAAATATCATAAGACTAACAAGACTATTAATACTTCATCAGTACACATAGCTTCTCTATTAATTAATCATTCGTTACTGCTTGTTTTTTAAATTTTCTTTCCGCACGCGCATTACCTAAAGAAACAGTACGGTTTATGAAATCTCATGTCTTACTGTTAACCCAGGGGGGGTTTATACAGAATAACGATGAATACTTATAAAAAAAAATATTTTATGCGTGTACTGCTTCCCAGGTAAATATTATCATATTGGTATTGTAACTTTCCAAGACTATTCGTGTACGCTGTCTAATTGATTTTATTTGAATTGAGCTAAATATTTTCCATCCTTTTAAATAAAACCAAAGAAAAACATTTTAGCCTATTATTATTTTAGCTTACGACGTACTTTATCGATAATATACTTTATCAACTCTGACATATTTGTAGTTTTCACTTACTTATCGCTATGTTTATTAATCTTCGTACAACACTAGGTATTTTGACAGAAGTCAAATCTATGGTTACAGAGTTTCTAATACATCAAGTTTATTCTTCTTATATATAAAATTCTAGTGTCACAATGTTCGTTCCCGTACTCCCCCGAAACGGCTTGAGCGATTCTCATGAAATTTTGTGAGCATATTGAATAGGTCTGAGAATCGGCCAACATCTATTTTTCATACCCCTAAATGTTAAGGGTCGTCCACACGAAACTTTTATTTTTTATTTTTTTGACATTTTTTTTATTTGTTTGATTATGAGTCAGCATTAAAAATTCATACAACTTCAAATTTTCACCCATCTACAATCAACAGTTACTTTTGTATCGCGATTTTAATATCGGCAAACAACGGTTTGCTGGGTCAGCTAGTTGTATATGTTATTTTCCGCAAATTAAGAAAAAGTTCTGAGGTTGTCATTATCACTTTAAGAATATGAGATTAGAGTAATGGTACTTAGTTCGAAATTGATGTAAATAAATTTGTAGTTATGTCATTTCGTGATTGTGAATTCAGGCCTATCCTAAAGCAGGAATTAAGTATGTGTATTACATAAATAATATATAAATGTGTGATTTGGCGACATCGGTTTCTATATTAAAATGACATGATGCCACTTCTTCGTTTTTTCTGTTCGATGGTTCCGAACTATATCTGTTTTGATAAAATTAATATTGTAAAATTACATGACAGTAACATGCCAGTTATTGATATTTTTGCTATGTGTCTTTTAGTTGTATGTCTCCTTGTTGATATTTTTACATTGGTGCATGAATATTGTTAGTTTTTCTAAATAAATTAAAAATATATATATATATATTTAAGTGGAAAGTGATGCCAAGTTCTTGGCGTTTTGTATATAAATAATTTACAATAATTACAGTCTATTATTATTACGTGGTTATCAAAGTTATTGTTTAATTGTTGGTTCGCACAATTTGACACGTGAATAGTGTCACCTTTCCATATAATAAAATGTACTCTGTAGTATTATCACCTTCGCAGACGACTACTGACCCTGAGTCTCGGGACTCAGTACATTGTACGATAAAGGTATGTCATGGTCACATTTTATTAAGTTATTTTTTATTATGGATTGAGGATTGTGTATAAAGTATAATACCAAAATATTTAGTTGCGAGTTTTTTATATTTGATAATATTGAAAAATGTAAAATTATAAATATTTTCAACAATTGAATGAAACGCTATCAATGATTTTCATTTATTATCCTACATAGATCCGACATAGGACATAAATTTCCGACGGAAAATATGACTGAAGACAGACAGAAAATTGTTCGGCAAGCTCGACTTCTTACGGCCGTTTTTAATAACCTATCTATCCTTAGTTTAAGTTACTACAGGTAGATCTAAAAGAAATCTATCCTTTTACGCTTACTTACTTTCAATAACCTATCGACATAAAGCATTGGACTATAACTATATTAGATATAACTATGGATACATAAGATCTTGTCATTAATTGGTGACAGCAATGTATTCGTAACTAGAGATACGTTATTGAAAACGGGTGTTAGTCGAGCGGGCCGGATGGCATTTCTCCCATATTGCTTAGAACGCGTGTCCCTCAGGTGCCGCCGGTGCTAAGGCGTTTATTCCAGCACTCCTACTCAAAAGGCGTAGTCCCGGACTTATGGGTGTCAGCCCTTGTCCATCCGATTAAAAAAAAGTAGACAGTTCGAATCCGTCTAAGTACAGGCCTATTGCAATTACTACCGCGCTCTACTTTCCAAAATCATGGAAGGCATTGTTAACCTCCAGCTGTGGGTATACCTAGGGGACAACCAGTTGATCAACGAACTACAGTACCCGTTTCGGTTACAACTGTACGGCCGTTGTCGGTCGGCTGGCGATACTCTCGAATTCCTAATATATAGATGGGCGGCGACTATCGAAAACAAGGGGAAAGCGTTGCAGTTAACCTGGATATAGCGAAGGCCTTTGATCATGATGGCAGAAGGCGCTTCTCTTAAAATTTCCACCATTTGGGCTTCCCGACAGTTTATGCAAATGAACCACCAGCTTCCTCACTGGGTGCACCATACAGATCGTCGGTCTAAGCGCATATTATGGAATCAAATGAGACAATTTAATGAACAACTGAAACGCTGCTTACAGTACAATAACGTGTAAGGCGCAGATTCGTCCTAAGCTTCAAAATATCAATATTGACTTGTTTGATGACGCATACTAATTATGTCGTGGGCGGGTGTGAATATGTATGTAGTCGCATTAATTAAGATGGTATTTATGATTTTAGTGGCAATGGTAAGAGGACATGAAAGGCGAACACTAGCGATCCTGCTTCTCACCATAACCGCGGTGGTAGCAGCTGCATCGTACGATCGTGAAAGACTCGAAATAGCCAAGCAAATTCTCGAAGAAGTGCCTCTAACAGATGGGTACGTAGTTATATTGATTTTATATTACATCGTAAATTTTCCTCTTTTTTCTCAAGCGTCAGGTAAGTGTTTATAGGAAACACTTATAATTCTAGCTTTATTTTAAAATAGCTTTTCTTGTGTTAAAACATATTTAATAAATTTTTAAATGTAATTTATTCTTCTTAAAATTATAAGTTTTTAATTGGCACACATTCACGTCATAAAATCTTTTTGTGCAAGAAGGGATTACTTCGACATTACTCCAATAGTGCAGAGTTTTAATAGATTATACCTACTAATAAATAAATCATATAATTATGTGGACAAATTAGAGATATATGTTTATTTTGGATTCTCATTTTGAGTGAATTGCTTTAATTAATATATATTTAATTATATAATATATATAATTAGTGAAAACATTTAATAAGCGTTGTTAAACAGGCAAATAAAATACCTTATAGAAAGATATATATAGATTTTATTATATTTATTTTATTTTTTTTAATATAGTACACACTGACAGTTTGGACAGAGTACACATATCGACATAAAGCACTAGTATAGTGCTTTAGAATGTAAAATATAATTTAATTTATTCATAGGCACAACGATCTTCCGTGGAACATACGAAAATTTCTTGGGAATCAGATCAATGAATTTGAACTAGATACCGATCTCACCCAGATTGAACCCTGGTCTAAGTCGAAATACTCACACACGGATCTACCACGTCTAAGAGAAGGAATGGTTGGAGCTCAGGTAAGTATAATCACACTTCTTATTATTATTGGTCCAAAAATTAATTAATTGAGTAAGATTTCTAAGAAAACTTTCTTACGTACATAAACATAATTTTCGGACGCATAGACACAACAATGCGCCAAGCGGCAAGGAGCTTATTTGTTTTATACACACGGTAACACTTTCCTTTCAATATAAGTTTTATTTAAGACAGCACTCAAAATTTTCAGTAGATCTAGAGTTCTGAGCACCAATAACCAGAATTCTTAGAGCGCTTTCGCACTACATCCGAACCGTACCGGTGAAAAGACGGTCTGAATTAGTCGTAGAACGATTTTTATATAGTTTATGCACTAGATCCGGCTTTCGTCATCCGATTTCTTTCCGTCAACCGTTAGAAATAGTTCTACGACTACACCGGACCGTATTTTCATGGGTAGGTACTGATCGGATTCGGAAAGTGCTAAAGCGCTCTTAGGTTGAGATAGTCATTTGACAGTTGACAGCTCAATAGAAAGGTCAAGCGCGCGCGTGTCATTATACACGTATACCAAACTCATTTGATTATTAATTTTATTGAAAAAAAAGTGGAAATCTATGAATGATTTATGAGATATGCGGTCTTGTTAACTTATTTGATTGAGAAACGGAACGCATTTTTAGATGCATGACAGCTATGGGTGACAGCAGACAGAGTATTATACGGGAATTTAAAAACGTCAAACATATGCTATGATGACGCAAGGAATTGTTGATCTCCTATTTGTTCGGATTATAGTCTAAGCTTTTCCTAAGTCTTCAATAAGGTGGACTTAAGTGCGAGCTAATCTTAATCTAACCCCAATCAAAGTGAAGTTTATAAATACGGACTTCGACTCAACCCGCTAGATAAGTCTGAGCAAAGTTGCCCTATTGATCTCAGCCTTAAAGGCTTCGAACATTAAGTTATAACTCTACACCGACGCCCAATGCTTAGATAACTTATAAACAACAGTAGTTTTCATGACCAATCCTGGATTATGTATTATTACTATTACTATTACAATAATCATAATTAATAATTCGAAGTAGGAAAACACTGTACATTAACACTATGTTTCCAAAGTACGAACCTCGAACAGCTGATACAACGTACTATCCGCACGCTTAATAAGTGGTATAAGCTATTATAAATATACCGACATTATTATTAACACAGATATAATTAATAAATCGAAAGTAAATTTACTGAATATATAATTGACAATATTATTATTGACAATAAGGGGCTCTTTCACAGTGTCCAAGTAAAGTTCCTGATAGGCTACTTGCTACTTACCTATCGAATAAAGATATCATTTGCGTTTCACAATGCATAGATAGTGTCATCTAGCAGGTAAGGGCCATTTAAATTGTAGGATGGATGTAGTTGCAGATACTATAGTTGTTGGGTCGATCGCCTGACATAGTGACAAGCGTTTGACAAAATAATATCAATTTATATGATGGCAGGGGAGCCCAAGAGACTAAATAGAGATTTACTCGAGCGTCGTAGGCACCTATTGGATTACGTAAATTAGATGCTAAGAAGACGAAAGTTTATATGATGTGTGTTACCTGTGCCTGTTGGGGGGAGCGTGTACAACAATGTAAAAAACCATCATAAAGAAATGCTAAAGCGTTTCAGATATTAATAGAGTATGTGCCACACGTGTTACTGATAACGGAAAAATATTATTCTGCCACTTTGTATGGTGGGGGTGGTTAGTGACAATTGGTTAGTTGATATTCTCAAATTTCGTTACAGCGAAGCGGAATACAATAATTATGTGATGATTCATTTTATTGTGAAAAAAGTAGTAGAAATGCTGTTTAGAATGCTATTATGAATTCAGCTATTTAGAATTAAGTTTGTGTTACGTTATGTCGTATAAGAAACAGTTTTTTAATATTATAATTTTGTCAAACGGAACTATTAAGTGCGAGCTTGCCAGACCGATCTGCCAGATAATTCAACTAGAAATTAAATATAGTGGTTGTATGAATCAATCTATTATATCTGAAACTTTTATGTAGCCATTAATACATAGGCTAGCTATGACTTTACTTGGACATTGTGAAACAGCCCCTAAGCATACTAATTAGACAATAAACATACAGTGATATTTTATGGAAAATAATAATAATAATAGAATGTAAATGTTGAACGAATATAATGATTTGGTATAATATGAGAAAAACCATTAATAATCATATTAATTTGGTGAGCTTTTGAAATTTTCCACGTTGAAAATATAATGTGATGAATTTTTCTTTAGATATTGGCCAATATTGTATTGTTAACATTTCATCCGTAATCAAGGTATGAATAGATTATTTCGAACAATGCATCAAGCTTATTCATTTTGTATTAAATGAATATTAATATTCTGCTCCATTAATATAAATAATATACGTTTTCAATGGTTTATATGTAGAATGCTAAAATTTTTTTGTAACTTTACTAATTTGAATATAATAGAAAGTTATAAGTTAAAGTATAAAACTTGTAACATAGGTTCCTTTTTTAAATCTCCATACTACCTTCTTTGAACGGACATGCTGCTGTAAAAAGCGTAGGCTTTACATATTAGCGGCAAATATGGTGAAGGAAATACAAGTACATTTAACTTTATATGTTATAATATCGACAAAAATACTAGTGCTAATGACTGGATTGACCAGCCCCAAGCGGCGCATGTTCAAAAGAATGACGCATGGATCAGCTTTCCTCGCACATATTTCAGGGAAGGTAACGACTAGAAACCCTGCCGCGAATTTACAAAGGCTATATATAATGAAAGTGGAAACTGAACTAGCTTAGCTTTTGTTTGCCAAAAACTTGATAAAACCCTAATCCATTATAGTAAAGAAATTGACAGAAATCGCGTAGACTTTGTAAGATAAACTCATTCTTAAATTGCAGCAACAAATACTATTCAATTTCATACCGATATTTACCGATAGTTAGCTTCTATGTAGAAATTACGTCTGATCGTTACGTGGTTGGTCCCCAAAACTATCTGAAGTCAGCATTAAATCTTCTGGTGACCAATGGCCGATTCGGTTCTTGCCCCCGCCGGCCGCTACCGCGGCACGCTACGCTCGGCTCGTGCGATGTGATTAACAGTCTACATTTGTTTTTGGGACCTACTCGTGAACAAGGGCCGATTTGGTTATTTAATTACTGACTAGGTTTAGAATGTACGTAAGGTTTAAATATATCGGGACAAAAGCTTATCTATTTGAGTGAATATGTATTATATCCAACTAGATTTTGCCCGTTTACTTTCATTGAAAATATCAATGCCTCTGCATTGATATTTAGCAGGAGTCATTTTTTCACTGAGATAGATTAGGTATTGTCTAGTAATATGCATAAGCAAAAGCTCATCTATTAAGGTCTGATGCATGACTCAGCAGCCTTTGTAAATTCCCTACTCTCCCACGGGAACTTACAAAATTTTACTCAAATAATTTAAACGTCTAGATAGAGCCTTTTGCTGCTAGACAACCGATGAAAACAGGCCAGGTCTATTACTTTAGTGTGCTTGACAAGCTACGTCCTACACTCGCGATTTGTGTTGTAGTTAGTATATATTTGTGTTAGTGTGCTTGCATTGCACAAAATAGAGGTTAACAGTCAACCTCAATTTTTCGACATTTACACAGCTGTCACTGTCGATCGTCAATTTTTAGAGCATAACACTCACTCATACTTTTTAAACATTTTATAACTAATAATAAAATCATAATGAATCCTATAAATTGTAAAATGGTTGTTCTCTTTATAAGCTTTCGAACTTGTTTTCGTTAATCTTACCTTTTCCACGAATTGATTTCAGCAATACTGAAACTGATCTGGTAATTAATTAACACCTTATTTTTGCTTTTTCATTATATTTCGAATAGGAGATGTATTTATTTACTCGTTCTGTAGTATTAATAAAAACGAAGTAAAGTTTAATAACACAGTTCAGTTCATTCCAAATTTATAATCTTTTCTGTGCTTTTACAAAATAGTTAAACATATTCCCTCGTATTCATAATGGTCCGCTAACTTAAAACAGCCGCTAAGGAGTGTTTTTTCTCATTCTGACTTAGGTCAATAGAAGAAGACAGAGTGAGAATTAGCAATGCTTTAAGTTAGACTATTATGAATAAGGGGGTTAGTGTTGAACACTTGTTTTAAAAAAGTTCTATTACAAATCTGTGCCTTTCTGTTGTTTAGAGTTCAACAATCTTCAGACAAGCTTCGACTCGTGTTTAAATATAATTTAAACACGAGTCGAAGCTTGTCTAAGGTGTGTCTAACGGATAGATCATATCCATATGGAATATTTAGATTATATGATGACAGATAGATGGCATCTGACAAAAATGCGTTCCGTTCTTGTACACTTCAGTTTATGTTGTGTTTAACGACGTTTTAGTTAAACACAAGCTAAACATTGTTTTGTAATAGAAAAAGATAAACTACATTTTAGACATCGTTATTGCTAGTTCACTAACGTTGATAATAGTTAGGTCACTGTTAAAATTATTTTTTTGTAATATATAATCACGTTTGTCTTTATCTTACAGAATTACATGACAGGGAGAAGTAATTTTAAACTTGGAGTAACATTTCATTGCGTATAATAATAAGACTAATTCGGTATTCTTTGGTTAACCACAGTGTATGGGTCATGTAATGGTATGTGAACACGGCCGCCCATATTCTCTTATAGCACCAGGGAAATGACAGGAGTATTGTCGGGCTTTTAAGTGGGTACCATCCTGGAAGCACCGTGCAAGGAAGTCCATACCATAGTTTGTTGAACGTGGAAGAAAGTGCGTTTAATACCCTACTCTGGGGGACACCACCATACCACACCATATATCCAAATGAGGGTGATATTCAAGATTGTGGTGGTAGATGGTAGAATTCAAATATATTTTTTATAAAACAAACATAATAAAGTGAAACTTCTTTATCGACGCATGAGAGATATTTTATATCAATGTCGTCACGAATTTCGGTCACGCGCCATGTTTTTTTTTATCAAAGTTTTACAGTAACGTAAATAATTAAATATTAGTTTGAAATAATAAAACTTTAATTAAATACAGTTTTTTTTCTTAAGCCTTACCTACCCGATTTCTGTTAAGTTATAAATAGTAGAAAAATTAAATGTCTCAAAGAAGTTTCTCTTCTTACCTGTGTACTCTGGTACATACACACATTTTTTTTTAATCTAGTTCTGGTCCGCGTTCGTCCCTTGCGGTACTCAAAATAAAGATGCTGTACAACTTACTTTGGAGCAGATTGATATCATCAAACGCCTGGTTGACAAATACCCGAAATATCTGAAAATTGCAAAATCGGTGAAAGGTAAAATATTTACTATAGACATTATTATAGAACTAGTTACATAAAATAATCATATGTGAGGAGTAACTAACCACAAAAAAGGAATGTTACACATGATTGTATCCTAAATTCAATTTACAACGCCTAACTTTGATTTGCCCAAACTGTCTAGAATCTAATACTCTCTCATTAAGCTTATTCACGTCTGTTGCCTAACGTTGCGCAACACAATCTCGAGCTCTACAGAATGTATAACCGGGTGTGTTTCGATGTTTGGACGGTGTTATTTAATCATCATTTATTTTTCATCATCATCTCTGTATACACTATAAACACTACCGCCTTCATCATCTGGGGGAGCAGTTATTCACAATTCGGCTTCCACCAGCAAGCTATGAAAAAACTTCCTTCATTGATCAGTGATTCGCATTGTGTACAAATTGTATTAACACACGTTATTATAATTTTTTATGGAATGGAGGACAAACGAGCCTAGGAACACCTAATGTTAAGTGATCACCGCCGCCCACATTCTCTTGCAACACCAAAGGAATCACAGGAGCGCTATCGGCCTTTAAGGAAGGTGTACGCGCTTTTTTTGAACGTACGCTTGTAATATCATCCCGGAAACACCACACAAAATATCTCATTCCACAGCTTGGTTGTTCGTGGAAGTAAGTTCCTTGAAAACCTCACTGTGAAGGAACGCCACATACCCTGATGGCATGTAGTGCGAAGGTAGAATTCGGCTGGAATAATGCGGTCAAACAGCTCGTCGTAAACGCGGAACACTCCGTGATAGATGGGATAGAAAACTTCTGTAATTTATTAAATTTATGTTTACTTTTAAAGGATTAAAACGCGTGTAATTGAAACTGTGTTTTTACATTAGATTTTTGCGTAAAAGTTACATTTTTATATTAGTTAACCCGACGTTTCAAGACCTTTCCAGATCTCGTTTTCAGAAGGACTGCCTTGACTGCAGATAAAATGAGTCAAGATAGTATTTGTCATAGTTGTCATTATGAAGTTTAGAGCCATTTACAATAATTACACGCGTTTAAATCCTTTAAAAGTGTTTTATTTAAATGTGTAAAACTGGCGTTAATCAAATTGATCTAATTTTCAAGAACTATTTTAAACAGATATATTGGAGACACATAGTGCACGGCCTCGTAAAGTAGCATCATTGATTGGCATCGAAGGTGGTCACTCTATTGGGAATTCACTCGGCGTGCTGCGGACCTATTATCAACTCGGAGTCCGTTATATGACACTCACGCATACGTGCAATACACCATGGTAATAATTCTCATACATCAATTTGTTGTATCGTTTATAAGAGCACGTATTCGATTCGCGACGAAAACTTCATGCCTTTGAGTTCGTTCCAGAGCTATGTCGGAATGATGTGAACAGATTATTCGATGATTATAGGAAGTTTGGTCTTGATTTAGTGCACTACAGATTAAAAATATAATTTTTTAAGTTTTTTAAGGGGAAGGCGTTCGTAGCGTTGCACGAAAATAGACGTCAGAGTTATCTTTCAGGAGGAATACAGCCATTGTAAAGTGCTAAAATGTTTTATGCGTTTGTGTATTTACAATATTGAAGTGCATAAGAGAGCCCATTGACGAAAATACGCCCGTTATATATTAAAAAATACAAAATCAATTCACTTTAACCTTTTTTACGCGTATTTGAACAGAAACATAACTAAAATGTGTATTTAATGTTAATACAGCTGTATGCTAAATATTCACCTTTTTTTAAAATAAATTTTGTGAAGCCCTTTATTTTACGCAATTATTTTTAAAACATTGGCATGATAAAAGCGCTGGGAAGACCAGTGACAGGACAGGATTATTTTTTCCGCCGCTTGCTTATAAACATTGACAGCTCGAGCAACTCATTCCATTCAATTTCATACCTCCGCAAAGTCGAATACGTACTTTTAATTTATTTTGTCGTCTATAGTGAAGCTTATTATTTTGAATTCTGACGCTCCAAATATATCATTATGACAATTCGAAAATTGCTGTATATCGAAGTCAAAAATTTTGTATATGGATAAGGTTTTGCACGAGAAATATATGTGGTGAATATTGCGTTCTATCTTAGAGTTGGTATTAAATAATTTATGATTTGCATAAGCACTGCAACGGGAGAATCAACAGCCAGCGACCAAACTTAGAACGTTAATATTTAATAATTATATTATAATTTGACTTACAGCTCCCAAAGTGTATCAGTAAATATATGTCTGTCATATTTAATTAAAACACTTTTTAAATGATTAAAACGCATGAAATAGTAATTGTGTTTTGACATTAGATTTTGCGATAGATATATTTTTGATATTGAAAGTTACTTTTTTAATATTATTTTAGTTGGGTTTAACTATCCTGGTTTTCAAAACCTTTTCAGATCTCATTTTCAGGGGGACTGAAAACGTGTAACGTGTATTTAAATGTGTAACACTCGCTTTAATCAAAGAAAATACTATGTCTACATAGCCCACTATCAAATCAAATGTCAACCTTGCAAAAACGTGTCTTTGAACATCTATGATATTTTTACGCACCTAATATAACCAAAAGATATAATCGCGATATGTACCTACGTACCAACTTGTAACGTATAGAAAGCAATTCTTATATTTATTTACTCCTTTTGTGTACTCTTTCTCATTTTACTCTTATTGCAGTATAATTTATGTATCGATTTTTTTTCGTAGGGCTGATTCGTCAAATGAGTCTCCATCGGCAAACGGTCTTACAGAGTTTGGCGAGGTAAGAAATTATTAATCTTAACTTATTAATCAAGGATTAGAATAAGAAGATTTCCGTGCCAGCTTTAGGATTTAAAAGGAGAACATTTTGTAAGCCATGGTCGAATCGGAGGGAGGGGTACAACAGCTAAGCGGGAAACGTTGCTAAGTCATGATGTGCTGCAGTTTTAAATACAATGATTTATGCGCTAATAATTGCTCGTAGATGCGAGACCGAATCACGAATGAGGAGAGCCAAAGTTACCGACATAGCCCAAATGAAGTGAACGAACACAAACTGAAGTGGCAGTGGGTAGGGCACATAGGGACTGACAATCTGGTCAAGATCGCCGGAATACGTATGAGGGCAGCGCAGGACCAATCGTCTTGGCAATCTTTGGGGGAGGCCTTTGTCCAGCAGTGGACGTCATGAATTGCTCATAAGCAATTTCGTTCTCGTTTTAATATTCGTCGTTTAAGTGACACACCTACTGAAAATTCATTGCGGACATGGGTAGAGATGTTCCGTTGATCAAGAATCAAGAGAGCGTCATCTTTCTTGGTCCACTTGGTGTAGACCTTTAGTCCAAACGGCAGAGTACGTAATGATTTATCCGTTCCCTCCAGCTAAACACTAGTTCCTTTCGTGATGAAGCACATTTATATTGAAATGTAATTGTTAATAAACAAATAGGTAGTTTAATTAATTTGAGTCCCATAAGAAACCTACAAACAAATTAAATTTGTAGCTAATATATCAACTGTAAAGTAGATCCTATAGATGGAGCCACAACCTGAGAGTTGAGCAAGACATACCAAGTTTCCGAACCGCGTGTCACTTGAACTGTTGGCTCAGTTAGTAAGAGCGCTCACACAGAACCCGAGAGGTCGCGGTTTCGAGTCTCGCATCGTTCATACATTTTGGTTACAAGTTTAATTTGTTTAATTAATCCCAGTGATGCGATCCCAGGGATATCACTTTAAAAATAGCAAACTGTTTAGAAACCTAGAAATAAGCACGTACTGCAGGTCTTGTACAATCCTAAAGTGACCGTTTGGGCCGCCCTATCTACGCTTAGAATAAACAGTACATTTTGTTTGAAAATTCGCGTGGAGCTTTTGAAACTGTTGACGGCGATTATTACACCCTTATGTTAAAATAATTATTTCTTCGGAGGTTTACGGTATCAATCCCTACTAATAATACTATGCAATTCCAGTTTCAATAATAATAGTAATAATAACCTTTATTAACAATCTATATTTTATAAGTTCAGTTTCATTTCTTATCTTAAATCTACTAAGTGTTAAAATTTGTTTCTATAAATAAAAGTACCTACCTATGTAATAATTTACTGTATTCAATACCGGTTTCTAGATTATCATGCTTTCAGTCACCTTTCCCCAAGTGTTCTTCACAAAGATCTATCTCTTGCTTTCATCATCCAATCCAAGCGTATGCCACCTTTTTGAATATCATCTTTCCAAATTCGATGCTGTCTTCCTTTATTTCTCGTTTTAAGTAAGACAGAAAAACAGACTAAGTGACAGGTTCGTTTCAATAGGATATTGCTGCTCCTGACACAGCAAGAGCCATTTTCCCCTTAACCCTAGAAAAGTTATGAGCTGATATGGTGACCTAGTTTAACCTCCCAGATCGCCAATTCCCACCTAAATTGACATCTTTCTTTGTAACGCAAACGTGTACGGTAATGAACCATTAAATAAATTGGAGGTTAAAGAAAATATCGAATGTTTTCTGAACGCCAATCGACGTGCTCTACTGCAGCGCATCGTTCTGATTATGCCCATGAGATTACGTAAATGTGTACGACTCATCGTAAAAGATTTAGATGGATTCCTTATATAAAAAATAAAAACCGAATTTGAATAGTAAATACATTTGTTTTTTCTGTAATGAATAATTACAGAGTATTTATTTCATTTACTACTACTAAGTCTGACCTGGGACTCCCCTTAGTTAGGACATATGAACTGGACTGCCAAATACATATCACAAAATGCAAAAAGAGCCAATTTAATTCAGTGCTAAAATCAAATTTGATCTTTAAAAATACTTGCAGTATTATGTAATTTGATATATATATTGATGTTTATATGATCCATCCTTTTTAACTTTGGATATGCTGTTATGAGGGTTTTTTTTATTTCACACTTTATCATTGCTTGGCGTTGTATTCAAAGCGCAGTCGAAACAATGAACTGAACAAACACTCCGCGTTATTAGGCGTCTACTGACGTGTAGGCAGAGTTTTGCTTCAGACAGTTCTTGTGAGTCTAGTTGTTTATTATACTGACACGGGAGTGGGCCAGGGATTGGAAATAATACTCCGCTTATAGGAACGAGTCTTTATTTGCGTTCACTTTTTTCACTTTTTCTGAACTTGCGCTTCGCCGGTCTGCCGCTGTTCCTCTTGTGGGCGGCGGTACCTTCAACGCGTCACACCGCACCGAACACTAAGTCTCTTCTATCTTCTTCTTCTTGGAACACTTCCACTTTTCACTGCTTCTTCTTTTCTTCTGCTTCTTCTTCTTTACAGTTTCGAGTCAGAACTAGAACTGCCGTAGGCCACGCTTAGTACGGCTTATATACCCCCGGATCCGTTCTATTTTCAAAATGATTCTCCCATTCCATCTTTAAATTTAAATTGTACTAGAAAATTATTTTAACTAATTTTACCCTGCTTACATATTTTCCATCCCTTTTTTTCTGTTCGATTTGATCCTGAACTTACTAGAAATTTCCCTTAACTTTACAAAACCCAAAAAAATCCATACACTGGTGGGTGTATCGAACCCGGGTCTACAGCTTCTAAAGTAAACACTTTTCCGCTGAGCTACGAGTATTGCTGACGGAGGTGTTGAAATTAACAATCTCTTGAAGTTTGACAACTCTCGTCATATACTTCGAAGGGTTGCTACGCAACAATACGTTAATTGTTGGCGCCTTATTTCATTTGCTCCTTTCGGAATAAACTTGTAACTGTCAGGGTCAACGTCAGTTATCAAGTTCATGTTTCCACTCCCCGCTTCCGCATCGCTCCTTCCGCACCCCGTGCTCTCTCCCCCTACCTCGTCCCGCACGCTCACGTCGGTGGATCACGCGCTCACACGCTTGCGCAGCGTTTCGCGACCCGCGTATTCAATTAATATAACGGCGGACGCGCCACCTAACTAACCTCATCAGTGACTAGTTTAGGATTCAAAATATTTTAATAGATTATTTGGTGTAAATTATACGAAGTATTTCCTTCTGATATAATGATATAATGATTTCCCTTTCCGTATTATGTGCATCTTATAATGGTTCTGTCTTGTTTTTCTCTAGAAAGTAGTTCGTGAGATGAATCGTTTGGGGATGATAATAGATTTATCTCACGTGGGAGTGAACACCAGTCGGGCTGCCATTCGTACTTCTCGAGCTCCAGTCATCTTTAGTCACTCCTCAGCATACAGTCTCTGTCCACACAAAAGAAATGTTCCTGATGACATATTACAGTCTTTGGTAAGTTAAGATTAGCCAAATATTGACTCAAGAAAACTCACAAGATGACACAGAGATACAGACAGATAATTATAGATTCCCGAAAAATAACGCATAATTTAAAATTTTTTTTAGTTACAAATAAGTTAATCAAGTTGGTATTTCCAAAAAATTCTTTGGGCGAAACATACCCAAAGTCTTAACATAGAACACTTACCGCCGTACTCATCTTAATTTAAATATAGCAAGCAATGACGATCTATACAAATAAACATGTCACGTCGTATAAAAACAAAGCCGAAATATTGAACATGCCACAAAATACACCGCAATAGTTGTATGAGATATTCTTGGTCAATAAGCAGCAATATAAAACATTAATTCAGTTCAGATTTGATTCAGACAGAAACACTTGACACGACTAAGGAGAAAAGTGTGCTTGCATTATCTTTAAGCACACTTTTGCTGTTCCGCTATGAGTCTACGAATGATATGTCTTTATATGTGTATAGAACGTCATTGATAGCAATATAAATATTATGATTTGCAGAAAGAAAACGGGGGAGTTATAATGGTGAACTTTTTCCCTGACTTTGTAAAATGCGCACCGAATGCTACACTATCGGACGTTGCTGGTGAGATTACTATTTCAATCTACATTCCTACTAATATTATAAATGTGAATGTAAGTTTGTTTTTTACGCTTTCACGCCTAAGCCACTAAACCGGTTTTGATGAAATTAAGTACAGTAATAGACAAGAGCTTGAGAAAGGAAAGGGTTAACTTTTATCGGAAATAAAAGACGTTGCGGGGTTGAAATAAGGGTGGAAATTTTGTTTGGAAGTTCGTCACTATCGTAGATAACGCCATGAAACTTTGTATTTAAGCACTTGAAAAAAAATATATAAATATTTGTTCTAGCTATTATAAAATTTACTCTTGTTTGAGGGTGAAAAAGGGGGATGAAAGTTCTATAGTTTGTAGCTTATAAAAATGTATTAGCCAAAGCAGTTTCTATGTGTATTATTTGCAAAGTGAGTATATTAAGAATTAAAAAATGCTTCCCAAAGTAACTACTGCACGCGGACAAAGACGCGGGTAAGAGCTAGTTTATCTATATATAAAGCACACATACGGTATTGGAAACTTCATTCCTTAGCTACAATAGGCACAGACCCTATAATATATCGTTGGAAAGGTCTCGATGAGGAAATCTCGAAACCGATGGGCTCAAGGTGGTTGGGATCAAAAGTTGTTCAGGTTCAAACATTAATTATGATAGAGTAGATTTTAACTACAGTTAACCAGGCATGTATACAGGGCCAGGAGACACGCGATGGGAACAACCAGTTGTCAATATATTAAATTATACCACACATAAGTAACTCTCATAAGTTACCTCATTTGAAACATGTGTTGAGCTTATCAAGAACATTTTGATGTCTGGGAGGAATCGCAGAATGCACTTGGCATCTTCTATGATTTATCTAAGGCTTTTGGTTGTGTTCAACATTCAACGCTGGTCAGGAAGCTATGTCACTATGGCATAAAAGGAACTGCCCTCGATTTTCTGATTTCATATCTCATTAGTAGAATTCAGAAGGTCGACATAAATGGAAAGAGATATCCTTGGACTCCTCTCAATATGGGGGAAACCACAAGGGTCTATTCTTGGACCGTTCCTTTTCCTCTCTTCTTCTATATAAATGATCTTTCTATATTAATAATCTTCCTAATCTTACAGAAAAAATATAAGGTAGTATTGTTTGCGGACGACACTTCACTGATTTTCAAAGAAACCAAGCTATGTATGACGAAGTGAACGATATTGTATCTGACATCGTGTACTGGTTTAGCGCTAAAAAACCTATTGTTAAATAGCAAGAAAACGAGATATATAAAATTTATCGTATCAAATATCAAAAGTGTAGATACAAGTATTATGTTAAACGGAGGGGTGATAAAACCGGTTGAATCTGCTATATTTCTTGGCATTACTCTGGATTCCAAATTACAATGGGGCCCCCATATTGAAGGATTGTGAAACAGACTTAGTTCTGCAGCATACGCTGTTAAAAATATTAGACAATTAACTGACGCTGATTATATACGGCGCGACTGCTATACTTTAGTTATTTCCATAGTATTATGTCCGATGGTATATTGCTATGGGGCATCACTGTCGATATCGACATAGCATTAATATTAATACAATATTTGTCCTTCAGAATAGGGCTATTTGTGCTATTTATAACCTAGTTCCTAAAGAATTCAGAGCAAAATTCAAAGGTATTAACATATTTTGTTGCTTCTCAATATATTCTTGATAACGTAATGTATGTTCATAGGCGCACAAATGAATTTGCTAGAAACTTTCATAACTATAAAGTTAATACCAGGAACAGACATAAGCTTATAATGCCTACGACTCGGCTAAGTCGAGTTAGTAAGTCTTTTGTGGGGCGATGTATATGCTTTTACAACAAGATCCCAGAAAATGTTCAAAACAAAAGTATTACGTTATTCAAAAGAATTGTTAAAAAACGTTTGTGTGGTAAAGGTTACTATAACATAAATGACTTTCTTAATGATACCACAGATTGGGAATGGAGCGACCGCTCTCAGGTTATTTAATAATTTAATTGTACAGTATTACTTTGTAAGCATATTTTTTTGATGAAAAAACAAAAGCCCGCTGAGTATGTTGCGCCCATTCTTCTCAGGTCTAAGGCATTCGTTTTGGAATGGGTGGTAGTTTTTTTGACTATCAATAAGTGATATCAATAGGGTGCTATTTTGAATAAAAATGTTTGATTTGAACACACACACGCACAGTAAATTACAAATATAGAACGTCAGAGAGAAAACCAAACAAAACAAAACTTTGCAAGATAATTACTTACACGTAAAACAACTTCGCTAATAAAAGATCTAATCACATACTTATTTCTTCCGAAGCTCCTCAAATCACAACTCCTATAATGTATTAATGTTCAGATGCTTAGAAAGAAAATTAGCTGCTACTCAATAGATTGACCTAACTAGAACTCTTATTGCACTTCCACACTAGTGTTTCAAACGTTCGTTAGTTAAAGTTAATATTTTTTTTTATTTACTAACCATTCTTGTGAGGTTTTCTCAGTGTTTGGAGTCAGTGAGTGATAAAAATAGTGATTTCATCTAGTTTTCTCGTATGCAAATTTGAAATTTGCGGTCTTATTTAATGATTTATCGGAGGTTTTAAACATGGCTAATAAACGCTTGTAAAAAAATGGTATTCATAATCGCATATTTGAGCTAAAACGCTCATTATATCTTCGATAAAGCTCACGTGTGCTATAGTAGCTAGGACCTTCTATAAACCTATTCTAAGCCCTTGATAGCAAAAAACATGGCCGACATCTATCAGCTGTCTCGTATTTGACGTTCGTTTTTCGATATCTGTCAGTTCATAGCTGTTGTCATTACCAACCTACAGACTACAACTCGCACTGACCTTTACATATACCACTGGACCGGCTGTTCCATATTATTTGAAGCGTCACTCGCGAGCGTCCAGAGAACTAATTATAATGTATAATACAAATGGCTGTGAAGTAACGTACAATACTCTCAAGTATTTTTAAACTTTGAATTAATTTCGTTCCTTTGTTATTTATACTTCAAGAATCAACATAACAAAGTAGATTTTTTTTTGTATATAGTTTCCCACCAACTATTTCGTCCACTTGTTTCTCATCACTAGTTTTAGAACCGCAAACTCTCGCTACATGGTCAATACCGCCAAAATGGCGAAAGAGGTCAGTGACAACTCGCTACTCAAAACTGTGATTTTTGACGTTTGAACTTATTACGACATCGACTATTGACATCTGATAAGCCATGAACATTGAAAAAATGTCTGTTTCCATAGACAGTTCCTTGTTCAATCAGTTAAAATCATGGTTTTTAATATGAAATGGCAACATTGCGTATTAAAGAGACGTATTAGTTATTAGATATCAAACGATTATGAATTTCAAGAAAGAATTTTCTAGAATAAATTCAATTAGGAATTTAATCGAACGCTCGATAGGCTTAAAACACGTTTTTTCTAATATAGTTAGTATATTTTGTTTTTTGTTCTCATACCCTCAATATGCATTATGTTAAATTATGTCGTAGTGTTGGTCAATTATGATAAAAGTTTTGGATGGGAGTAAACTGATCTGAAACGTTGTGTAACCCCATATATATATTTAAAAGCCATACCTTCTGCTTTAAGCATCATTCCTAACAATACATTAAACCTAATGTCCTACCCTCCTTTTCATAATGGTCCGCTAACTTAAAACAGCCGCTGAGGAGTGTTTTTTCTCATTCATTAGGTCAATAGAAGACAGAGTGAGAATTAGCAATGCTTTAAGTTAGCAGACTATTATGAATAAGGGGGCTAATGTGTAAGACCGCACAGATTTCAGACCGCACCTTGAATTGAACATAGATATACAAAACGCGAAACATGATATAAATATTCAAGTGCCGATCTGCTACATTTCAAAGATTATTTATCATACCTTAATAAAGCTCTTAGTGGATATGATTCCTTATGACCTTGGTTGACTCAATACTGCGTGTAGATTAAACACGTGTAAAATTTTAACTCAACAGTCTAATTCTCAGTGCCACAACCTTATTATAGTATCTTGATAGTGACATGTACATGATTTGATCTTTTACAATACTCTTATACATAAGTAATTCTCGCAAATATATTTTTTTAAGTGAAAACTTCGGTTTCTTTAGGTACAATTAGCGTTACTATTATTATGAGTGCGACTATGTCGTCGGCTATGTGACGCTCTTTAGGTTAAAATCGGTTCGACTTGATTTGAATATTATGTCTAATGAAGAAATATAGAACAACGATTGATGGACTTTTTTTTAATATTTAGTAAATCTTTGATCAAAAGTATTAATAAATTCGTTACCACTTACTTATTTTTTTATTAGGGAACGATACAAATGATAATCAGTCAGACCAACATTTACGAGAGTAATTTAAACAAAATAATTTGCTAATTATTCTATTTCATATTATTAACCTCACTTTAGTTAAGATTTACTTTTGCGTGTGTTAAGAACACTAAAGTGACTAAACACACGACGGTTTTTTCAAAGGCAATCATGAAAGCGTACATAATTTATACATCTAGATAGAGCCTCTTGCTGTTAGGCGACGCATGAAAACAAGCCGCGTTTATTACTTTACGCATTATTATTTCACGCGACAAGCTACGTCTTACACTTGCGATATGTATCTAACTTACTTTGTCTAAGTGTGCGTGCGTTGCTAAAAATAGAGGTTCAAATGTTCACCGCTTTTCTATTCCACGTGTTCACAGCTGTCACCATCTCTATAGACGTATAAATAATCTTAGTCTTAAAGCATATTACGTTTAAACTCTCCTTTCTCATTTTTTATTTGCGCTAAAAATAAAATACTTTCTCTTAAATGCTTCATAACTTTACGCTCTCTCAGAAAATCGTCTATTTGGTTCCCATATCATTGGGTTTCAGTATAATTTCTATGCTTTGAACAAACCTTGAGTCCAGTAGCCATTTCATGGTGCCTAATAATAATACGGGAATTCATAAGTAAATTGGAACACAAAATCCTGTACAGTAGACTGACGGCAAATCCTTTATGAATAGCTAATCCTCGATCGATCATTAAAATGCATAAAGTAATCAAAACCAAACATGCGTGCTTTAACTCAATCGATTTAGTGTAATAACAGCTATATAACAAACATACTATCAGATTAACTAATTACTATCAATACCAGTCAAGTAAAAGCTTGGAATAATTACATTACTCAGGAAAAAAAAGTATTAAAATCCAGCAATTTCACTTTGTGTTAATAATATCGCAGTTAGGAATTTGTGGCATATTTTTTATCTTCTCTTCGATCATATTTATATTACATACGGCGTGTCGATATAATTGCGACAATAAATGAACACACGGTTAATAATAGCTATCTAACCTTAATCGTAAAGAAATAATTCTATAATTTAAAGTAAATAATTGAAATTTACAAATTTTCAAACAAACAAATTACATATTTAGCAAGCAAAGGGTTAACCACCAACCACCCTTATGTGGTCTCATAAGACGGCACGAAGTAGGTATTAGTGCCTACGCTAGCTATCTTTATTCTCATCAAAACTGTCGATCAATACAACATGTTGCTACTGGTTTAAGCGGCAACGGCTTTAAATATCATACTTCTATCGTTTAAATATACAGGCTGTCCCAAAGTTATGGGACATGAAGGGAAAGTACCTTAAATATCGTAGATAGGGTATTTTACTGAAAGAAGACTTTATGTTATTTTTAAAAGTTAGTAATTCCGCATTCAAAGATTTTCTAAAAATTACTTGCCTCGTCTGGGACTCGAACCGACTTAAATGTAAAAAAAAACACCCCTACTTTTATGATGCCAATCGAAAGAATGGCCAAAAACTAATAACTCTTCTCAAGTAACATAGTATTTTTAAAGAAAGGAGCGACGTAAAATGTTTGAGTCAAATTTCAAGAAAGTTATTTATTGCCGACGACGACGTCCGAAAATTAGAGATACTGTCATTCCATAGATAGCCTTCTTTATTCGTAAATAAGTACCCACTTCATAATTAAATACTTTGTAGCATAGTTTTCTTAGTTTAAAAGCGATACGAGAACGTGGGCGAGTTACAAACAGAATTGTGCCATATCATATCGAGTATTCACCATAAAATGATAAGAAAATCAAAAGGTAGCGGTCTCATTAAAAGATTGGCAATTTACGTAAGACAGGAGGGATCACATTTTGAGCATTTAATTGATTAATTTACAAAAAAATACCCACTTAATTGACTACTTTCACATATCTACATATCATAAAAGTAGGAGTGTTTTTTTACATTTGAGTCAGTTCGATTCCCAGACGAGGCAAGTTATTTTTAGAAAATCTTTGAAAACTTTTAAAAATTACGTAAAGTCTTCTTTCAGTAAAATACCCTATCTACGATATTTAAGGTACTTTCCCTTCATGTCCCATAACTTTGGGACACCCTGTATATATAGAATGAATAGGAAACGAAATCGAGGTAGGCCTAATAAGAGATAGAGCGATGACAGAGGAGAAACAGCAGGAAAGATGTGGACAAGAATTGCAAGAGACAGGAACGAGTGGAAATCAATGGAGGAGGCTTTTACCGCTACAGGCGGTCCTTATGTCGAAAATAGTAACTAATAATACTAACAACTAACTTTTATCTAAAATAACGAAATACTAACACGTACTAATAAATACAATAATTTATAAGTAAATACCTAAATGTATAGATGTAAGGAAATAAAGCTCTAAATAAAATAAAAATCGTATATTTCACCGGGACACCATGGCAGCGCAACTGGTTGCGTAAGCTTCCAAACTAGACACCATACGGACACCAGAGTCATGACGCGTCCGAGCTGGTCGCGCCACCAATTTTGTTGTGCAACCAAACGGACCACCAGTTGAGTAACTCTTTATAGAGTTGTATACATTTTGTTGTTAGTGGTGACTGGTTGAGCCACCGTGACGTCCCAGTGAGATTTAGCCTTATGCCAATCGTTAAATGCTCGATAATTATATGTTTTTGTACCCAGAACATTTCCATTACATCAAGAGAATGATTGGTGCTGATCACGTTGGTATTGGTGGTGATTTTGATGGAGTTAACAGGTAATAATTCGTACCCTGCAGTATTAAGTATTAACCTTTCTCATTTCTCAAAAAGCACTATTACAGTCTTATTAATAAAAACAGTGAAAAGTTACTCCAAGCTTAAAATTACTTCTCCTTGTCATGTAAGTGTAGTAATTCTGTAGTGACAAAAGGTAAGATAAAGACAAAAAGTTTTAAACTTGGAGTAACTTTACACTGCGTTTATTAATAAGACAGGGTATTTGAATGTCTCAAATAATTTTAGAGTACCACGCGGTCTTGAAGATGTTTCTAGATATCCTCAATTGTTCGCTGAGTTGCTTCGAAGTGGGCAATGGACTGTTCAAGAACTTAAGAACGTAGCCGGCTTAAACTTGCTCCGTGTAATGGGACAAGTTGAAAAGGTACAGTGAAATTATTAGTCTGACCCTTACCTGTAGAACAAGCCACAACATGAGAGTTGAACAAATCAAACACGATTTTATAACGACTCGAACGGTTGGCTCAGTTGGTTAGAGCACCGGCACGGAACGCCGGAGGTCGTGAGTTCGAGTCCCGCATCGTTCATAAAATTTTGTTTTTCAAATTTTATTTGTGTATTAATCCTAGAAGTGGGGGTTATCACTTTAAAAACATAACATATTGTTCAAATTCAAATTTCAAATAGAGCTACCGCAAACCCAAGTGCTGGCAGCTATTTCAGTCAACGGATAGCTATCGAACGCGGAAATGCTGCCAGTATCTTCACTTCCCCGCAATGATAGTTAAATTTAATGTAGTCATAGTATTTTAAATATAGTGAGAGCTCTTTCACTCTACGCCCGAACCGAATCCGATCCGTATCCGTGAAAAACGATCCGGTGTAGTCGTAGAACTAGTTCTAAAGATTGACGGAAAGAAATCGGATTCGGATCGGATGTAGTGCGAAGTCGTTTAAATAAAAAAGTATGTTATTTATATAACATAAGTTAATATTGGCAGGTCCGTGATGAAATGCGCACTAACGGTGTTGAGCCCGAAGAACACGACGATACACCCAATGATGGCGGAGATTGCGTCAGCAATGCATTCTACACCGATTTATATTGATTAAATTTAAAATTTTAGAACTTTATACAGATCAGGCAGATGAAAATGTTCCGGTTTTTATTCTATCTTTATTACTATAGTTACTGAAACGAATGATTTAGGTGCTTCAATACACAATAGAGATTTACTGTCAATTGTTGGAAATTTCGTAATAAGTCTCTAAAAACCACAACCTATAGTTATTCGCCTATAGTTATGGTATTATTTTTTATTAAAATAACTAAAGGCGAAGCAGCCTATGTAATAATATATAAGCCATGTAATAACACATGTTTTTTATTAGCTTCATCTGTTACACTTCATACGTTTGTTTGTAACTGACTCATTTAGGCGCGATTTTGTCCCACTTTAAACGGCCAAATTTCGTTGAAACTTCGTAGATTTATCGAGGACCGATAACAATACATTAAATTGATAAAATTATTCCATTTTTATAAATTAAATAATTTTTTTCATCTATAAGGCAGGAATCGATGTTCATTTTAGTCTTTTTTAAACTATGTTTTTTATGTTAATCCTCAGATCTTATTGTGACTGTTGGTGATATAGTTACTCTGTAATCTGTTTTTCTCGTTAACTTTTTAATTATCGGATACGTCTGGCTGATATGTACAAAGTAAAACAAAAAACTATACGACTCGGAACTGAGATTTAAAAATATTGATTACCTACATAACGTTGTATTTATCTTATAAGTAAACGTATTAAGAATAACTTTTGAGTGAAGGTGGATAACGCAAATCCGTCATAGGCCGAGAACTGGTCTGTGTTTTCTTATGCACATTGTACTTTGTTGTAGTTGCACATAACTATGTCTGAAAAATAAATGTATTTACTTGTTTTCTTCATCCTCATCATTCGCGTAACTTTGACAATATAATATACATCACCAAAAAATGTCAGGTGAATGGCATTTTAGTCATTGAACCGATATGTTGCTGTAAATGTCTCGAGGCGTTGAAAGTTAATCAGCTCTAATTATTAGTACTATGTTCATAATATGATTTATTTAGTTCATAAAATGATTGCGTATTTCAACGAATAAACATTATTATGTTATACAATATATTTATTGTATTAAATTAAATCACACTTTGTGAATGGAGCGATCACCCCAGGCATATGCCTACTAATATTATAAATGTGAATGTAAGTTTGCTTTTTACTCTCGATTTTTTAGATGTTACAATCGATTTTAATAAAATTTAGTACAGAGAGAGACTAGAGCTTGAAAATATTGACATAGGCTATCATTGCAAAAAAATAAATGGAGAGGTTGAAATAGGGGATGGCAGTTTGTATGTAAATTCGTCATTATCAAAGATGAAACCATGAAACTTTGTATTTAGGGACTTAATAAGAAATAATTCATAAGCATTTGTTCGATTATTTTTGAAACTTTGACCTACATGGGGATGAAATAGGAGATTAAAGTTCACAGGGAAATACTATTAGAGAGACTGTCTACAACGACAAGGTATATGCGCTCTATCTACCTATGTATGTGTATTACTTGAAAAGTATCCAAAAAAGATAAAAAAATATGTATTCAACGCGGACAAAGTCTCGGGTAAGAGCTAGTTAATGAATAAATTTAATTTTAAATCAATTAATATCAAACACAGAGTACCACTGAGGATCTTGCAGCATTTCTTCTCAGCTTTCTTCAGAATGGGTGTTCAATAAGTGTCTTAAAAATCCTAATTTATTCAAAATATGTGACTATGCATTTTGAACTTAAATAAGGATTCATGTTAAATAAATTTCAAGAATTTACAGAGGAATTGGAGGCTACGTTCTTATTTATAATTCCGAATCCTATATTTACTCACACTAAAAAATTACCTTAAATGTAATTAATATGAATTAATATTAGGAGCGAAACACTAAGACTGTTGGCATTATTAAGTATGTATTAATAATAACTAACGAGATGGACATCGAGAAACGTCTTTTTTACTATTCAATAATTGAGTTCAATTCATTTGCTCAATAAGATAATCAATAAATTTTACGGCGTCTAAATTTTATGTCAACCCGCTACCATTGTTTGTGTAACCTAATTACCTTTCAAACGTACAGTAAAACTTGATTGGATTTATTTCGATTTGATTTTTTTTTCATTGAATAGTATATAAGTTGTCTTCAATTATATTTTATGAGTGATGTGTACAGTTTAGGATCTAGATTGCCTAGATTGCCTAAAAGACGTCTTAAAATGACTGAAAGTTTTGGATATTCTATTTATCTTTTTATATATTATTTTTAGATTTATTATATTGTAAAATGACGTGTTAATTGGCAAATTATTCTGTTATCATATTTTATACAAAAATTATAGTTATTTTATACATTTATTTTGCTTTGTAGCGGAATAATTCGAATCTATATTTGCAATTGGGCATTTAATTCAAGAGTTTCCGGTAACATTTAGACGTTGTCGTAAACGTTCCGGATCAAATAGCTCTCGCCAAAACTTTCAGAAATTCCCTGCTTAATCCGTTCAATCATTGATTGGGCTTTGAATTGAGAACTTTTTGCATAAATAACACGGTGTACGCTTTTTGAATTGAACTTTGTAATTGTTACTGTTTGAAATTTAATTATAAATTTATTACGAGTGGGTGGCTCCTTTGCACAGGAAGCCGGTTACATTATGGGTACCACAACGGTGCCTATTTCTGCCGTGAAGCAGTAATCTGTAAACATGTTTCGGTCTGAAGAGTGCCGTAGCTAGTGAAATTATTGGGCAAATGAGACTTACCATCTTACGTCTCAAGGCGCAGTTGTAGTGCCACTCAGAATTTTTGGGTTTTTCAAGAATCCTGAGCGGCTCTACATTGTTATGGGTAGGGCTTAGCAATTACCATCAGCTGAACATCCTGCTCGTCTTGTCCCTTACTTTCATAAAAAAAAATACTGGCATTAAAATTTAGCTTTATCATTTAATTTTATCTATGAATTTTCAGTACTGATTAAACAAAGTTTTAACAGTTTGTCCTGAGAACAATTTATTCGTCCTTTATCTCAAAAAAAAAATTAAGTAAAATTTAATTAATTTCATAATTATAAATAATAAACAGCATTAAGATCACTGCCCTTTCATGTAACCTTAAAAGGACTCTTTGAATGCCTAAAATGGCCCAAACTAGTAAAAAGTATTCAAATTAAATAAATACCTGATGTTTACAACAATTTTGATTTATTGAACTTTCACTTCCCATAATTTTCCTGTAATAAAATGAGCTTGATATGAATTATGAACGAATTTTCGTTCGTGTCAAATGTTGTAACTCGTGTATTACCTATATTTACTTTGACTTTCTATATTTCGCGTCTTGCGATATTTTTCTAACTGTATTTTAGTATATATGTACTGTTAATAAATAAAATACTATAAATGTATACTACAAGTCAATGGCGTTTCATTACTCCTTAAAACTCATTATTTATTGCATATCAGAACAATTAAATGCATGTGGCTGTAATTGTCGTCCATCAAACAGTTATCATCACAGAAAATTAATTGATTTTGCCGCTATTTTACGGAAGTTCATAATTGTGTATAATGTATATAATTGTTATCAATTAATATATTTACGGCCTTACAAATAAACTTGGTATAAAGTTATACCTAAGAATAAACCAAGAATATGCCAAATGTTGACTATATTGCTGACCATACTGTCAATACAATGATAGTTCTTGGCCTATGGCCCGTGCCACTAAATAAAAATAAATGATAATTCTCAAGCATGTAAAATAAACGCGGGAAACGTAACACGTCCGAATAAAATCCCAATCAAAATAAGTAAAATGTCTCTCTGTAAACATTTTACATATTCTTGGTTTATTCTCAGATATAACCTTAGACCACGTTTATTTATAAGGCCGTTAGTGTTTATTCTGCTAAGTTTTGTTAAACTACATGCAGAATGCAAAGGCAAAGAATTAGGGGTCCCCCATCGAAGAATCGGCATCTGATGAATTCTCGACTATACGACCGGGTTAGTTGTTGCAGTGGAACCCTTCTGAAAATACTACAACACGAATAGAGTGAAAGTGTGAATTCCAGAGTTCGGTGAGTCAACAATTCCTGAGGATGCCCCTTGTGGAGAAGAAAAACGAAAAAATCCTCCATTTTATAAATCTAATTTGTTCCAGATGTAAGGTGAAAAATTTTCACTTTGAAATGGGTTTTAAAAGCAGATTTTATCGTAATCCAAAGAGGCCAGTACGTGTAAACGGAAATTTCATTCTTAAGCCCCTATTATTAAGTCTCTATATTTAATATCTTAGATAATTTATATGTCTAGATAGAGCCTTTTGCTGCTAGATAACCGATGGAAACGTCATACACTCGCGATTTTTGTCACTTTGTGTTAGTGTACGTCGAAATAGAGTTTAACTGGCAACCTCGGAGGCTTCTTTACATAGGATGCTGGTTAGATGATGGGTACCACAACGGCACCTATTTCTGCCGTGAAGCAGTAATTTGTAAACATTACTGTGTTTCAGTCTGAAGGGCGCCGTAGCTAATGATGAGCTAAGCTTCATAAGGTGACGATCGCAATTGTAGTGCCGCTCAGAATTTTTAGGTTTTTTAAGAATCCTGAGCAGCACTGCATTGTAATGGGCATGGCTTATCAATTACCATCAGCTGAACGTCCTGCTCGTCTCGTCCCATATTTTCATAAAAAAAAGCAAGTTCAGGTCATTCAGACCGAACCATAATTCAGACGGTGACAGATGACACACAACCAAGGAGAAAAGTGTGATAACTTTGTTTTTAAGCACAATTTTGTCATTCCGCTATCAGACAGCGAATGAGATGTGTTTACATGTGTATAGAACGTCACTGCACTGAGCTTTAAATGATGAACAAGCTCGATGTGTGATTACTCGCTATATAGTGGAAATTGGAAAATTACCGCTGGGAGTCGCTCGGTGAGTATTTCTCATCTCTAGGCGAGCAACATTCATGTGAAGGGGTCCTCGCCGATATTGTGAAGTGTGAACAGCCAGCAATCAACTATTGAAATATACATACAATATATTAGCGGATCGACCAACAAAGCCTGCATCTAACATAGTATCTCTAACTGCGATCATGAAAAAAAAATGATTACTATTTATTATTTTCATATAATCTTACTAGACACCAATTTTCACCGACGATAAAAAAATATAATATAACTAAAAAAGACCCACAGATAATTAAAAAAATATACAAAAATTAAAAAAAAATCGTAGATTGGTTTCGGTAGGTCATTCAATAAATTTTCATCACCAATTTTAAAAAAAAATAGTATTCACAGACCGCCTAAGAAATAATTCTGTTAGCAGGTATAATATCTCCATTTGCTTCAAATTATATTGATACACGATTTATTAATCTCCTTAATAGACACTATTAAGGGGATTATTTACGAACACCGGGTTATTCAAAATTTATTTTAAGCTCTTTTTTCTGTTTAATAATTATAAGTAACTAGCTGACCCAGCAAACGTTGTATTGCCGATATTGAAATCGCGATACAAAAGTAACTGTTGATCGTAGATGGGTGAAAATTTTAAGTTGTATGTATTTTTTAATGCTGACTCATAATCAAACAAATTAAAAAAAAATAAAAAAAAAATTGTCGTGGACCACCCTTAACACTTAGGGGGATGAAATGTTGTCCGATTCTCAGACCTACCCAATATGCACTCAAAATTTCATGAGAATCAGTCAAGCCGTTTCGAATGAGTTTAACTACAAACACCGCGACATGAGAATTTTATATATTAGATTAAAACGTGAAGATAATAGTAAAAGTTGTATTCACGTACCCTATATTGTGGCCATGTTATGTTTACATTACATTATTATGTGGGAGGCTCCTTTGCACAAGATGGTGGCTAGATGTTGGGTACCACAACGACCCCCTATTCGGCCGTGAAGCTACTGCTTTACACTGATTCTTGGTCTGAAAGGAGCTGGTGAAATTACTGGGCAAATGAGACTGAACATCTCATGTCTCAAGGTGGAGCCGCACAGAATTTAGGAAAAATCATTGCATCATGCACTGCGTTATACTGGGCAGAGCGTATCAATTACCATCAGCTGAACGTCCTGCTCGTCTCATCCCTTAGTGTCTCTGTAAACTCTTGAGCGCAAAGTTAACCACAAATCTTGTTGTTTGGCGATTCAGTAGGTACGCGAAGAAAGAAGAAGCCCGCAAGAAAGTAAATGGTGCGCAATACGAGTTAGCAGCAGTAGGTTCAAATAAAAAGCTATTCTTTAGATTAATATCATAACCTAGTTCTTATAACAAGTCGTGTATAGTATAACTACAATAATAAGAAGATTAATGAAGAAGAATTAAAGAAGTTCAATGACAACGATAATATATTTAATATGATATATATGTCCTTAAACATACATAAATACATATAAACATCCATGACCTTTTTTTCTCCTCTTTTGTGCATATATCTTACAGTATGAATGTAATTTGTATTTATATATAAGTATGTGTATGTCTATAATATAGATAGGATATATTATATCC
This sequence comes from Leptidea sinapis, assembly GCF_905404315.1. Lineage (NCBI taxonomy): Eukaryota > Metazoa > Arthropoda > Insecta > Lepidoptera > Pieridae > Leptidea > Leptidea sinapis. Next base: position 9,961,723 of record NC_066312.1, on the reverse strand, counting down.
TATTTTATATTAATTTATTGCGTTATGTCAAGTTATATGTAAATAAAATCTCGTACACCTTTAGGTTGCCCGGAAGAAATCGCTGGCAATAATATAGCAAATAAAACCAATAACTTACCGATATTTTTGAAAATTTTCAATTTTGATAGCGGTAAGCTAAAAATAGTCGAAATCGGCTGGCGTGATAATGAGTTATTCGACCATTTGTCGCGCACATACTTTATGCAAATTTAAGACTTTTATGGTTTTCTTCATGTATTTCACCACACGGGTAACATCAGCTTTCAAACAAAGAAAAACAACTAAATCGGTTCACCCAGTCGAAAGTTCTAAGATAACAAACATAAAAAATACCGTCGAATTGAGAATTTCCTCCTTTTTGAAGTACATCTAACCATCATACTGGCAATAGACATCTTGTATTCAGCCCAATGACAAAAGAGGTAGCTTCGCTACCGTAAAACGGGGTGATTAGGGATCCAGGGGTGAATAGGGATAAAATCAAAATTGAACCTGAGACGAGAAATTAATTTGCTTACCATAGATTACTACATACTTTTTGGAAGAAAATCGTAGTAGAATATATACTCTCTAGGTTGGCAGCATTTGTTTAACATGAAGTCAAGCAATTCGGCGTAAGATTCACTACTGAAGTTGTTGCTCTGTTACCGGTGTTTTTTTGTGGTTCTAAACTTTCGAGATAAATATATTTTTTTAGAACTATTTGAGCTAGTTTAGTTTTATTACGGTATATTAGTTATTTCTAGAGACGTTACATAAAGGGTGAGTACAATTTAAGCGCTTATTTGTAAATTTAACGGTTAAAAGTGGGTGGAGATACTTTTTATCGAAATTTGAGGTGAATAGGAACGCCGAATGGGGTGTATAGGGATGGTTAGTAAGTCTAATAGGGACGCCATATTTGGTTAATAGTGACGAGCTTAGTGACTCAATGGGAATGTAGAAGGGTCAATAGGAACAGGGCTGTCACCACAATGTTCTTGTTTTTTATCATATAAATAGTTACAAAATTAAATATCGGCTTTAAACATGCAAAGATTATTAATACATGATAACTTAAAAGTAAAAAATAAATTATGACGAGTAGTAATTATGAGGGGGTACAACAGCTTTACAATTCAAAGAAATCGTTACTTAAGATGTGGATATATAGGAAGAGCATGTGTTATGATAATTCTAATAAGCACAAGCTCAGCTTGGATAGTTACATGGTTCCATTAAGAAGTTCCGATGCCCACTTTCCGACTTAATCACCAGATAAGTTTGCTGGTACTATTGTGATTCCATGTGAATTTGGTTAGTTATAATATATTTTTAATGCAATAGGTAGACAAACGAGTTTATATTTGTTGAACAATAATAAGAAATAAGTGCAATTCTATCATTAAATCTCTTTCTTTTTTCAGATAACATCTATTTTTGGACAACGCCGCGTGATTACCAAACTAGTCGAAACACAAATTATAAAAAATATGACGATTCTGTAATAGAAATAGCACTACACGAGTACAATAGCTCTAACCTTTCCTTTAAAGATGTTTCACGGAAATACGATATACCGAAATCAGTCCTGCATCGGCACAACACCCGTGTCATGAAAAAACAAGGAGGCCAAACTGCCCTAAGCCGGGCTGAAGAAGCGTACTTAGTAGAGTACGTAAATGTATGTTCAGAATGGGGATATCCTCTAGAACCCATTGATTTTAGATTGCTGATAAAAGGATACCTGGATAAAATGGGAGTTGATATCAAAAGGTTCAAAAATAATTTGCCAGGTCCTGATTTTATGTCATGTTTTCTTAAAAGGCATAAAAATAAAATTAGCAAAAGACTCAGTCAAAATACAAAGAGAGCAAGAGCAGCTGTTTCACCAGAAACCATCGATGAATATTTTAGAAAACTTGAAACGTCTCTTCGAGGCACACCACCTGCTAACATTGATAATTACGATGAGACCAACCTCAGCGATGACCCAGGACGTCAGAGTGCTGGTTAAGAGAACAGTCAAATACCCTGAAAGGGTAATGAACCATACAAAGGGTTCCACATCTCTTATGATGACTTCTGCAGCTGACGGCACTCTTCTACCCCCATATGTTGTATATAAATTGCAAAATATGTACGATACGTGGCGGCAAAATGGACATAAATATTGTAGGTACAACTGCACACCTTCCGGCTCGTTCGATGGTAATATTTTCCAGGACTGGGTTTGAACTATTGCAATGCCGTATTTCAGTGATAAAATTGGATCTAAAATTTTTATAGGTGATAACCTGGCCTCTTATTTATACTTAATATAATAATTAATATGTTAATTATAATACTTTAAGTATAGTATGTTGATTAAAAAAAGATTTTAATACTTCTATAATGTTGATTATTACAGTGATTTTATATTTTTGAATTCATTTGTATTATAACCTTTACCCGACTGTGCAAAATAATGGTAATATTTGACTTAGCCGTGACAACCCTGACTGTTTTTTTCTATTGTCCCATAGCTGATCCCTATTAACCCCTCTAAGAGTTTAAATAGGGATGGGCAACATTTTAAGCTATCATGAGTAATTCGTAAATTTTTTAAGTTCTTTCTACATTTTATCTAATAGAGATAGTTTTAACTCAAGTTTTTAAATATAAATAACATAGGTTTTATAGAAAAAAATCAGAGAAAATGTCATCTAAAATCTAGTTTCGTCCCCATTCACCCCGTTTTACGGTATTCAGCCTTGTCTTCGTATGTGTATAATAGTCATCAATTTTTAATATCGAACGGCGAAGCTCAAATTCGTTCTTGAAAAAAATAATTAAAAAAAAAGGTGAAAAAAGGCGGGAATAGAAAACTTTTACTTTAAATATTGTTTGTTTTTGGGATTTTTTTATAATTACGTGCTAATTAGGAAAAAAAACGTGAGTACTGCAAGTGATGAAGATATATATGTTGCACTCCCGATTCAATGAAAATGGAAGCTGAAGCAGCAATTAACAATATTTGCCTGAAAATTCTAAAGAGAGATATTTGAATACTTACGAGTTCATGAAGTGGCGAAAAGAAAAACGAGTAAAGTTTTTATCTGAGACTGTATTCTTAACATACTTTAGTGAGCTATCAAAAAAGCTGCAGCCATCTAGTTTGTGGTGCATTTATTCAATGTTAAAAGCAACTATGAGTACTAAACACGACATCAATATCAAGCTGGGCACATAAGCAAAAAATCAAAGGTTTTTGCAGCGCAAGACGTGAAAACATTCATAAATGAAGCCCCTGATGACATATATTTAGCTGTTAAGGTTCGTAAAATAACAAATCACATAATGGTAATACTTCATCATTTACCTTTTAAATTATTACAATCCTATAAAACATACTTATTTTTATATTTCGCTTGTTTTGGGTGGTTTTTATCTTCGGTATAACTGGCGCATGCCGAGGTATTGAATTGACAAATATAACAATAGAGCACATAGAACAACAAGGTCAGTTGTTAGTAATTAAACTACTGAACACAAAAACTAAAATTGGTCGAACATTTATAGTTCCTCAAGAATTCTCTGAATTCGTACAAAAATACAGAAATCTTCGTCCTGAAAAAGTAAACACCAACCGATTTTTTTTTAAGGCAAATGCTACAAACAAGTTATTGGAAAAAATACCATCAGAAGTATGCCGAAGCAAATCGCAAATTATTTAAAGTTAGCAAACCCGGAATTGTACACAGGTCATCGCTTCCGGAGCACATCGGCTACACTTTTAGCCGATGCTGGGGCTAACTTAACCACTATAAAAAAGCACGGTGGGTGGATATCCAGCAAGGTGGCTGAAGGTTACATTGCAGATTCCATACAAAATAAAAGTAAAATTACCAACCAAATAACGGTCAGCTTTCAAAAAATGAAACATCTTTCTCAAGAGATGATCAGCAACCATCAACTTCTGCTGAAGAAAGCTTCATCCCGTCAGATTTTGTCCATGACCAACAAATTATCAACATACCCAGAAAACACCGGTGCCTAAAATTTGAAAACTGTTCTCATTTCACTATAAATTTTAACAAATAAAAAGATTTGAAAACTGTTCTCATTTCACTATAAATTTTAACAAATAAAGTTTTATTAATGTAATGCCGATTTTTTTCTACATACCTCACAATCGAGATGTAAAGCAGAGTAGTTAGCTCGGGTGTAAGCATCAATTGCACCCTCGAACTATAGGCGCCCTGACTGCGCTCGTTCGCCTAAATAGCCCTTGGCTACTAATCTACTATGATTCACTGACACAAATTCTAACTTTCTGAAATTTTCGTCTTCCTGTCTGTTCAAATGTCTATTTATAACTCGAAGTCATGAAATTGACTCATGGATAGGCATTTATAACGACTCTGTGCTGCCCGTGACTTCGTGCGCATAAAACTTCCTAATCTGAACTTTGGGCATATTTTTGTCACCATATTTGATTGAAATTTACTCTACGACCAGACTTTTTACAATATAGAAATGATTATATATGTAGTGGGTATACTGTCAAAGCCGTGATATTATAATTAAACGATAGACTGTCAATCGACTTCATTTCTTACAATTTAAGGTGGTGTTTTAGTGACTATGTAATGTCACGGGAACACTATAGTGAAAATAATAATATATCTAGGCATATTACAAATGAAGTTAAAATTGTGAGACGTCGAGCGTTCTGATTGGTCAATTTTTCAATGCAACATGCAAAACAATAATAGTATGAATTGGAGCGTGTACGCAATTTTCCATCTGAAATTATTGTTGAAATAGAAGTGAACAAGTGCCGATTCGGTTCTGGCACTCGCCGGCCGCTGCCGCGGCACGCTACGCTCAGCTCGTGCGTTGTGTTCAACAGTCTAAATTTGTTTTTGGGACCTACTACTGAACAAAGACCGACTCAAATGAAATCAAATCAAACATATTTTATTTCATAGGGAAATTATATTACACTTGATATATGTCATTTTTTCATACAGCTCATTCGGAAGGCAGATTTCTTTAGAGATGAACGAGCAAGAAAATCTAAGGTTGCTCTTTTCAAAACAGATTAGATATTACACTTTCTTATTTTCAATTATTTTTACTACTAAATTACAAATAATTTCATTTACAATAAATGCAAAGTGATGCAACAAAAATACAGAAGCCCCAATATCTGCCGTGAAGCAGTAATGTGTAAAAATTACTGTCTTTCCGTCTGAAGGGCGCCGTAGCTAGTGAAACCACTGGGCAAATGAGACTTAACATCTTATGTCTCAAGGTGACGAGCGTATTTGTAGTGCCGAATTTTTGTTTTTTATATGAGAAGAGGCAAACGGGGAAGAGGCTCACGGGATGGGGAAAGGTGAGGCAACTGCCCATAAACATCCGCAACAACAGGTGTGGCAAGAAATGCGTTGCCGGCCTTTAAGGTGCTTATGCTTTTTTCTTGAAGGTCCCTAAGTCGTATCTGTTCGGAAAGATCGCTGCCGGTAGTTGATTCCACAAAGTAGCTGTGCGAGGCAAGAAATTTCGAACAAAACGCGAGGTTGTGGAATGCCAGACGTCTACGTGATGCGGATGGTACTTTGCACGTAATGTCCGGTGGTGGAATTCGGCCGCTAGAATCAATCCCCGTGATAAATGCGATAGAAGATGCAGAGAGAACCCACATCTCTACGCAGTGCTAGAGAATCAAGCCGATCGGAGATGACTTGATCGTCGATGATTCAAGCCGCTCTTCGTTGTATTCGGTCAAATGGAAGAAGCTGGTACTGGGGAGTTGGTTTATTCAAGAATCCTGAGCGGTACTGCATTGTAATGGGCAAGGCGTATCAACTATTATCAGCTGAACGTCATGCTCGTCTCGTCCCTTATTTTCAAAAAAATAACTTAAACATCAAATACTAAATGCCTTACACGAGTAAATCAAACAAATGTAAATTATTTAGTAAAAAACACAAGAGTTATTGTTAATTAGTTGATTACACTAATGTACATAACTAAAAAATAATGACTAATATGATAAAAACAAGATACAGACCAATCAGAAACGGCCTCGTAAACTAACCACCAGTAAAATTGTCAAAATATACCCTTACAATAGCACTAGTGTACCGGCGACATTACAATGTCACTAAAACCAGGCCGTTAAATTGTAAGAAATAAAGTCTTGAATGACAATCTACAAAATTCTACGAAATTGTAATTCTTTACACTTTCTAGAAAAAAATAACCCTTTTTAATTTGAGAATTAACCGTAAGAACATAACATGCTCTGTGTTCTCATGTGTTAGTCGAAGCGGACTCCTAGAAAAAAGCTACATAAAAAATGTACCTAACTGTTGGATTAAACAATTTACAGGATGTTTTGGATTTAAGCTAGCTAGCTGCTACATATTCAAATCCATTACGCTTAAATCCCTGTGTAGATAACGGTAAAAGCCTGTGGGAGCTCAGTTTTGGATTTAACGTGCGCTTGCAAATTGATTTATAATATAAATTGAACAAAATTGTTTTTTATTTTTTGCAGAGCGCCGTCGCTGCTATCACGCTCCTAATGAGATTATATTGTGGGTTAATATTTGCGTCGAGTTGAGAATTATTATAAGCCTATCACGGACTAGAAAAAAAAGAAGGACTCCGCGTCGTGATATTAGCAAGTGAAGCACCTTTATGCTAGTGTGTGTGCGGTTACGGGCTATACCAGCTACACAATTTTTTTTCCCTTAGATAATCATATATCCATAAATACTTTTATATTATTGGTTTTATACTTTTTCACAACGCACAACGGCATTTTTAAAATATTTTATTGCGACGCAAACTGATCTGTCACAGACGATGTCAAATCTCATAATGGCGGTCGATCATTTTCCTGAAATAAAGAGTCTTAAGAATCAGTATTATACAAACAGATATAACGATAGCTAATAACATAATATCAAATTTTTTACCTATGAAGGTTAGGCAGCACTATTATATCTTTAACTGATGAATGTATTTAAAAATATATCCTTTAAATAGTGTGAAGAGGACCAGTGGGACCCTTTCCACAGGATGCTGGCTAGATTATGACCGCAACGGTGCCTTTTTGTGTCATAAAGTAGTAATGTGTAAACATTTTTGTGTTTCGGTCTATGGGGTGCCGTAGCTAATGAAATCAGTGGGTAAATGAGACTTAACATTTATATCTCAAGGTGACGAGCGCAATTGTAGTGCCGCTCAGAATTTTTGGGTAATTCAAGAATCCTGAGAAGCACTTCATTATATTGGGCTGCCAATTTAATTGCCACTAGCTAATCGTCCGGCTCGTCTCATCCCTTAGAGTTAAAAGTGTACAATGTGCCTTGTATTGCCATTAATAATATTTATTAAATATTATTGATAAAAACGAAGTTTTACTTTTAATTGCACAAAACTGTACTGTAGGTCAATTTATACCTAGTCTGGCCATAAATACTGTTACAATTAAAAATAAACATGTTTGGTAATGATTGGCATCCTGTTCGATAACTTTTTTAAAGTCGGTCTCATCCTAAATGTCATTTATTATTTCTTGCAGCAACGATGAAGTTGAAAGCCCTACTCTATGCTCAATTCCAAATAACAGCACGTCGTCAATTGAATGTTGAAGAGCGTCTAAAATTAAAAAGCTTCATAATTATATTCGTTCTGGTGATTATTATACTCTATTTAAAGGCAGAATTAGTTTAGACTACAACAATCCAGGTTATCCTAAAGTGTACTTGTTCATATTAGGCTCACCTACTTCAGTCTAGGCTAAACGGGTTTGTCCTGTCTGTTTAGCTCAGAAAAAATCTTTTATTTTAGAAAAATAAAGTAATGTTGCAATGTGCAAGAAACGGTCTAACTCTAAAAGTAATTTATATGGCAAAACAACGTTTGTCGCGTCAGCTAGTGTAACATAAAAATAACAATATTAAATAAGTAAAAGAAATACCTTTTTTCTCAAAATTTCTTGGCATACTGCCAGATAAATGAGACGGTCTTTAAAAACATGCGGCTTAAGTGTACATAGTTGACATTGTAAACATTGAAGTCGTGACTTCATTGCAGGAAGCATTCTGTGTAAGTACTTAATTAGCTGCTGCTTTCATGGGGCACACGATCCATTACTGCATTATAACTATGGGATCTGTACAACCACATGTAGATGCAAACATGGTCCTGTAAATAGAATTAAATCTTTTCTACTGAGCATGCAATCTACAAAATTACGTTAGAATTTTGTTGGACACTCAGTTGAGATTTATAATATTATCTCAACGAGAGACGAAGATTAGCCTCCGACTGAAAATGTTATCCGAGCTGCCCATCTCAAGATGATGGAGCCAAAAGTCTACGTAATACTGTAGTGTTTATCCTCAGCGATTAGCGAGTCTGTACCCTCTCACAGGCATACCACGGCTCACAGAAGTGGGAACGCTTGGGGATTGGTTGATGCAAACCTTTATAAAAACTCTTACTGCAGTTTCATAATATAATAAAGATTGAGGATTTGGGGAAACACTCTCATAGTTCGTGTGGGATGAATTTATTATTTACATTAAAATGATGACCGAAATAATTATTATAGTCCATAAAGAGGTAACTCCAGGCATGCGTAGTGGCTGACACGTACAACTTTTTTACACGCTTTTTATTAGCTTCACCTGTATGTATGTTTGTTTGTAACCGACTCATTTGGGCATGATTGTGACCTACTTTAAAATTTCGTTCAAGCTTCACAGCTTTATCGAGGACTAATGATAATAAATTAATTTGATAAAATTGTTCCATTTTTCAATTTTCAAAATAAGATCTTTGTTAATTTATGTATTTTTTTCATCTATCGTCAATAAGGAATTGATATTCATTTCAACCATTATATTTTCAACCAAAGCATGTTTTTTAGTTTTTTTTTTTAACTATTTTAATTTAAGTTTTGTGATTCTAATCAGGTTAATTTTAAAATCGACTAATCTCCACCAAATCATTGGAGCTAATTATATACCTCCAAATTATGTACCGCAACTTCATCTGCGTACACATATGACTGACCAAGTAGTGCTCAGAAAACCGTTGTTTCTTAGAACTTGAATAACTTTATATTAAATGAAGATATCGCAATATTTTTTTAGATAACGGCCAAGTGTCGAAGAAATAAAACTTAGAAGACTTAATTGAAATCTATCCAGCAACCTTTTTTGTGGTAAGCGTACAAATGAAAACCTCAATCATTTTATCTTAATATATATAAATTACGTGACACGTTGTTTGTCCGCGATGGACTCCTAAACTAATGAACGGATTTTAATGGGGATTACTGCATGGAGTGCAGTTTGGTCCAACTTGAGAGATAGGATAGTTTTTATTTCGATTTGGGACCCATAATTATTTTTATTTTCAATATTTGTTTTGTATAGACATATTTTCTATGAGAGAATTTAGTGACGCACGGTTTGACAGTACCGCTGTGAAACAATTTCATTATAACAACAGGGAGCATTTTTTATGAAATAATTCGTGACATTTTGAAATATTATTGGCAAATTCCTTTGAAGCAGTATTTTTTTTACTATCTACAGAACGTCTGTCGGGTGAGCTAGTTTACATATATATTTCCATATGTTCCTACAAGTAGATTACTTAGAAATTTATTTTATAATATTTTGTCCGTATTATTATAATGTTGGAGTGTGAAAATCGTTCGACTCTACCTTATCTGTGTTGTGTTTAAAGAAATAACGCAGCACTCTTGAGGAAAATAAAAATATGAGTAAAGTCAGCTCGAGACTCTTGGTATTCTATGACTTTGTTATAAGAATAAGATTTTTTAATTTAAAATTCCGAAGTCTAGGATAAAAAGAAATACCTTAAGAATAAAAATAGAAAGAAATATCTTAAGATCCTAGCTTCTTACATTGTACCCTTTAAGTTGGATAAAGCGTTGAATTCAGATTACATTCTATTTAATTAAAGAAATGAATGCCTTTAAACAGAAATCAAGAGATTCCTTTGAGATTTGTGAAACGATGAAGCTGTAAATGTTGATTTAAAAGAGGGCAATAAGTTTCTTTCCACTTCTTCTTATTAAAGCACAACCTTTTCCGAAGTGGTGGTCAATTAGTAAAATTTTTGACATTCATAAGCGTCATTTCACTACATGAATAGTGATTGATTTTTTAATAAGGCTCCTCTATTAAGACGATTTCTTTGACGACCTACATAGCCCAGTGGTTAGTGACCCAGACTACCGCGCAAGAGGTCCCGGGTTCGAATCCCGGTAGATGCAACCATTTTTATGATGAATTTGAATGTTTGTTTCAGAGTCAATGGATGTTTATAAGTATTTATGTATGTTTAAGTAAGTATACTTTATTCACTATATTGTTGTCTTGTATCCATAGTACAGGTTAAAGTGTGTATCTTATATATATTACATTACTAGCCGATCCCACCCGCTTCGTTGGGCGAATTTTAAAAGGAAATAAATGAAACATTAAAAAAATAAGTAGCCATAAACCATCTAGATTCTAAATTTACCATCAAATGGTGGTAGTTTCATGTCAATACGATCAGTAGTTTAGGCGTGAAAGAGCCTTAAACAGAGACCATATATATAATATATTGAAACTATATAATCACTAAAAAAGAAAAGAAATTAATTAATATTGAGATTCTCAATTGATCATGCCTGTCATTTTATTGTATGTGATCACTGTCGCTCTACCTCACTTGCCTCACAACACCACAGGAATCCCAGCAATGTTGTATTTTAGACAGATTTAAGTGTTTGAAGGTTCTCAAGCCTCAACACTCTGGAAAGCCTGCACAAGAAAGTTCATTCCATATTTTTCTTGTGCAGTATAGTCAGAAAGTTCATTGAGAGGCAAACAGTAAAGGAACGACGCGTGTCAGTCCCACAATTAAAATGACGAGGCCAGCCCTTCTGCATCCGGTACCTTAAACAGGTGACAGCTCTATAAATCTCCGTGGTGTGTTATGAACCATGGTGGCATCGTGGTAAAAGAACTATGAATTTGAAATCCTCTGAAGTTGAAAAAGTCGATGCTAAGCGTGGAGTGGTCTGCCGCGATGCTATTTTCCATTTGTCCTTCTCTAACAGCGTATAGGATCTTCTTAGAAAATATATAAAATAACTCTTTTGGGTTTACCGTTTGCCCGTTACTACACGCTATTTTTCCATGCGAGGATGTTGTAGATCCAGCAGAATTCACTCGTTTGTACTGTCGTGAGACAGCGTTATTCTCCCATAGTAAAAAGCCCTTATTTGCCTCTGACAACACAATCGTTGACAGCCTGAGATCTCCCTATTATTTTTACTCCCTCGAGTTGGTACGGAAAGTAAAATAAATATAGATGTTTTATTTTACTCTATTCCTCCTGATACTTACGGTTGGTATTTAAAAAAAGATGAAATAGCTATTTATTTGTACTTATCTTAACGACAGGTTATCCGAACGCAGTATGAATATATCTACTATTACTTACTACTTGATGTTAACTTGATACCTCATATTATGTGCTTGATATTTGAATAATAATGACTTAATTGATAGAGGGACAACGAAGTTCTCTTAGAAGAGTTTTTTCTTTTCTTGGGGCAATGGGACCCTAAAAGAGACATCCAACTTCGGAAAAAGCCCTGTAATTATCATGTTATTATTTTGGTGGATCAAGAGGGCTGTTTACTTTCCAACGGGTAATCCGTATACATGTTTGGCGCTTCCTCCTTTTCCGTGAAATTATAATAAGAGAAGCGTATAGCGAAACTTGTGGATAAGAATTAGCTTCATGTACTTTGAGCAAAGTTATGACTTAGTTATAGTTCTGACTATATGGTACACAAAATTACGAACTTTGTTAAATATATTGTTACACCGCGTTATATGCTTTATTCGTAGATTTTATTATGTACGAGTTTAATATGAATAATTATCACCAGTAATAAGATTAAAGAAATGTCATTCCAAATGTACCACTCAAAGAAATCTAAGTGAGGTGTAAGAGGTGATATAGCCGCGTTTAAAATATAATTATGTAGAGCACCAAAGAGTAAGTAGTGATTTAGTATTAATCTGAACGGTGGACGTGAAACAATGCGAAAAAAAGGTGTAGTATCTACGCTGTCAAAAGTGAGTGAAGTGTGAAAACTTAAGATTCCTTGCAATATGCACACAATGTTCACTTAACCAATAGCAATGATGTGCTGCGAAGTGGAATCGATTGCTACGTTATAATTGAATGCAACTAGATGGAGAAGAAACGCCACATTTTTATGTTATTGATGTCTTTTGTCAGGCTTACGTGAGACAGCTGCAAGTACGCCTGTGGTTGAACAGCATTAGCTTGTGCATAGCCAGATCTATCGTTACAAGATCCGTACAAATAGACCTATTAAAAAAATTGCTTTGGGAAAAAACATAGTCACAACCAAAGAGAATTTAAACGTTCAAGAGACGGGAGTGACATACAAAATAATGAGAAATGTCGCTTGTATTGTATTCAGGGGTGGGAAAGACGCCTTAAAGTGACGTTTTCTGTTAGTTGGCCCGAAAATGAAAGCTTTGGCAGCTGTCACTCGCTTTGAAACTTTTCAACTTTTCTTTAATTGTGTTACTGCCCACTGGTCATAAAATGGCGGCTACGTCTAGCGTTTGCACATGTATGTGGCTCTCTTGTTCCATTTTGCATATTTACACTACTAAATCTATCCTTTATGTTCTATGTTGTGACAAAATTAGATAACTAACTCTACGCGCAATTTCAACTTGGTAAAAAATTGCAATACCTACATTAAAAAGTAGAGTTAGTTATTTAATTGCTTCAGAACATTAAAAATTAAATTTATAATTTCGAGGTTATATATAGTTATTTTCGGGGCCAATCTCCAGATGGCGCCAGCTTTCAAATAGACAGCTCATAATGCGTAGAGAGGGCTCTCTTTTCCCTATATGTTATTATACTCTTTGATTGTATTGCACTAAATATTGATACCAACATAATCACCTAATGACGTAATATCAGAGCTGCCAATATAATAAATATATAGGGTTGGTACCAATACATAATTTTTATCGATAATTAACTAATATATATATTTAATGTCTAATTTTAAGGTTCTCTTTTGTTAATTTTAATATTGACCTAAGCAAAGTCTAACTAGTTTAAACTAAGGGATACGTTTTAGTTATCTCAAAGAAAAAAACAATTAACGTAATTAATATTTTATTAATAGTTTTTTTTTGCGTTGTAGTTTCGGTTTGGACAGTCTTTCATTTTCTCTGAGGGTCCTGAATCTGAAATTATAACAGAATACATATTAGCAGAAGTTAGTAAACCCTAATTTTAAGGCTTTAAATATTTATTTGTACATCATAACCACAATATAATATAATGAAAAGGATGTCAAAGGTAATAAACTTATTAATCAAAAATATAGATACCAGAGATGAATTAAATCAATACTCTATCACTTTTAATCACTTTAAGCATTCTTTATTAGCATATGATTTGTTCATAAGTGCTTACCTTTCTTTATCCAATAAGAATTTAGCCATGAAAATTCTCTTACTCCCATGTGAAGCCAGATTTTAAACCACATATTTAACACATTTTATTACATGGTATAATAGCTTAGAAAGTCTTACGCATTTATTACAAAAAAAAATAAGCACATTACCCTGAATAATACACGAATAAAGTAAAAGAAAACGAAAATTCGTAACAAAAATTATTGTTAACAGTCACTTTTATTTTGAATGAATGGCATGTCACATGACACTCAAACCAAAACAAACAAAAGAGTCGAATATATTATGTTAGAGCGAAACAGCGTTTGCCGCCATTATTTTTAGTGCAATGCCATACATATTCGAGTTTATTAGAGAGTTGCGCCAGGCTGGTCCCAACTATACAGACTGATTTCACGCATTAAAAATTGTAGCTTGTAAGCTGCTAGGTCAAAACAGCCTTGTCTAAATCATTGCATGACAATATAAAGACAAATCTTATATTATGTGGATAACAATAATATAAAGATTACAATATAAGCCAAAATTTAATGCAACTATAAATATCATTAGAGTATTTCCATTTCATAATAAGCATTTTATATGTAGATAAATTTACGTTTTAGCCGACGAAATCTCTACTCGTAAATGTATATATAAGGATTTGATTCTATAAGTGCAATGTCTTTTTCTAATTGTTTTAACTCTTGTTCCATTTTAGTCTTCCGTAGAATTTTCGGGATGGTATCTGTCAGCATTGGCAGTTGCAAGAACGCTTTCTGCATTACTTGCCATTTGTATTTTAAGTCCTGAAAATTAAAGAGAATCTTGAGGAACATCTATAACATTTACAAACTTTAGGTCAAATTATCTAGCCCCAAAGGCATAATAGTCTTTTCTGTGTGCAAAAAACCTTATAAACCCATCTGCGAAAAAAGCTTTTAGACTATTTAAATTTTAAATATCTTTTTAAGTAAATAAAATCTACTGCAAGATTTGACTTCGTCGTTTTGAACAAAGCCAACAGTGTCGTAAATACTGAACGTGTCATATTTATAAGAATCACCAATAATAAACTACCCTCAATATACAGTTTTGAAAACAACAGGAAAATATATATTATTTAAATAGGAGTGCATCAAGCAAGTCAATTAACCATACTCCATATAATATTACGACTGACATACATCAGCTTTAAACATTATTAAAAAAACGAAGTCAACTGCGGTTTCTATGAAAACTTCAGATAAACTTATTCATAAATATGGGCAGATTGGTTTCCTTATTGAATTTCGAACGCAGTATAGCCAGAAATAAAGAAACATATTATAGAAATCTTTAAGAGTATTCTTTTGTCAAAAGGCAATCTGTACAGGATCACACGTGTGATGATAGTTTTTACAAATAAGCTGATCAATAGTTATTAGGTTTGGTGCTAATCTTTAAGTTTTGAAGACCCATATAGCATAGTGATTACTAACCCTGCCTACTGAGCTAGAGGTCCCGGTAGGGGCAAGCTTTTATATGATGAATGTACAATATCCACATTCATCATCATGTTTCCGAGTCATGGATGCTTATAATGTATTTATGTATGTTCGACTATTTATATAGATATACTAGCTGACCCAGCAAACGTTGTATTGCCGATATTAAAATCGCGATACAAAAGTAACTGTTGATCGTAGATGGGTGAAAATTTGAAGTTGTAAACAAATTTAAAAAGAAATTAAAACAAAATTAAAAAAAAAACGTGTGGACCACCCTTAACATTTAGGGGGATGAAAAATAGATGGAATCGGTCAAGCCGTTTCGGAGGAGTTCAATGTTTAACACCATGACACGAGAATATTATATATTAAATATATATCGTATTAAATTTATCGCTGTTTGCACCCATAGCACAGGCTATACCTAGCTTGGAGCAAGGTAATTTATGTAAAAATGTGTCAATCTTAATATATATAAATTACGTGACACGTTGTTTGTCCGCGATGGACTCCTAAAGTAATTAAAGGGGATTACTTCATGGAGTGCAGTTTGGTCCAACTTGAGAGATAGGATAGTTTTTATTTCGATTTGGGACCCATAATTATTTTTATTTTAAATATTTGTTTTGTATGGACATATTTTCTATGGACATATTTTCTATGAGAGAATTTGGTGACAGACGGTTTGACAGTTCCGCTGTGAAACAATTTCATTATAACAACAGGGAGCATTTTTACGAAATAATTCTTGATGTTTTGAAATATTATTGACAATCCTACTAATATTATAAATGTGAAACTTTTGTATGTCTGGATGTATGTTTGAACTTCTTTAACGCAAACACTACTGAATGGATTTTGATGAAACTTTGCAGTAATATAGCTTACACACCAGAATAATATATAGGCTATAATTTATAAAAATATTGTGTGAATTATCTATACATTTAAATAAAATTGGAGTGTCTGTTTGTAATATAGAAATAACCGTTTTTTACTAAATGTATATTATGAATACATATACGGTACATTCACCAAAATAACATTTTTACAATTTTTGTCAGTATGTCTGTCTATTTGTTCCGGCTAATCCGGCGACTTTTATTGGCATGTAGCTGATGTAATAAGGAGTAACTTAGGCTACGTTTATTTTAGAAAAATAAAGCAATGTCGAAGAAACGGTCTAACTCTAAAAATAATTTATATGGCAAAACAACGTTTGCCGGGTCAGGTAGTTTCCTATAAAACAGTATTTTTTTTATTATCTACAGAACAACGTCTGTCGGGGCAGCTAGTATTCTTATTAATTCGCCGACAAATAGCATACCTCTAGAAGTTTTTCCCTTTCTTGCTCGTTTATTAGCTTACACAAGCTTTCTTTGTGTTCTTCTATGTATTTCATTTTTTCAAGATCCTTTTGGATTTTCCGGTTCCTTTTCATTAAATACCCAGGTATTTTACCAAAATCGGGACGCAAACAATATTCCGGCACCTCACCAGACCCCTTTATCTTCTTTATATGGCCGTCTCTAGTGTCAACTAACCTACAAATAAATATGAGGTGTTTACTAATTACAAAATATTTTTATTGAGAAAAGTCGGACCTTAACCTTTTTGTAAGTGATACGCCCTGTACATCACCACGCAGTGCCGCACACGATTCTATTTCTACGATTTGAATATTCTTCAAAATTCTTTTGGACATATCAATTGCGCTCGTAATTTTGCAATATGGCTTATAGTCTAAGTTTTTCCTAAGTCGTTATTATAGTGGACTCAAGTGCGAGCTTAACTTAAGCCTAGTTCGAAATCATGCAATGTTTATAAATACGAACTTCGACTTAACTCGCTAGATAAGTCTTTGTACGCTGTATAGATATCAGCCATCAAATGTTTCGACTCATTAGTCAAGTAAGGGCGCTTATACACGCTATGAATTTTCAGCATGTCCGCTGCAGATAGGACCAATTCATCATGTACACAACAAGAATTTTGTCGAATCTACCCACGAAAACTTCTCGAATATACTGCAGACATGACGAATAGGAACGTGTAAACGATAAAATTGTTTGCAGGCAGTCGTGCTTAGGGTGATGTTATAGACAAGACAGAAACTATCTGAACCCCCTAGCAGGTAAGATTTTTTTCTTCAGCGCCGAAGAAGTGTTTATGTGTAGAAACGACAAGAATTCATGCATAGGCCCGACGACTTTTCTTAACGTGTACAAGCAGCCTAAGAAAGCCAAGCTGAAAGACAATAATGCTGCACAATACAGTTTTACGGTAGACAAAGGCGCCGTTGTAATACCCACTTAGCCGTCATCCTATGCAAAAAAAACCTCCCACTGGTATAATGTGAAAATAGAAGCAGGTACATTAATAGAAATAAAAATACAATCAACTAATCGTGATACTCCTTATCTGTTGAGAAATGATGCATTATGTGTATCTATATTTATAAAAAAAAAATACTTCTTACCTAGGCTGTGGAGGTTTTGCTTTAGTTTTGATGGCCTTTTTTATGTTTTCCACTCTGAAATTTTTCTGAGGCTTATCGGACTTCTTTCCAGGTGGGGGCCGTCGCGGAACTGGTGGCAGAGTTCCTGACACCAAGCACTTATGATCGGATTTCTTTATGGGCTGACCAATCCCTTCACCCTTTTTTAGAAAATCCTCAGGTTTTTTTAAAGGTACTTCTGCATAACCGAAGTCGAAACGAGTTTGAGGTGTTTTCGTTTCTTTCAATTGTCTTTCTAATTTTGACTCATATCTATAAATGTTGTAGTATTATGTAGTTTTCAATGGAAACACAAAGTAGTACTTTAAAAATTATCATAAAAATATTTTTTGTGTGTGTTAAAGTGTTGGTAAGTTTACATATAAATACCTTATATTAGTATATAGGTAATATATAGAATTATTTTTAGTTTAATGAGACAAGCATGAATTTTAACTCGATATTTAAATTAATAGTTATACATGCACTTTAAAAACGAGCAGCACCAATAAATAATTTACCACCTTAATTTATATTAAGTACGTGTACCATAATCAACCGTTTTGAGACACGTTCAACTGTTTGAATTAGATAAATTGCGATCTTGTGAAATTGTTATACTTGTATCTAAAGTAAAAAAAAATTGATTCGTACATATATAACAGCAGAGTAATGGACGAAATCTACTTTTTGCTTGAGGATATTTCGTATTAATAATATAATTATAACACCAATTGGAAGTTACATGAAATAAAACGAAACAACAGAATCGTATAAAATTATATTATATGCCTATATAAATTTTAAATATTATTTATATTTTGTTACTAAGATCATCATTCCTTGAGTCATTATTTAAAAAAAAAAGAGTTTTAGAACAATTAAGTAAATACATCACAGATTAAGATTATATTTAAATGATAATAGATTGCTTTCTAAAGTACAGCAATCTAATAATCTCATTAATCTGTATTATCATTAACTAGCTGACCCGGCAAACGTTGTTTTGCCATATAAAGTATAATTCACGCGATAGTTTTATAAGTAGTAAAATATTGCCTATATTATAGCCTGTACATCATTTTGTTCTATTGTTAATAGTTTTTGCAGCGCACGCAAAAATAGGTTTTCGATTTTACACCTTGTGTTACAAAATAGCAATTTTATTACGGATCTCTAATTTTGAAAAAACATAGCCTATAGCCTTCCTCGATAAATGGACTACCCAACACTGAAAGAATCATTCAAATCGGAACAGTAGTACCAGAGATTAGCGCGTTCAAACAAACAAACAAACAAACAAACAAACAAACAAACAAACAAACAAACACTGCAGCTTTATATATTAGTATAGATTTAACTTAGATTTTAAGTACCCACTCATTATTTTACACTTATAATTTGTCCGAATAGAGGAGAGAACACGTAGCCTCTACTATTAATATAAATTAAGCTTTTAATGTATTTAGCAAATTGGTAAAAATTTTAATTGCCCCTGTGTAAGAAATTGTTTCGTTGCAAACATTACAGAACCTGTCCAGAGTTGCAGAAATTATATTATATGGACTAATTTTGCTGTAGTTAAATAATGCGCGAATTACACTGTTCTTTTTTAATTTTGTTGAAATATGAAACGCTACAAGTAATTTGAATGTTCTTCCTCTTTAATGTTTGCATTCCTTTTGTCATTATCTTTTGTAACCACCTTGTAAGTTTATGCACTGCATACGTCATAGTTGCCTCTTTTGGCACGTGAATTCCTATATTTACTATTTTTTAAATATGCATAAAATCTATATAAATAAAAATTAATTGCTATTCGTTAGTCTCGCTAAAACTCGAGAACATAAATATTGGTCTTGAATTATTTCTGGAAGTCCAGAGAAGGTTTAAAAGGTGAATAAATATTAATATGCTCGGAATTAAAATATAAAAACGACAATTTTGTTTTTCCATCGATGTGTCCCCCGCCGTTTAGAAATCAAATTGAAAGAATAGCTTAAAATGAATAACTAATTAGAATTTATATCTGTCTCTCTCAGGAGGTAAAAAAATAATTTTATATACAGAACAACGTCTGTCAGGTCAGCTAGTACTTAATAGAAATACGGGTTTTCTCAACTCATCTTCAACGTAGACAGAATGATACTTATATAATAATAATACCTAATTTTAATATCTTCAAATTCAAAGTAAAATAACCTTTATTAAGCTTAAAAAAGCGCTTTTGAAACGCCCACTATAAATATTTCTTTTAAATTACTACCTTATTAATAAATAAAATAAATACTAATCTACTACTACAACTAATAACCATATAATGTTCGGAAAAAGTAGAGTTCGTGAGGAGAACACGCAAGAAACTCAACGACCACTCATTTCAATCAAATAGAGTATTTTACAATGGCTGTAATATAGATAACGTTCAAATAATATCAAATATTTCACAGAAAGTAACAAAGAATAAACTGTATAAATATATTATTATCGTATATTGGATGCATCAACCTTGAATCAAGCTTGAATTCATTGTTTGTGTAAGGATGCTTCGTGAACATGATGGTCGTGATTACTGTCACAATTAGTAATCGCAAATACAATGATTTATTAATTATAATACTTCTTATGTAACTTTTGTGAATCCTTGTGGTAGAAGTAGCGATAGAATAGAAGATTAAGCATCCCGCAATATCCCAAGAGAAATTTAACAACACCATCGATTTTGTGACAGTGTACAAAAATATATTATTCCATATCAGAAACACGTACTTTTATTACTATTTTAAAAGTAGTGAACGTTCGTGAAATATTTACCCCGTATTAGGGGTTTAGTTTATTTTTTAGACAATACTTAGTATTTTTTCTATTGAGGAACTTACGACTAACTTTGTTTCATCAAGTCAATTACCTTGGTGTTTTAGGTGGGTCCGGAGGAGGTTTATCTAAAATTGTGTATATAACTTCATCGTGTTGAACGATTTGAACAACAGACATATCTTATTAATAATAAATGTTGTTTAAATGAAAATAAGCAATACTATGCATGGAAGTAAAATCAGAGTTGTTTATTTGGTTGCTATGGCTCTAAGCAAGCATAGAGTATAATTATTAGGTACCTTTGCAACTCTCGTTTAATAAATTTATTTATAATACCATTTTGATAAACTACCCAGACTGTTGATCGTAGGTTATAACTATTCTGCATGGAATTAGGTATATTATCTTATATTTGTAATATCTAAACTAATATTATAAAGAGGAAACATATTTTGTCTTTTTGTATGCATGTTTGCAATGGGTACACAAAGACTACTCAACCGATTTCAAAAATTCTTTCACCATTAGAAAGCTGCATCTTCACTGAATGACACTATTTTATATTTTAAATTAATAGGGATCCCTACAATTCGATTCAATTTACAATGAATGAGTAATTCAATTCATCTGACATACACAGTCGACGCCCGGCATAATATTCAAGGAGATTTTCTTCTTAGTCTTTATGATATGAAAAATATCATTAATTACCGCTTTTGGCTTTTCGTCTTTTTCTTTTTTATAGCTTAACACTAGGCCCTAAATCAGAAATGTAGAATCGTATTGGCAGTTGGCAACACGCTTTACGTAAGTCGTGGAAAAGCAATTGCGGTTAAATTTTCACGCTTTTTCTCTTTTATTGCCTTCAATTTACCCAGACTTTTTGTTTAAGATGTCACGACGGATAATAAAGGTGTAAATGGCTCGGATAGATTTTAATTTCTGCTAACAAGTAAAGAACAAGTTTCTTTTGCAAATTTCACGTTTTACTCGCATTTTCTATTTCGTTTAAATTCACAGGACGACTTCTGAATAATAATCTGATGATAAAAATATGATAAATACAAAAATGTATTATACCTACTTTAAAAAAAATTCGGTGCATGCTGTGTATTTTAATAATAATATATTGGCACACTCTTTCACAAAATACATAAATATAAATAAACATCGATGAGTCGGAAAGAATAATTCATATATATAATAGGTGCCTAAATCTCTTCAAACTTGTAGCACCACAGTCTAACTTCTATAGTATATGTTTTATTTTGCAATATTTTCCTATAAATATTTTAATACCAAAGTTTGTATTCCGGTTTATATTTTAAACAGTATTTGATTATATTGTTGGTAAACATCTCACCGTCTCACGGTGGGAACACTGTTCACACTTTATTATCTTACAGTTAGAATATTAACACTACAGAAGTAGCGTCGGTAACTTTATAACAAAAAGGACAAGCGATATACAACTTAGGCTGATATAGAACGGAACAAAGCTATTGATCTTGACTCTCTATCGCGTAAATCGTATCGGTTAGCTTACGAATAGTATTTCTGTGATATTGAGTTTTTGTGAATTTTTCATTTCGTTCAAAGTTATAAAAGTTTACACTATAGTTGGGTTAGTAATCACGGACTAGTCAAAAAGAAGGACTTTCTCATTTACGTACATTAAACAACATACTACATAGTTTTACACATAAAAAATAAATAAACATAACAAAGACTATAAATACATGTGAATAAAAGTTAAATAACAAGACAATATATATTTTCTGATCATAACCATAGGGGTAATAATTTCATAATAATATTCAGACAACACATAAGACTACTCCTGTCACTGGGCTGTATGGGCGTTGCTCAGCTTTGATGATGAAGTTGAACATAGTGTATAAATTCTCTTTGATTGAAGTCAAAATACGCTTGGCGTTGACACTTGACAGTTTTAATATTTTACAGTCCCATTTGTCCATAGTCGGTGATAGTCGCTAAGCTTACTCCAAAGCTTCGGCCTTTGTGATTTTTAATTTAAATAATATCAATTTTTTAATTTTACTTCTTGTTTCTTTCTGCTTTTAAGTTTGTTGATGTGTGAAAGCTTTAGACTTAACAGTGAAAAATGTAGTCCAAAATGAAAACCTTATGCAACTTGGATCAATAATAATATTTTCGTAATATTGAATGTAATGTAAAAATAAATGGTTTTTGTCAGCTATGTGACCGTGATATATTAAGTGCATTAGTTCATACATTATTTCTATATAACCATATCATTGGAATCTGTAATTCTATCTATTCGTTACTTATATGCGCAGTTCCGCGTCGCGATGTTATCCAGTCATTTGCGACGTCGTATTGACGATATATGTATAGCATACAACTGCATTCGTATTGGGAGTCGCCCTTTGTCTAGTATTGATGCACTTGATCATATAGAAAAGCTTGAAGGTTGCTTAAAATCACTACCAACGAAATCAAAGGTCGTAATATGCGGTGGAGGAATGATGGGGGCTGCAGTAGCCTATCATTTATCAAAGCGTGGTTGGGGTGCAAATACAATTCTCATTGAGAGAGAAAGGTCAGTAACAGTTACGATATTCGTGTTAGAGTAATCTAAACTATATAATATAATAAAAAAAAAAAAATTGTGTGTTAATGTTTTCACACAAAAACTACCAATTTCAATAATTCTTTAACTATTAGAAAGCTGCATCTTCACTGAATGGCATAAGCTATAATAGGGATCCCTAATAAAAATTCAATAATATAACCCAAGGTGTGAAAAAATTTGTCATAAAAAATCTGTCATTGCATGTGCTGCGGTAACTATTGATCTTAGAACAAAAAAATGTTCTACAATATCATATAACATATCAATATCTACGAAAAAGTTTGCAATACCATATGTCCAATTACTGTAGTCCAATTATGCTGCTATAACTGCCCTTTTACATTTTAAAAGTTCATATAAGTGCAGACAATAATCAAACCATATCATTCATACCTCTGTATTAATCCTTATCCTAAAATACTTTTTTAATTATATTATTATTTTATATTTTTATATTATTAAAATCGGACATTCGATTTAAAAGATATGTATAACAAATTTATAAATGTCAATCTAAAGAAAATAATAAAATTATAACTAAGTAAAATAATACTTTTATGTTAAACAAAAATAAATCTACAGACTGACATAGTAGATTTTCCACTACGAGAATGTCAGTCAATAATAATTTTTTTCGGATTCATTCATGAGATTACATCTGTATTTGTTAGTACAATTTGCAAACTTACAAAATTGTGTTAGTAATAAGTTATTAAATCACATATTTAGAAAATAAATAAAATAACAGGCTGGTCCGGGTAGACTTCCCTATGATTACGGTAAATTAATATATGATTGCATGCAGCCGTATCCAACAGACCAGCATTGGGGAGTCCCACCGGTCCGACAGCGTACGCAATATGGTGTTGGGACTGTCGCACATGAGGTGCATGGTAGAAGCGCACCGCTTGCGCATGATGGCCGCAAAGCCATCTGTGTGAGCTGCCGCGAATATAGCGGAGGCGCTGCAGTCCCGTCAGCACCTGGAACACGTTATTGTATTGAACACGCAGATTGCTGTATGTCCGCAGTGTATAGTTAACCCATAGGCTGCAGGTGTAAAATGACTGACAGTACAAATTAAAAAGCGCAACTTTAACAGTGTCTGTGCATCGTGAAAACCTACGGGCCAACATGTTGCATCGGACAGACAGCGATTTGCGCTCACAATTTCTCAGCAGCCTTTGTAAAGCACCAATCGATGGGCTCAGCAGCATCATATTGTCTGCGTAGCTGATATTGTTCACGCACACTCCATCAATATATATATAGACCCTCACCGCTGGAGCTGCTGAGCTCATTAATCAGTCGGTTGACATACAAGGCTGAAGAGCTTGGGAGAGGTCAGCCACCCTGCCTCACCCCGCATTCCAGCCAGTTCTCCTCCGAGGCAGAGCCTGCCCATCTTACGTAGTTCTTTTGCTTCTTATACCAATGCATAAATAATAGCACAATTTCCCTAATTACAGAAGTTTTGATGGCGAGTATAGCACTCTCGGTGGAAAGCCTGGGCCTGACCCAGGCATTTACCCCTCACCATGCCTCTAATCACCGCACTTCACACACACTTCCTCCTCAGTAAAATTAACACTGCACTCACTACCATCCTCAGCATCAGGCTCCTGCCGCGCTGGTCCCAGAGGAGAGTGCACCCTGAACTGGTGGGAGAACATAGTGGCAATGTCCCTAGGCTCGTGCACTCCCACCACGCTAATGTAACTATATAATGATTCATAAATTAAATCATTTATTTGGATTTTTGTTGTGGTTTGGTCACATAAATGCAGTTCCCTGGTCTGAGACCCAGTGATCATGGTAAATATTGATCCTATAATTATATGTTTCACACCTATAATTTTCCAATAGGGTTGGTGCAGGAAGCAGGTGGCATTCATCAGGTTTAGTTGGGGCATTTAAACCATCTCTAGCTCAAGTGAAAATTGCTCAGTCATCAATTCAACTTTTAAAAGATCTTGAAGCTAAAGGTAGACCAACAGGATGGAAGCAATGTGGATCTCTCTTATTAGCAAGAAAAAGAGACAGAATGACTGTATATAGGCGTATGAAAAGTCAATCAGTGTAAGTAACATAATCATTGTATTTATACATTCAAAAAGTAAATACAGTTCAAAATACTGTCCCTTGAAAAATTTTCAAAACCAAAAGTGCTATACACTTTTTTCATAAATTTATTTTCTCAGATAGATCTTGGGGTATTCCTTGTGAACTTGTTAATCCTAAAAGATGTCAAGAAATATGGCCAATGCTGAATGTTGATGATATCCTTGGTGGCCTATGGATACCCGGAGATGGAGTTGGTGATCCTTATTTATTCTGTATGTCAATGATGAGAGAAGCAGTTGAGAATGGTAACTTAAGTTTTTGTGTGACTTAATTTGCCCTATTTATTTCTAGGGTACCCTTACAAGAATTATGTAAATATATCCTACAGATAATTCTATAAGTTTAAGTATACCTAGGTTTACCAGGGTATAACTAGTATTAGCCAAACCTTTTGAGTAAAGTCCGAAAATTAAATCAACTTATTATGTATTTGATGTTGTATGTACTTTGTAACTTATTATGAATTTGATGTTGTATGTACATCTAAATCTACCCAACACTGGCTCAGTGATATTAGAATAATTTGTGGAAAAACGAATGACATTGTTAATATCTATCATAAATCTTAATATGATTAATCTTAAAATGTAAAAGTGAACTTTGGACTTT
The DNA here is from genome assembly GCF_905404315.1 of Leptidea sinapis. NCBI lineage: Eukaryota > Metazoa > Arthropoda > Insecta > Lepidoptera > Pieridae > Leptidea > Leptidea sinapis. Next base: position 9,936,013 of record NC_066312.1, on the reverse strand, counting down.
AGCCACACCCCAACTCATGGTGGAAGGGGTACAGGGTAGGTGGATGGTTAAATGGGCTTCTACTTGGCCTTTTAAGCAACCTAATTAATTATAATTAGAATACAACTACTATTCTTACTATACTTTGTAATGCAACACCTAACATTTGCAGGTGTTGGGTGCACCTCAATGTGTACCCAACACCTGCAAACCTTATACAAATTAATGTTGCTTATATTTTCGAACTTTAAATAAAATGCATGGGTAATGTTAGTTATAACAGAGTGTAAGTTTATTTAATCTTCTAGCATAACCCAGAATGAATATATAATAAATCATTCTACACAGCCATCTAGACAGAGTAATCAATAAAGGCCTCACCTTCCCTAAAGGCCGGCAACAATCCTGTGAATTCTCTGGTGTTGCAAGAGAATGTGGGTGGTGGTGATCACTTAACACCAGGTGATCCGTACACTCATTTGTCTTCCTATTTCATAAAAAAAATCATGTAATAGGTGTGGGGGTGAGGAAACCATATTATGTTCTGGCCTCAGTTGGCAAAGAAAATGTTTTAAAGGACTACCATGTCACAATGGATTAATATATATATATTGATTAAGGTAGAAGCCACTTGTGTCATTTTAAATTGTATGTCATCATTTGCTATAAATGCGGAAATAATTTATCATCCATTTGACAACCACATGATAAAAAGATATTTTAAATTAGACTAACAATAACTCACATTTAGTTAAAGTGGAATATCTTATCTTAATATATATAAATCTCGTGTCACAATCTTTGTCCTCAATGGACTCCTAACCTAATGAACGGATTTTAATGGTGATTAATTCATGGAGTGCAGTTTGGTCCAACTTGAGAGATAGGGTAGTTTTTATTTCGATTTGGGACCCATAAATATTTTTATTTTCAATATATGTTTTGTATGGACATATTTTCTATGAGAGAATTTAGTGACGCACGGTTTGACAGTTCCGCTGTGAAACAATTTCATTCTAACAACAGGGAGCATATTTACGAAATAATTTTTGATGTTTTGAAATATAAAACAGTTGTTTTTTTACTATCTACAGAACAACGTCCGTCGGGGCAGCTAGTAATATATATAAATTACGTGACACGTTGTTTGTCCGCGATGGACTCCTAAACTAATGAACGGATTTTAATGGGGATTACTTCATGGAGTGCAGCTTGGGCCAACTTGAGAGATAGGATAGTTTTTATTTCGATTTGGGACCCATAATTATTTTTATTTTCAATATTTGTTTCGTATGGGTATATTTTCTATGAGAGAATTTAGTGACGGAAGGTATTACAGTTCCGCTGTAATATAATTTCATTATAACAATAGGGAGGAATCTTGATGTTTTGAAATATTATTGGCAAATTCCTATAAAACAGCAGCTTCCTTCAATGTTCCATATACCGAAGAGTAAAAGCTGTAAATATTTTGTCATCATCATTTGCCCTTCCATCTGTCAAGTATATCTATTAATTTGAATTTTCCCATAATATGTCAATGTCACTGTTGACATTTACCACAAGTTCAAACACATGAGTTGTACTGGATATCCCCTTTCTTTATAATGTACTTAGAGTATTATTTACGAAACCAATCTCACAGCATAAGATTATAATTGAAAATAATCATTTGGTTTAATTACAAGTGTGTTCAAATGTGAACCAGATACACTGTTAGCACCTACAAGATAGTGTTTATTTTTTATTTATTAAATTAGATTTACCAACACTGACAATTGCCTGCCTTTACGTACTAGTTCTAGGTTGTTTATTCTAATTAGGTACATTTAACATTTTAAAAAAGAACAGTTTAAGTAACTTGAATATTAATTCTAATATAAATAAAAGTAGAATTAATAAGTACTTAACTATTTAACAATCTAACACAAAGTATTATCTATCGTGGTCGTAATTTTTTCTAAAACTTTTTTTCTATTATGGCCTAAATGTGTTATGAAAAATGTAAATGTCATGATCGTTGATATCGTTAAATGTTTTAGATATTCTATTAAAAGGACTCAATTGTTTCACATTTATTCTAGACTGCCTGACCCGACAGACGTTGTTCTGTATATAATAAATAAAATAATGTTTGTATATGAAATTGTCAATAATATATCATAACATCAAAAATTACTTCGTAAAATATGCACCCTGCTGTCGTAATGAAATTGTTTCACAGCAGAACTGTCAAACCGTGCGTCAATAAATTCTCTCATAGAAATTATGTATGGACACATCAAAGGAAAAATAAATTTGTTGTTTTTATTTAATTTAGCAGCGTTTTCATATTTATTCACCTTTTAAACCTTCTCTAGACTTCCACAAATAATTCAAGACCAAAATTAGCCAAATCGGTCCAGCCGTTCTCGAGTTTTAGCGAGACGAACGAACATCAATTCATTTTTATATATATAGATATAGATTAACTATTTAGAAATAATCTTATAACACATGTTATTGAAATGCTGTATGACTTTTTCTGTTAAATATGAGACAGCTGATCAATGTCGGCCATGTTTTTTGCTATAGAGGGCTTAATATACGTTTATAGAAGGCTACTATAAGTCACGCCAGCTTTATCAAAGAGATAATGAGCGTTTGAGCTCTTATATGTAATTATGAATACCATTTTTTAACTAGCATCTATTAACGATCTTCTAAACCACCGATAAGTCATTATGAATAAGACCGTTAGCTAGTCTTTATCGACCCTTAATAAATGTAAACATAATGAACACAGGTGTAGGTGTCATGGAAGAATGTTCAGTAACGGGAGTCCACTCAAAGGATGGACTGGTGTGTGGTGTTGAAACAACTCAAGGTTCCATTGAGTGTCAGTATTTTGTTAACTGTGCTGGATTTTGGGCACGTCAGGTATGTGAAAGATGACCTCATTTTGGAAACAGTTCTAGTTCCCTTTGTTTCCAAATAATATTTCGATGACCCATATAGCCCAGTGGATAACTGGTTAATGACCCTGCCTACTGAGCTAGAAATCCCGGGTTGGAATCTCGGTAGGTGCAAAAATTTATATGATGAATATGGATGTTTGTTCCTAGTCTTGGATGTTTATAAATATTTATGTATGTTATAGTATGTTATAGTATGTATATTGTATTAATATAAAAAATATATTGTTGTCTTGTAGTACAGGCTATGCCTAGTTTGGTGCTAGATAATTTGTGTAGCAGTGTCATTTTTTTTTTTTCACTTCAAGACTATAATTTTATATGTTAATAGGTGGGACAATTGGCAAAACCTCAAGTGAAAGTACCCTTACTACCATGCGAACATTACTACTTACATACTAAACATATCGATAATTTGGACCCAATGACGCCAGGTATTGTAATAATAATCCATTTCATGAAATATAAAAAGCACTTCACTTGCATTAACGTCATATCTCAAATAAGAATATAAAATATTTTATTAACATTTTTAGTTGTTCGTGATCCAGATGGCTACATTTATTTGAGGGAAAGAGATGGCTGTATTTTAGCTGGTGGATTTGAACCTATTGCAAAACCAGTATATGAAGAGGAAAGTGAGTTTTAAATATCTTAAGAAAACTTAGTTAACTTTTGTTCTTTCTCTTTCGCTACAGCATCTTCTCTAGACCATCCGATTTCATGAACATGAAACTCTTTCACCTGAGTGACTTATTGACTCAATGATATGAAGATGTTTTTTATAGATATATTAGATAGTTGGTTGTTAGTGTAAAAATATATTTGGTATCTCACTTATCTTTAAATTAATTTCGGATATAAAATAAGTTGAAATTTGCATAATTATATCTTATATATGACGAGACAAGGCCGTTCACATGGTCAGTATCTTCGTGGTTCACCAATACTGTGGGCGTTGATTACGCCAGCAAGGAACACCAGTGCCGGATTAGCCATATAGCAATTGTAGCAATTGCTTCGGGCTCCTTGCTAAAGGGGGGCCCGCATGTCCCACTCATCTCGGTCTGAGCATAATTTTTTGAGAGAAACTTATTTAGATATTGAATTACTTGACGTGGCGAAAACGTGAAACGTTACAACTTTTCGTACTGAGTTAGACACTCTGTAACTGACTATTTCCAATATATATACCAAGGGCTCATTGAAAGAATTTCCTATGAGCCCCGCGTAAGCTTAATTCGTTACTGACAAACACATTATATTAATGTGCAACAAACGTTTTAATCGTAGAAGTAGGTACCTACACTTCACTAACACAGCAATGCGACACGACCGCCTCGCTCGATAGTTCTTCCCTGACTGCGCTCGGCGCTCGCTCTCGCCCGCACTCGCACCGCATCCCGATTACACCCGAGCCAAAATGAATAATCTTCTTAATTTGTTTCAAGTCGAGAATACAACTCAGAGATGTCTGCCGGACGATTGGGATCACTTCCATGTGCTACTTCAGGAGTTATTGAAGCGAGTGCCAAGTCTGAACCAAGCTGTGTTACATAAATTGTGCAATGGGCTTGAAGCATTTTCACCAGATTGCAAATGGATTGTTGGTGAAGCTCCTGAGGTAAAAAATAAAAATTACTGCTTGAATAACGAACTGGTAGATCAAGCATATATAAGCAATAACAAAGGCAATTTTACTAATTTTGATGAACGAATTGACCGTTTCGGGTTGAACCACAATATGGTCTATTAAAATAAGTGTTACAAGTTCATACTATTTAATCTTGACTACATTTAACATTTAACCAGTTTAAATTGCACTTTAAAAAGAGATGGAGTATAATTGAGTAATAATCTTACATATTATGTTCTCATTTTTACAATATTTTATTGTTTCTAGTAGAACTGAAGAATCTGTGTGTTGATTGATTCTTACAGGTTTAGTTCGGTGCAACCTAACAATCATTTTATTGATTTATCAATGTATATGTCTCGCTGCCTGATTTTGATGAATTTCAGTTGACAACGAAGGTTTTTATTCTTACGTATAAGAAGTTATATTACGTTATATTAAGGAAAGAAGAAATCAAGACTTAAATAAAATACTTTTTGAAGGATTAAAACGCGTGTGTTGTAACTATGTTTTTACATTAGGTTTTTTTGTGTAAATGTTACATTTTTATTATTACTTTACTTAACACAAGTCTTGACCTTATAGAGCACGTTTTCAGGGGGACATTTTATTTAAACGTGTAACAAAGAAAATATTAGAAATCAAGATGACAAGAGATTGTTTTTTCGAAACGTAGAATGCCATGGGTTTAGCTGTAGTTATCAGTTAAATTCGTGACATTCAACGTTTTGCAGACAATGATAACCCCATGAATTGCGACGGAGTTTTTGGAGTGATACTACATCTATTATCTGGGCACTAGCGCCCACTGCAAGTGTGGTCGGAATCAACGACGAAAGATACTAATACGTTTATGTAAAACGTGAGGCCACCCTTGGAAAATACAACTTACTTCCCAATGATGTTTGTACCTAGTTCTGGCCTCAAGAAGATACTGCGGTTGGTAAATGCCGAAGGGCTTGAAAAAAAGTTATGTATAAGCGGAGAAAACAATGACAAACCGAGCCTTGACTTTCAGCCAAACTCTGCACATTGTTGTTAAATTATTTTGCTTGTACAATTAAACTCAATTAAGCAATTATTTGTGTAAGCATGTCTTTTCAACGTGACGATTTTCATTTTTATTTGATTTCGCTATGTGGAATTTTTGTATGTATTTCAAATTGTTATAGAGTGGATTGTTTGTTCTAAACATTATCCCTTATTCATAATAGTCTTCTAACTTAAAGCATTGCTAATTCTCGCTCTGTCTTCTTCTTTTGACCTAAGTCAGAATGAGAAAAAACACTACTAAGCGGCTGTTTAAAGTTAGTGGACCATTATGAATAAGGGGGTACATCAATACGTATTATAAAACAAAGTACTCCGCCACGTCAGTCTGTCAGTCTGTTCATGATAAACTCAAAAAGTACAGCACCGATTTCCATGCTGATTTTACCAATGGATAGCGTGTTTCTCGGGGATGGTTTTAATATATAATTTGTTAAGTTTCTCTCTACAATTGTGTATGCGTTATCGATATTTGTTGGAGATGTCGGAAAAAAATAAGTCGTCTGTTAGCTTTCAACGGAAACGCTGTTAAGACAGCGTTTCCGTTCCCTTTGAAATAAAAGAATATAATGTATGGTGGAATTACGTATCTTATATAGGTTTACAGAAAAATCCGCGAGGGCAATTTTCTATCTCTTAAGGATAACATACTATATCCATTAAAATACTTTAAAAATTGGCAATTATAAAGCGGTATTGCAACAGCTGTTTACACAAATACACATAGTACCTAATCCTTATCATTTTATTATAAAATTCATTCAGAAACACGTTTTTGTTTCATTTTTAACTCATTAACTTTGATTGCATATTTCCGATGGCTTTAGACTACATCATTCCCAAAAACTTACATCATATTTTTTCCTATTGATTACACAGCGTCTGTCAGATCAGCTAGTAAATTATTTAAAAAAAAGTGCCAATGATCTAAAGTTCTATCTTTTTTTTAATTATTTATTAATACGGCTTTAGTCACAATGTCCAACTACATGATCATCCGTCCACTATGTTGTGAGTACATTTTGTGCACCCGTGGACACCAATAGTGACATAGTGTCACCGCCGCAATCCGCGCTCCCCGCCCTGTCCAGCCGCGCACTACGAGCACAAATCCGCAGTAAGAGACGGGACGTTATCGCGAACCCACTACACTCACCCTGATGAAGTCGCAAACCGAAAAAGCCTGAGTAAAGCCGTATTCATAAATAAATTAACAATGGCTGACGAAAGTTTTAATAATTAAAGTTCTATCTTGGTTTATATAGCAAATGTCATGTCATGTGCATATAAATAGTACAGTAAGAATATACTGGATGTAAGAATTCGTAGGTATGTCATGTGCATATAAATAGTACAGTAAGAATATACAGGATGTGAGAATTCGTAGGTATGTCACGTACAGATAAATAGTACAGTAAGAATATACAGGATGTAAGAATTCGTACGTATGTCACGTACAGATAAATAGTACAGTAAGAATATACAGGATGTAAGAATTCGTATGTATGTCACGTACAGATAAATAGTACAGTAAGAATATACAGGATATTAGAATTCGTACGTATGTCTCGTACAGATAAATAGTACAGTAAGAATATACAGGATCTAAGAATTCGTACGTGACATACGTACGAATTCAATGTAAGAATTCGTAGGTATGTCACGTACAGATAAATAGTATAGTAAGAATATACAGGATGTAAGAATTCGTACGTGACATACGTACGAATTCGATGTTGGAATTCGTACGTATGTCACGTACAGATAAATAATACAGTAAGAATATACAGGATTTAAGAATTCATAGGTATGTCACGTCACGTACAGATAAATAGTACAGGGTGTAATCGTTAAGTGTGACCAGGCGATTATTCCGTAACTATTACATATATCGAAAGTACGTTATCTAATCAGTAAAACGACATCAATAACTTTTTCAAAATTAAACGAGAAGTATCCATAATTTTAATAATAAACAAATTTTGTATAAGGCACACATTTCAACAGATGTTTAATTATCACGTGGCGGCTGGTATGAAGACAGTGGGAATTTCAGCGGCCGGGGGAGTAGCCGAGGCAACGGTCGACGAAATTGTTGACGGTTATTCAAAATACGACATGTATGAGTTGGATATAACTCGCTTCCTGGGATTGCATAACAACAAGAGGTTCTTGAGAGACCGTGTCAAAGAGGTGCCAGGTATTAACCAAATTTATTAAAATGAAAAACAAAATAATTTAGATTACTTCGTTACGCTTTTAAGCAACACTAAGGCTGAGATCTATAGAGTTTAGTTAGACTTTGCTCAGACTTTACTTACGTAAAACTTAGCGAAATGTAAGTTTAGCATAAACTTTGATTTCGTTTTTATCAGTGAACATAGAAGTATATCTGACGCTTTAAAATAGCGCAACTAAAACTATACCATTAGTGGGCAGGGCTTACAAAACTGTACCGGCACGCGGATCAGTTCGGTTAGGGGAGTGAGTAAGGTCGGATGGGATTGTAAAAAGAGATAAAAAAAGTTTTTAGTGGTGCAGAAATTATACGATCGTCGTCCCCAGTGGAATTAAAACACTTTACAAAACAATCACATATCTCTCATCGTTAAGGCAGCGATCATGAGAAACGTGTTTGTTCGACCATTTTTTCTGCCACTTACTTTGCAAATCCGACTTCCAGGAAAAAGTCTTTTCATTTTTATTGTAGACTATAACACTCACATACAATGAGGCTTTCTATTGGTATCAGAATTTTCAAAAAAGGTTCAGTAAATCCAGAAATCACCCCCTAACCAATTAACCTTTACCTCTATAATATTAGTATGGATAAATTTTGTGAAATTATACTGTGCACAATGAAAATTAAAATACAGTGTTTTTTTAGGAGTGCACTATGGTTTACCGTATCCCTGGTATGAGTTTGAAACTGGTAGAAATCTGCGTCTATCCCCTATTTACCCAACGCTAAGGGACAATGGTGGAGTTTTTGGACAAGTCATGGGTTATGAGAGGCCAACCTGGTTTGAACCAGTCGGTTAGTATTAAGTATACTTAATAAAATAACTGCTTATTGAGTAGATATTAATGTATGCGTTCCTTGCAAATACTATAGAAATTCTCTTATATAACTTTTCATTGTTAAATAATAAATCAAAATGTCCCAAAACTCGGTATGGATGCCAGACGTCGATATATTACCGGTGGGAGGCTCCTTTGCACCGGATGCCGGCTAGATTATGAGTACCACAACGGCGCCTATTTCTGCCACGAAGCAGTTATGTGTAAGCATTACTGTGTTTCGGTCTGAAGGGCGCCGTAGCTAGTGTAATTACTGAGCAAATGAGACTTGACATCTTATGTCTCAAGGTGACGAGAGCAGTTGTAGTGCCGCTCAGAATTTTTGGGTTTTTCAATAGTCCTGAGCGGCCCTACATTGTAATGGGCAGGGCGTATAAATCATCAGCTGTTCATCTCGTCCCATATTTTCATTATTAAAAATTCTTACATACATAAATATATAAATACATTAATTACACACCTACATAATCCTCATACCATGTTTGCACGTACCCGGATATCGTATGTAATTACATATTTTAGAATGTAAAACTTATTATATGTGTAATGTATAAACAGATAAAGATGCCGAGAAGCCTCTTCCATTCAAAATATCCCACACGAAGACATTTGGAAAGCCGCCGTGGTTTGAGACCGTCCAGAGAGAATATTGGGCATGCAGAGAAGCAGTCGGTCTCGCGGACTATTCGTCGTTTACAAAAATTGATCTACAGGTACGTGTTCCATGTGTGTTATCAACAACGACAAATTCCTTATTCGACAAATCTCGTCAATAAATATATTTCCTTGAAATACCTTTGTTTCGGCTTCATTCGTAGCAGTAGTGAAAAAATAATTAATTCGCAGCTATAGTGTATTTTTTTATACTATGTACGATTTTTTTACGTCCTTTTTACTTGCGACTGTCTCGTTGCAACGTTCCATCCAGAAGGTTGATCTTGTTCTATGTTACGACAAAAGTGTCAACTGTCAAAATTACCAGTTTAAGTTTTGACATTAGGAACTACATGTGGGCTAGATGGGGGGATTTTTGGACCATTTGTTAGTTAGTTAAGTTTAATGAAGTATTTCTTGTTTAATATATATATACCTCCTGAAATCCCCAGCCCCACTCCTCTACTCTCTAATTTTTACTCCTTTTGTACATATGCTAAATAAAATAATATTAATTTATAACTAACACAATAAATGTTTTGTTTAAGTGATATTATCTGTGTTTGTCCATTATAATCTTACAGCATCTATAATTGTTTCAGGTATGATCATTACTATAAACACTGGTAAATATGTTAACACTGAACAAATAACATGCTCTATGCTTGGTGGTCTACTGAAACGTGACATTGGCTGAATTTTGGAGCCCCTGCCACAGATGTAGAAAAAATATTTTGACTTTCAATAAGTGATGTCACATCCTATTTTGAATAGAAATATTTGAATTTCGAATTTGAATAGAATAGAACTTACAATTGAAAACAATATAAATATTACCCAACGCCATAAACATCGAAACCAGCTATAATTAGAAATAGCCGTTTTTACATAATTAGTTTCTCAATGACTAGTTCAACAAAACATTGGCGTGACCCACAGGGCCTTGGGCTGAGATCTAAAAAGCGTACTTAGTCATTGCTCAGACTTTACTTACGTAAAACCTGATAAAACGTGAACTTGACTTTTTCATTGGGCTGTCTTAGCTTAAGCTCGGCATAATTTAAAGTGTCAAATGACTATAAAATCAAAATCAAAGACTATGCTAAGCTTACACTCAGCTTAATTTTACGTAAGTAAAGTCTGAGCAATGGCTAAGTACGCTCTACAGATTTCAACCTAAGACTAGCCGTTCTTGATAGTTTGTCATAAAGATATTAAACTATGCTGTATTGGTACCAAAATGAGAATAGTATAAGATTAAAGAAATCATGTTTTCTTAATAAATTTGTCCTATTTTATTACTAATTACTTTTTCAGTCAAAAGGTAACGAAGTGGTTGAGTTCTTGCAATATTTATGTTCGAATGACGTCGATGTCCCCATTGGTAGTATAATACACACTGGCATGCAAAATGAACGCGGAGGATATGAAAATGATTGCAGCCTTGCCCGATTATCTGATAACCAGTAAGCTTTATTTGTGATCGTAATTGTAAACTTTATATTAATGTGACATTACTTAAGAGGTATTTTTTTACTCAAAATTGATTCCTTTAGAATTATATTTGATGTCACTTCCAACTACCACCGCTTCGGAAATAAATGGCGCTCTGAGAGAGAAGAAACAGCGCAAGAAACTCTCCCAGCATTACTTCTTCGCGCTCTTATTAATAAAATATATACAATTTTATTCACTTATTACTTTCGTGAGACATTATTAACTTTATTTAGTAACTAATCGGTACCAACACCGTTGAACCGCAGATAAAGCCGATGCTAATAAATATAACGTAAGATTTATAGATAATGCATCATTCGGATGCTTGGCTAAGTGGTCCAAACGCTGGGGCGTAATCCTAGAGGCGCGGGTCCGAATCCCGAATCGGACATAGATTTAAAAGCAAGTCTCAAAGAACAAGTAACCGCATGTTTAATGTTCCAGCTACATGATGATAGCACCAACAATTCAGCAGACCAGGTGCAAGGTGTGGATGAAAAGACATTTACCATCCAATGGTTCGGTAACGCTGTCTGATGTTACCTCGATGTATACAGCAATTTGTGTACTGGGACCATTCTCTAGAAGTCTCCTTGCTGAATTAACTGATACGGATCTATCGCCTTCGAACTTTCCCTTCTTTACCTGTAAAGAACTGGATGTTGGCCAAGCGAATGGTATACGAGCGATGAACCTTACTCACACTGGGGAACTTGGATACGTGCTTTATATACCCAATGAGGTAAATATCGCTTGTACTATACAAGTGCTGATCCGGAAAACATTGTTTTTCCATACAAATTAATAGTAATAATATTGACACACTCTTTCTTACACAAAACATCTTGCCCCAAACTAGGCTTAGCTTGTAGTACGGGTACAAAACAACGATATATTTAATACGATATACTTAAACATAATTTATATCCTATTAATATTATAAATGTGAAAGTTTGTATGTCTAGATGTATGTTTGTACTTCTTTAACGCAAAAACTACTGGATGTATTTTGATGAAACTTTACAATAATATAGCTTACACACCAGAATAACTCATAGGCTATTATTTATAAAACTATCGCGCGAATTATACTTTATATGGCAAAACAACGTTTGCCGGGTCACCTAGTAATTAATAAAAATAAACATCCATGACTCGAAAACAAACATTCATATTCATCAAGTAAATGATTGCACCTACCGGAATTCGAACCCGGGACCTCTAGCTCAGTAGGCAGGGTCACTAACCACTGGGCTATAGGGGTCGTCACAATAACTCGTATTAAGTAACCTGTGCCCACTTATTGTATGAATTGTTGAATATATAGTTATTTCTAAGTAAAAAAAAATATACGTTTCGGATAAGTAATCACCATAAATTATGTACCCTTCCCCGAAACACGCTGCCTTATGGTATAAGTATTAAGAAAAAAAAAGGCTCTCTATTTATAAGTGTCAATAACATTTTGTTTGTATACATTTTTGTGATTTTTAATTTTTATGCACGGAAGCTTACTCTGTTTTTAAAGGTAAAAAAATTAAAACTGAATTTCCGATCAAAGATTATGTAGAAGTGTGTTTATATGTTATCAAGTATTTTTCAATAGACCTATTTTTTTTTTATTTGTGAACGGTTATAATGTAACAAACACTAACTATTTTCAACATAACTCTTAAACTGTTAAATATCTGCAACTTTGATTGACAAAATACTATTTATATAAAAACAATCATTAGTATCAATCTGAGAATGCACATTTAAAATAAACGAATACGTAACATTTTGTAACATGAGACATTTAAAATAATTTGGAGCGGTCAGGGTCGATCACTGCTTATGACGTCATCAGGCAGCATTAATATCGCCATAATCTATGAGGATTACCTAACCATATCTTTATATACGTATATGGCAGCACGACTATCTTAATTATGACAGATTTCTTCATAAGCACGAACAGTTTCCTTTCCTGCACGGCACCGCTTCTGTAATTCCTCTGGTGTTGCTGAAGAATATGGGCGACGGTGAACACTTCAAGTGACCCGTAAGCTGGTTGATCCTTCTCTTCAAAAAATTCTAAATCTATCTGTCTCGACCTAGGCACAGTTTCAATAATTTCTTTATTCAAAACGTCTATGGATGATGATTAGTCTTATTAGCCCTATAATTTCACTAGTTATAGCCTTTTAGACCGAAACACAATAATAATTCTTGCCCACTACTGGCTTGGCGGAAAAAAGCAGCTGTGGTACCCAACTTAACCCACAATCAAGCAAATGAGTATATAAAACGGTAATAAATAAAGCTTGCAATTAATAAAACAATACGTGTGTCGCGCTAACCCTGAGATAGTCAACTGACTGTGGCCTGTGCGATCGTCAACCGGTTGTACCCAATTTCGCCGCGTAAACAAGCGGCCAGTGGACACTCGTAGATGCCACGGATCATTGTAGTAGTGCAACCATTTCGCATAGTTGTATGAAGCGTCGCTGTATCGTATTAATTAATCATGGTAAAAATCTTATATTCGAGTCCGGACTACTTTCGTAGTCTGGAAGTAATCCTGAAGGGACATGAGGCCATTAAAGTTAACTATACTTAGTAACCAATTTCTATATAATCCAATAAAGTATATTTTCAGTTCGCATTGCACGTGTATCATCGTCTTATGACGGAGGGTGTAAAATACGGCATCAATCATGTGGGTTACTACGCTACAAGATCGCTTCGTGTCGAGAAATTCTTTGCGTTCTGGGGAAACGATCTGGACACGATGACGACGCCACTTGAGTGTGGGAGAACATGGCGCGTTAAGTTTGATGTACGTATGAAATATGTTATTTTACCCGTGCTTATTCGTTTTTGCGATTACACTTCAGTGCCGGGTTAAGAAAGCGCGGTGCCCATAACAAATTCTTTCAAAGTGCCCTTGATCTATATTGGAATTGTCGATTAACGAGTGTCTGATGTGGATTGCCTTATTAGGATAGTTTGTAAAGTTTCACGTTTTTTGTGACATCAAGTAAATTCAATATACCAACATCTTAATAAGTTTCACTCAAAAAATTAAGTCTAGAGATGAGTGGGTTTTAATATGCACCTTTTCGCACGGGGCCCGTAGCAATTGCTACTCTTCATTTATGAGACTCCATATATTAACCTTGTATGTGTATATAAGAACGGATCTTAAATGTCATGTTTACGTCTGATAATATCATCAGGAAGTCAGCTTGCAAATGGTACTTTTGATATGTGATTTTTGATCATTGCTCCTAAAGGTGGCGACACTATGTGGGTATTATATACCTACATAATAATATACTAACACGTAATGCGGACATTTTGCACACCTTCTTCAGCGCTCGTACGGAACCCGACACGTCGCGGGTTCGAGTCCCGCATCGTTCATAAATTTTGGTTACAAATTTAATCCGTATAAGCAATAGATTTCACCAAAATACCGCCTAATTCTATTAATTAGTCGTATATTTATAGTTAGTCATATTTATGTAATATTTAATAGATTTAAATAACTTTAATCGCATACTCAAACTGCGTGTTAATTATTTTTACTACCCATTATCTCCTATATATTATATCTTCAAATAATGCACAAAGTTGAAATTCTTTTAAATATCTTAATGTGGAATAGGCATATTATATGAAAAGCTTTATAGATACTACGTGGACATAGAAATTCTGAATTACTAATGGGCTAGATCGTTATAATAATTAATATGATATACTTCTTACAGAAAGACATACCGTTCATTGGTCGTGACGCACTTATGCGTCAACGCGATCGTGGCATACATCGCCAGTACGTGCAGTTACTTCTAACTGATCACGACCATGAATTGGACCTGTGGTCGTGGGGAGGTGAACCTATATTTAGAGACGGAAATTATTGTGGACAAACCACCACTACAAGCTACGGTTTCACATTTAAGAACCAGGTAGAAAATTTGAAGTACTCAATTCAATATATAAGATATCTGTATCACTTAAAATAAAAGGAGGTCCCCAACCACCACGTATCAGTGATTTAGATTTTCCGAATTCATGTGTACCTACGTTTATGAGATGCGTAGAGACGTCGCGTCAGTCATCATAGGAAGATACATCTTCTACCGCATTTATCAAGGGGAGTGTTCCGAAGAGAATTCCACCTTCTCACGACACGCCACAAATTAGGATATCATCCCCACCATCTGGATGTGTAGCATTCGCACAAACAAAGCTGTGGAATGAGCTTCCTTGTGCGGTGTTTCCGGGACGACACGACATGGGTACCTTCAAAAAAAGCGAGCGCACCTTCATTAAAGGCCAGCAACGCTCTCTGTAAGTCCTCTGGTGTTGCAAGAGTATGTGGGTGACGGTGATCACTTAACACCACGTGACCCGTGCGCTCGCTTGCCCTCGTTTTCCATAAAAAGAACGTTCATTTCTTCACGTTTACGTTCTTAACTGTCAAGGAAAACATCATGAGAAACTTTTATAATAAAGAAACAGCCTATGTTTTGTCGCGATTTCTAAATAAATTTAAACCTTATTAAAAATAATATTCCACAGGTTTTTTCTTTCTTAAAATATAATAAGTTTTCAGTCTTATATACTATAACTATACATTACATATAAGCATTAGTCTTCTTTTTCCTTTATTTTCTTTTATTACCAACCAATATAATCCAAACGATGAATCAGGACTGTGGCCATTACTTCCGTACAACATTATACTATTGGGTTTTTTTTTCAAAGAGCAAATAAACAAAACTGAGAGAGTTACTTGCACAATTTCTTCACTGCGGTGGACGATAAGAATTATCAGGGAATCGTTTTTTTTAATAAACGGCATTGTTAAGAGTTGTTCAGGGAATATACACAAACCAAGGTCGAAACGTGCCATACGAACTTCACAGTCCTTACATTCGTGAACAGTGATTATTGGAAGGTGTGCCAGTAATAGCCTAAACATATGGTCGGATTTTGTCCGGCGTCGTACTCGGTACGGTCTGGAAGGTAATAATAATTGTTACCAATACATTTACTAACACATATAGAGATCTCTCTGAATTAAATAAATAAATATAAAAATATTATTTTGTGCCATGGAAAATGCGACACACCATCGAATATGATCCGCTACCAGACCGCGTCCGATGGTTCGGCCGTACCAAATCCGATCATGTGTTTAGGCTATAAAAAGTTTCTGTTTTTGCTTACCTCGCATCACATCGTCATTATTTATATGGCCTGGCCTAACTGACTTGTAGTTTATTTTTAAAAATGATTCAATAACTTATATATTGCAGGTTTGTCTTGGGTTTGTTCAGAACTTGGATAAGGATGGCATGCCCCACAAAGTTACTAATGAATACATCCTGAGTGGTCATTATGAAATTGACATTGCTGGAATAAGGTAAGTTATTTGCAGCATCCTGGTGAAATTCCATAGACATGGTAACTTTCACAACACTAAATCATGAAGTTTTTTTTCTTCCACAATTTAATCTATCTACTTATATAAGTTTGTGGTGTGGTCAAATAAAATATCTTATGTAGCAGTGAATTATCCCTCACTGTTATGGAGGTTATGTTAGATAATCCACCTTTAGCCCTATTCTCGTAAAAAAGAATAGGATCGAAGCGATCTTATGTCAAAAATTTAAATTTCGTATTGACGATTCAATTCCGATTGGCATGAAGTTAAGTCCCGATATAGAGAAATTGTGTGTATTCTCGTAACAGGATCAAGCGTCAATTGTTGGGTGATGCGTATTATCCAAAAAATTTGAAGTTTACTTGAGGTGACAACTTGAAACATGAGCATAGTTAACCCTTTAGTTCGTAGTAGAAATATAGAAAATAGAAAAACGTTCTAGGGATATTATATAATACTAGTGCACACGTGAATAAGATCAAAACTTAACGTCAACGATTTTGAAATTATGAGTCCGAATACTATCATGGTAAAGTCACACACAAGGCTTATGCCATATGAGAGTATCTCCCCAAAAAATTTTCGTACAATGGAATATTTACCTAATCATTATTAATAATAATGTTATTATTATACAAATAGCACAGGTTAGGTTCAGGTGGCCCACTGAGCTACAAGTCCGGGTTCGAATCCCTGAGGGTACACACATTTATATGATTAATAAGTAGTACATAGTACACGCACATTATTATATATAAAAAAAGTATTACTGTGATGCTATAGGAATCCTTGTTTGGTTGTAAAATAGTAAGATATATGAATGGCTATACAATGCAAGTTTACTATACTTAAATTAAATAAGTATTTAATTTTCATAGCAAAGGAGAATTATTTATAACTTTTAATGTTATATTTCTGAAGTATTCAACCAATTGTGACTATGTCTAGGAACATGCTGCTTTGAAATGTATTTTGTAATTTTATAATAATATTGACACACTTTTTACATAAATTATCTTGCCCCAAGTTAAGCATATATTATAGCCTGTGTTATGTGTTACAAGACAATGATATAATTGATACAATATACTTACTTAAACATACACAAATTCTTATAAACATACATATAAACATCCATGACTCGGAAACAAACATCCATATTCATCATATAAATGCTCACCTACGGGGATTCGAACTCGGGACCTCTAGCCTAGTAGGTAATTATTTCATTGTTTTCAGATATGCAGCCAAAGTGCACCTACATTCGCCGAATCTCCCAACAAAGTACCCAGACAAAGAGCGCGATGTTTACCAAGCAACAAGAAAACATCTTGAACCCCAGCAATTTTTAGGACGACACTACCAACCTTAAAGGATACTATAATGCAATTAGGGTACTCTTGCACTTGCCACAATTCTGTACTGAGCCTTATTACATCGTTATTAGGGCCATAAACAGATCTATTATACACACCTGAATAATAATATTGTTCACTAATAAAAATAGAATATTCCCTACCAAGTTACCTAACTGAAAATTGCATTTTATGGCTAAAAATATAATTTTGAATTAGGCTATATGTAATCAATCACCTTGCATTTGGCCAAAAAAAAATTCCTGCCATTTGGCATCACGGTGTGTGATAAATAATTTATAGTTTTAACCCTGGTAAAAATACTAAAAAAAAAATCCTTGCAAGCAACACACTCGAAAGATTTACACCCTCGCCTACGGCTCTGGCACAACCCACAGCCTCGTGTACAATGATCAACTTTGCAAGAGTCCTTGATGTGAAGGATGTGGGGCAACCACAACGGTATACTAAATTCATTCGCAAATAAATTTTAACCATTGTAATATGATTAACATATATATTATATTGTTTTTATTTCACTTTTATTATCATTTGAAATTATACTAATTATTTAGGGTCGAAATTATTTTATTCTAAAAGTTTTAATGATTATGAAATGAGATTTAACACTAGTAATATTAAGTACAATTAATAATTTTTATGTGATGAATAGAATCAACAATGGAAAAGTATTATTAGGTTTTTTTGATAATAAATATATATTTTTAATTGGTATATCTTTTAATTATTCCAAAGCTTAACAATTAAAAAGTCCTCACATGGGGTACTTACTGTTTTGAATTCAGAATGGAGCTTGCCGATTTTTAAGGGCTCGTTGTAATTGGCCAGATAAAATGAAAGCTAATCAAATAATTAATGATCACATGACGATCTATACATATAGACAAATCATATAAAAACAAAGCTGTAATTCAACATGCCACAAATTACTCCATATTAAGCTTCTACTGCTAATAGAATAGAGTATAGAACTCCACATTTAGGTACTCCATTTGCTTAAAATATTCTATGTCAATAATGTAAACCATTTATTCAGTCAGATTTGATTCGAATAGTGACAGTTGACATACAACTAAGGAGAAAAATGTGGTTACACTGTCTCTTAAAGTTTAAGCACACTTTTTGCTGTTCCACTATCAGACTTTTCAACTTGATTCCTGCCGCCGAATTTCACCTTCGCACGACACGCCACAAGTTACGATATCATCCCCAACATCTGGTCCTCCACAGTGCGGTTTTCAAGGAGCTTTCTTCCTCGCACTACGAAGCTGTGGAATGAGCTTCCTTGTGCGGTGTTTCCGGGACGATACGACATGGGTACCTTCAAGAAAAGCGCGTACACCTTCCTTAAAGGCCGGCAACGCTGCTGTGATTACTCTGGTGTTGCAAGAGAGTGTGGGCGGCGGTGATCACTTAACACCAGGTGACCCGTACGCTCGTTTGTCCTCCTATTCCATAAAAAAAAAGACTGCAAATGACTTCCTTATATTGTCATTGGATGATCGAGTCATTTCCAAATAGCTTGATTCTTTGGTATTGTGTGATATTGGGAGTCTATCTGCATCTTGTATTCACTGCATAATATATTGTGAGTTGCTCACGTACATCACATTAATAACAGGCGTTCCACATCCGCGTTTTTTGACTAACACAGCTAATGTGGATGGGATCTGCTGGCTGTTCTGTTTTGGAACCATTACACCTTAGAAACCTACAGGCCAAGAGCATACTCTCTCTGATATTAAAGATGTCCATAAATTCAAAGTAAGGGTCCATATTTGGAATTGATCTTCAGATGTTGTATAGTGCAAATTAAACTGACAACCAACAAAATACCAATCTTATGGTATGGTATGGCGAAGTTAAACCACTTACTTGGGTCTATTTTGCATACAGTGTTTGCCAGTCATTCCAACCAGCCCAGCTCCTTCCAGTAGTACACAGAACTTGCTTTGTGAGTACTAATTTTTTAGTTATCATGCGTAGGTATGCTACAACATGGTTCGTCAAGCTCACTGAATGGCATTGCTTGCGGCGGCGTCGAGTGCCGGGTCGTCTCCTTCTCTCAAATATGTGCAAAGGGAATGATAGCTGGTTCATTCGTCAACTTGTGAACGGGTGCTACTTGTGGTGCCAGGTCGACCTGTTATAGTTAATAAATCATTGTATTTGTTGGATGAAATACTAATTGAGAGTAGGTAATCACGACCATGTTCACGAAGCATCCTTAAACAAACAATGAATTCAAGCTCTAAAAGTGGATGCATCCAATATACGATAATTTGTATTTATACAGTTTATTATTTATTACTTTCCCTGAACATAATTAATATATTGGATGCACCTTACAAACTAATTTGTTATGTATATTACAGCCATAGTAAAATACTCTATTTCATTGAAAAGAGTGGCCATTGAGTTTTGTGTATGTTCTTCGCACAACCTCAGTTTTTCCGGTAGATGAGAGTAATTTAAAAGAAATATTTATAGTGAAGATTCAAAAGCGCTTAATTTAAGCCTATTTTAATTAAGTTTATTTGACTTTGACTCCTGGGGTGTTCACAGACTTCTTGGTGCGGTTGGCCATGCTTGCACATTCCAAGTTAACATGAGTGACCGCTTCGTCCTCGGCCAGACAGCCTCTGCACTTAGAACTGTCTGTTACGCCGATAATTAAAAGGTGCTTATTTATAGTGAAGTGTGACCCGTTAGGGTGCCTCATAATTAAGTCAATGTGTCAATCTACAATATCCTACAATATCAATCTTATTAATTAATTTCAACTATTTAAAAAAAAAGAATTCCTATGAACATGATGACAGATTCTTTACCTATAACTTATTGTTAGATATTATTCTTTTGAAGAAATCTTTACTTATTGTTAATCAATCTTTTTATATTAACCTATGACATTATACATATTACAGTTAAGATGGCCTATTGGCATATTTTATACGTTTATTTCATTTAAAATCATTATAATCTCTATTGCTTATTATTATTTACATCAAAACTGGGTCATGTTTTAGAATACTTCATCATTATATCTAACATGCATAATATACTTAATTACAACCTTGTGGTTGTCACCTGATCAACTCTGTTATATTATTTGTATAATATAACAGAGTTGATCAGGTGTTTGTCCTCCACTTCTAAAGAAAAAATATTTGACCATAAGCTAACCTTCGATGTACACATTTCTGATTTACCAATGAATGACTTTGACGATTCAGATTTGTTATAAGAAATTCTCACAATCTATGTAATGAACTTGTTTTGAAATTGCTCTACAACACTCTGGTACAGAGTAAAATAGTGCTCCTAGAGAAAGTGCAAAAAACCTTCCTTAGGTATAAAACAACAACTACTATCCTTTTGTTTATCCAACCACTTTTCTTCTCGGTTGTCTGAGATACAACTCCCATGTTGTACCTCAGACAACTGATAGACAGTAAAATATTACACGCACATATTGATGCTCCTGATCTTCACAACAATCTGTTATTGTTATATATACCTCACAACTATCTCTGTAATCGAAGTCTTAAACTTTTTGTTGTACTTTTTCTCTATCAAGTTGCTCATACCAAACATCCTCTTTATGTTAAACACATTAGTTTTTATGTGTTTTATTATGTATTTTTTAGCTGTCATAATATAAGAATGTAATAAACTAGTTAAATTTATGTCTAAAATTAGTTTAACGGGTCTAACCATACTTTATAAATTAAAACAAAGATCCTATATTTTTTTCTTAATAACTTTATTATTACAATTTCATTTATCATTACAATTAACATGTCTATTTCATATTGGGTCTAACCAATTGACAAATAAATACATCCAAAAATAATATTATCATTATTAAAACTTTATTTTTTTTGTTAACATTGAAAAAAATCCTATTCAACCGCTTTTATTGTATATGAGTGCATAATTATTATTATGTTATTTTAAGATGGATAATTAAAATAGATTTTAGCCTGCTTCTGCTATCATATTTACCTTGTATAAGGTACAGCGATAGTAAGCAGTAAACTATGTTAGTCAAAAATATATTTAAATCAATATTTATAGGTAGAAACTATAATAAATGAGTATCAGGGAAAAATAATAATGCACCAGCATACACTAAAATGTCAGCTTATAATTAACTAGCTGACCCGGCAAACATTGTTTTGCCATATAAAGTATAATTCACCCGATAGTTTTATAAGTAATAAAATATTGCCTATATTATAGCCTGTACATCATTTTGTTCTATTGTCAATAGTTTTTGCAGTGCACGCAAAAATAGGTTTTCACAAAATTTTGTTACAAAATTTTATTACGGATCCCTAATTTTGAAAAAAAAACATAGCCTATAGCCTTCCTCGATAAATGGACTACCCAACACTGAAAGAATCATTCAAATCGGACCAGTAGTACCAGAGATTAGTGCGTTCAAACAAACAAACACTGCAGCTTTATAATATTAGTATAGATTCAGTATGTAAAATATGTATATACAATGTAATATAAACATGTCAACTTATGTTTTTAACAAGTCCACCAATATACTATGTGTTTAATAACACAGCCAGCATTGATTTTGTTGGTTACACCAAACATTTTTAAAATAGTATGAAAATGTTCAGGCTTGAACCACGGAATGTTTATTTCCATCCCATAACCAACATAATTTTACTGCTATATAGACAAAAGATATTTATAATTGCAATAATTCCAATTTGAAAGAAAAAGTACTTGATACAGTTGGTTTTCTTAAATTAGCTTTGTATATATCACAAGGAGATGGAGTAGAAAAATCAAATACTTCTATATTGCTTTCAATTGATTGTCTTAAATATGGTGCCGCAATTGGTCGTAATCGTGCTGATAATACTCTGCCAAACTCAGAACATTTGCCTTTTTTTATTTTCTTTTTCATCAGATGTGACTTAACAGTGATACAGGGCTTTAGAGGATCAGGGTTTTTCTGTTTTTCTTTCTCATCAATAAAATCTGAAAACTTTGGTTGAAAAAGTGACTCAAATGAACTACTGCTACTAAGGGGTTCTTCACATAATGATTTTGGTTTCATCTCAGTACTAGGTGTCTGTAAAGCTTGCATTAGATCAATTACATAATCATCTTTTTCCTGCACTTTCAATTTTTTCATTTCATTATCAAGCTTTTGTAGTTCTTCTTGCTTTTTCTTTTCTTTAGCTTTAAGCATATTTGATACTTGTTCAGCTAACACACTTGTGATGGAACTTTGGCTTATGTTGAATGTTGGAATGGGAAGTCTTGCATTTTGCAAGAGCAAATAACTTTCTGATGAACTAGTTCCATGTTCATTGTTATGGAAGGGTATTTGGAAAGGCCCTTTTGTACTTTCATTTGACTGACTTTCTTTAACACTGGTTTTAGATAAGTGGCTATCTACTAAAGCGAATAATGAAGAATATTCTGAAGAATCAGACATGTTGTCGTCGTCACTAATTTATTAAGTTAATTTAAAAATCTAAATAAACATTGTCATATTTTAGTCAACAACAACCAAAGTTAAATCAATATTTTTTTTTGGGATTTGACCCAGCTAAAACTTAAGTGAATCAACTGAACCAAAGAGAATTTAGACACTACGTTCACGTTGACGGTTGAACTGGTTGGTATCTTTTGTCTGCATTTTTTGACATCTCAGGTGCCTTCAATAGTGTAAATATTGCCGTGCTTTGTGATGAGTTGTGAATGTTAGGGATACCAGGTAAAATAATAAATTGGATGCAATCCTTTTTGACTGACCAAAAAATATATTGTGTAGAATTAAACATTTGTACGGACCACGATTTTCTTCTCTAGGTGTTTGTCAGGGGGCAATATTGTCTCCTTTAATTTTTATTATGTACATAAGACGATTAAACCTCATTTTGGGGCCAAATATAGTAAACCTACAGTATGCAGATGTCTTAGTCGTCTATGTATCGGGAGTTGATCTGATAAATTTAGCTGCTACTATTAATGAAGCACTTGTAAATTCAAATCAATACTTTTATTATCTTAATTTAAATGTAAATCCAACCAAATCAAAAGCCGTTGTGATTGGTCGTAAACGCATCATATTGTCTCCCATTTTATACAATGGCATTCTACTGCCTATTTCATGTGCAAAACTTTCTTGGAAAAAAAATACAGATAATGTTATAATTAAAGCGAATAAAGCTTTTAATGTATTACAATCTTTGTGTGCAACTTTGTGGGGAGAGGACCCTAAAATATTGTTAATTTTGTATAAATCGCTTAATCGTAGTCATTTTGAATATGGCTTTCATTGTTTCGCTGCAGACAGCAAAATTGTTAATAGTCTGGATAAAATACAAAATGAATGTTTGCGTAAGATATTGCGTGCACTTAAAACTAGCTGCTATGCAAATTGAGGCCAAACTTCCTTCTTTATGTATTAGATTTAGTTCAGTTACTTATTTATATTGCAAAATTTTTCTTCTTTTTTTTCAATTTCTTCAAGATTTTAATATTCATTTGAATAATGATATTCTTCCCTGTCAGGCGGGTTCCTTTCGATGTAAATATTCTGCAATTAAAGTTGTCATAGATCCAAATTTAACTTCAAAAGAGGAGGTTCATGTATTATTGTCAGAATGGTGTATTTATAAATTTGTTTATACGGGTGGCGCAAAAAACATTAATAGTGTTTCTTTTGCTATCTACCATCCTGACATTAAGAACGGTATTGGCTTTAAGATTAATAAACATGCCAGTATTTTTACTGCTGAAGCCGTTGCTATTCTTTTTGCTTTAAAACATATTAAGAAACAACATCAACCTAATAAGAAGTGGGTAATACTTAGTAATAGTATGAGTGTTTTAAAAAGTTTGTCAAACAACAAGTGCTTACATCAATTATCTCATTTTTGCTATAAAGGAATTGTGGTTCGAACTATGTTCAATTGATATTAAATTGGATTTCGTTTGGGTTCTGTCCCATATAGGAGTAGCAGGAAACGAAAACGCAGATTTTCTAAGGATCTAGACATTAACATACCATATACAGATATAATAAGTAATCTAAAACAGCGTATCTCTCCTTATTATGACCATTGTAATGAGCAAAAAGATCAGTCTCTGGATAACATCTCTTTTGATTGTCCGTCTTTTGGCATACAGCGCCTTGTGCTGATTGATGAGCTACTAGAAATTTATGGTGCACCCAATATAATCCCGCTCTCAGTAACAGATCTATTAAAGGACACTTCAACTTAAAATATGTCCTTGTATTAATTTGTATGTAGAAGTGTAAATACATCGTGTAATTTGTAAATACATACATCTTAATTAACTTGTAATAGCGCACTTCGTAAACTGAACAGATAATGTAAATAGGTAGGTATTATTCTAAAAAGGCACATTACACTGGATTCGACTTTAAGAAACGGGGGAAATTATAAGACACTATATTACTGGATTTGGACAAAATAAAACGAAAATATGGAAGATATTCTTTAGAGAATAAACATTATCGGAAATGGTGAAATAACTGATGACTTTGACTGGATTGGATTTGATGAAAGAAACAACTGTAGATGTTCGCTATCAAATATACATAATGAGAAAAGGAAAATAGATTTGATGAAAGATGAAATGAGAAAACTTGATTGAACTTAGTGAAAACAAATACAAAATTAAATGAAAATACTCAAGACAAGGCCGTAAGGCTCCTGGCTATATCCTGTTTGCAAGAACGAATTATAAAAAAAAAAAAAAATTGATTAGTGCGTACGAATTGTTTAGTGTTTACGAAGTTACGATAGAGTTTAGAGATTAGAGACGTTTTGACTTTTCTACGCGTTATTTAAAGACGCTAATTTGTGTTTTGTTGTCAGTGTGTATCATTGTAAAGATGCCTCACAAATGTGCATTTGGATGTAAGGCCACAGGTAAGTCTATCTTTATATCTTAAATATGTTTACCCTTTACTATATTACAGAATGATCCAACCAAAATTTCCATTAAATTTTAATATGAAGGTTTTATTATTTGAAACCTTAACGCTACATTATATTTATGCTTGCAATATGCATTCTTGGTCGGGTTTGCATTAGAATTTCGTATACTGAATTTGGGGTAAAAAAACACTGAAGGATTTACTAAACAGTCTAAACTAGAAACGCAAATTTAAAAAAAACTACCTATCTCCGCGGGGTAAAGCCCCTCTGGTTTTCCAACTAAAATGGCAAACACTAATTTCTAATGCCAACCCTGTCTCCAGGCCTCAGCTTTAATTTTAATATATTATGTTATTTGATTGTTTCCCATTGTAAAAGAAACAAAATTGTAAGGAAACAATTGTAAAAGTAATCAACACATTTATTATTTTTTTATTTCAGATGTGGTGATGCATGTCTTTCCGAATCCTGAAAAATATTCTGAACGTTTTAGAGTTTGGGTGAATCTTGTTGGTAAAAATTTAGCAATGTTATCCGATAAGAAGATTTATAAATTAAAGAGGATTTGTGATATCCACTTCGCTAAAGAACATAGAAATCGATATAAACGTCTCAATGTACTGGCAGTACCATCTCTTCATTTGCCAAGTAAGCTTTCACTCTTTTAATTTGATAATCAACCCTACTATAAAATAGCAATTATTTAATGGTAAGGTTATTAAACCCAGAAGAAGCGTAAGCCGCTTTACTGTTATTTAATAAGTACCCTGTTCAACTTTATCAAACTGGTGTAAAACAAACTAGTGCCTATAATTACTCATCTTACAAACCTCTGCTTCTGCAAAGGTGTTTTTCCCAATGCTCTGAAAGAAGCTATTGTTACTCTGGTGCACAAAGGTGGTAATTATAAACCAATATCAGTTCTAACAACATTTACAAAAATCGAAGACATGATCATTAATAAAAGACATCCCTTTATCTTAATAACTACAACATTAGATTATCAGTTCGGTTTTAGACAAAATAAATCTACAGAAGATGCAATAACAGCTTTGAGTACATTAGTAGTTGACCAAATAGATATATGGAAGAAACGCCTCACCATATTCCTTGATCAAAAAAGGCTTTTGACACAGTCTCTGTAGCTATCCTTGAACATAAAGTGGAACATATAGGTATAAGAGGTTCACCTCTTGTACTTTTTAGAGACTACCTATCAAACAGAAAACAGCATACTAAAGTCCCACTTTAGTACTCTAATATTAATTTCTGAATTCCTCAAGGTAGTGGGCCCTTTTTTCACATTTTTTCTCATATATACTAACAACTTACTTAAAGTAAAAATGTAAAATTTTGTGTTGTGTTGCTGATGACACTTCATTGTGTTGCGGGGAAAACCTGGGAATGAAGAAAGGAACCTGGTTGATTTCTGGTTAAACCACAAATATATATTCCAGTCTATTAATAAATCTATGCAACCACCTACATACTTTAAAATATATATATGTATACATAAGTAATAATTAATTAGTCTATTGCTACCATAAACATTAGAAATGAAAATAAAATTATATATATGTATATACAAGATATATAAAAATAAGGATGGATTTTTAAAAAATTTAAGTCATGTTGCTTCTAAATCTTTGCTTAGTTTAATATAAAGTTCTCAGGTACTGTCAATTTTATTTTATTGCAGTCTGGGGTGGTGCCACAAAAACTAAATTCTTAACTGTGGAATGTTCATAGAGAGCCCTTTTAAAAGTGAAATTTTTAAAGCCAAGACTATCATATTGAACAATTATATAAATACTGTGATGTACTATCTGTTAGAATGTGAATTTATATGTTCTTCATGTTACTCTTAAAAGACACAAAATGTTAATACCTAATCCTTCTTACCTTTTAAACAGGAGTAAAGTGACAGTTTACGAAACAATCAGAACATGTATGTAACCTTATAAATGAAAAACTCAAGATCTATACACTTAACAAAGTGGAATGTAGATGAAGTTTAACCACTTGGTTGAAATCTATGAATTATGTTGAAATGGGAGAGCTATTTAACTACACGGAGTAAATTTTTAAGTATACCTTCTTAATAATACAATTAGTAGTGCCTTACGGAAAGTAACAATCTCACACACAACAACACGCACATAGACACATACTCACACACAGACATCCTATTCGTATAATATTTTTCTATTGTTTGTAACAATTTTATAGACTTATTTTGTGATCCCTAGTTTATGGTACTGTTAATAATAATTGATATGGAAGAGTGTGGCCTTCTGGCACAGGTGTTCCTCACTTAATAAAGGGTCACACCTATTATGTTTGTACCATTTTAGTTATTGAAATAAATATTATATGTTTATGTTGCAATAACATGTACTTTTTTTTGCCATCAGCAATCTATTAAAGTATGTTTATTTTGTTCAAAACATAACTTGTTAACTAAAAGAGAGACTCTCTGTAATGTAACACCTATCACATCTCTGATCTCTGTCACTTATGCAAGTCTTCTTCGGTCTAAAATTCAGTTTTTTTTAATTTCCATGTTAAGTTTTTTTTTTTTATTATAGTTTGTTTTGTTATAATTGTAATGTTGTTGGACTACCCATGGAGGAGCCTATTGGAGTTAGACCTTAGTTTTGAGTTTCGCAGAAATGAGAAGGAAGACAAGACTATGCACAGTTCTGGATGTTGTGATGACGAATTGTAACTAAGTACTTTTTGTAGTTACTTGAAATAAAATAAAATAAAATTCATTATCAGTATTGGTAGTAATTTTGACACAAGAAAACCGCAAATCATATTATCATTTTAGGTTTCAAAGTGCAACACATATGGTTCGAGTAAGAGAGACAAACTTTCTCCAGAGTCAACTCTTTCTCACACCGCGGACCACAGACAAATTTCTTTCGTTCTTTCTTCCATAAGCGCCATTTAAACGCCCTTCAGTTATAGGTACTTCATGGCACGAATTTTAGCAATTATTTATTAGTTTAGGTACCTAAACTGAACTGCAACGGAATTGAATAGCTATTTAGAAGTTGATGGTAGGCCTTCAGGTCTATTCTCTTATTAAACATGTAGTCAAGTCTCTCGACATGACAAAAAACTGCTGATATATGGGGCATATCTGTTAAAATAATAAGTTCAATAATTGATGTCATAGCACCATATCTTGCAATAGTATTTAATAATTGTATTAATCGTGGCGTGTTTCCTGACCTTCTGAAACATATTCAAGTCGGGATGCTCTTCTGACCCGAACAACTATCGTCCTGTGTCGGTTTTGCTGACCCTTAGTAAAATTTTTGAAAAAATAATTTTAAGCCAAATGCTTACTTACTTTAACTCTCATAAGTAATTTCATTTGAAACAATTTGGCCCCTAGTAAATAGGGGACGTTCAACAACGGATGCAGGTGTTGTGCTGATCAAGAATATTTTTGATGCCTGGGAGGAATCGCAGAATGCACTTGGCATCTTCTGTGATTTATCTAAGGCTTTTGATTGTGTTCAACATTTAACGCTGGTCAGGAAGCTATACCACTATGGCATAAAAGGAACTGCGCTCGATCTTCTGACTTCATATCTAAACAATAGAATTCAGAGGGTCGACGTGAATGGCAGGAGATCTCCTGGGACTCCTCTCATTATGAGGGTACCACAAGGGTCTATTCTTGGACCGTTCCTCTTCCTTATCTATATAAATGATCTTCCTAATCTTATAGAGAAAAAACATAAGGTAGTATTGTTTGCGGACGACACTTCACTGATTTTCAAAGTGAAAAGAAACCAAGCTATGTATGACGACGTGAACGATATTTTATCTGACATCGTGTACTGGTTTAGTGCTAATAACCTATTGTTAAATAGCAAGAAAACTAAATACATTAAATTTACCATTCCAAATGTCAAAAATGTAAATGCAAATGTTTTATTAAACGGAGAGGTGATAGAACCGGTGGAATCTGCTATATTTCTTGGCATAACTCTAGATTCCAAATTACAATGGGGCCCCCGTATTGAAGGTTTGGCGAACAGACTTAGTTCTGCAGCATACGCGGTTAAAAAGATTAGACAATTAACTGACATAGATACGGTGCGGCTAGTATACTTTAGTTATTTCCATAGTATTGTGTTCTATGGTATATTGCTATGGGGCAACGCTGACGATATTAATACAATATTTGTGCTGCAGAAGAGGGCTATTCGCGCTATTTGTAACCTAGGTCCTAGAGAATCATTGAGAGCAAAATTCAAAGAAATTAACATCTTGACTGTTGCTTCGCAATATATTCTTGATAATGTAATGTATGTTCATAGGCACATAAGTGAATTTGCCAGATACTGTCATAACCATAATGTTAACACCAGGAACAGACATAAACTGATGATGCCCACTACTCGGCTAAGTCGAGCGTCGAGTTAGTAAGTCTTTTGTGGGGCGATGTATATGCTTTTACAACAAGATCCCAGAAAATGTTCAAAACAAAAGTATTACGTTATTCAAAAGAATTGTTAAAAAAAGTTTTTTTTAGGTTACGTAACCTTTAGGTTACTATAACATAAATGACTTTCTTAATGATACCACAGATTGGGAATGGAGTGACCGCTCTCAGGCTATTAAATAATAAGTTTAATTGTACAATATTACTTTGTAAACATATTTATTCGATGAAAAAAAAAGCCCGCTGAGTTTGTTGCGCCCATTCTTCTCAGGTCTGAGGCATTCATTTTGGAATGGGTGGTAGTTTTTTGACTTTCAATAAATGATGTCACATCCTATTTTCAATAAAAATATTTGAATTTGAAGTATTTATTCATAATCATATTACTTTTAGGTACATCCAGAATGCAGCTGTCTGAAACAGCAACTCATACCCAACCTTCCACTTCAGTTCCCATTACTCCAGGTAATTGTTTTAGAACTCATACTTATATGTATGCAATGTGTGTAAATAAATTAAACTTCATTGCATTAATAACTTGATTGCATTAAATGATCTGACATTATGCGTGTAGATGTAGATATATGAATAAATTATGCATATATAATAATATATGATTAAAAGAGTATATTATGTATGTTAAATTTAAGTGAAATTTTACTAAATAAATAGGCACATTTTATCAGTAGCACAGTGACATTGTATAAATTATTAATTGAGTGGCTTCTTTAGCAGTGAATTAAAGCAAATAAAAATGTATTATGCTATTATTTTTTAGGAATACCTGAAATTATAGAGTTGGACAGTGATGACACACTTCCTGAAGCTCCCCTACCTTCGACTTCTGCATCAGGTAATTTGATAAATAGACAAGTGCTCTGTGAACGGCTGGATCACTTGGCGTTGCGTAGAGACGTCGCTTCATTGTGTGTCTTCTACCGCATTTATCACGGGGAGTGTTCCGAAGAGCTGTTTAACCTGATTCCTGCCGCCGAATTCCACCTTCGCACGACACAAGTTAGGATATCATCCTCACCATCTGGATGTGTGGCGGTCCTCCACAGTGCGGTTTTCAAGGAGCTTTCTTCCACGTACTACAAAGCTGTGGAATGACCTTCCTTGTGCTGTGTTTCCGGGACGATACAACATGGGTACCTTCAAAACAAAGCGCGTACACCTTCCTTAAAGGCCGGCAACGCTCCTGTGATTCCTCTGGTGTTGCAAGAAATTGTGGGCGGCGGTGATCACTTAACAACAGGTGACCCGTACGCTCATTTGTCCTCCTATCCCATAAAAAAAAAGACAACAATATTCATCACAGTTTTAAATTAAACAAGCTAAATAAATCGATTTATACTCATACAAAGATAGCAATAGTTTGGCCATTGAAACAGTTTTTCTCAATAATTTTGAGTCTATTTTCTTAATTTTCTGGGTGGGCACATGTCACTAAAAGGAATTGTTGATAAACTGTTCTATTTGATTTTCCAGGAGCAAGTCATTCCACTTCTGCGCATGCAGAAGTTCTGGTAGACCATAACTACAGTGCAATAAGTAGACCCAGACCAAAAAAAACTTATAAAGGTAATTAGTCTGTACAAATAATGAAAGTTGAAGTGTTGGTTTGTGGATTGAAGTGAATATCAAAACAACATTCTTTTATTTGTACAAACCATTTAAGTTAATCCACATAAAAAAATTAAATCAATTTATAATTTGTAAAAAGTACTATTTTTTATAAATTAAAGTTAAAGTTAATTAATGTATGTTATTGTTTTCTGTCAACATTATTACGTTATTGTTGTAATTAAATTAAGTTATTGTTTTCTATCAACATTATTACTAAGCCTTTATTGCTGCTATTAACAATTAATTATTTACATATAAATAATTATTTATTAATAGGGCTTTACTCACGTTTTTGTCGGTGTCAGTACCGACTAGTTTCGGACCATTCGGAAGTTCTTCATCAGGGTGAATGGGGTGGGTTCGCGATAACGTCCCACCTCTTACAGTCTTACAGGACTTCCGAATGATCCGAAACCAATCGGTACCGACACCGACGAAAACGTGAGTAAAGCCGTAATAATAAATAATTAAATAATGACTCGCGAAAGTTTTAATAATTATGTACATATATTTTAATTTAACAGTGTGTCCTATGACAGTTTCTTCCATATTTTCCTGTCCTTTTCTGCTCTAGTTCAAATAGCACTAATTTTCTGGATAGCATCTTCCCATCTCATGACTTGCCTGCCATGTTTCGTTTTTCTTTTTTCATGTCTTGGTTCCCGTTTGGCAGGCAAACCTGGGCTCTTTCTATAAATTAATCATTTATTACTTGCTGCATTTGCAGGTGCTTCTAGAACAAAATTCTTCAGGAACGATTCAATAAGACAACTCCAGATAAAGATCAAAAGCCTTGAAAACGAAGTACAACGTTTACGCAAAAAGACCCACTTATTCAAAGAACGACTGGGTAAAGCTAAAAGATTTCTGAATAGAAAACAATGCATTTAAACAGATATTTGAAAATATGATTAACACACTAAATTGTTCATAAATATACTACAACAAACAAAAAATAACTGTAAAGGAAGACAATACACAATCAAGGAGAAGATAATATTGAGTCTAAAATTGTCCAAAAAGAGCCCTAAAGCTTATATAAATACCTTCCAGTAAAGCAGTGAAAGAGTTACTGGGTCAGATAAAGATAACCGCTGGATTATTATAATTATTTAAAGAATAAAAGTGTGAGCACTAAATGAATTACAGACAGGATAAGTACTCTTTTTTCTGACGAAATGTTAATAAATTCACAAAATTTTTATACGGCTTATAAAGAACAATTAGAAGGTTACTAAAAAACGAAATGTAAATGTAGGTAGGTACAAGTTTTTATGGTGAAAGGCGTCATTGCATATTTTTTGTTGTTGCCTTATCGGCGCCATTTGGTAATAGCCCACTTGTTTTCTTTTCATTACGACATATATGATAAATCTTTTGTATTTAGTTTATTTCTAATACCTTTCTTAAGATGAGGAAAATGTAAAATAAAGGGGATATGTTCCGTTTATTTGTAAATATATTGCACATAATAATATTCATTTACAATTTCGGTTATGGCACCAACATTTTCTGGGCTCTGGTCACACATAGTGTTTGACACTATGAGATTGTGTTTTAAACACTGTTCAAGGACCATCTTAAAAATATTTTTAATCCAATTTGGTAAGGGCTTTGGAAAAAAAAATATGGAATCAACTGCCTCAAATTATTTTGCCGGCTTTCGTCATAAAAAGTAGTACATACATACTCTGCAAATGTATTTGTTGTCAAACAATGAACCGGTCTTGTCTTTAAAATAAGATTATACTAATTGCGATGACGGAACTTAATAAGTATCTAGCCCCTAATAAGTAAGAAAAGCACAAAAATTATTAAAATAAAAATATATTGTAAGTATTAGTGTTTTATTCTATAATATAAGGACAAGCGATATACAACTTACGCTGAGATAGAACGGGACAAAGCCATCGATCTTGCACCTCTATTGTGTAATCCATTTTATTGTTTGCCACAATCAACAATGTCAACTTTGAGGCAAACAAACATTTGATTTTATGTGAATTTTTCATTTCATTCAATATTATAATAGTTAGCACTAAGGCTGGGTATAGTGTATCTTGATGCCAAAGCCATAAGTAGTTAATGAAAAATTATTCCACATGTTCCAACCTATTGCTTTTCATCTAACGTTTTCAATATAATTTGTAACAAGCTCGTATCAACTAAATATATGAAATATTCCTTCCAAAAGTATTGATTTTTATTCATAGTCACCTATTTCCAGTAAATTTGTCGTAATCTAAATAAACTCATAAAACAGTGACAACTAAAATGTTACCATAGCATAGATATAGTTTTACCCAAGTTATGGGGTAATTATTTATTTTAAGCCTTAATTTATTCAATTTTATTAAAATAACAAACAGTGGGTATTTATTATTTTTACTAATAATTTACAAACTTATATTGGTATGAAGTAAGTAAATTAGAACGATATTTGTAAGTTATCCTGTGATTCATCATTAAATAAGGAAAAGGATGTTGGACAATCTGTAGTAAAAAAATAAAATAATCTATTTCAGGTTTCTATTAGATCCAATATTTAAAAAATGGATAAAAGCAACATGACGAACAGATTTATGGGATCCAAATAAACATGCAAGAATTTCTTCAGTCCACATTGATGCGACACAAATAATAACAAAAAATAAAAACGGCTCATACAAGTTGCAATTAGAATTTATTTATGTAAGTGAATAAATTTCCCGCTCTCACCACTCGTCTCGTCACTGTGCACTTGTGCGACACAAGCACATCTCACCTTTACCTATGTATGTAGTTACAAATCTACCTTGGCTGACACTGACTCCAAAAATAACAATAATTTTAGGTAGCCTAATATTTATCATTTCATTTTACTTATGACAACTCTAAAAATAATTTTAAGTTGAGATTATTAATTTGTAGAAGAAGACGCAATTTATTTTTTATTTTTAGTGCATCTTATGTGGTTTTGGAAAAGGTTTTTTGAAGTCGGATGTTTTGTTTGTAAACTAATTTGTCTGAATTATATGTGAAGACCTACTAAACGTGCTGTTCATATGTGACAGCGCTGTTTAATGAATCCAACGAAGTCAGGGACATACTCCTATCTCAATAGAGGAAATCTACCTCGAGGACAAAAGACAAAAAGGATTCAAAAGCGACTTGCGAAGTGTGCAAAAATAGATAGTACGTTACGTCATGGTGCAATGCAGCAACGAACGTAAGCGCATTGCAATATGATTACAGACAGTTAGAAATTCTGCTACAGATAAGGAGTAAAGTAAGTAAGCCGTTAAGAGGTTCCATTGATCATCATATTCGACCAAGACATTTACTTGAGCATAATGACGTTACGGTAGATGACTCAATAGCATTTAAAAAATTCGAGTAGAATTAATTTGCCCATAAAGATTGAGGATTTCTGTTACTTTGTTTTCTGATTGTTGTTACCATAATTAAAACAATCAAACTACCTTTGAAGTATATCCTTTCCAAGAAAATATCCTCAAAATCGGTTGGCATGATATTGAATCATTCATGACGTACACACACTTGATGAAATTTTCAGACCTATATGGTTTTCTCATGAATGGCATTGTAAGAACTAGACCAAATTAAAATGGGACCGGACCACACGGGAACCCCATCTTTCAAATAAAAAAGGATCATCAAAACTGGTCAGACGAAAGTTCTGAGGTAACAAACATAAAAAGAAATACCGTCGATTTGAGAATCTCCTACTTTTTTTTATGGAATAGGAGGACAAATGAGCGTACGGGTCGCCTAGTGTTAAGTGATCTGATCTTGCAACACCAGAGGAATCACAGGAGTTCCGGAAACACCGCACAAGGAAGCTCATTCCACAGCTTTGTAGTACGTGGAAGTAAGCTCTGTGAGGACCGCCACACATCCAGATGGTGGGGATGATATCCTAACTTGTGGTGTGTCGTGCGAAGGTGGAATTCGGCGGCAGGAATCAGGTTAAACAGGTCTTCTGAGCACTCCCCGTGATAAATGCGATAGAAGACACACAATGAAGCGACATCTCTACACAACGCCAAGTGATCCAGCCGTTCACAGAGCACTGGATCCCCGACAATTCGAGCTGCTCTACGTTGCATGCGGTCAAATGGATCGAGCTGATACTGAGGTGTGCCAGACCGGAGATGACAACCTTTATGAAGTCGGTTAAAAATGTCTGCTTCTATCGTAGGCTGAGTAAACAATAGACTACTAGATAGCTTGCATCTCATTCACACAAAAAAGAGAACAGCATATGTATTAGTCATGTAAAGAAATGAGATAACAACACATTATTTTCAGTTTAATGTACCGTGGCGGTTTTTTCAAGGTCAGCAGAGTACTATGCGAAACAAACGTTGACAGTTCGCCATAGATGCCACGCTTTGTGTCTAAAATATAAAATTAATACACGTTTAAGCACGGAAATGCACGTTGAATTACTTCTCAACTACAAATTATAATTTTTCTATCCAAATTTCATTGAAAAAATGGTGCGATGTAGTTTATTTGGGTGCAAGTGTCAGTGAACATAAGCATCCTGATTTGTCTTTTCACACGTAAGTATATCACATTTTGTATTGTTAGTAGCTTCAATTATAATTTTTTGTACTCAATCAATATACAAACCAACTAAGAATTTTCTTCGGTTTATGCAAAAAAGTTAATTAGTCAAAATATTTATATATGGTGCTGCCTGCTTTTGAAATAATTTTTACCATAAAAAATTAATATGGTTTTTTGGAATGAAGTTCCGTATGGGACGATGCGGAGGGGTACCCTAACCGGGAAAAAACGTCCGGAACGTAACTATCTTCATATACGTCGAAGCATTGCTACGCGACAATATCTTGCTGATTATTAGTATATAAACATAATTGACAAGTAACAATTATTGACATTTGACACATTTATGACAAATCATATTGATTATTTATTTTATTTATTTAGAGTATTGGTAATAAGGCCAAATCAAACCAAAATACAATAAAAGAATATTTAAATCATATTTAAATATGTTTATAACTGGTAAATTACATTGTCATAAAAGCAAAACATATTGATGTTTACAGTACCTTTTTGATGTTATGGAAGATAAACTTCTTTGAATAATACGTTGCGCGCACACAAAGACATTTAAAAATAAAAGTTTTCAGAAATTTTCTGACGCTTGCGATATTTTTTTTTTTCGGTTTCTTTGCTCATTATTAGAACAGGCAAAGGGTTCAAGCGAATACAGCCGTATTCGTTTTTATTTTAGACAGTGGAATTCAGTGAACACCGCCCATTTTTTTAGTATTTCAATAAAATTAATATTTTTATAATAAGGAACTTCGTTCCTATCCGGTGTCCCACGACACCACACGATTTTTTTTAACTTGCACCAAGACTGAATTCAATTATATAATATACAAAATATTGGGTTGTTGTTATATCATACATGGTATCTTGAAAGTCTTCTCAAAGCATTTTCACATAAGTTTTTTTTTATTATGGTTATATTTTATATTATTATATTTGTTAATGCTTTTACCGAGACCATGACTTACAGATACGTTGGATTGAAAAAATTGG
The DNA here is from genome assembly GCF_905404315.1 of Leptidea sinapis. Classification (NCBI taxonomy): domain Eukaryota; kingdom Metazoa; phylum Arthropoda; class Insecta; order Lepidoptera; family Pieridae; genus Leptidea; species Leptidea sinapis. The sequence goes on along the minus strand of NC_066312.1, from coordinate 9,898,720 downwards.
ACACCGAAAATGTCGTCACGTATATGTTCCACTCGTTTTGAGAAAAATGTCTTAACCAAAAAGAATAACTGTTCTGTTTCCTTAATGACGTTCCAATGATAGTAAGTATTTTTTCTAATCTGAAGTAGGTCCGGTAAGTTATATTTGTTTATTTTTAGTCTACCATAAAATTAATTCAAAAGCTTTAAATAAAGATATGAATGTAGGGTACGTTAGTGATTTAAGATTATTCCACTATTTTTGGTCTATATCTATCCGTATTCACCATGCCACAAAACAATTCGAACCAAAAGATAAAATCAGAAAAATCAACACTATACTTGTACTATTTAAGGGATAGTAATGAAAGGGCTGTAGGTTTCTTTACTGACACTTAAGTACGTAGGTACTAGATTTGCCCACAAAGTTTTAGTTGTTTTAGTGCTTTGCTACGTACTAAGTAGTAAGCATTAGTATGTTACTGTTTTAATACTTACTCTTTGGTTGACACTTGGCTCACAATCGCACTAATTCAATGAATGTTTTTATTTTATATCTCTTGAGTTATGATTATATTGTGAATAAATAAGTTATTATTTATTTAGTGAAGCATTTCTTTATTCTGTATCACCTATATTAATTATGTAGTTGTTACTTGATTTAATTAATCTTATTTAGATAGGGGGATTAAAGGTGTTAAAGTAATTTATGTATACATTTTCATCATGCGAGGTGCAAAATATGAACAGCTGTCTCTAAAAACGGATTCTGAAGAATGTGAAATATTCGAAACTACAAAAAGCAAATGGTTTGATGTGTGTTTCCAGAAAGGCGTATTGTCACTGGGGCTAATTTTATTATACTTTTCCTTGTCTATTGGGCTAACTTTTTATCAGAGATGGCTCCTGAAGGTAATATTTTTTTCTTTTATTTTATGTTATACGACTACTCAACGATAAAAATCTTTACTACTTATCAGTCTGCAAGACGTTTAAAGTTCACATTTATTATATAACATATATAATTATAAAAGTCTACCACATTGCTTGTAGCATGAGAGTTATAAGTTGAATGTTTTGAATATTTAAGGAGCAATTATTGTTAATTTGCCATTTTATTTAAATTTTATTGTATGTATTTCTACCTGCTATTTGTCACACTATCACTTTATTTATGGTTATTAAGATAAAAAATATTACAATTATATCATTATGATAAAATTATACAACTATCATAGTGGTCGAAAATTTATAACACAGATAAAATTTAGCATATTATATTATTATCTCATATCATATTATAATTGCTATTTACCTTTACACTAATCTCTCCTGAAACACCAAAAAAAATTACCTTAAAATATAAATGGTGTGGCTTAGAGCACAGTAGACATCAAGGTACCAAAAGTACACCTGATTTCTTACACATATATTCATATACTATAACTATATACATATATATATAGGTACCATATTACTAATCTTGACATAATATCATATTCATTACTGCACAACAAATAAGTGTGAATGGTTTTAAGTTTGGTTTTCTGTTGCCTTCACCACCTTCATTAGTTGATTAAACAGCACTAGAAAATTCATGTCACAGTTTGCTGCAGTATATTTTTTATATTGCCCATCACACACTTAAATGTGTATGTATCGCCCACCCAATACAGCAAATATTTATGGCCAAGTGATTATATTTTAACTTTGACCGCCTGGGACTTACACAAACTAAGGCTGGTATATGAAATGTATGCCCTAAAACTTGTAAGTAACTACCTTGTTTAACTACCTTGGTCATTAATTTAAATGTGCACATCTCCTGGATTATTTGGAAAACTAACAAAATATTTTATATAAAATGAAAAATTATGCTATATGAAAATAGAACATGTAACTGTAAAAGAATAGTGACAACTTTCAATAACAAAGTTATGAATTTGTTATATAAAGCTGCCACTATTCTGTTTGTTAAAAAAAATCCTTTCTACCATTCAATTTTCTTCTTATTTTAGGAATTTCATTATCCATTGACAGTTGTAATGTACCACCTAATAATAAAATGGATGTTATCAGTTTTTGTCCGTTTAATATTACAACTTATAACGGGACAGCCACAGCTAGTTCTACCTTTTCTAACATGCTTGAAATCTGTGGGTCCCACTGGCCTTGCAAGTGGCATTGATGTTGGTTTTTCAAACTGGGGACTGGAGCTTGTTACCATATCACTATATACAATGACAAAATCTACTACAATAATATTCATCTTAGGTTTTGCTATATTATTAGGCTTGGAAAAAAAGGTAAGTATCTTAAAAACTTTATTGCTTATTTTTCTTGAAATTATTCTGATGAGATGCTGTCTACTTCAATGTATATTTTTGAACAAATTTATTTTTCATCATTTTTACAAAGCATGCTTAATAGGCAAACTTTGTAATGTAATATGTGCCAAGTTGACTTACAATTGATTGATGGCGAATGTTAAGCACTAAAGCATAATAATTTATTCTATAAGTATGTATATTGGGCTCTAAGATATTATTTATTATAATATGCATAGCCTCTTCTGTTTCTTCTTGTGCATAGTGATATTGCGAATTTTAAAGAACTAGTTTCATGTATTAAATGTTTTTTTCAGTCATGGTCACTGGTGGTGATAGTTCTGATGATAGCTGCTGGACTAATAATGTTTACATACAAGGCAACTCAGTTTAATTTGCTTGGTTTTGATTTTCTCATCCTTGCGTCATTTGCGGCTGGATTGAGATGGACTTTTGCACAATTGTTAATGCAAAAGTCAAAACTTGGGTTACATAACCCCATTGATATGGTGTTTCATGTGCAACCATGGATGTTTTTATCTCTACTTCCATTTATGATTATGTTTGAAGGTGATTAAATTGATTGACTTTATACTTAGAAAAAGATAAAATTGCCTTATAATTTTGGCTATTTAATTTGTTTCTCAGTTTAGTGATATTGACAATTTAGTTTTGTGCATATTAATTGACAATCAAATGTATGCTAATTGCTATTGCATGCGGATACATTATTTATTTAAAATTAAATAGTGTGAAGAAAAGTCATCATGGCAAATTTCTCTTTATTTCAGCAAGTAATTAAGCCATTAAGCTAACTATTGCATTTTTATCAATTGACTTTGATTTAGGTATGTGTGATAATGATTGTGTCAATTAGGTCGCTTATGACTTCTCACCTTATAAATCAATGATAACAAGAGAAATCTGATGTTTTCTGAACCTGACATCATTTACTCTTGTTGTTTGACTAATGTTCGCAATTGCCTTATCTTATTGTATATAATATGCAGTGAATGCGTATAAACATGGAAGAAGCATTTTTGACCCTTTAAAATAGCGCAAACACTATACTGTAGTCGGCAGGGCTTACAAACTATACTGGCACTCTGATCAGTTTGGTTAGGTGAGTGAGCACAATCGGATCCTGGTCGGATGGGATTTAAAAGATAAAGCAAGGATTTAAAAGGCATTCGTGTGTTATAAATTGTTAATCATCTCAAAGGTAGTTAAATCACTTTCACGTGTAATTAGACTAATTTGTTAAAAATAAATGTTATATTTGAGGGATGGCATTATGCATACTATTATCAGTACATTTTACTAACTTGACTTTAAATATATGACGTTATAATATGTACATGCTAGTTAGTGCCTTCTTTATTTCACATTATTTTTAATTTAGTTTCCCACAAGAATGGGGTCGTAAATGAGTTATTGATTAAAGATCCAACTAGACAAAGGAAATTGATTAGACACGTAACAATTCATCTAAAATGTGTTAACTTCATTTTAAAAATGGAGATTTCTATTTATGCAAGACGTGAATCACGATGCTTTCTAAAAGCGCTACCAATTTATACGATATTTAACTTCCCGCTAAGAAAATTGAAAATTTTCATAAATCTGGAAGTTATTGGTTTAACTCCGTTTTTTAAAAATCGAATTCTCTTCAAATCACGACGTTCTGAGGATATCGACCGATTTCTTCGCGGTTGGCGCCATTCGAAAGGGTTTGAAGTAGATTTTGAGAAATCCAATCGATTCCAAAAACTAATCAGCTCTTAACCTTCAAAAACCACGTCAATCGTGGATTGACGTGGTTTTTGAAGGTTAAGAGAAAATCCAGTCAAAATGGATTTAATAGTTCGAGATATATCGTGAACGAAAGAAAACCGAATACACTGTTTTTTTGGTTTTACTCCGAATTTCTTAATTCTAGTTCGATCAATTAAAAAAATTGTTTATGGGGCTTCGCGCGAAACTCAGTTCATCCATCCAAAAGTTATTGCAATCTAAAATTTCAAAAAGAAGGAATACACAAGGAGAATAAAATTTTAGGGCTCGAAAAGCTCAAAAACGACGTATTAGATAAAATTTAAGCGCTTAGTGGGAAGTTGCACGGATAGCCTTTAGGTCAACTATTTTCCTAAATATTTTTGCGGTACGTCACGTTACATGTACCTCTGGTTAAAAGGGTTTTCACGAGTTTATAAACACTCGTATACACTACACGCAAGAAGAGACTTCATGCATTACTCATCCCGCCACAATCTAAATATACCTATATTATTTTTAAAATATTGCAAAAATTATCTAAACCAATAATGAAGATTTCTAATATTCTAGTTTTATTCAGTACCCTGTTTTTTGCCGTTAAAAATACGGAATTGATATTTTTCTTTGCACATAATAATAATAAGTATCGGTAGGTATAACAAATAACCCAAGATAAGTGACTGAAATTAAAAAATTTGTTTAAAAAAATATTTCAGTATTGTTTAATAATTTAAAAACTTACAATACGATAAAAATACTAAATTAAAGAATCGTTTTAATTCAAGATATACTCGTACCTCACACAGGCTATGCCTAATTTGGGGCAAGATAATTTGTGTAAAAGTGTGTCAATATTATTATAATAATTTTTTATGAGAGAGGAAGACAAATAAGCGATAACCTGATGTTGAGTGGCCATCGCCGCCCACTTTCTTTTACAAGAGGAATCACAGGAGCGGTGCTGACCTTTTAGAAAGGTGTACGCGCTTTTTTTGAAGGTTCCCAAGATGTACACTAATATAGCTAATATGAGTAGTTCAAAATATCATTTCTTTTATTATGACTGATCCCCTCATACATAACGCATATATTGTCCACGTATGTGACAAACATTGACTATAATGTCAAGTGTGCAAACCATTTAGATACCGTAATCATGTCACGCAGAGAACTAATCACGTTGGGCGGGCGCATGACAGGACGATGGTCGAACCGCTGAGATAACAAAAACAAGATAATAGATAAATATTGGATTCAATACCAATAACACCCTTTTTCACCTCCAGCACGAAAAGGGCGCTATTGCTACGTGAAAACTCGCAAAAAGCGTTTTTGCGTGAGGCAATGTGAATTAAATTTCGAACCCCACGTGACCACACATCCGGGAATTACTCCGCGTTAAAAACATAAACAATTCGATCCGGTGCGTTCCGAAACTCATTTTAGCTTAGCGTATTATCTCATTGTCACAAAAATGTATCATCTTAATTATTTCTCTTACTATATTATATAACCAATAACATTTTTCTCGCTAGTCGAGGTGAAAAGTTGTATGTTTCACACGAGAGCAATTTGTTTTTGTCTCGTGCCTTTAAATCACTCACTACTTCAGTAGTCTGTATTAGAATCATTGACTACTTCGCCAATTCTAACTATGGCCTGTTACATAATAATAAATTGTAATTCAATTTTTCATAATAAATAAATAATATTAATAATTTATGTGTAGATAGTTTCTTCTATTGTGACTTCATTTTGTTACTTCCGCTAATAATAAATTGTAGATAGTATGACAAGACTGCTTCCATGTTTTATATGCGTTCATTGTATATATCTTATTAATCTTGATGTTTGTATGAAAACTGGTTTTCATATGTTAGAATGCTATAATACGGTTGGGGAAAAAGTATTTTTTCATATGAGGTATATGTAGGTACATTGTAATATATCTTTCTGTCAACGGAGTGAATCTAATGAAGAAATTTGATGCAGTAAATTTTTATTACGAAAAAAGAAAAAATTTGTGACGGTCGTCGACCTAAGACAGTGTCAGTAAGAGAAATCCGAAGTTGGTATAAGTGGAATTTTCGACCTGTTACAGATGAATTGGACGCAATTTTTGAAAAATAGGAACCAAATCGGCATAACTATAGACATACAATATACTAACGTATAGATCGCATAGAGTGCAAAAGAGAAAACATCTCTAACGGATATACAGCAACATAGAAAATGAAATCGAATCTATTGGTACTATAACCGATTTTTAATATAAAACCATTATTAGCTAACCTACACATTGATTAATCAAAAATTTTCAGGCACTATCGGGCTGTCAGGTCATATATACGTTAGTATATTCAAGTCCATGGCCATATCAATAGTTACACATATCTGAAGAACTGGGAATTTACCACAAGACAGTTTTGACTCATTTGAAAAAAGTTTGCCTACATCAAAATATATTTGGGTGCCACTAATTGAGCTCACTGAAAGAAACCTAATCAACCGTGTGCTAATTTGTGATTCTTTATTAAGTTGTAGCCAAACCGAACTGTTTTTGAAAAAAAAAGATATGACAAGAACATCCGGAAAAGATTGTGGGTTAAAAATCAAGCTTCACAGACAGTGGCAAAACCTGGTATAATTCGCAATAAGGCGATTCTGTGAGTTTGGTTGTATTTCAATGGCATTTTTCATTATGAGCTTTCACAGCCGGGAAGAACCATCGATTCGGATCGCTACTGCCATCTACTAATAAGATAAAAGCAAGAAGCTGAGAGAAAGCGGCCGGAATCAACAGAAAGGGTATGGACTTCCATCACGATAACGCTAGACCACAGAACTCTTTAGCCACTCATTAAAAATTACTCCGCCATATAGCCCAGACCTTGCACCTTCAGATGCCTTTCGGTCTCTTCAGAATTATTTAGGCAGTATCAGATCAACATCAAGAAAGGACATACATAGCTACTTGTCGCGTTGTTTTCAAGCCCACCAGTGGGAGGGAGGCATCGTTGCACAGGATGCCGGCTAGATTATTTGTATTAATGGCGTCTTTTTCTGCCGAGAAGCAGTTATTTGTTATCATTATTGTGTATCGATCTGAAGGGCGCCGTAGCTAGTGAAATTACTGGGCAAATGATACCTAACATCTAATGTCTCAAGATGAAGAGCGCAATTGTATTGCCACTCAGAATTTTTGGGTTTTCCAAGAATTCACTTTTTCCAATTCAAGTTTTCCAAGAGCGGCACTGCATTGTAATGGGCAGGTCGTATCCATTACCATCAGCTGAATTGCCATAAAAAAGCCTTTCCTAAAAAAACTAACCTACAAGAAGTCAAAGAGTCATTGAACAAAATGGCACATATACCGACTGTAGTTAAATGTAAAAAAAAATAAAAACAAATGTCTGGACTTTTCATATAATATACGAAGAAACTTTTCCCCCAACCTATTATATTTTATTAGCTATTTTTTTTATAATGTTACCTGCTTTACTTGCTAAGTTTTTTACATGTAAGTTTTAACAGGGTTATTCTGTTGCACTCTATAAGACAGAAAACCTTAAACCACATTTATTCTGATACAAGCTTTTTACCTTATTATTTTGGATATATAGGAGCAATTATTTATATAAAATTATGGTAAACACATTATGCTTGGTACCTACGTGGCGGACGAGGGTCAAACCGGGGGCAATGTGGTGAGAGAGAGAGTCACCGGTTGCCTATTTGGTACGCCATCGACGTTTTTATCCATCTTTTCAAGTAAAACAAGGCATTTTCTGTTTTCAAACTATTTCCTATCTCATTATTTATGTTTACAAAAATAAGACGAATAGGTAATACTGAATTATACGATGATTCAATTTGCCACCTCATGGGCTGCTTAAAAATATTTCTTACCGCCTAATTTATTAACTGCCCGTTCAGTCATTTGTAAGGTTCTATTATTTTTTATTTTGCAGAGTACACATACTTTACTGCGGAAATCGTTAATAATTATGCGTTTTGTAATTTTTTCAATCTCCTTAATAATTCCGGTCCTGATGGTTGCTTCCAGTGAACTCCTAAACTAATGAACGGATTTTAATGGGGATTACTTCATTGCATGCAATTTAGTCCAACCTGAGAGATAGTTTTTATTTCGATTTGGAACCCATAATTATTTTTTACTACCACAATTTGTTTTGTATAGACATATTTTCTATGAAATAATTTATTGACGCACGATTTATCTGTTCTGCTGTGAAACAATTTCATTATAACAAGAGGTAGCATATTTTACGAAATAATTCTTGATGTTATGAAATATTATGTGACAAATTCATAAAAAAAAGTATTTTATTTATTATATACAGAACAACGTCGTCTGTCGGGTCAGCTAGTAGATTATATATTTATGTGATCGTTCGGAAATATCTCATTAAATAGGCGATCGATATATCTAGCTGTAGGCGTCCCAAAGTTATGGGATATGAAGGGAAAGTACCTTAAATATCGTAGATAGGGTATTTTACTGAAAGAAGATTTTATGTTATTATTAAAAGTTAGTAATTCTGCATTCAAAGATTTTCTAATAATTATTTGCCTCGTCTGGTAGTCGAACCGACTTAAATGTATAAAAAAAACACCCCTAGTTTTATGATGCCAATCGAAAGAATGGTAAAAAACTTATAACTCTTCTTAAGTAACATAGTATGTATCCCTATCTACGATATTTAAGGTACTTTCCCTTCATGTCCCATAACTTTGGGACACCCTGTATAATAATAATTAATTAGGTACAAAGGGCGAACTTCGAAGGCACAGACTGGATAGTGTTATATAGGTATTTCGCCACTATACAGTGCAAAAGAATAAACCCTGTTTATATTTATGAGTAAAAATAGATTGACTTATTTATAATCGATGGGTAATTATAATATTTGATGTTTGTTTAGGTCTAAAGTGTTTTAAATACTTAATGGAATTACCAAATGCAGAGTTATCACCAACAATATTGAAAATATCCGTGGGTGCAACAATAGCATTTGCCATGGAAATTAGTGAGTTCCTTGTTGTCACATACACTTCTAGTCTTACATTATCCATCGCCGGTATTTTTAAGGTAAGTTATCTAAATAATGTTCTTTAGCAATTCATTAGTTATAAAAATCTTTAAAAATAAACCTTTTTACGAACTAAATTGTATTCTTTCCATGCTCTAGGTTTTTCTGCATATTTTATTCTAAATTTACTAGACGAATTAAAAATATTTAAAATGCTTTTGTCGATGTACTACACGGCCACATTATCTCAGAACCTCGCTGGAACGTGATCTCTCCCCCCCCGTTCCCCTTTCACCCCCTTGCTTTCGTCCTGCTGTGTCAGTACGGGTTGCAATTTCATTACCGTTAGGTACATGTCGTGATATTCTCGTGCTATCACTGCTTTGTTTTTCGAAGTTTTCATTGTTACGTTTTGACTTTTGTTGTTCTATTAATAATAGTTAATAGTTCTGTAGTTTATGTTGTTCTGTGTCGCTATAATAGTAATAATAATAATAAAGCCGTTTATTCAACTTAAAAGGAATAAATATGTAACTTATATAATATCCAGGTTGTCTTCAACTGATAGGCCTCCTCCACCTTTTTAACTCCTTTCTGTCTTTGGCAACCCGGCTCCAGCAATTCGCAGGAGTGCTATAATAATACTGCCAGAAAAATAAATACTTTTTTTACTTAACCCAGATTATTTTATTGATTTTTCGTCATTATAATAAAAATAATCAGCATTACAACACGACACCTTTACATCAATCTATAACACTGACAAAATAAATGTTTTTTATTTATTTATTCGAAATAATAATATCCTAGTGATGCTTTTTTTGCATACCGTAACAGAGTGACCATGTGACATCATCGACGTTTAGTCCAGAGATAATGTTACCATTTCTGGACACTCTTTTTTCTTTATGAATCTAAGGGACGAGACGAGCAGGACGTTGACGTTGACGTTGGACGCAGATGGTAATTGATGCGCCCTTCCCATTACAATGCAGTGCCACTCAGGTTTCTTGAAAAACCCCAAAAATTCTGTGCAGCACTACAACTGCGCTTGTCACCTTGAGGCATAAGATGTTAAGTCTCATTGCACTAGCTACGGCGCCCTTCAGACCGAAACACAGTAATGCTTACACGTTACTGCTTCACGGCAGAAATAGGCGCCGTTGTGGTACCCATAATCTAGCCGGCATCCTGTGCAAAGGAGCCTCCCACTGGTCTTATTACGGAATAAACCAGTTGGATTTTTAGATTTATTTATTACAATTGTTCGATTCCAGGAGATGTGCATTCTCGTATTAGCTGTTGAAGTTAGCGGGGACCAAGTTAGTCCCATAAATATAGTTGGACTCGTCGTTTGTTTGATGGGTATCGTTGGACACATCGTTCACAAAGTGATTTTGATCAAAACTGTAGCTGGATCAGTGCGAGCATTAGAATCGGATGATTTTAAGACGATAGAAAAAAAACGGTCGCCTAAGAACAAAGAGGAACACAAGAAACCATTGCTTGAGGATACAAAATGGCAGGAGGCAAGCGAGGAAAGTGATTTGGATAGTTCTGTTGTTATTTATGAAGTTCTGCAAAGAAGGGATGGAAGCTAAATTTATGTACAAACAAACCGTTTGTATTGTGACGTATTTGTGTGGTACTTTATCGTGTCAAGCATAGATAATTTATACGTCGAGATAGAGCCTCTTGGTGTTTTTTTTTAAACTAAGGGACGACACGAGCAGGAAGTTCAGCTGATGGTCATTAATATGCCCTACCCATAAAAGTGAAAAGCCCAAAAATCCTGAGCGGCACTACAATTGCGCTTGGCACCTTGAGACATAAGATATTAAGTTTCATTTGCCCAGTAATTTCACTAGCTACGGCGCCTTTCAGACCGAAACTGCTTCACGGCAGAAATAGGCGCCGTTGTGGTACCCATAATCCAGCCGGCTTCCTGTACAAAGGAGCCTCCCTCGTGCTGCGAGGCAACCGATGAAAACAGGTTTATTACTATAGCGTGCGTGACGCTATTTGTATATCACTTATTGTTAGCGTGCATTGCTCAAAATAGAGGTTAATTTTCAACCATTTTTTCGACGATTTCACAGTTATCACAGTCTATCTAGTCGTATAAATGATCTAAGGTATCAAGTAAACAATTCGTGAATTGCTACTTAATTATTATTATTATATGTATTGTATAAACATCGAAGAAAAATTTACCAAACGTTGAGACCACTGGCACCACAGTCAGAAGATTATATATGGGACTGAAGGTTGCAGGCAGCCTTAAGTGGGCCCCCCGTAGATATCATTGTTTTGTTATTATATTGTAAGCATTTATATTGTTATACTATATTTTAAGTTTATGACGCGATTTTAATGCGGCGATTGTTTTGCATTTAAGAATATGAATAACAGCAGCCATATTGTATTAAGTTGTACACCAGAAAATAATTACTACTTATTTTGCTTTACTATGTTTTATTAAATTTTTCAACTGAGGATTACAGTGTAACAATCCACTTATCAGTCACTTGACATTTTTATATATGTATATTATATAAGGTATTAATAGTACATATACTATTCTTTATAGTATAAACAATGATTAATATATTCATCAGTAAGTCATATTGCATATCCATGGTACTGGGCCAATATTTATTTCAGATCCAAGTGTACTTTTGAATACTATTGAAAGTATCTCTCCATACAGAAAAATGACGCCTTAAGTAGGAGAGGAACCGGCGCAAGAAGTTAACTGAGAATTTATTCCACGAACGAAAAAATACATATATGGCTGAATTTTATCCTTTATATCTTTTTATTTTAAATAAGGTTTAGCTAGCGTATTTTTTTTGCTTAAATAAAATATAAAATTTTACGAGAACGCAGACGGTCGCTTTTTAAACTTATATTTTAATCATAGACACGATATACTATCGTATACACAAACAGAGCGTGCAAAAGAGAAAAACATCTCGAACGGAGATACAGATATAAAAGGAAAAAATTGTATTACAATTGGACGTAGTTCGAGAAAACGTTCCAAACCACAATCATGTCGAAATTGAGTTAAGAAAACACAACTGGTCACGTGATTCATATCAACGGACTGACAAGAAATGGCAGCCCTACTGCCAATCTTTAAATGACATAATGACTTAGTATCCCAACCCACATGCATGGAATAGATTAATATTTATTAAATTTTAAACACGAATTCCTTAAAATGTGATGGTTGTGGCTTGGAACGTTTTTCTGGAATTACGTCCAATTGGTGGACTGTTACCCCCTTATTCATAATAGTCTGCTAACTTAAAGCATTGCTAATTCTCACTCCGTCTTCTTCTTTTCACCTAAGTCAGAATGAGAAAAAACACTCCTAAGCGGCTGTTTAAAGTTAGCGGACCATTATAAATAAGGGGGTTAGACTCTAATAAAATGATAACAGTTACTTAGGAAATGTATGTTCAAGCGAATTTCGACCTACACGTTTATTATGACTCTAGGAAAATGACATTAAGATGGGTCACGATTCAAGTTTTTTTACGCTAATATATTCTAAGTGTAAGAACAAATAGAGTTTAACACTCACCTTTTAACACAAAAACGTACGAGTACATTCAATTTTCATCCTTTAACATGGAAGTTACCTTAAAAGAAATGTAAAGGACGTAATATAAGTCACTACTATGGCAATGCGCTGTGACTTTTCTCATTAAACTATAAATTAATATAATATCATAATAAACACTAAATATGTAAACCGCCTCCGTCACATAGCATCGTATTCATAAAATTACGCCTTAGAAAAGACAAATATATTTTAGATAAACTTAGTATTGTATTGATACGAACATTGATATATAAAGTTTGGTGAGTGTCAGTTGTTTGGTCAAAGTTCAATAGTTTATATTAAACCACGCGATATTCCATTAAAAGTGCCGAACTATAAAGTTATAATAATCGTAACTCGATAGTTTTTTGTGATGGAGTCTTTAAAATAAGTAAATTATTTAGTTAAAAGACTTTGTACAAGTATTTACATATTTTGCGTGCATTTACATTTTAATATAAATTTTATATACTTAAATGTGACTTTGTATTTTTATAAATGCATAAAACTAATAAGTAAGCACCAAAGACCCGCAAACTGCACAATTCAAATATAAGTAGATTCCGTATTAATTAAGTAATAGCTTTTAAACCATCTGATTTATTAGTATTTTAATGATATCATAACTAGGCAGGTAAAACATAGTTTTTCTTTAAAAAAAAAAACAAAAAAGATGATGTTTACAAAGTACGAATAAAGTGATACCACCACTCGATCAGATTATATTTTGCTAAAACTATCAATGGTATTTTATATATGTATTATATTAGTGTTGTATCTGTATGTTGGTTTATAAGTTCGAAATTATTCCGTTTTAAGCCCTTATAATACATATTATATGAATGCGAGATGACTTTCTTATTCAGTATGTAAATAATATGTCATTACTTATAAAATGTAAGCCTTTGGATGGGCCCACTATTTCCATGATAATACAAAAATAGTAAGTAATAAATAAATTTATTATAGTGTGTAATGTCTTTTCCGTAAGTAGTTATCAGTGTATCTATATCCGATTATAGAATGGATTAAGTATTTAATATTATTTTTCTGCATTTTGTGTTAAAATGTTTAGTAAATAAATGCGTTACCGGCTATCCATAAATGACTTCATATATATATATATTACGAATTTTCATCGGTCAAATGCGACGTCACAGGTTACAATGTCCTTTTATTGAGTGTGCGCCACATGTTTGTTGTTGGATGCAAAACAACATTGTTAAAACTATTATTTATTTAAATCAATATCAAATTCAGTTTATAGAAATATTTAATCCCATTAAGACAAAATAAAGTGACTTACTTGGGAGATAAGTTAAATAAAAATGGTTAGTATTAATTGTATGAATACACAGTGATATATCACAATAGCAAATAACGGTTAATAAATACAGTGTATGAGTGACGAGATTATTAGCGAAATACAAAGTAACAATTAAAATTTTTGGGGTGTGGTATAAGTTATAGGCGTTCGAAAACTCGCAAAAAATAAAATAATTTAAGTTTTTCGTTTACAGTTAATATTTTTGGTTTATATACTTCAGATTATGACTTTATGACCCATACCCGTCAATGTAATATCGCATTTCATTGACCCCACAAACCTACGTCAACTTTATTCAGAAAAAAAAATGTATTCAGCTAGCGAAAAACAAACTTTAAATGCGCGGTCGCAATGGTAATAGTGGGATCCACCCATATATGTTTTATTTAAAATGGTTAAATTATATTGTTTTTAAATATTTATTTAAGTCTTAAATGAAAGTATGGTTTTGTTAATTTAGAAATTAATTCTTTTTTTTGCCCTTATTTAGTGTTATTGTTTACGACATAAAAGTTGTGTTAGGCCGGGTCTACATGTAATAAACGACGATGAAAGTGGAACAGAAGGGAGACCTTTATCCACAGACTTACAATGTACTAGCGTATAGACGAACAGAGCGTGAAAGAAAGAACTTGTCTAACGGAGATACAGCAAGAAAGAAAGGAAAGTTCGTTCGCGGTCACCCTTTGTTTGTGAACAAGCCCAAGGCCTTAAACAAAATATGTGAAGACGTATGATTTACTTAAATTATTCCTTTATTAATAAGTATAAAATGTTATGTTTAAGTATTGTTATGTGAGTTTCCTTTTTTGCAGGGTAATAATTAAACTTTTTGTTTAATAAAACTTTTGTTTATTTACTTAGTACCTACCTATTAAAACATAATATAAATTATACAACTCGAACACGCCAGCTCAATCACTGATGGAGTGATTTAACACTTCGATATATATAGCTGTTTCCGAGGTTGGAATTTTAATTAGTTGGCAGTATAAGACTAAGTAAATTGGAAGTTAGCAGAATTGAGCTTCTGCTATGTTGGAATGGCAGAGCAACATTTTTTTATTATTATGAAAATTAGGGACGAGACGAGCAGGACGTTCAGCTAATGGTAATTGATACGCCCTACCCATTACACTGCCGCTCAGGATTTTTGAAAAACCCAAAAATTCTGAGCGGCATTACAATAATTGACATAAGATGTTAAGTCTCATTTGCCAAGGAATTTCACTAGCTACGGCGCTAGGCTAGGCTAGACCGAAACACAGTAATGTTTACATATTACTGCTTCACGGCAGAAATAGGCGCCGTTGTGGTACCTATAATCTAGCCAGCTTCCTGTGCAAAGGTGACATGTACATACTTACCAATATGACCCTTGAGGACACTTTGTTGCATGGCAACAAATTGTAACATTTTTGGTATTATAAGTACCTATAACCAAAAAAAAGTGTACTTACATATCTACCTACACACGCAAGAAGTTATTTATTACTCTGGCGTAATAAAACAAAAATCCTAAGAAAATTTATTCCTCGTTCTTTTTTACGTTTGTAGAAAAAACAGTATTGTAATAAAGTCATTGGCTGTATTTACAACCAATGAAAATATTATAAACCGCATAAGTCAGTTAAATTACGGGTAGGTTGGTACCTAAACATCATTAAATTATTTTTATAGAATAAGAGATTTTTTTTATTTAATACTAGCTGACCCGGCAAACTCTTGCCATATAAATTATTTTTAGAGTTAGACCGTTTCTTGGACATTGCAAGATTACTTTCTTTTTCTAAAATAAACGTAGCCTAAGTTACTCCATATTACATCAGCTACCTGCCAGTCCCGTCAAAATAGGTCTAGCCATCTCAGAGATTAGCCGGAAGAAACAGACAGACAGACAAAAAAATCAGGATGAATATTAATTGTCTGCGTCTTCTTCTGATTTAAAACTGGCCAACAAAAAAAGAAGCAAAATACGTATAAAAAACTACAGAAATGAAAGCAAAATATACCAGGAGAACTTAGAAATTCTGGAAAATAACACATTTCCCGTACTGGAAAAAAGATGGAGAGTAGGTGCAGTAATTGGACCACCATGCAACTGCAGATTACAATGTAAAAATAAGTTTCAGAGGATCTAAGAATAGAATTTGTAGATGGTTGTCTAACAATCGGACATTAGACTACTTAAATTTGTTAAGGGTTCTGATGGTTTCGACATCATACGCTACAGCGGAATGGATTCAATGAGGTGTGGTGGATTCAAATACATCGGACCTAGGAGACGTTCTAGATGAAATGTAGTTGAAATTACTAATGAAAGTATAAAATTCACCATACCGTTCGTTTTTTATAGAAAAGGAGAACAGCCGAGCGGACGGGTCACCTGGTAACACCAGTGATCACCGCCGCCCACATTCTCTTGCAACACCAGAGGAATTACAGGAACGTTTCCGGCCTTCAAATTTGTACACGCTTTTTTTGAAGGTCTATGTCGTACCGTCCCGGAAACACGGCACGTGGAAGCTCATCCATAGTTTTGTTGTACGTGGAAGAAAGTTCCTTGGAACTGTTTAGGAACGCCACACATCCTAATGCCCACCTTGATATCCTAATTATGTATTAAGTATTGCCGTGTTCTATTTATTACGCTCAGCTTCTTCGAAGCCAATTTGGCTTTGCCCTCCAGATGACCACGGCATTGGTAATCGCTCGAGATTTCGTGACCCAGTATTCCGATACTTGGCGATGCTTGGGTGTTGTCGAAGAGCGTTCTCTTTATTAATTTCGGGCACACCGATACAATTTTTTTACATCAACCACTTTATGTATGAGTTTTCGAGTAAAAATAGAAGATTGATGTATGCATAAAGTAACTAAACCACTAGCTAACGCAAACATTGACAGATCAAAACTATACGCTTGTATAAAAAGTCTATTGGGCAACCAAACGCATTTCAAGCCTTATGATTACATTGCGGGTATCACACATAAAATCAGCTGTTTTGTCAACAAAAAATTTTGGGAACAAAAATTATATATTACTAGTAAAAACACGAGTGTTCTTAAGTGATGACGAACAGCACAACAAAAGAAATGCTGGCTTTAAATAAAATGGAACAATTTTATTAATATTATTTATTGACGACTTAGCAAACTGTTACTTATATATTTTGATCATGGGGATACAGATAGGAAACTCGTTAGTTTTTATCAAAGCTTTAAGCTTAATTCGGATGGCGTTTTAGCGTTTAATTGTCCACTGAGTCTATAGAGTGTCCCATTCAATGTTGTAGCTGCTTCCATTTTTCTCAATACTGCATTTTTACAGTTGGCATTTAGCGTTCTATCTGTTAAAGTTTTACTTGATGCAGAATCCAGAGAATTTATTAGATAATCAGCATCCGTATCCAAATCAACAACGTTAGTTTGAGATTCCTCACGCCATAACTTTTGCAAGTTCAATGCCATTAGCTCTAATTGCACTTGAGACAATTCACGTATCACATCTATTTGAACAGTCATAACGTTGTCGCAAGTTTTCAGTAGAGAGTTTAGAGCTTCTAAAACATCCGCCCTTCTTTTTTGTATAGTATACTGGTTATCGATGTTTTTTTCAAAGAATGCCAAGTGTTCGTGCAATTCAGCTAATTGTAAGCAGCATGATATATATTGAGACGAGTGCTGTTCAAAGTCGTAATAATGCTTAGCTCGCATTAACCATTTATGCGTAAATGCAAAAAGTTTACGAGCTTCTTCGGGGGTTTTTACAGTTTCCGAAGGAACTTTATTTTGGATATTATTCAAGTTTAATGTAGGGAAGGTGAAAATATCATTCAAAGTTGAATCACCTTTGCCACTTTTTTCTGGACCGATATCCTTGAAATATTCCCCTGCATTTGAAAGAGTATCATCTAATCCATTAACAGTTTTCCAAAGATCTGTTTTTAATGTGGGTTGTGAAAAAAACTTATTTAAAACATTCTTGCGTGATAGCTTAAACAATGTTAGGCCATATTTAACCCAATAATGACTGAGTTCCAAAAATTGTACTTCAATATCTGCTTTTTGCACTATAAATTCTTTTGGCATTAGTTTACAGTTGTCATGGAAGGTACGAAGAACATGGTAAGAAGCACACAAATGATAACAAGCATGATCAAGCTGATTAAGATAAGTAAAATAATTACCAAGTCGAGCGGTCCGTAAAGCCCAGTCTTGGGGAGTACCTTCTTTCATTTCCAACTGTCTTCTCAAAACTGTGTGATTGTACATAGTGTACTTGTCAGGCAGATCTAATTTATTATATAAAAAGGCTTGCATTTGAATATTATTTGTAATTACATTATTGATTTTCTCTACATTCATTGTTTTTATATTACAAATAGGCTCGGCTATGAACAAATCCTCTGCATCATAAAATAATTTAGACTCATCAATTTTATCATAAAGTTCTTCAACTTCTTCAAGAATTTCACGAGCATCGGCAAGAAGATGTAGTTGTATAAGGTTATAGCATAAAAGATTCTGTATTCTGAGAAATACAAATAAACATTCTTCGGCCAAAGCATAAGGCCTCATTTTTTCATAGATCGATTGTAAAATATTTCTTTTATCTATAAGTGAAAGAGGCACAGTTTTCACAGTAAGCAACGCTAAAAATGCTTCCATCGCCAGTGATCTCCGATAATTGTCATGATTTTCCCTTCCCAATACAATGATATCTGTTTGTAGGAGTCTTATATCATTCTTCAAATTAGGCAATTTGTCTGGAGAGTTTTTACATTTAAAATTATTCTTCAAAGTTTCGAATGTCTTATTTATACGATTTAATATTGTATCCATACTTGAATTTATTTGGAAATATAAATAATCAACAATATTTTTGGGTTGTAAAATTGTGAATGTCAAATTTTGAAGAAGTAAATTATTCTTTGCTTTCTTTTTTGTTGAAATACATCCATCACCTATTTTTTACTACAAAGGTATTAATGAAAATTTGTGTATTAATAATATCTTTACCTGGCAATTGTATCGCATTCAGGTGTTATAAAAATCCCGTAGCATATCTTAAGGCGTATATTGATATATAGTAGGTAGTGAGAACAAAATTATACACATTTATTTTTAGGAAAAAGTAAAATAAAGATGAAAAATTAAATTAAAACTGTGCCTACTCAATTATGAAAGTTTGGTCGTTTACGACCGCGCGTAACCAGCACTCAATCACCTGTTTTGTATGATCTTTGCTAAAACCACGAAAAAACGTTAGTACCAAAATACATTCTGTGCAAAGTTTCACGGGATCGGCAAGAACCCGTTGTAGCATCGTCGTGTAAGACTTACTGGTGTCAAAAACTGTAATAATCCGGGCTCTTATATCCTCCTCAGTGTCACTGCTTTTGCGTGTCGCCAAAGGTAACGAGCGCCGTCTGGACAGGAGACAAGACTCAACCTCCCCCGTGCCGTTCTCTTTCTGGCAAATATTAAATAAAAGAGATATGCTCGAACGGAGGGCACATTCTCGTCTTGTTGGAACCACATTTGCCTAATAAAAACGAGACTCAGCTCGTCCAATTGCTCGCTCAGCCCTTCACGCTAAATCATAAATAATTCGGCCTGTTAACGTTAACGTAACAAAGCTAAGAAAAAATCAAATCGTAAGTAAGTCTAAAAAAGTGGGAGAAAAAAGATATAAGTAAGTACCTAAAAGTAATACGATAATTCGTATTTTATGTCTATGCCTAATTACTGTCTGCAAAAGATCTATTCTGTGTAAAAGATAATATTTTTAAATAATATGTGTTAGATTGGCCAGCAGTGGGATATTTAAGGTAATTAGTAAAAAGTGCTAATAATTGAGGATTCCCAAATCATTCTTTTTTCAAGTAAGGTAACAATACTTTTAAAGAAGTTACCTACTCATTTTAATATCAAAAAAAGATAATGATCTTATTGTGAATTACTACCTACGAAATTGAGTAGGTGGTATCGATAATACGATGGTGTCGGAACATCCAAATAAATTATGACAAGGGCTGTCATGTCAAAAAAATGTAGATGTCAATTATTACGCAGCGTTCCGTTACACTGATTTTTTAATAGATAATAATAATAATTGAAATCTTTTGACTCCCATATCTTAGCGCCTCAATATTTTTATATAAATATCGTATAAACTTATGTTTATAATTAATATAAACTTGTACGATTCTTGCTTAATTTTTAAATTATGTGGGTCCATTCTCGCGATCCTCCTTTGTTTTACCGTAGCATAATCTGAGGAGTTTTAATTTGCTTCCGACACTTGCATTTTAAATTCCCGTGAGAGGTTGGCAATACTATTTTGCCAATTTTTTACATCAGATTAATTGTTCTCATATTTCAGTGATTGTTAATCGTAAGTAATGTCATTAAAAGATTCAAATTTTAAAGTAGTGGCAGAAATATAGTACTATCCGTAGAAGTAATTTTTTATCAAAAATCATCATCTATAAAGCTCGGGTTTTAAAATTATTATTTATAAATAAAAAAGAATTGAACTTTAGACAAAATACTTTATTAAAAATCAAAATTGACGGCAGGGTCTTCTTCACTCATAATTTAAGACATCTGTGATTATTGAGTTTGGATTAGAGTTAACAAAATAATCGAAAATTATGGAAACACATACTCTCTTATATATATATTACGACAAAACAATACATTATTAGGTTAAACAATTATATCAAATTACTCGGGTACCCATTATTCAAACCAAATAAGTAGGATAAAAAGATAGATAGGATGCTTCACACGAAAAAATAAATGAGTTGTCCTTCTAAAATAATAGATAACACCTTTTTTACAGAAAGCCTGAAAGTTACATTTAAGAATATGAATATCCTAGTGAAATTGTGAATATACAAAATCGCCAGTTTGTATACATACTGCAACAATTACTTAATTATACATACGAGGGGCACACTGAAAAGATCGGAAATAAGAAAAACCGCATGCACGGTATAGTTACATTGTATTTAATTGTTTTTCTAAGTATTCTCCGTTCAACTTAATGCACTTTTCCATTCGTGCAAACCAATAATTAAAACAGCAATTTTAGTCTGAAGTTGATGTTGACAAAATGGCTGATTTGTTCGCTTCCACAGCTGCTTCTGGGTCTTCAAACCGTTGACCGCGTAATAAATTTTACATTCTGGGGAATGTAAAGAAATCGTTTGGGCTCAGGTCAGGATTGTACGGAGGATGGCTTACAGCTCAACGTTTTCCTGCTTCAAAAAATCATTTGTCTTCCGAGCCGTGATGTAAGATGATGCGACGTTTCGGATTATTTTTTCGGAGTTCGGCTATCATTTCTGGCAAACAAACCGTGAGCTGAGTGGTATCTCAGCGGTAACCGTTCTGCGCTCCCGTAAAGGAATATTAGCAACATGCCCCTTTTTCGAGACAAACGTAGAGACCATTTTCTTTGACACGCTGCGGGAGCGAACCACTTTCGTTGGTTTGACCTCGTCTTTGCAGACCCAAACTGCTGACAGATGTTTTCTTTCAGGTTCGTATGAAGAAATCCATGATTCGTCACCTGAGAGGCATAATATATAAACGGCATTTGACCTCCCTCCGTTGAAGCGTTGCAGAGTATTCCGGCACCAATCTACACGAGCCGCCTTTTGCTCTTCGGACAAATTGTGGGGAACCCAGCGGGAAACTAGCTTTCTTACATACAGCTCATTATGTAATATCGACTGAATTGCACTCATTCCGATACTGATAACAGTCTGAATCTGCTCGTATGTCACATGACGGTCATCTAATATAGTTCGCACAGCTACGATGTTTTCAGGCGTGACCGCTGTTCTTGGTCGACCTGCAGAAGAAACCGTGCTGAGCGACACACGACCGCGTCGGAACTCGGCATACCAGCGGTATATTGTCGTTTGAATCGGTGCTTCAACATCATAAATCGAAACAAGTTCGTTGAGAAATATATCTTGAGATAAGCCACGACAAAAATTGTGATAAATTATGGCACGAAATAAATTAACGACGTGTCAACTTTAAACCAACATAAATTTGTTTTTGAACTTTTTTTTAATTGTATGAATGTCATTAAGAGGCCAGTATTCAAATTCTAAAAAAGGTTTTACTGTAACTCAATCCGAAATATTCTATTCCCGATCATTTCAT
Organism: Leptidea sinapis; assembly: GCF_905404315.1. Taxonomy (NCBI): domain Eukaryota; kingdom Metazoa; phylum Arthropoda; class Insecta; order Lepidoptera; family Pieridae; genus Leptidea; species Leptidea sinapis. Next base: position 9,876,458 of record NC_066312.1, on the reverse strand, counting down.
TGTGCCCCTCGTAATTTTTATTGTACTATGTATATACAAAAAAAAAATCATATATCTCAAAGAGAACAGATTTTTACTAGTACCTATTAAAAAACATTTGCAGCAAGAATTTTCGTGAATGTTATAATAAAATTACAATAACACGTGTAAATATCGAAAATTCCCGGAAATATTTTAGACATGTACTAAAGACTGGGAATGTTCATCATCACTATAATATTGTGCATTATCATAATTAGACCAAGAAAAACCTACCTAACATTATCTTATAAAACCTACGCTATTTATTATTCATTTGTAACCCTCAACCACATTTTTATAAATAAAGCAATACAAAAAAAGATACTATAAAAAAGAAAAAAATTATACAAAATACTAATTCTAGTGTCATTATAAAACAAGACATTCGCCAACTTGTGATACAGAATAACACATCCTTTAGGCACAATATGTGCACGCATAAACCTGTAGGATGCATGCATATGCACGGAATGAATGAACGGCATGCAAGGCACGAAACATGTAATATTACACTCGTGCGAAAGTACTTGTTGATCCTGACTGAATAATAGGAGATCATAAAAAATAATCAATGTAATTCTAACAGAAATTATACAAGTGGTATAAAACTTGTATTAAGTTCATGTAACAGGTAAGTTAGTAGTAACTAAATTTGGCTTTTCACATACATACATTGAATCATTACGTTTTGTCATTAAATACCTGTATAAATGTAGTCTTTCCCCCTTATTGATAATGGTCCGCTAACTTATAACAGCCGCTAAGGAGTGTTTTTTCTCATTCTGACTTTGGTCAATAGAAGAAGACAGAGTGAGAATTAGCAATGCTTTAAGTTAGCAGACTATTATTAATAAGGGGGTTAATCTTTAAGTACAAATTTAACCAAAGCATTTTCTATTCTTATATTAAACTATATAAATTATTGTTTTTAATACAAAAATTAATACGCCTAAAAACAGTCTTATAAAAATACAAAACTAGGCTTAGATAACTAACTTAACACTGTGATATCAAAGAAATATTTCAATGTATTCGAGACAATAACATTGGCTTGCGTGACTCTTTGCATTATTGAGATTGTTTGTTTCGGCAAGTTTTGAACCAGCCAAATTATATTACCTAGACCATAGGTTCTCAACGTGGGCGATAACGCCCCCTTGTGGGCGTTTGAGACTTTCGGGGGGGCAGTAGAAGACCCAGAGGAAATTAAATTAAAAATATAGTCTAAAAAGGCAAAAAAATAGAAACTCTAGAAAAAAACATATTCTCAAAGTGGGCGGTAAGCAAAATAAGGTTGAGAAACTATAACCTAGACAATTCGATTAATTATATCAACGAATTAAGTACTTTTCTTCTTAAACATCAAATTAAATGATTATTTATTAATTAAAACTGCAACCGTATTACAAAAGCTGTTAAATATGTCACAGATAGTGAATAGACAGTGAAATGTTACTGTTTCCGGGAAAAAAATATAATGGTAAATCCAGTTTTTGACACGAAGAATGTATAGTAACGTTATGTAAGTTATATTAAGTTACTTACACCATCAACACTCATTCGAAGTATGCAGTTAAGGTACACTTAGTGAAATTAAGTATTCAAAATGAGTTAGGCTGAGATCTATACAGCGTACTTAGGCTGCTCAAACTTTACTTACGTTAAACTAAGCTGAGTGTAAGCTTAGCTTCATCTTAATTTTGTTTTTATAGCCATTTGACATTTGAAATTATGATGAGCTTAATCTAAGACAGCCCAATGCAAAAATTAAGTTCACGTTTTATCGCACTAAGCTAAGTTTTACGTAAGTAAAATCTGAGCAAAGTCCTAAGTACGCTCTATAGATATCAGCCTCACGGCCGTTCCCAATATTCAGTCTCTTACTTGAGATAAAAATCGTAAATATCGTTGACTTTTCTGTCCCAATAAACTTATCGACGGTAACTCACCTTATCCGTACACGCTGTCTGTCAACGGGAGGACGTATAGCTTACAAGCGATAGAAGTTTGTATGGATATTGCAATTCACGCGTCCCAATATAAAGCGATAAGCATGACTTATCGGGTATATTGGGACAGCTAATTACTGGCAGTAGAAGCTAGTAATTTTTCTCTATCTGTAGATAGTATATTGGGAACGGCCGTTAGAGTACGACTGCTACCTTGGACGGCACGGTACCCGTTATTGCGTCAGTTTTACAAACAACAATTCAAACTGTACACAATAAATTTGAGATCAAATGAATTAAAATGCACTCGATGTGATCAAGCAACTTAAACATGTATATATTAATATAATGAAATATAAAAGACTTTAACATGAGTGTGTTGATATCAGAGATGCTGCTAAATATAAAAAATACCGAAATATCAAATACTGTTAACACATTTATTAATCTTAAAAGTAAAAACCAATTGCTTATAAGATTTTTTTTCTATTAGTATACCTTTGATTCAGTTTGTCTCAATTGATATAAGATATACCTCTAAATTATGACAGTGTGAAGATGTACAGGTTACGGACTGTACGTTGGTATTGCTTCCAACTTCTGTTTCACTTCATCCGTCGAATCATCAACTAGAAGCATTGAATGTGAGTAGCCCATAGCAATTTGAGAATATTTCATTCCTGCCATGGAGTATACTTCTTTTGCCCGTGTTGTGGAGCCACAAGTAAATCCGAGACCCTGATGAGACAATACAACAATCAACTTCCATTAATGTTAACACAACTTGCAAAATTATTGATTCCTAAAATCTGACGAGTGTCTACTTTGTAGTTTGACGTGTCCGCTTCTTTTTTTTTTATATTAACTGGCTCCGTCGACTGAATATCGACGATTCGGCCAACGTCAAGGTGGAGAGATTTTTTATTTTAATTTAGCTGATTGAAGTATATAAATAGCTGATTTAAAAGGAAATGATCGGTTGAAATAGCTGTGGTTTTATTGTGAACTGAAGAATAGGCAACAAGAGTTAGTACGGTTAGTGATAAACACCCATAATATTAACTACCTTGTTAGTATCTAACCTAAGTTTAAGTGAGAAATGTGTGAATGTAAGTAGGAATATGTGTCTAATAGAAGCGTAGAAAGTATGGAGGATAGAAATTACAATTTAATCATTTAAGTTTGACAATACCTTGAGTCCACTGGAACGGACATTCGAAATCAATTTATGGCCATTTTCACTAAATAACCTATCTATCCTTAGTTTGACTTACTACAGGTAGCCAAATATATCCTTTTAGGCTTACATACAATTCAATAACCTATCGACAGATAGCATTGGACTATAACTATATTGGACATAACTACGGATATGGACAAGATCTTATCATCTTGTCATTAAACGGTGATAGCAATGTATCCGTAATTAGAAATACGTTATTGAAAACGACCATAAGACCCCAACGCGTCTGAAGTTTTCACATCAAAAAAAAAAAGGATCTAGATTGATAACTTATATAAAAATTTAGTCTACATGAAGACTGAAATGAGCATAATAACCAACATGATGAATGGAAGCTTTCACATTCTAAAATGATTTCTACAGTCTATAATTACATAATGGGAGATTCCTTACCAGTTCTCCATAAGTTGGTGAGGCTCCCATAGCTATGAGTGTATCATCAGCTGCAAAAAGCATTGAAGTGTGGCCTGCTCCCATACATTGGACATTCCAACCTGTTCATTAGCAAAAATGTTAAGGACTTTTTCAAAGTATATACACGAAAATCTGAGAATGTGTTTTTAATTATCTAAGTATATTCATTTCATATTTCAAAAGGGGTTCATCAAATTTTAAGTCATAACTTTTTAAAAAAAATAATGGACGAAACGAGTAGGGCTTCAGCTGGTGGTATTTGATACGCCGTGCCCCTCAGGATTCTTGAAAAACCCCAAAATTCTGAGCGGCACTACAATTGCGCACGTCACCTTGAAACATGATGTTAAGTCTCATTTGTCCAGTAATTTCAATAGCTACGGCGCCCTTCACAGAGAGACACAATAATGTTTACACATTAATGCTTCACGACTAGACTTCTAGCCGGCATCCGGTGCAAAGGAGCCTCCCACTACTTGTAAGTATCTTACAAATAAATTCTGAAAATTATATTGTTTTAAAGTAGTTCTAAGTGAAAATGACTAAACACATTGTTAGATATATATTAAGTATTGGATAAAGATATATATAATGCTTGTTGTTACTTACCCATTAAATCTTGCATTGGCTTGGGGTACATGTTTGCTTCTCCAGTAGGTTTTGGCTGACCAAAGAGGTAGAGCATACCTGAATTTATTCCACAAATTATTAATTGATTACAGCTTACTAGATAATTTAATACTATCATTAAAGTTCCATCAAATTTAAAACATAATTTGCGGAGTGTGTGCACAGGGTTATATTTAAAAATTTGTTTGTTGAACATTGACATATTTACAATGGCTGCTAAAAATTCATTACCATAAATGCAACATCCGTTATGTCAGCCAGTATTACAATAAATTATTAAACTTACCAAGCTCATTTACAGCCAATGTGAATTTAGAGCCACAGTAGACTGATTTGACACCTCGGGATGAACCTTGAAATGATCTGATGAGAAGTGGCACTGCCACATCTTTTGGGTCTGAATGACCTAAGCGACCATAGCCACCAAAACCCCAACTGAATACCCGTTTCAATGAATCAATAGCAACCTGTAAAGAAATTGGTTAAATTGTATTTTGCACTAGCTGACCCGACTGATGTTGTTCTGTATATAATAAATAAAATAATGTTTTTTATCAATTTGTCAATAATATATCACAACATCAAGAATTACTCCGTAAAATGTTATGCACCCTGTTGTTATACTGAAATTGTTTCAAAGCAGAACTGTCAAACCGTGCGTCATTAAATTCTCTGATAGAAATTATGTATCACATCACATCACATAAAAACAAAATTTTTGTTGTTTTTATTTAATTCCGAGCATTTTCATATTTATTAACCTTTTAAACCTTCGCTGGACTTCCACGAATAATTCAAGACCAAAATTTGCCAAATCGGTCCGGCCGTTTTCGAGTATTAACGAACAGCAATTAATTTTTATATATATAGATTATTATTGACACTTGTCACAGTCAGAGCGTTTTCGCACTACGTCCGATCAGAGTCCAATCCGTACCAGTGAAAATACAGGTCTAGGAATCTCGGACCGTATTTGAATATTGCTTACGCACTAGTCTGATCTCTGATCCAATTCCAAGCAATTAACGGGCCACTTTTTTGACATACGGCATTTTACGCGAAGCCAAACCTGCTCCGGTTTGGCTACCGTATGAGTGTGACCTGACTTTCAATTTTATCTTACATCATATAAAAGATAATATTTTGCGACTCGCGAAAACCCAGTCCTTAATCAGAAAATATTTATTCCACTAATAAGATATATTTTTCTAATTTACTTACAGTATGGTTGTTACCACAAGAGAAGTCCACAATTTCAACATTAGTAATGGGGTTCATGCGACCATCCCTTTGCTTTTCGAAATAGGCAGCTATCTTCTTGGGTATTGCTTGTAAATTAAAGGCGAGTCTGTTAGAAGTCATAAAATATTTTCCATCAGTATTATGCCCTGAAAAATAAAGATTATTAATAGTCATGAAATATTTTAAGGCTGCATTTAGTGCTCAATACATCAGCGCTGGACTGAACACAATCATATTATGTTATAGTAGCTATGTATGACTGAGGTCAGTGCGGACCGTCGGTGCAGCACTAAATGCATCCTAAGAAAAATATATATGATGCATTCCCAACCAGCAATGAATATATTGCTTTATCAGATGATATTATATAAACATGGCCAACAATATATTGACTAATTATTATAAGTAACAGTGAAAAACGTTATAAAATTACATCCTTACCTAATTGACCAAATTCTGGCAAGCCAAATGAGTGAAGGGCTCCATTGCAATCTAATATCATTGAAAAATTTGAACCACAACCGGCCTTGACAACTGGTGGTCCTCTGAAAATTGTAAAATGATAATTTGTAGCTGTAAAGTAGTTTTTTCTACTCCTCTACTTTCATTTGTCATTTAGACAGCCACAATCAGAAATATAAGTACATACTTTATTGAGTCTTTGAAAAAGTCTATACTCTATGGCCTAAAAAAGCATTGTTTACTGTAATGTTGTCAAAAAAGCAGTAGTTTTGGTGCCACAGACAACTAAATCAAGGTTGGGTATGGTAGGTTCATATAAATATTACGTAATACATAGTACATACTATATTACATACATATTTTCATGTTTCAATTATTAGATTAAACATTGTAATGTCAACATAAAAAAAAACTTGTTAATATAATCTGCCGATGTTGCTAGGTATATTTTCCCACATTGGCTGTATGTATGTACATTACATTTTTTTAAAAAGATAATAAGGGACGAGACGAGCAGGACGTTCAGCTGATAGTAATTGATACACCCTGCTCATTACAGCTGCGCTCGTCATCTTGAGACAAGATGTCAAGTCTCATTTGCCCAGTAATTGTACTAGCTATGGTGCCCTTCAGACCAAAACCCAGTAATGTTTACACATTACTGCTTCACGGCAGAAATAGGCACCGTTGTGATACCCATAATCATCCTGTGCAAAGGAGCCTCCCTATGGTAAATAGTACAAGTTATCCATTTATTTTTTAGCCAATCATGTGTATCATCAAACATGCAATTAGTTATACTTTTTAGTTATAGTTTAATTATAGAATATATTTAAATACATACAAAGATCATAATAAATTAAAAAACTTACTTGTATCTGATTCTGGTAGGTGTTTTATATTGGGGAGTGTTATTGCCAATACCTAATTGACCATGTTTGTTATCCCCACAAGCATAGACTGTACCAGTATCTAAAATAACAAAAATGTTTACAGTATCAATATGGACACCAGCAGGCATATCTATTGCCATCACATAATTAAGAAAAAAAAAATCAAACAATTCAATAAAAATGACAATACAAAAAAAACAATTTCAAAACAATGAAAAATCTCAGGATATAATATAGGGATGAAAGAGCAATGGCAAAATGATGTGCGCAAAAGTCTGTTTTGCAATTTATAGTTTATTAAAGTAAATGTTAACCATATAAAGACTATTAATCAGCACGGAGTTTGGTTACATGAGTAAGAGGCAAATCCTAACCTATCCTTTCTAATTAATGGCAAAAATTTAATTGTGTAAATTTAACTCAATTTAAATATACCTGTTACAAAAAGACTATGGTGCTTTCCAGTAGCAGCATGGATAATGTTTTTTCCAGTTAGTTCTGGTACAAGTTCTGGAACATATCGTGTGGTGGTGTCACCTAATCCTAGTTGACCATAATTGTTTCGCCCTAGACAATGTAACAGAATTATGTTAAATACAATATTAGGAAATTAATTAAAATGTTAATTAATTACTCGGTGATTTTGTTATATTGTGGTGAATGAATAAAATATTAGAAGGAATTAGAATTCCTCCATCTTTTCAGTTAATTCTCCCCTAGTTTCGGAATTCTATATATAAATGGGTACATAAAGTCAATATTATAATATTTACAATAAATGCTATTTTACACTTACCAAATGTATAGCATTCACCAGAGGTAGATACTAAAATTGAGTGGCCAGAATCACATCCACTAACAATCAGCCGGTACTAAAACATTAATAGTATTGATTAATATTAATTTTGCTAGTAAGTAAAAATATATAAAAGATATACAAGAAAATATTTTGTAATACTTTCAAATACCTTTCTATCTGTGAATTTGTGAAATGTGTAGAGGTTCGGGTGGATGTTTTCTCCATTACTGTCTCTTTTGGCAACATTATCCCAAGACACACATCCAGCAATTAAAAGTACTCCTGGCTTCTTGTAAAAACTCTTCAAAACCACCTTAAAATAAGTCATGAGCGTCATTTACATTTACACTAAGTTTTAGATGTAGTCAAATTTAAACTTTTCATAATTTTAATAGTAATTCCTAATGTAAATATAAACCTCTGGAAATGTCTGTTGTGATTCTTCAGGTAGAGGAGAAGGTACTCTTGAGGCATCTTGATCTTCGTCTTCATCACTGTCAGGTACAAACCGCCTTTTAGAATTTGATTCCACAACTGCAGAACTATTACGCTTACGGCTTCGTTCTGCCATTTTTATTCTGAAATATCTTATACTTTCAAAACATATTACTATTTGTTTTAACAAGGACATGAAGTAACTAATAATTCATTCCTAATTCTTTTATTTATGCATAATATGATTATTTTTAGTGTCATTGCATGCATACAAAACTAAATACATAAGAGTACCTGCAAACCAATTAATTGTAAAGGTTTAGTAATTTCATTACTTTCATGGTTAATAGTCAATAAACATTAACCTTTCAAAATCGGCAGTGGCCCAGGGCACTAGATTTTTCAGATACACCAAAAGTGAGAGTGCCATACGCCACACTATTCACTCATCAAGTTCTGACCCTTGTTTTAATTATAAGATGGTTTATTTTGCAAGGTCTTATAGCATGTTTCAATAGCTTTCAGATACATTCACACAAATAATCCTAATTATAAGCAATCTATTTAATACACACAAAATAATACTCATAGACAGAATCTGAGGCATACCCCTGCAATCAGAGTCTCCCGGAATGGAAAGTTTAAATTATTTAAGTTATATCACTGTATGAAGTAAGCTTGGTTGTTGTCAAGAATAGAGTTGGTTCTTTTCAGATGTATGCAGGATTTCACTATATGGGTATGCTTAGGCAACTTCAAATTTCACTTATTTTTTTTCACCTCTAATATTTTCTGCCATCATGGCTATTTGTGCCTAGCACAATAAGCCAATTTATTGTCTCTTTGGTGGTTAATTTTTGTCATGTTCCATCAAACTGATCTACATGTTTGCTGAATATCTGGTAGTGAATCTATCAGCAAGGTTAGGAATGCTGTGTCTTTTCAGTCTGTTGTATATGACACTACCAGTGCTCTCCACTTGGGAGGCCAAATTATATATATGGCATGATAGTCATAGCTGGTACTTTATGCTGTAGTTGGTGATTTCCTCTTTCAGTGTTCAGTTTTAGATCAGCATGCATCAGCATGTTGCTAATGTACTGGGGAATGTTACACATGTTTTGTAATGTATTACTTTGAAATCGTTGCAGTTTTTCTATATTGCTGTTCTTTGCTGTGCCCCATAGTTGAATCCCATAGATCTATATTGTTTTAAGTATTGCTTTGTAAATTTGATACTGTTTGACATCCAGTACATATCTAATATATATAAGTTATTTTTGTTTGGCCCATGTATTGTTTTCCCCAGGTCAGTCTGTGGTTTAGAGGCATTCCTAAGTACATAGCATCATCGGCTTGAGGCTTGTTTTCGTTATACAGATGAACTGGAGGATATGTTTGCTTATGAAGTGTATAGGTTACATGGACAGACCTGTTTTAATTTGCTTTTAAATTCAAATTTTACTATGGCCCAAAAAAATTTGTACTATAATGGGCTCTCATAAAAGATCAAGGTCAAAATGGCATACAAATACCCCCACTTGTTAAGTATTTCATTCCTACTAGCCACTTAAGTAAATTAGTTATCTTTCAAAAAATTCAGGTCTACCCTTAGCTCCTAACTTTTGTCAGCCAGGTCTCTCCACATCTGCTTAAGTATATACATATGGGATCATCTAAAAAGTGGTTAATATAAGATTTGCATGTGTTTAACCCCAGGTCAACCCAGTTCGTGTTTTTTAAGATTTCAAAAGCACACATGATAATGGCTTGAATGATAAATAATTCATGTAAAATTCCTCAGGCTGCAAGATATTAACATCCTATAGAATGGGATACTATGGAGATTAGGCATATTATGGAGATGCAATGCTGCAACTCACCATGAAGAAGTATGTGTAAATGTGGCCAGCAGATCCCTTAAATTTAGGGATCTTTGTTTCAGGATCATTGTTACGAGAGTACACACTCAATTTCGTACAGGCGGTCGCCGGAACGGGGTACTATAAAAGATACTATCGCAGTATCTAGATTAAAAAGGCAAAAGAGATGTTACGTATTACTCGCATTTGGCTGACTCAAAGTGGGACACGTGCTGTATATTATTTTTGAAAATTAATTTTATACATTGTTATTCGATAATAATTAATGAATCTTACCTTAATTTGTAATAGATGATGAAATTTTAATTAATTGTTTCTGAACTGATTGTAATATTTGCAGAGCAACTGGAATACAGCGAATTTATTATGTATAATTATTATTAATGAGCAAATAAGGAATCACAAATCACAATATAAGTATGGCGGATAGTTCAAACCACAGAACATTCGAACTCCGCAGTACTTTTACATAAAACTCGTAATTCATATTTCTTATCTATGGCCACAGAACACTTTTTTTACTAACGAGTCTATGGCAGATATGGAATATCTACTATACGTACATATAATATCATAAAAACAGGTATACAAAGAGTATAATAATATATAGGGAAAAGAGAGCCCTCTCTACGAGCTCAAGAAAGTTAGCCCCCCAGATTTTTTTTTTATTACATCGTTAGTTCGCCATTTGTTCTTGATTGTTCCCTATAAACATTTGTTTGTTATTAATTTTTTTAAATTTGCAATTCATTAAAATTAGTTAGGTTAGGTTATGTTAGAACAGTTAAAACAACGCACGAGCCGAGCGTAGCGTGCCGCGGTAACGGCCGGCGAGTGCCAGAACCAAATAGTAGGCGTTTCCCCCCATTTTTAATTAATTGTTTTTAAATAAACAACAAAAGAACTAACAATTATTTATTGTTGCTTCTTTACAGCCGCTTGGAAAGAGGCCATACTTATAGGGATTCCTAAACCAGGAAAATCAAGGCTATGGGGAAAGTCTTTGAACGGGTTATTCTGATCCGTATGAGAAAGCATCTCTTGCCAACGGACGATCCTCCCTTAATAATACCCCAACAATTCGGCTTTCGTGCTCTACACTGTTGTCCTCAACAAGTCCACCGCATTGTAGAGTACATCTACAGCGGGTTCTATCCAAAACGTAAGAAGACAATCGCTGTCTTCTTCGACGTCGCCAAGGCTTTTGACAAAGTATGGCACGAAGGTCTAATATACATACTCCACTCTCTAGGCCTCCCATCCCGATTAGTCCGCATAGTGGCTTCTTATCTCCACAATCGTACCTTTCGTTTCAGACACGAAGGTGTCCTCTCCTCCCCTCGCCTGCTCACGGCTGGGGTACCACAGTGCTCAGTGCTCTCACCGCTTCTATACATATCGTATACCAACGATATTCCCATCCCTAGCAATTTAGTCCAACTCTCTCTCTTCGCCGACGATAACGCTCTCTACGTCCAGTCCCAACAAATATCTTCAGTCCTCTCCAGGCTCCAACGCTCGGTTAATGAGCTAGGTGACTGGTTTAGGAAATGGCGTATTGAGGTCAACCCGGATAAAAGCTCCGCAGTCCGTTTTGATATAAAGCGCAGACCTTTCTGCCAGGATCGACCCATTCATATCTTAGGCTCCCCTAACCCCTTCAGGTCCACAGCCAAGTACTTGGGTGTGACCCTCGACTCCCAACTCACCTTTAGGCCTCACGTCCAGGAGGTGACCGGAACCGCCCGCTTCTATCTGTACCGCCTAAACAGTATGATAGGTAGGCACAGTAAAATGTCTTTTAGGAACAAGCGAACACTTTTCAAGGTTTGTATTCGACCGGTTATGACTTACGCCGCTCCAGTTTTCGCTCATGTGAAACCAAACATTATTGATAAACTCCAAACAGTCCAATCCTTTTTCTGCGGTAAGGCTGTTAATGCTCACTGGTGCGTTAGGAACGCAGATCTTCGCCGGGACTTAGAGCTCCCCGCCATCCAACAACACTTAAAGTGCTTGTCTGAAACTTTATTTAAGTCCTCAGACAATCACCCCAATCCCCTGATTAAGGAGGCAGCGAATTATACCGCCCTCCCTCCTTCACGTTATCAGGTCAGGAGGCCCAGACACGCCCTCACCGATCCCCCTAACCAACTCTCGTCTGACCTGGATCGCCTCTTGGCATCCGGGGATAATCAGACGCATTTAGATTCACCTCTAGTTTGTGATCATCCTTCTGATGTCACTAGTCCCAATTAGATAGCACCTTCAGTGCTATAGCACTGAGGTATATTCGGCACATCCGCTGAGGTATACCTCAGCGGATACTCCACAGGGAGTGCCGCTTGCGCCTCTCTCTTCCCAAGAGAAGGTCGCCTTCGATGAAGGCTTAGAGTCAAAGGCTTAGAGTAAAAAAGCCAACTTCAGGTGGTGTTTAGTAGTAGGGTTATGCAGACTTATGCTGCGTTGGTATGCATGAACATTCACCACCTCCCTCCCGTCGTTATCCCGGAGGGTAGCCCTTTCCCTTGTTTGGGCGAAAAAAAAAAATTTTGAATAATTATCAGCAAAGGTCATGTGACTCATTGAAAGGAATTAATAAAATGAGGTCACAAAGTCCAGATGTGCACAATGATATTTAAAATTGCATGTGCAATACAAAATAAGCTATTTTTGTTTTGAATCTGACCAAATTTTTTCTTGCCCAATTTTCCATTATTAAAGTACTTACTGAGTAAAAGTGGTTTGCTTGTACGAGGCGTCACTTATTGTTGTTAATAAAATAGGTACCAGATCACAATATTTCAAAAAGCCCTAAATATATCTTTAAATAGAGAGCCATCTTGTTTTGCACTGGGCTGCTTCGTGCTTTTTGGAGGCTGTGATTCGTTCATAGCGCATCTCAATCCCCAAATTTAAATTTGACTGGGCCTTCGTAGCCTCTTTTAGTTGAATACATTTTGAGTCCACAATTTCGTGGTAATAAAATGGTTGAGTATAAAAAAAAGTCACGGCATAAAAATCCACACAAGGTTTTCTTAAATTATTTATTAGGGTTATAAAGAGACATTTTTCCACTTCTGTTTTTCACATACATACTGCGAATGTGAGCACTGTATTCAAAGCTCTCGAAGTTTTGGCACTACTTTGCTAATTATATCATTTTTATTTCGCTTTGACAATTTAACCACATTAATAACGCGACGGCATCTGTACAGCCTTTTGCCGGCTACCCAATCGTTGCAGGTTAAATTTAAAATTTCTTTTCATTTTCGAGTTAGTGATTTTGATTTCGATATGGTCAGTACAGCGGGTGAAATAAAATCGTGCAAATAATAATAATTTTGTGTGATGGACTATACCTATCAACGAATTTGGTTCGATACCGGACCACATCTGATGGTTGGGCTATACCAAAATCAATCATTTGTTTAAGCTATTACAAACAGGGTAGGGTATCCACATTACTATTAAGAGATGGTATCCAGCTTTTTCTGTATAATATGGTGTTTCATTTTGCCTTTTTTCACATCACATTGAAAGCAAAAGTGATTGCACATGCTGCTTAACTAAACTTACTTGCACTGAAAGTTTAGATGTAATGTTTTTTATTTTAGGCCTCTCTGCTGGCCTTTTACATAATATTAGTCTGCTGTAACACCTGCCATCGACACATGTGCAAAATAATTACACATTGATATTACTTCATGTTGACTGTTTGAAAAATAATTATTATAAAAGGCCATATGCCTATGTTTTTATAATACAATTTTATAATGTCAGCTTCATAAACATAAAATTGAACAGGTGGTGGGTGTGATTTATAAATTTTATTATAATTAAAAATATTTGAATTGTATAAAGAGCACAGGGATAGATAATTGTATAAAATATAAGTTTCATGTTGACAAACAAAAGAATATTTTGATTATAATAATTTATTTATTTTCCATCAATATACAGTGGTAAGCAATACCTAGCCTAAAATTGGGTGTTTCAAACAATATATACACATGGTAGTCGTGTTTGTATCTCCAATGCTGGCGAAATATCTCAATGATGATCCTGCGCTGCAGTTTCTTATCCATTTATTCCAACCATCTTGGCAATATCATATGAGTTTTTTTTATCTATATAAGAGATATAATACATCCAACATACACAGGGTAGCTGTCCATCTTGCTGCTGGCATTCTGTGGTTTCTGGTTCTCATTGCAGGTATTTGATGTGAATCCCAATTTTTATAAAGTATTAATAATCTTAGATAAAGATAAAAGATAGTGTTTTTGTAATATAGCAGTCAATAAAACATGATACTATTTAAAATAGGCCTGTGACATTTGGCTTCAAAATTATGCAGAAGTTCATCAATATCATTGTCCAAATCTTCACTCTGTGTCATTTTTGTGACCAAATCAGTAATAAGAAAAGCTCCTATTGTGGCTTCTTCATGATTATCCTGAATATCTATATTCACAATGTGTACTGGTTGATTGCAAGTGGATCTTCTAGATACAAAATATTCAACAACTTGGTCATAAACTCTCTCCTCACAAGTTATTATAACATCAAATTTTTCTGGTGAGTCTTGCAATCGTTCAGGGCATCGTTTTATTCTTCGATTTCTGTCAAGCATATGCAACAGACCATTTTGTGTATAATATGGTTTATCTTTTTTATATAGATCCTTGTAAATATCATCATAAGGTACTCCAAATTCATAAACATTTGGTTTATCTGCTGAGGTACCAGGTAACTTCACTTTCTCACCAGTCCCGAAAGATTTAACTTTAAATCCCTTTTTAGCAAGAAATGCATGTGCTTCCATGCTTCTGTTCATATTTGATGAACATGTTACAGCAAAGTATAACTCATCCATATTTAATATTTTACTTATACTTTAATGGAACATTTTATTTATAATTTATATGCAAACTTCAATAAAATCAAATAACCTCAATAAAAATGAACCTAATTGATTCAAACCCTATTTACCAACTAATACTGATTCTGTATGTAGGTAGTAGGTACCGAACCAAAACAATAATTTACATTTAGAGATAGACAAATCTTCAATTCGACACGCAATACGTATCACGCAAAATGACTAATGAGTATTGATCAAAGAGAATTTAAACGCTATCGAGTAATGCTAATGCCCAAAGAATAAAGATGAAATATTTTAATTTTATGGCATGGTAACTAGGATTTTTAAGTCGAGTCTTTTATTATTATTTGATTTTTATGCTTTTCATTTCAAAGTTCACTTATCACTTCACTTATTTTATATTGCTAGAATCATAGATGTATTAATTATTATACATGAGTGTGTTAGAGTGAGATAGACAGACGAGAACATTTTCGTACACGGCATCAGCTTGTAACAACATGTTTGTTGTTAGTGAAGTAGACCAATTAAATTAATTAGTCAATAATTCTCTCATAGAAAATATGTCCATAAAAACAAATATTGGAAATATAAATAATTATTATAGGTCCCAAATTGAAATAAATACTATCCTATCTCTCAAGTTGAACTAAACGAAACTCCATGAAGTAATCCCCACTAAAATCCGTTCATAAGTTAAGGCTCACCGGGAACAAACATCAGGACACTGGATTTATATATATTATATGTAAGCTATATTATTGTAATGCGTCAATAAAATACATTTAGTAGATTTCGCGTGAAAGAGCAACAAACATACATCCAGACATCCATACATTCTTACAAACTTTCGTATTTATAATATTAGTAGATACTTGTTGGGAAAGCCAGAAGGTAGGGCTGACATTCTCACAGGACCGTATATCCAGACATGCATACATTCACACAAACTTTCGTATTTATAATATGAGTGGATACTTCCCAGGAAAGCCAGAAGGTTTTAAATTTTATAATAC
This sequence comes from Leptidea sinapis, assembly GCF_905404315.1. Taxonomy (NCBI): domain Eukaryota; kingdom Metazoa; phylum Arthropoda; class Insecta; order Lepidoptera; family Pieridae; genus Leptidea; species Leptidea sinapis. The sequence goes on along the minus strand of NC_066312.1, from coordinate 9,860,583 downwards.
TTACACATTGTTTTACTGGCAATATAAGGTATCAACTTGAAAAAAGGAGAATGCCTATATGTCGCCTAGGTTTTTCTCATGCGTCATGTAATATGTCATGAAATTAATACAGTAATTATTTACTCAATTTTTGCCATAATCCCCCGCTTGGAATCAATGATTTGAACAGAGGATTCAATGTAAAATAAAATAAAACCTCATAAAGACTTACCTGTAAATGGCGGTGATGGAAGTAAAGCCATCAATTTCTTTGACTGTTGTAGATTAGTAAATAATTATTTATTTATTGATTCGAACCGATGTTTTTGTATTAGTTTATTATTAGAATCGATTTTGGCAATATCACATACTCTGAAACCGGTCTCGTAAATCTTTTTTAGGTAATCGAAACTATCTAAAAATTTTAATTTTTATCCGTAAAAGCCCTTATACCACATTATGTGGAGTCGGCACCTCAATTGTGAGTCCCAAATAAAAATTATAATATCGAATTTTTATTTATGACAGTAAGGGATGAAACGAGCAGAACGTTCACCTGATGGTAATTCATAAGCCCTGCCCATTTTAATGCAGTGTCGCGCAGGATTCTTGAAAACCCCAAAATTCTCAGTGGCACTACAACAATTGCGCTCGTCACCTTGAGGCATAAGTTGTTAAGTCTCATTTGGCCAATAATATCACTAGCGACGGCGCCCTTCAGAGCGTAACACGATAATGCTAAAACATTACAGCTTCACGGCAGAAAAAGGCGCCGTTGTGGTATCCATAATCAAGCCGGCTTCCTGTGCAAAGTAATCTCCCACTGATGAATTTTTACATTTCGCATTATCCGCTCAATGCCAATCTGATTGAAACTCTAAAAATTGACCCTTGATTTAATAGTAGTTAGTGTCAGAGATTTATTTTTATTATATATTTTTAGTTGGTTAAAAAAACATTTACCTATGGTCAAATATCGATTCTTCGATCGATTTCAGACCGCCATCGCTTCAACCGCGCAATATTACATGACTGACATACCGGCTACCGCCCGTCCGCCAGAGCCATTACAGTTTGTTATTGTTTATTGGGTAGATCAGGTTTTCACTCTCAGTCGGCGACCCGTTCGATCGCGCGGGTCTCACGACTCGGGTCTTTTGATTTTATCAGTATTATATATCAGTATAGTATATTAGTGTAGATTATGTTAATATTTAGTGTTAATATAATAGGTTTAGTGTTTAGCTAGAGTCCAGGTAAGTTTTTATGTATATCATAATATGAACAAGCCGCCTGACTTGACCGCCCCGGGGGCTGAGATTGTTCCCCCGGCGGCTAATTTTATTACTGTATTGACAGTTAATGAATCGGAAATGGACACGGATAGTTCTGTTTCCAAGCGTACAAGTCGCAAAAGATGTCATTTACATAAAATCTGCAAAACCTGTAAAATGAAAAAGAGGAAGCACGCTCAGGAGGTGGGTGGAAAGACTGGATGTCGTTGTCGAGGCAATGAAATTAGTGATACTTCAATAGAGATTACTAATAAACCTTTAGAAACATCTAATATCACTAGTGAAAATAATCCAATAATTCCCTCAATACCCTCTATTGGTTCAGATCCCAAAAATTACATGTCTAATGGGGGGATAAAGTACAACGAAAATGACATAGCTCCATTTATTGTGCACGTACAAAGAGAAACAAATTCACCAAATGACAGTACCACTCTACACCCTATTTCATTTGGCAGGTTCCTTAAAAAAATATTCGAAATATTTGGTTCATTAAATAAAATAGGTAGGAACAGAATGTCTTTATCTTTCTCAAGTTTTACTGATGCTAACACCTTCATTGATAATTCCAACTTAGAAAAGATAAACTTGAAAGCATTTATTCCATCATTCCAAATAATGCGCATGGGCTTTGTACGAGGTGTGCCCTCGGACTGGTCGATTGAGGATGTTATTGAAAATGTGTCAGTGCCTAGACCACTAGGTCTAACCTTGAGAACCTTACCACAACCATGTGGTAAGGTTCTCAAGGTTAGACGAATAAATTATAAGACTATAGTGGAGGGTTCTGTCTGGAAACCTACTCAAAACGTTGTTCTGACATTCGATGGCCAGGTCCTGCTGGAACGTATATTCGTTTGTTTTAATTCCTTACCAGTAGAGCTATACACATACCCAACTATACAATGTTTCAATTGTTGTCGATTTGGACATACGAAATTGCAATGCCGATCAAAATGTAAATGTTACAAATTCGGTTCTGAACACACTGGTGACTCTTGTAATGTAAATGAGGAGAATGTTACTTGTTGCTATTGCTCAGGTAATCATTTTGCTATTAGTAGATCTTGTCCAGAGTATGACCGTCAAAAACAAATAAAAATTTCTATGGCACAAAAATGCATCTCATATGGAGAAGCAGCAAAATTGATTCCTCCTATTAATAAATCCTATGCTTATATAGCAGGAAGAAAATCAGCTTCTTATAATACTCCAGTTCGTCTATCTACTCGCCCTCATTCATCTCATCAGTCACAGCCAAATAGTTCATATAGGAAAACAATATTTAGAAATCGTCGTACACCCCCTAAATCAAATAATGGTTATGATCAAGAGGCTTATCAAAATATAATCAAATAATTTCACACACCTGCAGCCCAAGATGGCTGTGCATTGGAAAATACTTCCACATTGACTACATCAGATATCATTCAAAATCACATTCAGTCATTAACCCAGTCTAATATTAAAATACCGTAAAACGTTGCATCTATAATCGATATGTTCAAAACAGAAACCCTTAAAAATGGCAGTACTTCAAAAAATTCTACAATGGAACTGTAGAAGTGCAGTTTCTTAAAAATTTAAAATAATATACTTATCAAGTATAACGCTTGTTTATTTGCACTCTCTGAGACTTGGCTTAAACCAGGCTCCCCTTTTAAAATCCACGGATTTTCTTGCTTAAGAGATGATAGGTCTGATGGGTATGGTGGTGCCGCTTTACTTATCAGAAACACTATCTCTTTCTATCCTCTATCACTTCCTAGCAGCACAGATTAATAATATTTATGTAGTTTATATAGATATATTCCTTCCGCTTCTTTTTCAGCTCTTCACTACTTTAACAGTCTTATCACACGTCTTCCTCGTCCTTGTATAATTTTAGAAGATTTCAACTCCCATCATATTTTTTGGGGATTGTTACCCGCTTTATTTAAGGCGCCAGTGTTTGTCTGATCATCTATTTCTTCGTGTTTTACAATTTTCAAATATCCCCTTTATAACCAAATTAAATACTCTTACGGATCTCATTGAATCATCAAGTTATTGGAAAAACAAGCCACTCCCTTGTTTGGTAAAAATCTTATTTGAGGTATAAATCGATTCACTACACGATACATCGATCTCCAAAGCTTGATTTATTTAAATGTAAATATGAAGCCTTACCTACCATACGGACTGTTCATTATATTGCAAATATTGAAAAATATAATGCCAATAATTATTTTAACTCTGCTGTTAAAGAAAAGTGGCCAGGATGGCATGATATTTATACCGATGCGTCAAAACACAAGTCAGAAGATTTTGTAGGAGTAGGAGTTTATCATGTCCAATATAATATTGTCCAAAAAATAAAATGCCCATCTAACACGTCAGTTTTTACTGCTGAATGTCTTGGCATCGCCAAAGAATTAGAATATGTTTTACTTTATAAAACTTAATAATAGTTTAATTTTATGTAATTCCAAGAGTGCTTTACAGGCTCTTTTGCGATTTCCCTTCAAATCAAATTATTTTTTTCCTATTATAGCAGACATTAGAAGTAAACTTTACGAGTGTTCAACAATCTTGTGTAGAATTATTCACTCCATGAAGTAATCCCCATTTAAATCCGTTCATTAGTTTAGGAGTCCATCGCGGACAAACAACATAATTTATATGTCACGTAATTTATATATATAAAGATTAGATGACTATTTTGGCCGCCGCGCCAAATTATGATTTCAACAATATGGATATCGAATCCGAGGTTCTCGAGGCTGCAGACAGCGAATTCAAATTCAAATATTTTTATTCAAAAGAGGATGTGACATCACTTATTGAAAGTCAAAAAACTACCACCCATTCCTAAATGAATGCCTCAGGCCAGAGAAGAATGGGCGCAACAAGCTCAGCGGGCTTTTATTTTATCAAAAATATGTTTTACAATTAAAGTAACATTTACAAAGTAACAAAGTAACATTGTGAAATTAAACTTATTATTTATTAGCCTGAGGGCGGTCGCTCCCTTCCCAATCTGTGGTATCATTAAGAAAGTCATTTATGTTTTAGTAACCTTTACCATACAAACGTTTTTTAACAATTCTTTTGAATAACGTAATACTTTTGTTTTGAACATTTTCTGGGATCCTGTTGTAAAAGCATATACATCGCCCCACAAAAGACTTGCTAACTCGACTTAGTCGAGTAGTAGGCATTATAAGCTTATGTCTGTTCCTGGTATTATCATTATGGTTATGACAGTTTCTGGCAAATTCACTTATGTGCCTATGAACATACATTACATTATCAAGAATATATTGAGAAGCAAGTCAAGATGTTAATTTCTTTGAATTTTGCTGTCAATGATTCCTCAATTCATTCCTCTTCAGCAGCTCAAATATTGTATTAACATCGGCAGCGCTGCCCCATAATATACCATAGGACATGATACTATGGAAATAACTAAAGTATACAAGTCGCGCCGTATCTATGTCAGTTAATTGTCTAATCTTTTTAACTGCGTATGCTGCAGAACTAAGAGTGTTCGCCAATCCTTCAATATGGGGGCCCCATTGTTAGTTGGAATCCAGAGTAATGCCAAGAAATTTAGCAGATTCCACCGATTTAATCACCTCTCCGTTTAAAACACTTGCATAAACATTTTTGACATTTGGTACGGTAAATTTTATATGTTTCGTTTTCTTGCTATTTAACAATAGGTTATTAGCGCTAAACCAGTACACGATGTCACTTCGTCACACATTGCTTGGTTTGTTCAAACTTCTTGGTTTCATTTGCCTCGGCTATAATTGATTCTGGTGTCAACACTTCAGAATCGCTTGAACTCATTTTTAATATTCAAATCTTAGCATAAAAGATTATTACCTTTATTTTTTAAATTCCGTCACAGATACATTACAGATCAGTATCCCGCCAATTTGTCAACTTTTTAAATTTTAAATATAGAATTCACCGCGTAATTGTTGCGGCTTATTCCGTTCAAAGAAGTTTGCGCTAAGTTCACACTAACTGTTTAGAAAGACACATGGCATTTCTTTAGTTTTTTTTTACATAAAACTCTTCATAGCTGTCAGCAGTTCTATTTTTAAAGTTCATTCCGGCCCTTAGGTGGGCAGTAATTTATATGAGTTTTTCCCTCCCTATTTCTCGAAGCAGCATTTTCCACTCAATAATCAGGTCAAAACAACATTACTTTCCGAGTATGAGAAATGAAAGTATGTTATCAATACAATAACTACAATACAAAATAGTTAACAATACAATTTGGAGGTGCCAGTTACTCCAGTAGGCTCTAAGAAAATATTGGTTAAATCATATGATTTGAATAAAGATCTGAATCAAATACTGGTCGTGGATTTTTCTAATAAATTAATATTAAAATCACCACATATCATGATATACTTCTTAGACTCAGATAATTTTAATAAAACCTCCTCCAATACACTTTCAAATAATTCATATACTGCATCTGGGGGGTCTGTATATACTAACAACAATATGCGTGGTGGCTATAATGATAACCCTTATGTCGAACAACTAAAAGTCATCTTTCAGAAATTGTTGTGCCACATGGAAATCAATTTTTGTTAGCCAAAATTTCCAAATTTCAGACCGTTTAATGTTCTGGCCCCAAAATTTAAGTTTTGGATTCACTTCACCTTCTTGGAGCACGATTATTTCCTGTTTCAATTACAACAAAATAAAATAACATTATAACATTTTGGACATATTATTTAAGATTAATTTCTCATATGGTGTTAGCTATTATTTGGTCTTGTTTATTTGTTCGTAAATTCACATACCCCTTAAGGTCTAGCCCGTTATGGAAATTTCCTTGATGTGATTGATAGTTCACTTAAAAATATTTTAGAAATCGTTTTACATTGCGCGTTTACAGAACGTGCATGGTGGTCTCAAGCCTCTTTACCGATACGGTTTGGTGGTTTGCATACTCGTGAAGTTTCGGGCGTTGCCTTACCAGCATTTCTATCTTGAGTTCATAGTGCGCAACCGTAGTTTGACTTTGTCAAATGTTATGAAATAATATTTTAGATGGAATAACAATTTATAAACATATTTTATTTAACATAAAACAAGGTGCACCGGTATGATTAAACTTGCGCAGTTATAGGAAATAGCACAAAACTGTCTTAAAGATATAAGATATAAAGTTTAGTTTACTCATTATAGTTATAATATAACATACAAACAAAAATTAAAAACTTTATTCATGGACTTAAAAACATAAAACACCGCTTAAACCTTTCGAGGAAGAACCTTTGCCTCCCATGTGAAGTTTAAAACCTCTAAATGGTGCCTTAGGAGGTAACTGTTCATCAGCAATCGGACTTGGTGGACACGTACACGTTACATTGTTTATTTTTTTTTTATAATTATTTTTTCTTTCAAGTTTGTCCATACTACTGGCACACGAGCACATTTTGTCATTTATGTTCCATTTATTATAATTCCCGTAGTCATTTGCCAATAATTTCATTGCGTCATCCAAACTCATTTCATTGTTTTGCACTTTGCGATTTATATCAAACTTAAAACCAGTAATACTTTGGGTCATTGCAGACTTAAATTTTCTTATACGCTTATCATCAACCCATATTATTGGATCAAAATCATCTTCAGGTTCTGCCGGAGGACATAAACACGTTACTTTTTTCTTTTTCTTTTTGTCTTTTCCTTTACTTTTTCTTTTCAAGTCATATTTACTGTCTTCATTTTGTTTTACGGATGTACTTTCTTCACAGGGACATTTTCCAGCCCTAGGTATTTCTCTAACTGGTTCATATGAATTCAATAGTTTTTCCGACTCTGTTATACTGGATGTACTGCATGTGCAGTAATATTTTTTAGCAGGATACTGCTTACTTGTGGAAACTTGCGGTGACCACTGAGTTTTTTCTGGAAACGAGAAGCATATAATAACAGAACTTCAAATGTTTACTTAAGTGAAATAATTTATATATTTTTGCTAATTATTAATTAATACAAGGGAATAAATTTACCAACCATACTTTAGCGAAATAATTTTTATGATTGTTAACTTTGACCAAAGTTAAATGAAATCTCGGTTGCTGCAGACTATGTTATCACTAGACACTACACGATCAAATATAATTTTAACACAATAATTACATACTTATGATAGGTTTGATACATCCACGCTCAGAAAAATTAACAGGCCCACTTCCGCAACCAGTTGATACTATTTTCTTGCACACATTTTCTATCATATCTTTAATCTTTTCAAAGTCACATTGACATGATTTATTTTGTGTTGCATCGTTGAGACAGTAGGGAATTATTAGTGGTGAGATTTTATTTTTTTTATTGTTGCAATCTGAACAGCTTCTTTGTGGTGAAATATTCGACTTCCATTTCGGCTCGTTGAAATTATTTCTAAAAGGTTGTTGATTAAAACCTGCAAAAAGCGCAATGGAATAGTTTAAACTATAAATCTTATAGGTGTGCTATTTCGTACGTAAAATCTATATATATATATACATAGATCTTTACCTAGATTTTTTTGTTTATTAGTATTGCAACAGCAGGGTCTATCCTGAGTTGTGTCTGTACCCATCTCATAATATTTGTTACATTTTTGGTACATGTTTACATTAATAGCGTTCTTTATTTGATTGCCAATATTTTCTGCTTGAATACGATTTTTGTGAATTATTTTTTCTAATTCTATGATCTTTTTCATATTGTAATTTTTTGTTTTTGAAGATATAACGCTGTCAGAGTGGGAAGGCCGACTTGTATTACAAAAATCTAAAATGAGAAGAAGAATTATATTATTTTCAGTGAAAGCATCAGGTATAATTGTTAATTAAGATAGATACGATTTCGAGTGTTTGGAGGTTATCCGTCGATTAGCTTTTCAGATTTTATAAGCTTTCATAACAATATAGGAATACGAACTCCTGGATAAACCATGACTTAACAATACTAAACTATATTTTAAGTATTGTTAACTCTAAATATCTTTTATTAAACAATTTAAGTGAAGATTCCGAATGAAATATCGCCTCCTAAGGGATGCAAAGGGACGCTAAGGCGTGTATTTTTTAACATCATGAAATATGAAATAACACTGCGCTCCGATTATATTGTTTTAGTATATAATCAATTTGTTATGATTTTAAAGTGATAACCCTCACTTCTAGGATTAATTAATTATGATTAATTAATTACACAAATAAAATTTGAAAAACAAAATTTTAAGAACGATGCGGGATTCGAACCCACGACCTCCGGCGTTCCGTGCTGGTGCTCTAAACCACTGAGCTAACCGTTCGATTACCTCCTCGTTATAAAATTCTGTTTGCTAAATCTAAAGTAGATCCTGTAGATGAAGCCACAACCTGAGAGTTGAACAAAGCAAACAGAATTTCATAACGATGAGGTAATCGAACGGTTAGCTCAGTGGTTTAGAGCTCTTTTAACTTTAGTTTAACCTCCAAAGGTATGGATTTAAAGGAAACAACTTACCCATCTCATAATTGTATTTCCAAGTATACTGATCTTCAGAAATCTGTATGCATATCGTAGAGCTGAGTTTACATGGTAAGCAATATGTAGAACTGTAATCGGTAGATGAAGTTGATAGAACTACATAGCATGACGATGTTGGAACTGTTACGTCTGAATTGGACATATTTTTCCCCCACATTTTTGAAATCTCTTGACTTTTACTTCTTCTAGGAATTCCATTTTTCCTACATATATCTCGTAAATTGAGTGCGGAAGTACTTATAAATCTATTACCTCTCATACTCTCAGAGGATAGTGCGTCTAGAGCCTGCGTTGTAAGTTCACTGAAAACAAATCAATATAGGAATAAAATAACATCACTTTTCTTTGTTGTTAATAATTAAATGGCAGATCTTTTACCTGAGTTATACAAAAGTGTATAAATACCAACTTATTAACCTAATAAACTAAGCAAAATGACTCCTTTGATTTTTTTTAATAAAATGAGACAAACATTGAAAGTGACTTGAACGAAATGAATTACTGAGTTAAATCCATAGATCATTTTATACGCCTAGAATCTAGATAGACTATGACAGCTGTGAAAACGTTGAGAAATATTGAGTTTAGACCTAACCTCTATTTTGAGCAATGCACGCTCACTTACACAAGTGGCATACAAATCGTATGTCTACGACGTTTCTAATATTCCTGGCCTGTTTTTATCGGTTGTCTAACAGCAAGAGACTATCTTGACGTATAAATTATCTAAGGTTCAATCACTAATTATTACAGAGCATTACTTGCTTTTGTGGAGAAAGCGATTATTGCACCAAAGACTGTCATATCAACATGAGAACACAAGAAAATCAGAAACATAGCTGATGCAGTAAACATAAAAATATTAAATTAAATCTATTCCTATACCATACCTGTATGTTGAATCGGCATAACATTCGTCAGCTAAATGTTCGATATTCTTTTTTTTACATGTAAGATAATCTAATAGATCTTCTAAAAGTTTTTCACTCATACAGCTCGTATTGGAAGAGATATCAGTTATTGAGAAAGATATTACACTGAATGTTTCACTTGATCTGAAGCTTGACGTTGTTTTTAAACTTATAGATGAATTTGTTGTCCCAAAATAAAACATAGTATTTGAATTATTGACTTCTAGAGGCAATTTTATTGGGAAAAATAAATCATTTGTTCTTGTATCGCTTTCTTTACTTTCGATGTAATTGCAGCTTATACTATGTTTGCTGGAGGAACTACTTATATCAATATTATTAGATAAATATTTTCCAGGTAAGGGAAAGGACATACTCCATTTTAAATCAACTATTTTGATACGATTATGATTCATACTGGACGTTAAAGCGTTATTTTCTAAATTAAATGTTGAATTGACTTTTAAACTGATTTCATCATCAACATTGTCAAGCTCTGTCGAACGAAAAGAGGGTGTTACTGTAGCTTGGCCTACTGTCACTTTAATACCTTCGTTATCGGTGAAAACTCCACCTTTTACACCTGGCACACATTCATCGGGACAAGGACAGAGAGAAGATATATCTGGCGATGTAACTCTAATTTTAACGTAACTATGTTTAAATCTAATTTTTTTTCTATCACAACCACAAGCGCGGTCACACGTTGTAGTTTTAGTTATATCTTGTAACTCTTCAACTACGCCAAACTTTGATTTACCAACTCCAATTTGAGTTTCACTTTTCTTCGATTTTGTTATTCCTATCTTTTTTGATTTTGATTTTACCCTTTTTTGAGATGACGGTTCAGGGGGTAGTCCAACTTGCACTTTCACTTTTTTTAACAAGGATTTTTCAGAACGCGTCTTACCCTCCAGGGGCGCCAGAGGAGACATAGTTCCAGCATCTTTTGTCTTTTGTACTTTTGTTGATTGTGTTCGAGCCTCTAGTGAAGGTATACCCATTTCACCTTGTTTCGTAAGAATTTTTTCTTTTTCTAATGACGTTTTGCCTTCTAAAGGTGCTATTAAGCCGACTTCTTTTAAAACCTTATCTATTATTTTTTTCTCTGAGGCAGATTGTGGCTCAGGCAAAGGTTTTCCAAGTAATGCTAATTCTCTTATTATTTTTTCCTTTTCATCATCAGGTTTTCCTTGTAACAATTCAAACTTTTCTGGTAATAATTTTTCAGATTTATCTTTTACAGGTGTCAAAAGATCACAAATACACTCGTCGCTCGGACCTTTCCCTTCTTTCATATATTTTGCACTTTTAATGTCTAATCTCTTTAGTTTTTCAGGAAGCTTTGGGGTACCCTTTTCTCTTTTAGATTTGATCTTTTGTATTAGCGACTTTTCGGATGAACTTCTCCCCTCTGGGAGTTCTAGTCCCATATCAGCTTCAGCTTCAAGAATTTTTGCCTTTTGTGCTAGAGTTTTCCCTTCGAGTGGTTGTATAATGCCTTCAGCGTAAGCTTTTCGATAATTCTGTCTTTCACGTTTTGTTTTTGGTTCTGGAGGTATACCCAAATTTTGTCTTATTTTATTAATAAGTTTGCTTTCAGAAGTTGTTTTAGCCTCTGGAAGGGGCTTGCCTAGCATTGCCAAATTTGTAAGCATTTTTTCTTTTTCAGAGGTCACTATTTTTGATTCAGGCTTTTTTGAAACTCTTATTCTTTCAACTAATTCCTTCTCAGATGGAGTCATGGTTTCAGGTAATGGTAAATCAGCAGCAACTCGACCTCTCAAAATCATTTCTTTTTGTGCTGCTGTTTTGCCTTCTAATGGAGTTATAAGACCTTCTGCTAATGCTTTCCGAAGTTTTTCTGATGGGTATCCTTTTAAAGGCACACCCATTTCTTTGCGAATCCTCTGAATCAATCGCTTTTCTGATGGTGTTCCACCTTCCGGTAGTGGTAACCCAGATTTGGCTAGGTTTCTAAGAATTTTCTCTTTTTCTTTGGATGGTTTACCTTCAAGAGGAGATAGTAAACCAGCCGCCCTTGCTTTTCGTAACTTACTTGCCGTTACTTGCTCTCTTCTCAATTTATTAATTAAATCCTTTTCAGACTGTGTTCGTCCTTCTGGCAGCGGTATTCCTATATCAGCTTGTTTCTTAAGGATTTGTTCTTTTTGTGCTTTAGATTTACCTTCTAAAGTAGTAATGATTCCTTCTTTTTGTGCCTGGCGATACTTTTCTTTTATCAATGAGGTTGTAGGTTCTGGTGGAAGACCAAGATCTTTCCTGACATTGTCGATGACTCTCTTTTCTGAAGCTGATTGTGCTTTTGGCAGAGGGATGCCTAATAAAGCTAATTGTCTGACAATATTTTCTTTTTCAGCATCAGATTTCCCTTTTAAGGGAGTAAGCAGTCCTGCGGCTTTAGCTTTTATCAGTTTATCTGATGGAATAGATAATTCTTTTTGAGAGGTCGATTTGCCTTTAGGTAACGGTAGTCCCTCTGCTGCTAATGTCCTTAATAACCTATCACTTTCATCCAGTTTTCCACTAACAGGCTTAAGCAAACCGGATGCTTTAGCCTTTCTCAATTTGTCAGATATTATTTTTGTTGGTTTTGTTGCTTCTATTTTTTTTATGAGTTCTTTTTCTGATTTTGTTCTACCTTCTGGTAAAGGAATTCCTATTTCAGCAAGTTTTGTTAGTATTTTTTCCTTCTGTGTTGCAGTTTTACCCTGAAGCGGTGTAATTATACCAGCTGCTTGAGCATTTATATATTTATCCCTAATTGACGATGATTTTGGTTCCGGAGGCAAACCCAGGTCCTTTCTTACTTTGTCTATAATTTTTTTTTCAGAATTACTTTGTGCTTTTGGTAAAGGCATACCTAGCAATGCTAACTCTTTTATAATGTTTTCCTGTTGGAGTCTAGTTTTTCCTTCCAGTGGAGTTAGAAGTCCTGCTGCTCTGGCTTTTCGCAGTTTTTCTGATGGAATGGGTATCGATCTTATTTCCGATTTAATTTTTTGTATAAGTAATTTTTCAGATGCTGATTTACCTTCAGGTAATGGTATACCTTCAGCAGCTAAGTTTCTTAATATTCTTTCCTTCTCTTTTTGACTTTTACCAGTAAGTGGTGTCAATAATCCTGCTGCTTTGACTTTTCGCAGTTTTTCAGAGGTCACATTTTTTGGCACTGTTGCTTGTATTTTCTTAATAAGATCTTGTTCTGACTTTGTTCTTCCGTCCGGTAAAGGTATACCTAAACGAGCTTGTTTAGTAAGAATACTTTTCTTTTGATCAGCAGTTTTACCTTCAAGAGGTGTAAGTAGACCAGCTTCTTGAGCATATTTATATTTACTTCTTAAAGATGAAGTTTGAGGTTCGGGTGGTAGCCCAAGATCTCTCCTTACCTTATCTATCATTTTGTTTTCTGATGCTGTTTGTGCTGTAGGTAATGGGATTCCGTGTAACACTAGCTCCCTTAATATTTTTTCTTTTTCAGGATCAGATTTCCCTTTCAATGGAGTGAGTAGTCCTGCTGCCATAGCTTTTCGCAGTTTTTCCGATGGTATCATTGAAGTGGTTAAGCCCAACTCAGATTTAATCTTATGAATTATTTGTTTTTCAGATAATGTTTTACCATCTGGTAATGGTAAACCTTCATGTGCTAAGTGTCTTAATATCTTCTCCTTCTCTTTGGTCGGTTTACCACCAATAGGTGTAAGTAATCCGGCAGCTTTGATATTTCGAAGTTTTTCCGATGTCACTATCTTAGGCACAGTAGCTTGTATTTTCTTTATAAGGTCTTTTTCTGATAATGTCCTACCCTCTGGTAAAGGTATACCCAATTGCGCCTGCTTAGTAAGAATTTTTTTCTTTTGTAATGTTGTTTTACCTTCAAGAGGTGTAAGTATACCAGTTTCTTGAGCATATCTATACTTATCTCTAAGAGATGAAGTAACCGGTTCCGGTGGGAGTCCAACATCTTTCCTTACCTTGTCAATGATTTTTTTTTCTGATGGTGTTTGTGCTCTAGGTAAAGGTATACCATGTAATGCTAATTCTCTTACAATCTTTTCTTTTTCAGGATTGGTTTTCCCTTTTAATGGAGTGAGAATACCAGCAGCTTTAGCTTTACGAAGTTTTTCTGATGGAATAGGTGCCGCAGTTATACCTATTTCCGACTCAATTTTGCGAATTAGTTGCTTTTCAGATGCTGTTTTACCTTCAGGTAATGGTAAACCTTCAGCAGCTAAGTTTCTTAAAATTCTTTCCTGTTCCTTTGGAGGTTTACCGGTAAGAGGTGTCAATAATCCTGCTGCTTTGACCGTTCGCAGCTTTTCAGATGTTACAGCTTTGGGCACAGTGGCTTGTATTGTCTTTATGAGATCTTTTTCTGTCTGTGTCCTAGCTTCCGGTAAGGGTATACCTAGTTGTGCCTGCTTTGTTAGAATTTTCTTCTTTTGTGCAGCACTTTTACCCTCAAGAGGCGTGAGAAATCCAGCTTCTTGAGCATATTTATGTTTTTCTTTTAGAGATGAGCTCTTAGGTTCAGGCGGTAGACCTACGTCTTTCCTAACTTTGTCAATGATATTTTTTTCAGATGCTGTCTGTGGTTTGGGTAAAGGAATACCAAGCATAGCCAAATCTCTTACTATTTTCTCTTTTTGAGGGTCTGATTTTCCTCTAAGCGGGGTAAGGAGTCCGGCAGCTTTCGCTTTCCGCAGTTTTGAAGATGGAATGGGTGCTGCTGTTGTACCCATTTCCGATTCAATTTTGCGAATTAGTTTAATCTCTGAAGCTGTTTTGCCTTCAGGTAATGGCATGCCTTCAGTAGCCAAGTTTCGTAATATCCTTTCTTTTTCTTGCAAAGGTTTTCCAGTAATTGGTGTCAAAAGTCCAGCGGCCATGGCCTTACGAAATTTATCCGATGTGACTTTTTTGGGAACTGTTGCTCGTATTTTATTAATAAGATCTTTTTCTGATTGTGTTCGACCCTCAGCTAGGGGTATACCCATTTCTGCTTGTTTGGTTAAAATATTTTTCTTTTGAGCTGCAGTTTTACCTTCTAGTGGTGTCAGTATCCCAATATCTTGAGCATATTTGTATTTATCTCTAAGAGATGCAGTCTCCGGTTCCGGTGGCAGCCCGAGATCAACTCTCACCTTATCTATAATATTTTTTTCCGATGCTGTCTGTGCCTTGGGTATGGGCATGCCCAGCATTGCTAATCCTCTTACTATTTTTTCTCGTTGAGGATCAGTTTTTCCTTTCAATGGAGTAAGAAGTCCTTCAGCCTTGGCTTTTCGCAGTTTTTCTGATGGAATGGGTACAGCCGCTATTCCCGATTCATCTTTAATATTTTGAATAATTTGTTTTTCAGACGCTGTTCTACCTTCGGGTAGTGGTAAACCTTCAGCAGCTAAGTTTTTTAATATTCTTTCCTGTTCCTTTGGTGGTTTACCGGTTAGTGGTGTCAATAATCCTGCTGCTTTGACCGTTCGCAACTTTTCAGATGTTACAGTTTTAGGCACAGTGGCTTGTATTGTTTTTATGAGATCTTTTTCTGACTGTGATCTAGCTTCTGGTAAGGGTATACCTAGTTGTGCCTGCTTTGTAAGAATTTTCTTTTTTTGTGCAGCACTTTTACCCTCTAAAGGCGTGAGAAATCCAGCTTCTTGAGCATATTTATATTTTTCTTTTAGAGACGAGCTCTTAGGTTCAGGTGGTAGCCCAACGTCTTTCCTAACTTTGTCAATAATTTTTTTTTCAGATGCTGTCTGCGCTTTGGGTAAAGGAATACCAATCATAGCCAATTCTCTTACTATTTTCTCTTTTTGAGGTTCTGATTTTCCTTTTAGCGGGGTAAGGAGTCCGGCAGCTTTCGCTTTTCGCAGTTTTGAAGATGGAATGGGTGCTGCGGTTATACCCATTTCCGATTCAATTTTGCGAATTAGTTTAGTCTCTGAAGCTGTTTTGCCTTCAGGTAATGGCATGCCTTCAGTAGCTAAGTTTCGTAATATCCTTTCTCTTTCTTTCAAAGGTTTTCCAGTAATTGGTGTCAAAAGTCCAGCGGCCATGGCCTTACGAAATTTATCCGATGTGACTTTTTTGGGAACCGTTGCTCGTATTTTATTAATAAGATCTTTTTCTGATTGTGTTCGACCCTCAGCTAGGGGTATACCCATTTCTGCTTGTTTGGTTAAAATATTTTTCTTTTGAGCTGCAGTTTTACCTTCTAGTGGTGTCAGTATCCCAATATCTTGAGCATATTTATATTTATCTCTAAGAGATGCAGTCTCCGGTTCCGGTGGCAGTCCGAGATCAACTCTCACCTTATCTATAATATTTTTTTCCGATGCTGTCTGTGCCTTGGGTATGGGCATGCCCAGCATTGCTAATCCTCTTACTATTTTTTCTCGTTGAGGATCAGTTTTTCCTTTCAATGGAGTAAGAAGTCCTTCAGCCTTGGCTTTTCGCAGTTTTTCTGATGGAATGGGTACAGCCGCTATTCCCGATTCATCTTTAATATTTTGAATAATTTGTTTTTCAGACGCTGTTCTACCTTCGGGTAGTGGTAAACCTTCAGCAGCTAAGTTTTTTAATATTCTTTCCTGTTCCTTCGGTGGTTTACCGGTTAGTGGTGTCAATAATCCTGCTGCTTTGACCGTTCGCAACTTTTCAGATGTTACAGTTTTGGGCACAGTGGCTTGTATTGTCTTTATGAGATCTTTTTCTGACTGTGTTCTAGCTTCCGGTAAGGGTATTCCTAGTTGTGCCTGCTTTGTAAGAATTTTCTTTTTTTGTGCAGCACTTTTACCCTCTAAAGGCGTGAGAAATCCAGCTTCTTGGGCATATTTATATTTTTCTTTTAGAGACGAGCTCTTAGGTTCAGGCGGTAGCCCAACGTCTTTCCTAACTTTGTCAATAATTTTTTTTTCAGATGCTGTCTGTGCTTTGGGTAAAGGAATACCAATCATAGCCAATTCTCTTACTATTTTCTCTTTTTGAGGGTCTGATTTTCCTCTAAGCGGGGTAAGGAGTCCGGCAGCTTTCGCTTTCCGCAGTTTTGAAGATGGAATGGGTGCTGCTGTTATACCCATTTCCGATTCAATTTTGCGAATTAGTTTAATCTCTGAAGCTGTTTTGCCTTCAGGTAATGGCATGCCTTCCGTAGCCAAGTTTCGTAATATCCTTTCTTTTTCTTTCAAAGGTTTTCCAGTAATTGGTGTCAAAAGTCCAGCGGCCATGGCCTTACGAAATTTATCCGATGTGACTTTTTTGGGAACCGTTGCTCGTATTTTATTAATAAGATCTTTTTCTGATTGTGTTCGACCCTCAGCTAGGGGTATACCCATTTCTGCTTGTTTGGTTAAAATATTTTTCTTTTGAGCTGCAGTTTTACCTTCTAGTGGTGTCAGTATCCCAATATCTTGAGCATATTTATATTTATCTCTAAGAGATGCAGTCTCCGGTTCCGGTGGCAGCCCGAGATCAACTCTCACCTTATCTATAATATTTTTTTCCGATGCTGTCTGTGCCTTGGGTATGGGCATGCCCAGCATTGCTAATCCTCTTACTATTTTTTCTCGTTGAGGATCAGTTTTTCCTTTCAATGGAGTAAGAAGTCCTTCAGCCTTGGCTTTTCGCAGTTTTTCTGATGGAATGGGTACAGCCGCTATTCCCGATTCATCTTTAATATTTTGAATAATTTGTTTTTCAGACGCTGTTCTACCTTCGGGTAGTGGTAAACCTTCAGCAGCTAAGTTTCTTAATATTCTTTCCTGTTCCTTTGGTGGTTTACCGGTTAGTGGTGTCAATAATCCTGCTGCTTTGACCGTTCGTAACTTTTCAGATGTAACAGTTTTAGGCACAGTGGCTTGTATTGTTTTTATGAGATCTTTTTCTGACTGTGATCTAGCTTCTGGTAAGGGTATACCTAGTTGTGCCTGCTTTGTAAGAATTTTCTTTTTTTGTGCAGCACTTTTACCCTCTAAAGGCGTGAGAAATCCAGCTTCTTGAGCATATTTATATTTTTCTTTTAGAGACGAGCTCTTAGGTTCAGGTGGTAGCCCAACGTCTTTCCTAACTTTGTCAATAATTTTTTTTTCAGATGCTGTCTGTGCTTTGGGTAAAGGAATACCAATCATAGCCAATTCTCTTACTATTTTCTCTTTTTGAGGTTCTGATTTTCCTTTTAGCGGGGTAAGGAGTCCGGCAGCTTTCGCTTTCCGCAGTTTTGAAGATGGAATGGGTGCTGCGGTTATACCCATGTCCGATTCAATTTTGCGAATTAGTTTAGT
This sequence comes from Leptidea sinapis, assembly GCF_905404315.1. NCBI lineage: Eukaryota > Metazoa > Arthropoda > Insecta > Lepidoptera > Pieridae > Leptidea > Leptidea sinapis. The sequence goes on along the minus strand of NC_066312.1, from coordinate 9,842,556 downwards.
CTCTGAAGCTGTTTTGCCTTTAGGTAATGGCATGCCTTCAGTAGCCAAGTTTCGTAATATCCTTTCTCTTTCTTTCAAAGGTTTTCCAGTAATTGGTGTCAAAAGTCCAGCGGCCATGGCCTTACGAAATTTATCCGATGTGACTTTTTTGGGAACCGTTGCTCGTATTTTATTAATAAGATCTTTTTCTGATTGTGTTCGACCCTCAGCTAGGGGTATACCCATTTCTGCTTGTTTGGTTAAAATATTTTTCTTTTGAGCTGCAGTTTTACCTTCTAGTGGTGTCAGTATCCCAATATCTTGAGCATATTTATATTTATCTCTAAGAGATGCAGTCTCCGGTTCCGGTGGCAGCCCGAGATCAACTCTCACCTTATCTATAATATTTTTTTCCGATGCTGTCTGTGCCTTGGGTATGGGCATGCCCAGCATTGCTAATCCTCTTACTATTTTTTCTCGTTGAGGATCAGTTTTTCCTTTCAATGGGGTAAGAAGTCCTTCAGCCTTGGCTTTTCGCAGTTTTTCTGATGGAATGGGTACAGCCGCTATTCCCGATTCATCTTTAATATTTTGAATAATTTGTTTTTCAGACGCTGTTCTACCTTCGGGTAGTGGTAAACCTTCAGCAGCTAAGTTTCTTAATATTCTTTCCTGTTCCTTTGGTGGTTTACCGGTTAGTGGTGTCAATAATCCTGCTGCTTTGACCGTTCGTAACTTTTCAGATGTTACAGTTTTAGGCACAGTGGCTTGTATTGTTTTTATGAGATCTTTTTCTGACTGTGATCTAGCTTCTGGTAAGGGTATACCTAGTTGTGCCTGCTTTGCAAGAATTTTCTTTTTTTGTGCAGCACTTTTACCCTCTAAAGGCGTGAGAAATCCAGCTTCTTGAGCATATTTATATTTTTCTTTTAGAGACGAGCTCTTAGGTTCAGGTGGTAGCCCAACGTCTTTCCTAACTTTGTCAATAATTTTTTTTTCAGATGCTGTCTGCGCTTTGGGTAAAGGAATACCAATCATAGCCAATTCTCTTACTATTTTCTCTTTTTGAGGTTCTGATTTTCCTTTTAGCGGGGTAAGGAGTCCGGCAGCTTTCGCTTTTCGCAGTTTTGAAGATGGAATGGGTGCTGCGGTTATACCCATTTCCGATTCAATTTTGCGAATTAGTTTAGTCTCTGAAGCTGTTTTGCCTTCAGGTAATGGCATGCCTTCAGTAGCTAAGTTTCGTAATATCCTTTCTCTTTCTTTCAAAGGTTTTCCAGTAATTGGTGTCAAAAGTCCAGCGGCCATGGCCTTACGAAATTTATCCGATGTGACTTTTTTGGGAACCGTTGCTCGTATTTTATTAATAAGATCTTTTTCTGATTGTGTTCGACCCTCAGCTAGGGGTATACCCATTTCTGCTTGTTTGGTTAAAATATTTTTCTTTTGAGCTGCAGTTTTACCTTCTAGTGGTGTCAGTATCCCAATATCTTGAGCATATTTATATTTATCTCTAAGAGATGCAGTCTCCGGTTCCGGTGGCAGTCCGAGATCAACTCTCACCTTATCTATAATATTTTTTTCCGATGCTGTCTGTGCCTTGGGTATGGGCATGCCCAGCATTGCTAATCCTCTTACTATTTTTTCTCGTTGAGGATCAGTTTTTCCTTTCAATGGAGTAAGAAGTCCTTCAGCCTTGGCTTTTCGCAGTTTTTCTGATGGAATGGGTACAGCCGCTATTCCCGATTCATCTTTAATATTTTGAATAATTTGTTTTTCAGACGCTGTTCTACCTTCGGGTAGTGGTAAACCTTCAGCAGCTAAGTTTTTTAATATTCTTTCCTGTTCCTTCGGTGGTTTACCGGTTAGTGGTGTCAATAATCCTGCTGCTTTGACCGTTCGCAACTTTTCAGATGTTACAGTTTTGGGCACAGTGGCTTGTATTGTCTTTATGAGATCTTTTTCTGACTGTGTTCTAGCTTCCGGTAAGGGTATTCCTAGTTGTGCCTGCTTTGTAAGAATTTTCTTTTTTTGTGCAGCACTTTTACCCTCTAAAGGCGTGAGAAATCCAGCTTCTTGAGCATATTTATATTTTTCTTTTAGAGACGAGCTCTTAGGTTCAGGCGGTAGCCCAACGTCTTTCCTAACTTTGTCAATAATTTTTTTTTCAGATGCTGTCTGTGCTTTGGGTAAAGGAATACCAATCATAGCCAATTCTCTTACTATTTTCTCTTTTTGAGGGTCTGATTTTCCTCTAAGCGGGGTAAGGAGTCCGGCAGCTTTCGCTTTCCGCAGTTTTGAAGATGGAATGGGTGCTGCTGTTATACCCATTTCCGATTCAATTTTGCGAATTAGTTTAATCTCTGAAGCTGTTTTGCCTTCAGGTAATGGCATGCCTTCCGTAGCCAAGTTTCGTAATATCCTTTCTTTTTCTTTCAAAGGTTTTCCAGTAATTGGTGTCAAAAGTCCAGCGGCCATGGCCTTACGAAATTTATCCGATGTGACTTTTTTGGGAACCGTTGCTCGTATTTTATTAATAAGATCTTTTTCTGATTGTGTTCGACCCTCAGCTAGGGGTATACCCATTTCTGCTTGTTTGGTTAAAATATTTTTCTTTTGAGCTGCAGTTTTACCTTCTAGTGGTGTCAGTATCCCAATATCCTGAGCATATTTATATTTATCTCTAAGAGATGCAGTCTCCGGTTCCGGTGGCAGGCCGAGATCAACTCTTACCTTATCTATAACATTTTTTTCCGATGCTGTCTGTGCCTTGGGTATGGGCATGCCCAGCATTGCTAATCCTCTTACTATTTTTTCTCGTTGAGGATCAGTTTTTCCTTTCAATGGAGTAAGAAGTCCTTCAGCCTTGGCTTTTCGCAGTTTTTCTGATGGAATGGGTACAGCCGCTATTCCCGATTCATCTTTAATATTTTGAATAATTTGTTTTTCAGACGCTGTTCTACCTTCGGGTAGTGGTAAACCTTCAGCAGCTAAGTTTCTTAATATTCTTTCCTGTTCCTTTGGCGGTTTACCGGTTAGTGGTGTCAATAATCCTGCTGCTTTGACCGTTCGTAACTTTTCAGATGTTACAGTTTTGGGCACAGTGGCTTGTATTGTCTTTATGAGATCTTTTTCTGACTGTGTTCTAGCTTCCGGTAAGGGTATTCCTAGTTGTGCCTGCTTTGTTAGAATTTTCTTTTTTTGTGCAGCACTTTTACCCTCTAAAGGCGTGAGAAATCCAGCTTCTTGAGCATATTTATATTTTTCTTTTAGAGACGAGCTCTTAGGTTCAGGCGGTAGCCCAACGTCTTTCCTAACTTTGTCAATGATTTTTTTTTCTGATGATGTCTGCGCTTTAGGTAAGGGTATGCCAAGTAATGCTAACCCTTTAACAATTTCTTCTTTTTGAGTTTTAGTTTTGCCTTTTAATGGTGTGAGAAGTCCTGCAGCTTTTGCTTTTCGTTGCTTTTCTGGTGGAATATATAGTGCAGTTACACCCATTTCTGATTCAATTTTTCGAATTAATTTTTTTTCTGATGCAGTTTTACCTACTGGTAATGGCAAGCCTTCAGCAGCTAAAGTTCTTAATATCCTATCTTTTTCTTTTGCAGGTTTTCCTGTGATTGGTGTAAAAATACCAGCTGATATGGCCTTACGTATCGTTTCAGATGTAATTCTTTTTGGCACTGTTGTGTTGATTCGATTAATAAGATCTTTTTCTGACTGTGTTCTACCCTCAGGCAAGGGTATACCTAATTCTGCCTGTTTAGTGAGAATGATTTTTCTTTCACTTTTAGTTTTTCCTTCAAGTGGTGTTATTATTCCAGCTAGCTGAGCGAACTCATAATTTTTTCTAATTTTTGATGATTTTGGTTTAGGAGGTAGTCCAATTTCTCTAATAACTTTGTTTATCAAATCATTTTCAGAGGTCGTTTCTGCTTGTGGAAATGGGATTCCTTGCATTGCCATTCCTTTTATAATTTTTTCTTTTTGTTCCGGACTTTTCCCCCTCAATGGTGTTAGAAGACCGGTTTCCTTTGCAATTTTGAGTTTTTCTGTTGGAATTTTAGTTACTTCCTCTTTTTTGAAATCTTTAACAATTTTATCAGCTTCTGGTGTTAATAAATCACATATACATTTATCACTCGGACCTTTGCCTTCCCTCATAATTTTAGCAGTTTTCGTGTCTAGTTTTTGTAAATAGTGTAAACGTTTTTTCGTTTTCTTCATCACTTTCTTTATTAGTTCCCTTTCTGAAGCTGTTCTTGCTTCGGGAAGTTCTAAGCCAAAGTCTGCTTGCTGTTGTAAAATATTTTTTTTTTCTGATTCAGACTTACCCTCTAGTGGAACAATTATTCCTGCAGCGTGAGCTTTGTTGTATTTATTTTTTTCTTCTTTGCTTTTTGGTTTTGGGGGAAGGCCTAAGTCATACCTTACTTTATCTAATATTTTTTGCTCTGATTTTGTTTTACCATCAGGTAGAAGATTTCCTTGATTGGCCAATCTTTTAAAAGCTACTTCCATTTCTTCATTTGTTTTTTTTATAGAATCCAGTTTTTCTTTTGTTGTTTCATGTATGTTCTGTATAAGCTCTCTCTCTGATGGACTTCGACCTTTAGGTAAAGTTAATCCAAGCGCCGCCTGTTCTTTTAATAGTTTCTCTATTTTTGACTTAGATTTACCTTCTAGTGGGGTAATAAGGCCAGCTGCATGGGCTTTTTCATACTTTTCTTTTTCTGTTGTTGTAAGGGGAGCAGGTGGTAAACCAATTTCATCGCGAACTTTTGCTATTAATTCGATTTCTGAAGTAGTTTTTCCCGAAGGTAAAGGAAATCCTTGTTTAGCTAAGGTTTTTAAATTCCTTTCTTTTTCTGAATTTGTTTTACCTACTAATTCTTTCATTTCTGTCTTTTCCTTAATTCTATCTCTTAATTGTGATATAAATGCTTTTTCTGACTTAGTTCGGCCTTCTGGTAGTGGGATACCTAATTTTGCCTGATCTTGTAACAATTTTTGTTTTTGCGTTAAAGTTTTTCCTTCTAATGGAGTTATTAAACCTGTCGCTATAGCTAATTTGTATTTACTCTTTTCCGCTGCAGTGCTTGGTTCAGGAGGTAAACCTAAGTCTTTACGAATTTTAGTGATGAGTTTTCTTTCAGAATCCGTTTTTGCCTTGGGAAGTGGAATTCCATTCAATGCAAGGCCTCTTAAAATTTTTTCTTTTTGTTTTGTACTTTTTCCATTTAGGGGTGTAAGCAGGCCTGCTGCTCTGGCTTTTTTTATTTTTGTTGAAGGTATGACTCTGAGGTCTGATGGGACTGATATATCTATTGGATGCTTTGTGCTTTCCCTTAATTTAGTGATGAGAGCCTTTTCAGATGCTGTTCGACCCACTGGTAACCGAATACCAAGTTTAGCTTGCTCTTTTAGTAACTTTTCTTTTTCAGAATTAGCCTTTCCTTCCAAAGGCACTACCAATCCAGCTGCAACTGCTTTTTTGTAGTTCTTTTTTTCTTCTGACGTCTTTGGTTCGGGTGGTAAGCCCAAGTCTTGCCTAACTTTTTCAATAATTTTGCGTTCAGAATCTGTTTTCGCTTTTGGTAGAGGAATTCCATTAATTGCCCAACCTCGTAATACTTTTTCCTTTTGTTCTGGATTTTTACCCTTTAGTGGTGTTAATAAGCCTTCTGCTTTTAACTTATTAATCGTTTCTGATGGTATAGCTTTCTTTTTCATTGAGGCTAACATTTCTGATGGGGGCTTAGAAATTTTCTTGACTTTTGCTATGACAGCCTGTTCAGATGTAGTTCGACCCTCTGGTAACCGAATACCAATTTTAGCTTGCTCTTTTAGTAACTTTTCTTTCTCGGAATTAGCTTTTCCTTCCAAAGGGACTACTAATCCAGCTGCAACCGCTTTTTTGTAGTTCCTTTTTTCTTCTGACGTCTTTGGTTCGGGTGGTAAGCCCAAGTCTTGTCTTACTTTTTCAATAATTTGACGTTCTGAATCTGTTTTAGCCTTCGGTAGAGGAATTCCATTTATTGCTAAGCCTCTAAATATTTTTTCTTTTTGTTTGGGACTTTTACCTTTTAACGGTGTTAAGAGGCCTTCAGCTTTTAGTTTTGAAATTTTTTCTGAGGGTATGCTTTTTACTTCGGAAGGTGCGAATAATTTTGTTTTATCAATTTCAACAGTTTCTTTAATTTTATTAATAATAGCCTTTTCAGATGCGGAGCGTCCTTCTGGTAATGTCATGCCAAGATTAGCCTGTTGTTTTAGTAGTTCTTCCTTTTCTTTCTGAGATTTTCCCTCTAACGGTACTATTAATCCGGCAGCTACTCCTTTTTTATACTTTATTTTTTCATCTTGCGTTTTCGGTTCTGGTGGAAGACCTAATTCTAGACGAACCTTCTCAATAATGTGACGTTCAGATTGAGATTTTCCTTTTGGCAAAGGTATACCATTCATTGCTAAGCCTCGTAAAATTTTCTCTTTTTGTTCCGGGCTTTTACCCTTTAACGGTGTTAAAAGGCCCTCCTTCTTTGCTTTCATCATTTTTTCTGACGGTAGCGTAAGTTTGGATATCTTTCCTTCACTAGGAGGTACATCAATTACAGCTTGTTTCTCCAGAAATTTCTCTTCTTTAACTATTGTTTTTCTTTTGTCAGCCTTTGTTTTATCCTCTATAGAAGGCACGCTTTTCTTTTTAAGTTTTTTCTTCTTTTGTTTTACTCCAATACCAGCCGATGCCAACTCAGCTCCAGACTTGCGCAACTCACCAAGTCTTCTTTCTTCTCTTGGCAAATGACCACAAAGTATGCAGTTGCAATTGTCACAATTTTTCTTTTTATAACAGTCATATAAACTTTTCATAACTTCAAACATTGCGTCAGAATTACAAGAACAACAACAAGTTTCTTCTTTTGTTTTATATTGACATCTATATATGATCGAATTTCGAAGCGATTTGAATGGACTATGTGCCACGAAATTGTTTACATAATATTTGGTATCAAATAAATAATTATTGCTTTTATTTAAATTTTTCAAAGCGTTTGTATACATATTATTACTGATATTTTCATATTGTCTTAAAAATAAATCTGACCTACTCTTTTTAACCTTCAAATTATCTCTTGACTGATGTCTGCTTATCGACATACGGAATCTGAGGTATTTGCGGAAGCTTTTTTCTTTTATTCTATGTTCATCCTTCTTTTTTTTAACTATTACATTTATATCACTAAACCTTGTTAATCCGCCTTCGATACTCGATATTTTAATTTTTTGTTTCAGATTAGTTCTGAAAAAATCCGCTTTCAACGGTTTCTTTTCTTTGTAATGCATTATATACTTAATATCTTTGTCATCTGCCATTTTAACTTCTCTGAAAAATAGAATTATAAGCTGGAAAATAGAACTATGTTCATACAGAAAGGAGACACTAAAGTAGATCGTTGGAAATTTTGTGTATTTGGAATCTGCTGTCCGATTTGAAAATACTTTACGTCAAAAGAATGAGCTCGACAAGATGGTATTTAAAGCCTTATATTTATTCTGTTTTCCTCACAAGGAAAAACGGATTGTTTTGTGATCTCTTGTGAGACGTTATATTAGCCCAGCAGAAATAATTAAAACTTTCAGATTTCTAGAAATGAAATAATCTGCTGATATATGGGGCATATCTGTAAAAATGATAAGTTTCGTAATTAAAGTCATAGCACCATATCTAGCAATGGTTTTTAATAGTTGTATTGAACATGGCGTGTCTCCTGACCTTCTGAAAAGTAGTAAAATTACACCAATATTTAAATTGAGACACACTTCCGACCCAAACTATCTTTCTTTAATTAAATTAAAAATATTGTAATCCAAATGCTTACTCACTTTAACACTTATAAGTAACTTCATATAAAACAATAGTTTTACCAGGGGACGCTCGACTACGGATGGTAGAACTGATGGTGGAAGGTGTTGAACTCATTAAGAATATTTTTGAGGCCCGGGAGGACTTCTGTGATTTACTAAGGCTTTCAATTGTGTTCAACAATCAACGCTGGTCAGGAAGCTATGTCACTATGGTGTAATAGCATCTGCGTTCGATCTTCTGATTTCATATTTAAATACTAGAACTCAGAGGGTCAATGTGAATGGCAGGAGATCTACTGGGAGTCCTCTCAGTATGGGGGTACTACAAGGGTAGGGTTCTTGGACCGTTCCTCTTCCTAATTTCCATAAATGATCTACCTAATCTTGTAGAAAAAAACACAAGGTAGAATTGTTTCCGGATGATACTTCACTCATATTCAAAGTGAAAAGAAGCCAAATTTTATACGACGAAGTAAACAATGCTCTATCTGACATTCTGTACTGGTTTAGCGCCAATTACCTATTGTTAAATACTCATAAAACTATATAATATATGAATTTATGTAAATATATTAAAATTTACTGCGCCAAATGTTAAAAATGTAGACGCGAATATTTTATTAAACGGAGAGGTGGTTAAACCAGTGGAATCTGCTATATTTCTTGGCAATACTCATGATTCCAAATTGCATTTTGAAGGATTGGCAAATAGGCTTAGTTCTGCAGCATATGCGGTTTAAAAATTAGACAGTTAACTAACATAGATACGGCACTACTACATTAATTTATTTATTTTCGTAGTATGGGGCAGTGCAGGCGATATTAACTCCATCTTTATGCTGTAGAAGAGAGCTACGCACTATTTATAACTTAGGTCCAAAAGAGTAATCATGAGAAAAATTTTAAAGAAATAAACATTTTGACTGTCGAATCTGAATATATTCTTGATAATGTACTATATGTTCATAAGCAAAATAAGGAATTTGCTAGACTATTTAATTATAATTAATAATAACTTTACTGTACAATATTACATTCCAACCCATATTTTTATAAAACAAAGCCCGCTGTATTTCTTGCGCCCATTCTTCTCAGGTCTGAGGCACATGATTTTGAATGGGCGGTAGAATGGGTTTAATAAGTGATTTCAAATCCAACTTTGTATAAAAATGTTTTAATTTGAATTTGATTATCAAACTTCATTGGAGTTTTTGATGTAAATCCAATAAATCTTAGAAAATTAGAATCTCTCACATTTCGTAGGGCAAAAATTAAAGTATAAGAATATTGCTCAACACCGCCTGTAAAACAGAAGAACGAATATAATTCGTAATGTTTAAATAATTTTTTTATGGGTACTAATATATGAATATATAATTCATAATTTTTGTCACAAAACAGTCTTCGACATTAATTTGAACCCTGCGATACTTTAATAAAATTGTATTCTGCTCGACAGGTTATAACTAAGATCAAAGCTATATCGTAGCAGCCATATTGATTTAATTTTACTTTTATTCATTACTTTATTTATGAAAATATCAAGATGTACTTGATCTAAAATATTTATTTTTATATTTTACTGATGCAAGTTTAAATAGGTATAGACGTAAAAACATTATATATATAATTCGAGATCGAATCAAAAATGAGGAGATTCGTAGGAGAACCAAAGTCACTGACATTGCCCAAATGGTTGCGCAACTAAAGTAGCAGTGGGCAGGGCACATAGCTCGATGGACAGATGGCCGTTGGGGCAGTAAAGTCCTCAAATGTCGACCTCATACCGGAAGACGTAGTGTTGGTAGGCCCCCCCATAAAATGGACGGATGATCTGGTCAAGATCGCGGGAGTATGTTGGATGAGGGCAGCGCAGGGCCGGTCGTCATGGCGATCTTTGTCCAGCAGTGGACGTCTTTCAGCTGAAATGGAATAAAACTTTTTATATGAAATGCTTGATTAACAGTATAATCTAGATAATCTACCACCACGACGGAAGAGAAATCCCCAGGCCTTAAGAACGGGTGCAAGAAACTGGAGCTATATCTCTTTTAAATTGTATACTTTAGTATGTATAGAGATCTATTAGATAAAACGGTCAGTGATCACTCAGTTACGATGATGTGATATCGTCAGTGTTTTTAAGTGTTCACAAATCATTCACTCATCATTTCTCAACAATACAGTGCATTTTCTTGAATCATTTTTAATAGAATATAATATGGGCCTAAGGAAATACTTACGAACTCGACTTAGCCTAATATAAGTGGGGGCACGTACCTAAGTAGAGAGAGCGCTGACCGTAATTGCGCAGAAGTCAAAAGTAAGGGGCTAGAGGGATGAAGGGCGAGCTTGCGTAGTGCCGATTGGCTCGCCAGTCGCCCCCTTACCGTTTCGGCTCCCCGGACACTTCCAGTGTACAGTCACGTTCTAAATTGTATTGTTATTTGCTGTTATTTTTATTTGTTTATTGTACGATCACACACACACACACACACGTTCTATTGTTGAGATTTTTTTTGACGACTCTGGCACGTAATTAGCTTTGTACAGAAGTACCTACTTAATACTTTAAAATTAAATATTTTTCAAAGATTTTGCTAGACTAACTATTTGTCATTACATTTAAATTGTCATGAATATTATTTTACTATTAGTTAATTAAAGTAATATTTCTAAATCGTGCGCGACAGTACCTACCCATATGCAGATATCCCCTCCACATTTCGTTCAGCGCTAGACTCACGTGCCGCTACTCATAACAAGCGTGACAAGTTCATATTATGTATACTTACATATAAAATGTGTTATTATCAAGAATATATTATGAGGCAATAGTCTAGTTTAATATTTTTTTTCTTTTACTATTATTTTTCGGCCCTTAGGTATAAGAAGATCTTACTGCCTTCTGTCGCACACAAAGAGCTATTAATATCTGCTGCATCATAGGAATACTGCTAATATCATGGTATCATACCTTCACCATAGGATATTTTTTCAAATAAATAAGGGCTATTCTCAAGAGTAATAAGAAATTATTTGGTATTAAATGTATATTTAATCTATACATATAAATAAAATTGGAGTGTCTGTTTGTAATATAGAAACAACCATTTTTTTAACATGTATATGAATATATATACGGTACATACATCAAAATAAAATTTTGTTCTTCTGTTTGTCCGTCTGTCTGTTTGTTCCGGCTAATCTCTGAAAAGGTCCAGCCTTTTCAGAGATTAGCCGACTGATTTTGGCAGGGAGCTGATGTGATAAGGAGCAACTAAGCCTACGTTTGAATTAGAAAAATAAAGTAATGTTGCAATGTTCAAGAAACGGTCTAACTCTAAATATAATTTATGTGGCAAAACAACGTTTGCCGGGTGAGCTAGTATATAATAATCTCTTGATTTAAACAATCAATCACAATTTTCTACTTCTGAATTTAGAGTAGATTTAGTTTGCTTTCTTTTATTATGGCTGGTTTCGTAAAAACACAATTCTCCTACCTAATAGGTCAAGCAAATACTAAGTACTCTGTTCTAGACTATTATAACTTATAAATTCCGCATTGAAAACGCACTAAATACATTGAATATTATATTCAAAGTAATTAAATTTGAAAACTACTTACTCAACAATAAATATCTCTTAACGCATATTATTTATAATGCTTTTTCCATTTGTGAAGAAGTATTTAATTCACTGCAACCTCATCTATATGAGTTATTGTTTTACATTTTATAAAATTATTTTATTTCAATTAATATATAGTTACAAAAATTTACACACGCATTGATTTATTATTATGTATGTCAAATCAGCTTATGAAAGAAGTCTGATAATAAAAAAAGAATTAGCAGCCAGGATCAGGTAGTTAGCAATATGGGCAGAGATTGCAATACAAATCTGACATGAAGACAGCAAACGTCGCTAATATGTAGGTTTGGCGTATGGGCACTTGGCCCGTTGGGCCCAGATGCGCGGAGAATATACAAAATACTATCTACGCGCCTCAATAGAGCTAGAGGAAACCCAAGCGCTGGCAGCTATTTCGGATCGGATATTTCAACGGATTAGCCAGTATTCTTGGTATACTTCCCCGTAATGATAGTTTTAATATAATGTAATCATAGATAGTATTGTAATATAATTATAAAATTTGTTATGTTTTAATAAATTATACTATGGAATCATATATTGATATTAACATACAAGAATATATCTAGTTTATTTGTATTTAATTCTTCTTCTGCAGCACAAAAAGTGTTATTAATATCTGTTGCATCATAGCAGAATACCATAAATATATCGCAGTTCAACATCTTAGATACTTATCATCCCGGAAAACTAACCAGTTCCTGTGGGATATATAAAAAAACCTATAGTCACTTATATAGCTCAGTACATTACACAACAACATATGCACTTAATTTAGTAAAATTTGTACTTAGAATAACAACCTGAATGTGTATTATAAAATTTATAAATCCCATCAAAATTACGGGTTTCCACAGGAAAGTTAAACTTTACATACTTTAAATCATAGTCCAGCACAGCGTCATTCACATTATATCAATTGTGTGTGACGGACGTCAATTCATTTATCATATAATCTTATATAATATAAAATTCTCATGTCCCGATGATTGTTACCAAACTCCTCCGAAACAGCTAAACCAATTTGTTTGAAAATTTGTATGTATATCGGGTAGGTCCGAGAATCAGCAAACATCTATTTTTCATACCCCTAAATGATAAGGGTGACCCACCCCTAAATATATTTTTTTATTTTTTTGACAATCTTTAATTTTTATTTTATTATGATTCAGCATTATAATACACAGAACTTCAAATTTTCACCCGTCTTCGATCAACACCTTTTTTATATCGCGATTTTAATATTATTCTCTTCCATCCACAGATACTCAATAGAGTTGCAAGATGGCAATCGAATAAAAATGATTATTGTAATACGATCTACAATATATTTCGTAGATAGATTATTGAAGTTTTTTATTACTTTATATGGCAATCCAACGTTTGCTGGGTCAATGGGATCCAGTTTTCGCTAGAAGATGCACTAACAGCGTTCTAGAAGGCCGTAGAAGAGGTGTCTGCGTAGGTGTAGAAGAAGAGTTGAAAAGATTTAAAGAAATTTAAGTAAGTTAAATAATATATTTATTTAATCGAAGTATTTACCCTCGTTACCTATACAATAATTGTATTGGCAATTATTGCCAACTCACGGAGGCCTTTGTGGTAAAACTCTAGGGACTCCACAAACTCTGTGAAGGAATTTTGTATTGCTTTTTGAGAATAAAATTAACATAATACAATATTGAACAAAGCACGTTGAGGCCCTGCCTGGCGAGTACGGAGGATGTCGGAGGGTTTTTAAATGTAGATTCTGCAGACTTCAAAGGATTTCACGAGCTGTGCGAGGACTTGCGTCAGCATGGAGCATTAATGGTGACCATTGGTTGAGGACTCAGGGCTGTCTCACTGCGAGTTTCGCTATCATTATACAAAGTACAGTACAGTGATGTTTGACAGGTTCTGAGGAAGTTGTACTGAATTACACCATGAAGTGACCACCTCTTCTGCTACCATCTCTTCATTTCACTTCTTTTTTTAAGCTTCGCAATAGGGCATTGTTACGGTGTTTGACTTGGATTTAACCATTTTGTTTATGGCATAGGAGGATAAACGACCGGACTACGTAGAGCTGCTCGAATTGTCGAGGATCTAGTGCTCTGTGGACGGCTAGATCTCTTGGCGTTACGTAGAGTGCTGGCGTTCTTCCGCTAAATTTTACCCTCTCAGAACACGCCGTAAACTAGGATATCATCCCGACCATCTGGATGTCTGTGTGGTTTTTAAGGAACTTCCTTCCATGTTGTACCAAAGGCTTCAATCTATAGGTACCTTCGGAAATCCGCGTACAACTTTCTAAAAGGTCGGCAAAGCCCCTGTGGTTCCTCTGGTGATGTAGGAGAATGTGGAAAAGGAGGTATTGACGTGGTTGTTCATGCGCTCAGACGCCGTCATTGTTTTACGCATACACTTACAAATTACTAGAGAGCAAGAGAGATAAAAACATATCTAACAGCAGGAGATACAGCAAGACAGAAAAGGAAAGCGGACCTATTATTACTGTAACCCTTATTAATTGATAAGTCGTAAACAGTTAGCCACGCTTGGCATAAGCTACTTAGTATTTTGAATACTAAGCCACTAGCTAACGCACACACTGAAAAACCAATACTGGTCACATATATGACAGTATATTCAAAATCTATGGTTTTACGTTTCCTGTAATGCTTCACTCCTTTATATGGTATTTTATGGGTATCTCTACCTTGCTTTTGAGAAGCCCTTTCGAACTCAAAACGATCTCTATATTTTTGATTTGGCTATTTGAGGAGTAAAGAATGACAATAATATGTTACTATCATTGGGAGCTTACGATTGGAAACAAGTGTCGTAATTTATTCAAGTAAATAAATATTCCAAACGGGAAGTATCTGATCAAGCGAATATGCCCCTAAATTGGAGATTGGCACAATAATTAAAATTCCTTTTTAATGTTAACAATTTCGTTAAACCTTTAGCTATCGTATAGTTAATATAATCATTTAACATGTATGTAAGATATGAAGCTACAAAACCAACCTGTTTCCCTCGAATTTTTAATTAATCCTTTATTGGGATTGCCACCGCACTATTGAAGCAAATTCGAAGACGTCTACAAGTCAAAACACCACATTGGTTCAGCCGTTATCGAGTTAAGTTAAGCGTTAATCATATCTATACTAATATTATAAAGCTGCAGTGTTTGTTTGTTTGTTTGAACGCGCTAATCTCTGGTACTACTGGTCCGATTTGAATGATTCTTTCGGTGTTGGGTAGTCCATTTATCGAGGAAGGCTATAGGCTATGTTTTTTTTTTCAAAATTAGGGATCCGTAATAAAATTTCTATTTTGTAACACAAGGTGTAAAATCGAAAACCTATTTTTTCGTGCGCTGCAAAAACTATTGACAATAGAACAAAATGATGTCCAGGCTATAATATAGGCAATATTTTATTACTTATAAAACTATCGCGTGAATTATACTTTATATGGCAAAACAACGTTTGCCGGGTCAGCTATTTAATTATATATATGACCCAGCAAACGTTGTATTGCCATATAAAGTAATAAAAAAAGGGGTGTAAAAAGTAGATGCAACCGATTCTCAGACCTACCAAATTTATCGTACCACAATTATTGTAAGTATTGATCCATTGCCATATTGCAACCCTATAGTGGATTTGTGGATGGAACAGAATAATATAAAAATCACGATACAAAAATAGGGGTTGATCGTAGAGGGTTAAAAACTAAGGGTTGTATGTATTTTTTAATGATGTATCATAAACAAATAAAAACAAAAAAAATATATCCAAAAAAAAATGTGGGGGATGAAAAATAGATAGTAGCCGATTCTCAGACCTACTAAATATGCATATAAAATTAGTTAACATTAGTAAAGCCGTTTCGGAGGAGTAAGGTAACTAACATTGTGACACGAGAATTTTATATTTAAGAAGATGAATTGATATCCTTATCGTTGCCAATGAATGAATAACATAATATTGTTTGCAAGAAATCCGTATAAACTGTTCAATCGACCTGATGTTCCTAAAAGCGATTATTTTACTTGGAAACATGATACGACTGCTCTGGTGTCAATCGTTCGATGATATGGAGGTGGTGACCCTATATTAATTAGTTTTCGAATTGCAGGACATCACAATAATTTCAACACAAATTACGTCCAGCTGATACAGTATAACAACATAACTAAACATTATCTTTAATTTTTATAAAGAAAAATAGTTCAGACGTACACAATTTGAATAAATGGTCCCGTTGATCACAATATAAATTAACTAGTGCAAGAACAAGCAATTAAAACATACGTAATTAAATTTAATCAGAATAAACTAATTTTACGCACATAACTGTTCAATGTTCTGACAACACTTCAAAACACAATACACCATTTAGCCCCTTCGATAACGAACCTTTGCCATCAATATGAAGCTTAAGTCCTCTTAATTGAGTGGGCTGACTTAGACTTGGTGGGCATATTACATTGGGATCATTTGATTTTGGACATTTGCAGTCGTTATTTCTAAATTTATTTGGTGGCTCCTGTACATCTACACTTTCATTAAATGAACAATTATTAGCAAAATTATCTTCACCCATTTGTCCTTTGCGGACTACATTTAGCTTAAAACCAGACATGCTTTGTGACATGTGGGACCTGAATTGTCGTATTTTTCTATCATCAATAAACATGATTGGATCAAATTCTTCTTCTTCCTCTTCTTCTGGAGGAGGACAGTCACACACCACTTTACTATTTTTCAATTTTCTTTTTTCTTTACTCTTAACTCGACTGTATGTGTCGTAGTTCTCACAGTTATTGTTTCTTGTTGATAATGCACATTCCTCGCAAGGACACTTGATGGATTCTGTTAAATTCGAATTACTGTTAAGCTTATATTTATAATATTCTGGAGGCTCCTTGACAGGCTTAGGATGACACCATTGGTTTTTTTCTGGAAACCGGTAGAGTGTATTATTATTATAGTATAACGTACAGTGAAATATATTTATTAAGGAAAAGGCCTACCTGTGTTAAGTTTCATATTTTCAGTTGCAATTAAATTATTTTCCATTATGGTTGAATAAATCAAATCCCTACAAATATTCTCTATCAATGTTTTAAGCTTATCTAATTCACATTGACATTTTAGTTCACTTTGACAAGTTACGTTTTCACTTTGACTCTGCACTCCCACTTCTATTGTCTTATTAATCTTATAATTGCAGGGATTATCTTGAGTGGTATCAGTTCTAGTTTCACATGATTTTTCGTATCGGGTAGTTTGTTTTAAAATCATTTCTCTTTGACAATAATCGTGACCATTAGCTTTCTCATCAAAACAACATTTTTGTATTGTTTCAGCATTTACCTTATCATTTATTACATATTCGGAAAATTTAAGGCCATCAGAATGAGTAGAAAATTTTATGCCACGAACATCTGTAAAATATAAATGCGAAACATAATTTGATTACAATACTCAATCACCTTGAGGATTTGGCGTCCCCGGGTACTTCCCCTGCCAGTCGATATCGGTTCTGATCCTACGGTCACAACGTGGGACCTCCATTCGTAAATGGTATTTAATAAATATTAAACTCTTAATTAAACTTTCCTCAACGATCGGTCCTGTGCTACCTTCATCCAACGATATAACCAACATATCAACTGATAATGTCGTGACAATTCTAACGAATAATTATAATGAATTGGTCTCCGCTATGCTGCATCTATATACTACGGCACTACCTAAGAACAATAGCTTTTTTATTACGGAAACTTTTAGATGCTTGTGTGCGTGGCATCTTGACGCTCAATGGCATCATCTTTCAAATGTTGTAAAATACGCTTCGTGTTATTTTACATTAAAATAAATAAAATACAAAATACTTACTGATAATATGTGATCCCAGTGTCTGTCATATTTCTTATAGTATTATATTTACAAAGTCTTACTACACAACCCGGCATTTTAGTTTCAATTTGATAATTTGCTGATGCAAAGTTTAACTGAACATGTGGCACTTGAACCTCACACATTATTCGAGACTGGCTCGAGTACGCCCACCTGGGTGTAGTATTAGTTGCGGCATCTAGCGACTACGCCTGCGGTATCTATTCGGAGCGCAGCGGAGACCCACATTTAATCTAAGTTTAAATGGTTACGAATACGATAACGACTAGCAAAAGACATCATCCTTTGGATAGATACAAACTTATTTAAAAATATTTTTGTTCCAACATTGCGTATATTTTTCTAAATCGTGAGTTCACAGAGACGGACTGACCATTAAACAGCGGCAAAGTTTTTTTTACATATTGATTACATGAAATTTAAAGAAAATTTAAATTTATTATTAATTAAATTAATTAAAATAATCTGTTTAAAAAAATTACTTGGAGTGTAAGAACGCTTTTTTAATGCGAGATTGTTCAAGGCGGTCTGTCGCGAGATCACAAGGAGAAGACAATATGTTAATTCAGACAATATGCGTTGTAATATTGATCCACCATTAGTGATCGTTACGTGTTTTCTGAAGTGCCTGATTCTAACGCACTCACTGAGAACACAGCCTGCTCCTCAATCATTAACAAGTTAATAATAAATTAATATTATACTTTGTGAAACTGAAGTGCCCACTACCATTAAGTAGCTCGACGGACAGATGGCGTTGGGGCAATAAAGTCCTCGAAAAGCGACCACGTACCGGAAGACGTAGTGTTGGTAGGCCCCCCACAAGATGGACAGACGATCGGGTCAAGATCGCTGGAATAGATTGGATGAGGGCACCGCAGGACGGATCGTCATGGCCTTCTCTGGTGGCCTTTGTTCAGCAGTGGTCGTCTTCCGGCTGAAATGATTATGATGAAACATTAAACATACCTATTCTAGGTTTTTGATCCTGAGTAGATTCATTTTCACGAAGCTTAATATATATCGTAGAGCTGGTGTTCCATGGTAACAGACATGTTGAACTACTATTTTCGGTTGATGATGATGACACAACTACATAGTAGGATGATGATGAGTCCTCTGGATCTGATCTGAATATAATTTCATCTAGGAAGTCAAGTAATTGTTCACTTTCGTTTATATTAGTTGGTTCATCATTAATCCTCGAATAATGCGTGCTTAGTGCAGGATCTGATAATGTTGTTGTGTATATCACAATTTTAGACGATGGTAAGCGTTTGATATCCCTGGAAAAGAGTAAAAAAGTAAAAAATTATGTATGAGTATTTTATATCAACAAGCAAGAAGCTTCACTTGATGGTAGATATAGCCGGGCTCATTAAGCATTTCGCACTCCATGTCTACAGCACAAAACATCCTATTGAAAGCTACGTGGGTGGCAAATTCTATGTATAATGAATCAATTTATTTTCAAGAACACTCAAGATTGTGAAATTAAGTTCTAATAAATTAAAAAATTCTTGCTATTTGCAATGGCAAATGTGTATATAATTAAATGTAATTACGAAACTTTATAATACCCGACAGACGTTGTTCTGTAGATAAAAAAAAATACTATTTTATAGGAATATGCCAGTAATATCTCAAAACATCAAGAATTATTTCGTAAAAATTGCTCCCTGTAGTTATACGGCCGTTCCCAATATTCAGTGTATCTCTTACTTGAGATAAAAATCTTAACTATCGTTGACTTTTCTGTCCCAATAAACTTATCGACGGTAACCCACCTTATCCGTGCACGCTGTCTCTCGGTGGGACCACGTATAGCTTACCAGCGATATTAAGACTGTGTGGAAATTGCAATTCACGCGTCCCAACATAAGGCGAAGAGAATGACTAATCGGGTATATTGGGATAGCTTCAGATTATTGACAGCTAATTACGAACAGATGAAAGTAGTAATTAATCTCTTCAAATATTTTGCACACAACTCACAGATACGTGTCTGAAAACTATTACTCCTAGACAAAAGGTTATATAAGCAGGACGTTATTGACTTTAAGTCCTTCCGATCTTGTATCACTACAGCAGACATTGATCTTGATACACAATTGGGCATAATTTTTTACGGTCCCGTAGCCAAATGGCAAAAAACGGAACCCTTATTGATTCGCCATGTCTGTCTGTTTGTCCGTCCGTGTATGTCACAGCCACTTTTTTCCAAAACTATATCAGAACTATACTGTTGAAACTTGGCAAGTAGATGTATTCTGTAAACCGCATTAACATTTTCACACAAAAATAGAAAAAAAAGCAATAAATTTTGGGGGTTCCTCATACTTAGAACAGAAATTCAAAAAAAAATTTTCATCAAACCCATACGCGTGGTTAATATATGAATAGGTCTTCAAAAATGATATGAGGTTTCTAATATAATTTTTTTCTAAACTGAATAGTTTGCGTGAGAGACACTTTCAAAGTGGTAAAATGTGTGTCCACCTCCTGTAACTTCCAAGATAAGAGAATGATAAAACTAAACAAAATATATAATGTACATTATCATGCAACCTTCCACCGAAAATTGATTTGAACAAGATCTAGTAAGAAGTTTTTTTAATTAATATAATAATAATAATAATGGCACTGTATGATTTTGAGCAAAGATTTTTTGCCTTTTACATTTCAATAATTTAACATCATTTTCCTTTCTATATAACTTTATTATGTTACTTACTGTTCATGTTGGATCTAGAGGCGCTAAGGAATTCCTCCTGATTCCTCCACAAACCTCGTCAGTCCAGAATCATTTGGTGGCACGACCAAACATTAGTATACTCTCTGCATAACAACTTTGCAAACTTACAACAAAGGCAATCGGTCTACAGAATGTAGTAAATATACGCTCGAAAGCAGCAATCAAACATTTCAAAACAAAGCTCCAAATAATTATTACAACTCAATAGAGACTAAAGCCACAGTAGACATATGTACTAAAGCTCTGTACTGACAGTTACTACAGACACTGTAAACTAAACAAACATTTGGAAAAAGTGTGTTTAAAAGAAGATACAACATGCAGGTTCTGTCAAGAAGTTAAGAATACAACGCAATGCATATTCTCTGCTCCTGTGGACCACTGATGGACTGATGAATCCCCTTAGAGTAGCTCATTCCAAAGCGAGAACAAATACAACTCTCTACGGCTCAAAAATTCTGGAATTTTCGGAACTAAGGGGTCAAAGCCATTGCTTTGATATGTCTATGATGATATATGAACGTAATGACGTTCTATACATATGGACATATCATTCGCAGTCTGATAACGGAACGGCAGAAGTGTGCTTAACGACAATGTAAGCACACTTTTCTCCTTAGTCGAATGTCAACTGTGTGTCAGTCGGAGGGTTTTAAAGTTTTTAATCAAAAATCACACTCATATTACAAAGGCAAAAGTTTGTATGTTTATTTATTGGTTTCAGTTTATATTTATTACTCCTTAACGCTCCAAATGTATTAGGATCTAAAAACATAAGGTAACCTATAATGATAGAAACTCAAAAATAATATTTTTATTCATACATAAAATAGTTCGGTAAACTGGTTATTATAATGTTAAGTTTCCTGAAATAAATTTAATATTTTGTTAATATTAGTCTTTTGGACTTACACAACTTTTTCAGGGTATCTTTTTGGCATTTGTATTGTGTAAGCGGAAATCAACTTATTTTTGTATGACAGCATTTGTCAAATTATAAATATGGCTAATTTGGACTTTTATGCATCAATTTGTCTAAACATATTGAATTTCGAAAGATATTTCAATAATTTTAATGTAAGAAAAAGTTTTATCATACTTTTTCAGCATTTTAAAAAAAAATTAAACTTTTAAACGCTCGAGTCCTTTAGTGGTAAAATGGCGTAAAAATATATATAATTCGTTTTAAGAAGCGCAACTTAATAAAGAGGACTTATTAATTTGATTGATATAATTGGAGGTTGTGAAAGAGTTTCCGTCGATAGATATACTTGAAAGGACCATAATATTTACGCTTTGTTTCACATCCGGTGAAACAAAGGTGATGGTGTCTAAATCACCTGTGAGGCGACATTATTATCTTGGCTTTGCTTCTTTTAGAATTTTCTTAATTAGATTTCTATCTTACTATAAATAACTCACTACCAATACTAATAATAACATGATCAATAGCATCCATACCTGTACTTAAGATTTGTGGAGTATTCATTTAGTAAATCTTCGACTGATATTTTTTCTTTTTTCTTGCAATAAAGGTAATTCAATAAGTCAGTTTCTTCACTTATACTACTGGAGATCGAAGAACTGATTGAATATGATATCATACTTATCATATCATCTGAATTAAGACTGGTATTTGTTTTAAAACTTGCGGAGGAACTTTTCCTCCCAAAGCAAAATGAAAATATACTATTTGATGATGTTGTTATATTCGATGTTACATCTGTTACAGTTTCTACATGGCTTACTGAATTTTGTGCATATCTAGCTGCTTTTAAATATTTTTTTAGATAAGGGTAGGATCTAGTTGTACTTAAGACTTTCTTATCGTTATGCGTAAGTTTTAAGTGGAATTTAGAATTCTTTTTTTCTGTTAAATCTGTCAGAGTTAGATGAGATCTGGAGCCTGTTTGAACGCGCCATTTTTTATAATCAAAAGATGTACTTCCTGTAGCATGTCCAACTGTTACTTTTATACCTTCACTATCAGTAAAAACACCAGTTTTTACTCCTGGCAGACATTCATCAGGACATGGACAGAGAGAGGATATATCTGGTGAAGTTACTCTTATTTTTACATAACTGTGTTTAAACCTTATTTTCTTCCTATCACAACCACACCCTCGATCACATTTTGTAGTTTTGACTATATCTTCGAATTTTTCGCGGATACCAGCCTGTGATTTTCCACTTACACCAACCCCAATTTCACTCCTTTTTACTGGTCCTAACCCCACTTTTCTTGATTTTGTTTGAACTCCTTTTTCATACAAGTCGGCTGGGAATTTTGCTTGTACTTTTGCAATCAAATCTTTTTCAGTTTTAGTGCGGCCCTCGGGCAATGGTATGCCCATTTCGGCTAGTTTCATGAGAATATTTTCTTTTTGTGAAACTGATTTGCCTTCTAAGGGTGTGATTATACCATTTAATTGAGCCTCACGATATTTATTTTTAATCAAAGATGTTTTTGGTTCCGGAGGAAGGCCTACATCTTTCCAAACCTTGTCAATGATTTTTTTTTCGGATGCTGTTTGCCCCTTAGGTAAGGGTATGCCAAGCAATGCTAATCTTTTTAAAATTTTCTCTTTTTCGGGCACTGTTTTTCCTTTCAGCGGTGTAAGAAGACCTGCAGCCTTAGCTTTTTTTAATTTGTCTGATAGATTGGGTACCGCAATTATACTCATATCAGATTGAATTTTTTTTACAATTTTTTTCTCCGAACTTGTTTTACCTTCACGCAATGGTAAGCCTTCAGCAGTACGTTTACCAGTAAGAGTTCTAGTGGCTTTTGATTTTCGGATTTTTTCAGATGTTACCTTTTTGGGTATCGTGTCTTGTATCGCTTTTATGATATCTTTCTCTGATTTTGTCCTACCTTCCGGTAAGGGAATACCCAGTTCTGCTTGTTTTCTAAGTATAATTTTCTTTTGTGACGCTGTTTTTCCTTCTAGAGGTGTCATTATACCAGCCACATGACCAAGTTTATATTTTTCTCTAAGAGATGATGACTTTGGTTCTTGGGGCAGACCGACATCTTTCCTTACTTTGTCTACGATTTCAATTTCAGAGGGGGTTTCTGGGCGAGGTAATGGGATTCCTCGCATTGCTAATCCTTTGATAATCTTTTCCTTTTGTTCAGGGCTTTTTCCTTTTAACGGAGTTATTAAACCAGCTTCCTTCGCAGCTTTAATTTTTTCCGAAGGTATGCTAATCTTACTTTTTTTAGTCAATGGAGAGATGTTCTCAGTTTTCTCTTTAAATTTTTTAACCAATGCTTGGTCTGAGGGAGACATTCCCTTAGGAAGAGGTAATCCAGCAGCTACTCGACCTTTTAAAATTTTTTCCTTTTGTTGAATTGATTTACCAGTCAGTGGTGTAATAAGACCAGCTGCTTCTGCCTTTCGAAGCATTTCAGAAGAAATTCCGTCCAAAGGAATGCCCATTTCGGACCGCAGTTTTGAAATTAATAGCTTTTCTGAAGGAGTTTTTCCCTCCGGAAGAGGCAATCCAGATTTAGCTAATTTTTCTAAAATTTTAGATTTCTCTTCCGGTGTTTTTCCTCTCAATGGCGTTAATAACCCAGCTGCCTTTGCTTTTCGTAATCGTTCAGAGGCAACATGCTTAGGAATTTCCTTACGAATTTTGTTTATGAGGTCTTTTTCAGATTGCGTTCGACCTTCTGGTAAAGGTATACCCATGGCGGCCTGTTTTCTTAAAATGTTTTCTTTTTGTGCTTTTGATTTACCTTCTAGAGGAGTAATGAATCCAGATTTCTGTGCCTGCTTATATCTATTTTTGACTGATGAGGATTTCGGTTCTGGTGGCAGCCCAACATCTTTCCTTACCTTATCTATAATTTGTTTTTCTGAAGCTGTTTGTGCTGTAGGCAACGGAATCCCATGCAATGCTAGACCTTTCACTACTTTTTCTTTTTGTGGATAAGTTTTACCTTTTAATGGAGTGAGAAGTCCCGCGGCTTTAGCCTTACGCAGTATTTCAGATGGGATAAGACTTGAGGTTATACCCATTTCCGATTTAATTTTTTGTATTAATTTTTTATCAGAAGTTGTTTGCCCTTCCGGTAATGGCAAGCCTTCAGAAGCTAAAACTCTCAATATTCTTTCCTTTTCATTCTGTGACTTACCAGTAATCGGTGTCAGAATACCGGCGGCCATTGCCTTTCGAATTTTTTCAGAAGTTACCTTTTTGGGCACACTGGCTTGAATCATTCTTATAAGATCTTTCTCTGATTGTGTTCTTCCTTCAGGTAGAGGAATACCTATTTCTGCTTGCTTAGTAAGTAGATTTTTCTTTTCTACTGGTGTTTTCCCTTCAAGAGGCTTGATTATGCCAGCTAGTTCAGCATATTTGTATTTATCTCTTAGAGAAGAGGTCTTGGGCTCTGGTGGAAGCCCTACGTCTTTTCTAACTTTCTCTATAATTTTCTTATCTGAAACTGTTTGTGCTTTGGGTATGGGGATGCCAAGTAACGCCAGCTCTTTGACAATTTTTTTCTTTTGAGACTCAGTTTTTCCTGTCAAAGGTGTTAAAAGTCCTGCAGCTTTGGCTTGTTGCAATTTTTCTGGTGGGATAGGTACTGTCGTCACACCCAAATCTGATTTAATTTTATGAATAATTTTTTTTTCAGACGACGTTTTCCCCACAGGCAAGGGCAATCCTAGAGTAGCTAAGGCTCTCAATATTCTTTCCTTTTCACTAAACGGCTTACCGGTAATTGGTGTTAATAAACCATCTGACCTAGCCTTGCGAAATTTATCAGATGTAATCCTTCTCGGCACTGTTGCACTTATCTCATTTATTAAATCTGTTTCTGAATTTGATCTACCTTCAGGTAAGGGTATTCCTAGTTCTGCCAGTTTAGTGAGAATCTTTTTCTTTTCTGCCTTTGTTTTTCCCTCGAGTGGTGTAATTATACCCGCTATCTGAGCAAGATTATATTTATCTTTAAGTAATGAAGATTTTGGTTCAGGGGGTAGTCCGATTTCTTTTCTAACTTTATCAATAAGGATTTTGTCTGAAGGCGATTCTTCCTTAGGAAGTGGCAGCCCTTGTAAAGCTAGTCCTTTAATTATTTTTTCTTTTTGTTCTGGACTTTTTCCTTTTAATGGCGTGAAGAGACCTGCATCCGCAGCATCTTTCAGAATTTCAGATGGAAGTGTTTTTTCTTTCTTGGTATCTATTGGAGCTTCTGGAGTTAGCAATCCACATATACATTCATCACTAGGACCTTTCCCTTCTGTAATATTTTTTGCCGTCTTAGTATCCAGTTTTTTTAAGTAATTTAATCTTTTTATTCTTCTCCTTTTTACATTATTTACTAATTCTTTCTCTGATGCTGTTCTCCCTTCTGGAAGTTCAAGTCCAAAATCAGCCTCCTTTTGTAATATTATTTCTCTTTGCGATCGGGATTTTCCCTGTAAGGGAACTATTATACCTGCAGCTTGAGCTTTGTTGTATTTGTTTTTTTCCAAAGTAGACTTAGGTTCAGGGGGAAGACCTAGGTCTCTTCTGACTTTTTCTAAAATTTTCTTTTCAGAGTCATTTGCTGGTACAGGGAAGACTTCTCCCTGCATTGCTAAATCTTTTAAAATTTTTTCTTTATCTTCCTTTGGTATTTCGCTAAATATTAGTTGTTCTGGTGGTGTCTCAATAATTCTTTTTATTAATACTCGCTCTGATGGAGTTCGTCCTTTAGGTAATGGAATACCAAGTGCTGCCTGAGCTCTTAAGATTTTTTCTTTTTCTGGCTTTAATTTACCTTCAAGTGGGGTTATTATACCGGTAGCTTGGGCTTTAGCATATTTTTCTTTATCTGATCCTATAGTTGGAGGAATTGGTAAACCCAAATCATCACGAACTTTATCAATTATTGCATTTTCAGAAGGTGTTTGTCCCTCTGGTAGAGGAATTCCATGCATTGCTAGACCCCTTAGAATTTTTTCTTTACTTTCATTCGATTTTCCTTGCAAAGGGGTTAAAAGGCCTTCTGCTTTCGCTTTCTTAATCTTTTTTCCAGTGTCGTGAATCCTTGCAATTAATAATTTTTCAGATGTAGTACGGCCTTCAGGAAGGGAAAATCCTGCATTAACCATACCTTTTAACAATTTTTCTTTTTCTGGAAATGATTTTCCTTCTAATGGTGTAATAAGTCCAGCAGCTACTGCTTTTTTGTATTTGCTTTTGTCAGCTCTTGTTTTTGGTTCACCTGGTAAACCTAAATCTTTTCGAACTTTATCAACTAATTTACGTTCAGATTCTGATTTTGCTTCAGGTAGAGGAATGCCATTCATTGCTAAACCTCTTAAAATTTTTTCTCTTATTTCAGGACTTTTACCTATGAGGGGTGTAAATAGGCCTTCTGCTTTTGCTTTCTTAATTTTTGCTGAGGGAATTTTTAAAAATTCTGACGGAACAGAAGTTTCTGAGGGTAATTTTGCTTCTTCCTTTACTTTTTTGATCAATGCCTTTTCAGATGTAGTACGTCCATTTGGCAAACGAATACCAAGATTTGCTTGATCTTTAAGCAATTTTTCTTTTTCAGCTTTTGTTTTTCCTTCCAAGGGAACTAGTAAGCCTGCAGCTGCTGCTTTTTTGTAGTTTTTTGTTTCTGAGGGCGTTTTTGGTTCTAGTGGCAAACCTAAGTCTTGACGCACCTTTTCAATGACATTTCGTTCAGAATCTGATTTTCCTTTCGGTAAAGGAATTCCGTTTATTGCAAGCCCTCTCAGAATTTTTTCTTTTTGTTCTGGGCTTTTACCTTGTAAAGGGGTCATAAGGCCTTCTGCTTTTGCCTTCTTAATTTTTTCTGGAGGAATTTTGAGAACTTCTGACGGAACAGAAGTTTCTGAGGGTAATTTTGCTTCTTCCTTTATTTTTTTGATCAATGCCTTTTCAGATGTAGTACGTCCATTTGGCAAATTAATACCAAGATTTGCTAGATCTTTTAACAATTTTTCTTTTTCAGCTTTTGTTTTTCCTTCCAAGGGAACTAGTAAGCCTGCAGCTGCTGCTTTTTTGTACTTTTTTGTTTCTGAGGGTGTTTTTGGTTCTAGTGGTAAACCTAAGTCTTGACGCACCTTTTCAATGACATTTCGTTCAGAATCTGATTTTCCTTTCGGTAAAGGAATCCCGTTCATTGCAAGCCCTCTCAGAATTTTTTCTTTTTGTTCTGGGCTTTTACCTTGTAAAGGGGTCATAAGGCCTTCTGCTTTTGCCTTCTTAATTTTTTCTGGAGGAATTTTGAGAACTTCTGACGGAACAGAAGTTTCTGAGGGTAATTTTGCTTCTTCCTTTATTTTTTTGATCAATGCCTTTTCAGATGTAGTACGTCCATTTGGCAAATTAATACCAAGATTTGCTAGATCTTTTAACAATTTTTCTTTTTCAGCTTTTGTTTTTCCTTCCAAGGGAACTAGTAAGCCTGCAGCTGCTGCTTTTTTGTACTTTTTTGTTTCTGAGGGTGTTTTTGGTTCTAGTGGTAAACCTAAGTCTTGACGCACCTTTTCAATGACATTTCGTTCAGAATCTGATTTTCCTTTCGGTAAAGGAATCCCGTTCATTGCAAGCCCTCTCAGAATTTTTTCTTTTTGTTCTGGGCTTTTACCTTGTAAAGGGGTCATAAGGCCTTCTGCTTTTGCCTTCTTAATTTTTTCTGGAGGAATTTTGAGAACTTCTGAAGAATCAGAAGTTTCTGAGGGTAATTTTGCTTCTTCCTTTACTTTTCTGATCAATGCCTTTTCAGATGTAGTACGTCCATTTGGCAAATTAATACCAAGCTTTGCTTGATCTTTTAACAATTTTTCTTTTTCAGCTTTTGTTTTTCCTTCCAAGGGAACTAGTAAGCCGGCAGCTGCTGCTTTTTTGTACTTTTTTTTTTCTGAGGGCGTTTTTGGTTCTAGTGGTAAACCTAAGTCTTGACGCATCTTTTCAATGACATTTCGTTCAGAATCTGATTTTCCTTTCGGTAAAGGAATCCCGTTCATTGCAAGCCCTCTCAGAATTTTTTCTTTTTGTTCTGGGCTTTTACCTTGTAAAGGGGTGAATAGGCCTTCTGCTTTTGCTTTCTTAATTTTTGCTGAGGGAATTTTTAAAACTTCTGACGGAGCAGATGTTTCTGCGGGTAGTTTTGCTTTTTTTTTAATTTTTTTGATCAACGACTTTTCAGAAGTGGTACGCCCCTCTGGCAAATTAATCCCGAGACTAGCTTGTTCTTGCAGCAATTTTTCCTTTTCAGCTTTTGTTTTTCCATCTAAGGGAACTATTAACCCTGCAGCTGCTCCTTTTCTGTACTTTTTTATTTCAGAGGGCGTTTTTGGTTCTAATGGTAAACCTAAGTCTTGACGCACTTTTTCAATAATATTTCGTTCAGAATCTGATTTTCCTTTCGGTAAAGGAATCCCGTTCATTGCAAGCCCTCTTAGAATTTTTTCTTTTTGTTCTGGGCTTTTACCTTGTAAAGGGGTCATAAGGCCTTCTGCTTTTGCTTTCTTAATTTTTGCTGAGGGAATTTTAAAAACATCTGACGGAACAGAAGTTTCTGAGGGTAATTTTGCTTCTTCCTTTACTTTTTTGATCAATGCCTTTTCAGATGTAGTACGTCCATTTGGCAAACGAATACCAAGATTTGCTTGATCTTTAAGCAATTTTTCTTTTTCAGCTTTTGTTTTTCCTTCCAAGGGAACTAGTAAGCCTGCAGCTGCTGCTTTTTTGTAGTTTTTTGTTTCTGAGAGCGTTTTTGGTTCTAGTGGTAAACCTAAGTCTTGACGCACCTTTTCAATGACATTTCGTTCAGAATCTGATTTTCCTTTCGGTAAAGGAATCCCGTTCATTGCAAGCCCTCTCAGAATTTTTTCTTTTTGTTCTGGGCTTTTACCTTGTAAAGGGGTCATAAGGCCTTCTGCTTTTGCCTTCTTAATTTTTTCTGGAGGAATTTTGAGAACTTCTGACGGAACAGAAGTTTCTGAGGGTAATTTTGCTTCTTCCTTTATTTTTTTGATCAATGCCTTTTCAGATGTAGTACGTCCATTTGGCAAATTAATACCAAGATTTGCTAGATCTTTTAACAATTTTTCTTTTTCAGCTTTTGTTTTTCCTTCCAAGGGAACTAGTAAGCCTGCAGCTGCTGCTTTTTTGTAGTTTTTTGTTTCTGAGAGCGTTTTTGGTTCTAGTGGTAAACCTAAGTCTTGACGCACCTTTTCAATGACATTTCGTTCAGAATCTGATTTTCCTTTCGGTAAGGGAATTCCGTTCATTGCAAGCCCTCTCAGAATTTTTTCTTTTTGTTCTGGGCTTTTACCTTGTAAAGGGGTCATAAGGCCTTCTGCTTTTGCCTTCTTAATTTTTGCTGGGGGAATTTTGAAAACTTCTGACGGAACAGAAGTTTCTGAGGGTAATTTTGCTTCTTCCTTTATTTTTTTGATCAATGCCTTTTCAGATGTAGTACGTCCATTTGGCAAATTAATACCAAGATTTGCTAGATCTTTTAACAATTTTTCTTTTTCAGCTTTTGTTTTTCCTTCCAAGGGAACTAGTAAGCCTGCAGCTGCTGCTTTTTTGTACTTTTTTGTTTCTGAGGGTGTTTTTGGTTCTAGTGGTAAACCTAAGTCTTGACGCACTTTTTCAATGACATTTCGTTCAGAATCTGATTTTCCTTTCGGTAAAGGAATCCCGTTCATTGCAAGCCCTCTCAGAATTTTTTCTTTTTGATCTGGGCTTTTACCTTGTAAGGGGGTCAATAGGCCTTCTGCTTTTGCTTTCTTAACTTTTGCTGAGGGAATTTTGAAAACTGCTGACGGAACAGAAGTTTCTGAGGGTAATTTTGCTTCTTCCTTTACTTTTTTGATCAATGCCTTTTCAGAAGTAGTACGTCCATTTGGCGAATTAATACCAAAATTAGCTTGATCTTTTAGCAATTTTTCTTTTTCAGTTGTTGTTTTTCCTTCCAAGGGAACTAGTAAGCCTGCAGCTGCTGCTTTTTTGTATTTTTTTGTTTCAGAGGGCGTTTTTGGTTCTCGTGGTAAACCTAACTCTTGACGCACCTTTTCAATGACATTTCGTTCAGAATCTGATTTTCCTTTCGGTAAAGGAATCCCGTTCATTGCAAGCCCCCTCAGAATTTTTTCTTTTTGTTCTGGGCTTTTACCTTGTAAAGGGGTCAATAGGCCTTCTGCTTTTGCTTTCTTAATTTTTTCTGAGGGAATTTTTAAAACTTCTGATGGAGCAGATGTTTCTGAGGGTAGTTTTGCTTTTTTTTTAATTTTTTTGATCAACGACTTTTCAGAAGTGGTACGCCCCTCTGGCAAATTAATCCCAAGACTAGCTTGTTCTTGCAGCAATTTTTCCTTTTCAGCTTTTGATTTTCCTTCTAAGGGAACTATTAACCCTGCAGCTGCTGCTTTTTTATATTTTTTCTTTTCGGCGGGTGTTTTTGGTTCTAGTGGTAAGCCTAAATCTCGACGAACTTTATTAATTAAATTTTGCTGAGAATCGGTCTCACCCTTTGGCAGAGGAATTCCGTAAAATGCAAGGCCTTTTAAAATGTTTTCTCTTTGTACTACGTTTTTATCTTTCAAAGGCGTAAAAAGTCCTTCAGCTTTTGCTTTTTTTATTTTTGCAGAAGGGATAGAAATAACTTCTGATGTAGCAGAAGTTACAGATAATGGTTTGCTTCTTTTCTTTATTTTAGCTATAAGCGACTTTTCTGAGGCTGTGCGTCCTTCTGGTAAGGGAACGCCAAACATAGCTTGTTGTTTGATTATTTTCTCTTTTTGTCGATTAGATTTACCTTCAAGTGGAGTTATTATCCCTACTGCTATACCTTTATTGTAAATTTTTCTTTCTTTTGATGTTTTTGGTTCTATGGGCAATCCTACATCTTTACGAACCTTATCAATAATATTATTTTCAGACTCTGATACACCTTTTGGTAATGGTAAGCCAAGCATCGCCAAGCCTTTTATAATTTTCTCTTTATCTTGCAGTGATTTACCATTTATTGGTGTTAAATAGCCGTTTTCTTTGGCTTTTCTCAGTTTTTCGGCGGCATCGATTTTCGTTGGTTGGGTTGATTTAATTTGTTTTATCAACGCCTTTTCCGATTTGGTCCTTCCTTCGGGCAGAGGTATACCTAGTTTAGCTTGCATTCGTAAAATTGTTTCTTTTTCATCGTTATTTTTTCCTTCTAGAGGTATAATAAGTCCTGCAGCATGTGCATTATCTAATATTTCTTTTTCTGATTTTGTTTTTCCTAGTTGTGGCAATCCTAAATCTGTTTTAACTTTCTGGATTATTTGTTTCTCTGACTTCGTTTTACCTTCTGGCAAGCGTACACCCGCCAATGCCGCTTCTCTTAACTTGTTTTCCATTTCAGACTTTGTTTTTCCTTTCAATGACAGGACACTTTTTTTTACAACTCTCTTTTTTTCCTTTACACCGACACCAACATTTGCCAACTTAGATGGAGACTTGCGATGTTCATCAAATCGTCTTTCTGCTCTTGGTAAATGCCCACAAAGAATACACTTACAATCGTCACAATTTTTTTTCTTATAACAATCATACAAGCTTTTCATAACTTCAAACATAGCGTCTGAATTACATGAACAACAACAAGCATCTTCCTTTTTTAATTGACAACGATACACGAACCAATTATTTTTCACAAAGGAGGCTTTGCAAGGCGATTTAAATAAATTGGTAACAGACACAAAATTAGCAATCTTGTCAGACTCGTGAAAATGTATATTTCTTTGGTTGAATTTGGTCAAAGTTTTGAGATGCCCAGAACATATTCCAATTTCAGGTTTTCTTAACTTTGACGTAGATAGACCGTTCCTGTCTGTAAAATATTCGAAATTTTGATGATATTGATTGAAGTTAACTGGCCTAGAGTACTTGTACCTCCGTAATGTTCTCCTTAAAGTTTTGTTTTCATCCTTGAATATTTGTACAATTTTCTTGGCTTCGTTACACTCTATTGTTTGACGTTCATTTTCAGATGTATTAATATCTTGTTGAGCAGTGGATTGCCATGTTTGTACATCCAAAGGCTTTTTTGGCTTATAAGGCATAATAAACTTAACTTCCTTACTGTCTCCCATTCTCAACTATTCTGCTATTCTACTCTGCCCTGATCTGCAATAAATGATCTGCATTAAAAAATCAAAAATTATACATGTGTTTTCAACTAGTTTTAGAGAGATTTTTGTACTTTTATAATTGACAAATAGGACCACGATTAATAGCCATAGAGCGAAATAACGGCATAATTATTGTAATGGCAGCTTACACTTCCCTTATTCATACAGTCCTCATAAAAAACTACAAATAACTTCAGTAATTGTAACTAGCTGTGGACGCTACTTCGTCAGCGTGCACTTAAATATAGATAAATAAGCATTATCAGTGCCGAATTTAGAGGTGTGGAGGCCTCGGGGTAACACAGTAGTGGAGGCCCCCTTGCCCCAAATAATTTTCAAATAAAATGTATAATATTTTTTAGTCGAGTTTTTCAATATATACAATTATACTAGTTGACCCGACAGACGTTGTTCTGTATATAATAAATAAAATAAATGTTTTTTATGAATTTGTCAATAATATATCATAACATCAAGAATTACTTCGTAAAATATGCACCCTACTGTCGTAATGAAATTGTTTCACAGTAGAACTGTAA
Source organism: Leptidea sinapis (assembly GCF_905404315.1). Lineage (NCBI taxonomy): Eukaryota > Metazoa > Arthropoda > Insecta > Lepidoptera > Pieridae > Leptidea > Leptidea sinapis. Next base: position 9,809,681 of record NC_066312.1, on the reverse strand, counting down.
TACCGTGCGTCAATAAATTCTCTCATAGAAATTATGTATGGACACATCAAAGGAAAAACAAATTTGTTGCTTTTATTTAATTCCGAGCATTTTCCTATTTATGCACCTTTTAAACCTTCTCTGGAGTTCCACAAATAATTCAAGACCTAAATTTGCCAAATCGGTCCAGCCGTTCTCGAGTTTTAGCGAGACTAACGAACAGCAATTCATTTTTATATATATAGATATATTACTAGCGAACCCGACAGACTCGTAAACACGTCTTAAGTTTGAAAAATCAGTCCAGCCGTTAGGAGGAGTTCACTAACATGGGCATGAGTATTATATATGGACTGAATTGAGAATCTAAACCATTCTCAAATTCAATGGAACACACAAAAAGTCATCAAAATCAGTCCAGCCGTTTAGGAGGGAGTTCAATTGTAAATCTAAACCATCCTCGAATCCACTTCAAACACACAAAAATTCATGCAAATCGGTCCAGCAGTTTAGGAGGAGTTCACTGTCAACACACGTAAAGAAGAATTATATATGTAAAAACGTGCCCCGGGGCTGTAACCCTGGTTGCCATTCTTTAAATCCAGCCCTGAGTATTTTACTCAATAATTTTTAGGAAATCTTTGAATGCAGAAGTACTAACTTTTAAAAATAACATAAAGTCTTCTTTCAGTAAAATAGCCTATCTTCGATATTTAAGGTACTTTCCCTTCATGTCCCACAACTTTGGGACATCCTGTATACTAGCTGACCCAGCAAACGTTGTATTGCCGATATTAAAATCACTTTACAAAAGTAACTGTTGATCGTAGATGGGTGAAAATTTGAAGCTGTGGGTATTTTTTAATGTTGACTCATAATCAAACAAATTTAAAAAAAAATGCCAAAAAAAAAAGAAAATCGTGTGGACCACCCTGGGGGGATGAAAAATAGATGATGTCCGATTCTCAGACCTACCCAATATGCACTCAAAATTTCATGAGAATCGGTCAAGCCGTTTCGGAGGAGTTCAAAGTTTAACAACATAACACGAGAATTTTGTATATTAGATAATTAAACGACAGTGAATTGAACGTTCATATTAATTGAGAAATTCTATAGTGTGTTGCTTAAGATAAGAAAAAAGATACGGAACGATAATTTTGTGGCATCAGGTTATGCTTTTATACCTTAACTACAGACCCAATAATGAAATTATTTCAATGGAACTGTTTATATGCATTCTACATTGTATGTAAGGGCATAATCAAATCGTTGACTCTCTACTATTTATACATATACGAGGGGAGGTCAAAAAGTTCGCGGAATGACTGGGAAAAAAGATGAAATGATACATTATGTTATTTTTCCTTTTCAATATATTCCCCCTTAACACGAATACATTTTTGGGATCTGGCATATAACTTATTAATACCGTCGAAAAAATAGGTTTTGTCTTGGGCGTCAAAATACGCCGAAATCGCCGACTTGACTTCATCATCGTCTCTAAATTTTTTTCCACGCAGCTCTTTCTTCATCTTTGGGAATAAATAAAAATCGCTAGGGGCCAGGTCTGGACTGTAGGGTGGATGGCGTAGTTGTTCAAAACCGCATCGATGAATGGCAGCCGTCGCAACATGACTCGTGTGAACGGGCGCGTTGTCGTGCAAAAGGAGTACACCTTTTGTCAGTTTTCCTCTTCTTTTTTCTTTAATAGCTTCTTTTAATCGGTCCAATAGGGAAGCGTAGTACTCTCCCGTTATAGAAACACCACGTTCTTTATAATCGATCAAAAGAATACCTTCAGTATCCCAAAAAATAGTCGCCATGATCTTTCCGGCCGATTGCGACACTTTAAATTTTTTTGGGGGTGGTGTGCCTTTTTTGTGCCACTGCATCGACTCCTGCTTTGACTCAGGCTCATAGTGGTGAACCCAAGTTTCATCACCGGTTACAATTCGGGCCATAATTTCTTCCCTAACTTCTCCACAGCGGTCCAAATACTCGCGGGAACAGTTGACGCGCTCACGTTTTTGCAGCGGCGTGAGCATTCTCGGGACCCACCTTGAACACACTTTACTCATGCCAAGATGTTGATGAAGAATATTTAAAATTGTGGTTTCTGATACTCCAACTGATGCTGCAAGTTGTTTCTTCTTCAACCTTCCGTCTTCCAATACAAGTTTTTCAACTTTTTCAATGATTTCCGGCGTAGTGGCCTCAATGGGCCGTCCAGGTCGAGGATCATCTTCAATTGACTCCCTTCCTTGCTTGAAAAGGCCGTGCCATTTGTAAATCATGGTTTTACCAGGAGCAGAGTCTCCGTAAACAGCTAACATCTCTTGCAAAATAGTTTGAGGCGTTTTTCCTTGTTTGGTGAGGAACTTTACGACGGCGCGATGTTCAATTTTCTCCATAGTGGCTAGTTTGTTCCCGATTTACTTGTTCACTCGTTTGTAACTCGAAAGCTAATGACCCAATTAGGCTAGAAATTGGCATATATAGTAATTATGAGTTACTCAAGTAGCGGCTACCTGGAGGAGCGACCTCACCCCCGCCAACCCCGCCATTCCGCGAACTTTTTGACCGCCCCTCGTAGTATCTCTTATATCTTTAAACGAACAATTCTTGTATAAATATAATCTGAACTCAGAAACGGCTCCAACGATTTTAATGAAATTTAGTATACATGGGATTTCGGGGGCGATAAATCGTTCTAGCTAAAAAAAATGTAGTTTTATCAGTGTTTTGAAGAACAGCTACACTAAAATTAGAATAAACATTTTTCGCCACTATTAATAAGACTGTTATAGCTCAGATGGGACATTGGGTGCTCCGGAAAGCAGAAGACCCCGGTTGGAATACAGATGTCTAATTACTTTTATTCTTTTCAAGTTTTGTAAATTCTTAAAAATCCGAGCAAGGCTCGGTCATCAGCATAGTGTCTATTAATGTATTGATGTAGTAATAATTGGTAATGGAAATTAGTAGTAGTAACTATTATATTAATAGATGTCTACTTACTTTCCTGAACGTATTATAAAATACAATTATTTTTCCAAATAGATTAAATATCATTTAAATTCCTGATAATCCATCATTACTGCTTCATTTTGTGTGGAAATTAATTCCTTTTAGTTTTTCTGAATTACAAGTAGTTTTGAATATTTACAGAATATTTTACTGGAATAACATACCAACATATTAGCAAAATAATCGACTTTACTTCAAATCTTATAATTGTTGTGTAAAATACCAAAAAAACCATTTATCTATTTTTATAAAATTTCTGGTGTACTCTAAATTTTTCATACTAATCAATTTTCACAAACGGCGAATAACTGATCTAAAACACAGGATTTGAGGTTCTCCACCTTTTTGAAATCAGTTGAAAACTAAATACATTTAATTATCTAGTAACAGTATTCGAAAGAATGAAAGTGCACAGCCTTTAATTTACTTACATACTTACATATCCACAACAATTAGTACGTAGGTATTATTAGTAGTTTCACCACAATGCTATCTTTAAAATAACATTTTTAACAATTTTATAAACAAAACTAGTTCCACTTGGTACAAAAATGTATTACTTACATAATATGTATTCACTTTGAAATTTTTATATTTAAAAATTAGTAAATAAATAAACTTATGTTTGGCACATTGTCGAAATGATATAGATTTAGACATAGACTTTTAACTTAGAGTTGCTATCAAGTACATCTGGCGGATCTATCATAAATCTTAATATATATTAATTACGTGACACGCTGTTTGTCCGCGATGGACTCCTAAACTAATGAACGGATTTGAATGGGGATTACTTCATCGAGTGCAGTTTTGTCCAACTTGAGAGATAGGATAGTTTTTATTTCGATTTGAGACCCCTAATTATTTTTAATTCCAATATTTGTTTTGTATGGACATATTTTCTATGAGAGAATTTATTGACGCACGCTTTGACAGTTCTGCTGTGAAACAATTACATTTTAGTTAACAGCAGGGAGCAATGATTTTCTATACATAATATAGAACGTCATTGACAGGAAGCATATTTTACAAAATAATTCTTGGTGTTATGAAATATTATTGACAAATACATAAGAAAAAACAGTATTTTTTTTATTATGCACAGAACAACGTCTGTTGGGTCAGCTAGCTGTTTGAGATGGGACGTTAGCGCGACTTTTCTCACCCTAATGAAAGACCTCCAAATGGTCCGAAACTAGTTGGTAATCGGTATCAACTCCGACAAACCGTGACTAAGTCCGTTTTAAGCAAAAAAGTTTATAATACCTTACGAAATTTTTAATAATCTCATAAATTAAATAGTTTCTGATTTTGGCAAAAGATAAAAAACTTTTGTCAAACCCAAAGAGATTTAAATACACGGAGCGGTCGTTTGTGAACATGTCCATACCCGTTTAAAGTGATAACCCTCACTTTTAGGATTAATACACAAATAAAATTTGAAAACAAAATTTTATGAACGATGCGATTTAAAAACATAACAAATTGTTTAGTTTTACAAGAGCGACATCTCAAGTCAGTTTCCTAATATGCAAATATTGGGGTTGAGCAGGTTATCAACTGTAAAGTGGATCCCGTAGATAAATAACCAAACAAATCAAACCAAAAAACCCTTAAAAAATTTACTTCATCGTGCCATTTTACTTTTCTTGAAAGAACAATATTGTAATAAAGAAGGTATTAAATACAATCAATGCAATTTTTATTATAATTTAGTTAATTAACGTATATTTTAATATCCTTAAAGTGGCATTGTCACTAAACTGCCCTTGTTGCTAAAGAAGCTGTTGTGAGGCCGAAATTGTAAAAAATGAAAACGGAGAACATTATATATATTATTATGATAAAAACATTATATTATTTCATTTCAATATTATGTTGAATAATATTTTATTGACGCCGTTTATAATACTTGCTCATATGATAAAGAAGAAAAAACGCGTGAAAAAGTTAAACGCATTCAATTTAATACAATAGTATTTTTTTATCAAAATAGTTATTGTTAGGAAAGAAAAAAAAATAAAAGCTCTCCTTAGAAAGCATTGATGATCTATCAAAAAAATGTAATATTAATATGATGTCTTTTTAAATATTAAGATGAAATATAGTCTTTTGATAGGATAAAAATCTACGTATCTTGTCCCATTTAAATGTGATTCAATATGATTATTGCCATTATCAGTAAACCTATTCAATTTTCAGACGATCATGATCGTCCAAATGAAAATAGAAATTCGTGGTATTCAACCCACACATGAATATACCTTTTATGAAATGAAAAATAAATATGCTCGATTAAATTAAATATTATATTTGCAAAGGCATTAGGATCCACGGAGGACAACTATTGTGACTCATAGAATCGTAATAAATGTATAAGATGTTGAAAGTCGGCACGTGTATAATATCGTGTATCACGTACACTAGATCTGTACATCTTCATAAATATAAAATTCTCGTGTCCCGGTGTTTTTACCAAACTCCTCCGAAACGGCTTAACCAATTTGTTCGAAAATTTGTGTGTACATCGGGTAGGCCTGAGAATCGGCCAACATCTATTAATACCCACCCCCAAATATTATTTTTAATTATTTTTGGCAATTTCTTTTTTTTTATTTTATTATGATTCAGCATAAAATGTACATACAAGTACGAATTTTCACCCGTCTACGATCAACACCTATTATTGTATCGCGATTTTAATATTATTCTATTCCATCCACAGATACGCAATACAGTTTCAAGATGTCAATCGAATATAATGATTGTTGTTGTACGATAAATTTTATGTACGATATATTTGGTAGTCTGAGAATCGGTTGTCATCTATTTTTTGTACCTCGAAAATTTTTATTTATTACTTTATATGGCAATACAACGTTTGCTGAGTCAGCTAGTATTATATAGTTACTACTCTTACTCACCAATGCAAAGGATTCACATATAAATAGAACAATAATAAGGTATAATAGAATGGGCGGTGATATGGAAGTCCATCTCAAAAGTTACTCAAATCAGCTGTATGCTTATCTCTGCTATGCATTTATAGACCGATCAGAAGAATCTTTTTGATTGGAACTAGGTACAACTTAATTTACTCAATCAAAATCGATTACTTTTCTATCTTTCTGTATATAGGTATACTCTAGTATCTTAGCAAAGCACATAAAAATGATATTATCCTTAGTAGCGTGCACCCACATAGTAAAAAACAAGCTATGGTGTAAGGGATTTGTCACGAAAAATAGCACAATCTTGTCATATTCAGCTTCTACTATCATGTACATTGTACACAATACAAATAAATGCGTATAACGTGTATTACAGCCTTAAGTAAAACATAATATAAACTTATTTTGATAATTGTATTTAAATTAAAATTCCTTAAAAAGAAATATGTTTTGACATTCTACTTTCGAAATTTTTGAATAGGTATTATGTACATTTACCATCTTAGTTAATTTATAGTTCATCACCGAAATAGTCATATTTTTCTTATTGGAGCACTGAAAAGTCTTGTGTAATAATTACAGTCGCTAATAATCTTGAATAATAATATATAAGGCTATTTTTATAATTATTTATAATGCGTGAATGCATATCAATACATGGGGGGCAGGCAGGCGTCCAGATTGGCAATGCTTGCTGGGAGTTATATTGTTTGGAACATGGAATACAGCCAGATGGGCAAATGCCCTCTGATAAAACCGTTGGCGGAGGAGATGATTCCTTCAATACTTTCTTCAGTGAAACGGGTGCTGGTAAACATGTGCCCAGGGCAGTTTTTATTGATTTGGAGCCCACGGTTGTAGATGAAGTGCGTACCGGGACATACAGGCAACTTTTCCACCCCGAGCAACTAATTACAGGCAAAGAAGATGCTGCAAATAATTACGCTCGTGGTCATTATACCATTGGAAAAGAAATAGTTGACCTTGTTTTGGACAGAATAAGAAAATTAGCTGATCAATGCACCGGTCTACAAGGTTTTCTTATATTTCACTCCTTCGGTGGCGGAACTGGCTCCGGCTTTGCATCGCTTCTCATGGAACGTCTATCCGTAGATTACGGTAAGAAGTCCAAGTTGGAATTTGCAATTTATCCTGCTCCACAAATATCTACAGCAGTTGTTGAGCCCTATAATTCAATACTCACCACACACACTACACTAGAACACTCAGATGCAGCATTTATGGTTGACAATGAAGCTATTTACGACATTTGTAGAAGAAATTTGGACATTGAAAGACCAACGTACACAAATTTAAACCGACTGATTGGACAAATAGTCTCGTCAATAACAGCTTCCCTCAGATTTGATGGTGCGTTGAATGTCGATTTAACTGAATTTCAAACAAACTTAGTGCCATACCCTCGCATTCATTTCCCGTTGGTTACCTACGCACCAGTGATTTCAGCTGAAAAAGCTTACCATGAACAATTATCAGTTGCTGAAATAACAAACGCGTGCTTTGAGCCAGCTAATCAAATGGTCAAGTGTGACCCTAGACATGGAAAATATATGGCTTGTTGTATGCTGTATCGAGGGGATGTAGTACCTAAAGATGTGAATGCTGCAATTGGTACGATAAAAACTAAACGTACTATTCAATTTGTGGATTGGTGTCCTACTGGGTTCAAGGTTGGAATTAACTATCAACCTCCGACCGTGGTACCTGGAGGCGATTTGGCGAAAGTCCAGCGAGCTGTTTGTATGTTATCCAATACTACCGCCATTGCCGAAGCTTGGTCTAGACTGAACCATAAGTTTGATCTTATGTACGCTAAGAGAGCTTTTGTACACTGGTATGTAGGTGAAGGTATGGAGGAAGGTGAGTTCTCAGAAGCTCGTGAGGATTTAGCAGCACTAGAAAAAGATTATGAAGAAGTTGGAATGGACTCTGGCGAAGGGGAAGGTGAAGGCGGTGAAGAATATTAATTTTGAATTCTTTAGATATATTTTAATAGGCTTTCATATTGAAATCTCATTCGATTTATTAGGATTATTAAAACAAATTGACAAGTTGTTTTTGTTTGATTTTTTTATTTTTTTCATTTGATCGTGTTTCCACCTCGATTAAGATGGTTCAGTTTTGTTACTACTATTGTAACAAAACATTTTTTTATTTTACTAATTTTTAATTATTAATTGTACAACCATTGCTTTTGTGGTGAATATTGAATTCATCTGCTAGTAAATAGCGATGAACACATCACAGAAGCGCTTAATCTACTTCAACAATGAGTTACGAAAGTACTCTTTATAACTTGTATTATGTAGAGATCTCATGAAGGTCTATACTAACTGTACATCTTGTGATTTGGTGAAGAGCTGCCAAAAGAATGTGAAATGCAAAAGTTGTTTTTTTCCTTATATATCTATGCGTATTTCGGTATGTAAGTATTAATATAGTGGATAGGTACCAAGTTATTTATATATATTGTAAGAATATTTATGCAAATTTCATAAAAATCTTGTGAAAATGTCAAAAAATACCACCCAATGGAAAAAATAGCCTAGAATTGAGAACTGGTGCTAGAAACTTGGAGAGCCTCATTTACTTAAAATATGGTAATTACAATTAGTCCAATAGGTATCAAGGAATTAAACTAATTCCTGCGGAAAATTGCTTTAAAACCATGATTCAGTATCGTTTAAAAAAATGATGTAACAGTAACCTTTACCACACGAATGTATTTAGTATTTTCTTTGATTAACGCGAGTGTTACAGATTTAAATAAAAATCTTTTAAAGGAATAAAACGCGTAATTTGACTGCTTTTACATTAGATTTTGCATAAAAGTAACATATATTTTAGTTAACCCGACGTTTCGTAACCTTTCCAGGCCACGTTCTGCGGTTGAATTGAGTAATTAATTAATTAATTAAATTTGTAATCTTATTACTACTAACTAAAACAATTATATTTTATAACATTTACGCAAAATCTAATGTTATTTAAAATGTGTAGCTAAATAAAAAAGTACGAATGTATTTTTTTTAGATACACAAATATATTTATGTCCATTTTGTGCATTAAATCTTCCATACTTACTAAAGTAACATTGCTGAGTTTATTTTTAATTTCTGTTGTTAACTTTAGCACAAAAAATCATATTATTCAGTTTTTTTTTGGTTAAATGATAATACTTAGTGAATCCGCTAATGTAATGTTACATTTATCATCAAGAATATATGTAATATTAATAAGAAACATCCAATATGTTGATTCCATACACTTTCTCTACGTTTACATCTACATTCTTAACATAATATGACTCAGTAAATTTTATATATTTGGTTTTCAAAGTTCGATTAATTGTACAAAACTAATATACAGTGTTTGATAGAGCATTTCTTACTTCGTCATATGCAAGTTAATTGGTTTTCACTTTGTGTATGGTGATATGTACAAACCTGTGTAAACTATAAATACCACTGGACAGGCTGTTTCTTATGTTAGACAGCAATATTTATGTGCCTATTTGAAGCGCCATTCGCGAGAGTGAAGAGAACTAATTTTGCCGTATAATACAAATGGCTGCGAGAGAAGCAAATAGTACTCTGAAGTATTATTGCATTTTGAATTAATTTCGTGTTATTAATAATTCAGAAATCAACGTAAAAAAGAAGACATTTTTTTTTGGTAAATGGTTTTCCTATCGATGTTTGTTTAGCTGAAGTTGTAATCACTAGTTTTAGTACCGCAGACTCTTGCTACATGGCCAACAGCGCCAAAATGGCGAATATCAAACAGGCACAAAAGCATTTTGACAGCCGCCAGTCCAGTGGTAAATAGCGAGGTCAGTGGTGATATTAAATCCGAAGACAATACTATCTTATACTTATTTTCTACAAGATAAGGTTGATCAGTAATATAAACAAAGATGAAGATCAATTGTGACAACCTCACATTGAGACGGATTCTGCCATTTACATCGACTCTCTGAATTCTATTGTTGAAATAATAAATTACTAAATAAAGCGGTCTCTTGTATGATATAGCGGCATAGTATCCTGTTCATAGCTGTGCTTAAGAGATACAAAATTAAATTGATCACCAAGGAGTTGATCACAGATTACGTATTGAGACGCTTTATTTTTTAAAAATAAGGGACGAAACGAGCACGACGTTCAGGATTCTTGTAAAACCCCAAAATTTCTGAGCGGCACTACAAATGCGCTCGTCTCCTTGAGACATAAGATGTTAAGTCTCATTTGCCCAGTAATTTCACTAGCTACGGCGCCCTTCAGACCGTAACACAGTAATGCTTACACATCGTTGTGGCACCCATAATCTAGCCAGCATCCTGTGCAAAGGAGCCTCCCACTGGTTTTTGAGGAATACTTGCACTGACCTGTATATTATATCACTAGACAGGCTATTCCATATGTTTGACAGCAATTTTTTTGTGTCTATTTGAAGCGCCACTCGCCAGCGTCCAGAGAACTAATTTTGACGTATAATACAAATGGCTGCAAAGGAACGTACTCTGAAGTATTTTTGCATTTTGAGTTCATTTCGTTCGTTTTCCGTGTTATTTATACTTCAAGAATCAACTTAATAAAGTACACATTTCTCTTTGTAAATGTTTTTCCACCATCTATCGATGTTTGCTGGGTTGTCATCACTAGTTTTAGTACCGCAGACTCTCGGTACATGGCCAACAGCGCCAAAATGGCGAATATCAAACAGGCAGGTAGTAGAGGTGAGTGAATAATTGCTTCATGGATATTTGCGTCATTTGTTTAGAAAATTTTATGAGATATTTCCTAATAATTACGGATATATGTACATAAATTTATCTTTTGTTATGAAAGTAAGGGACGAGAAGAATAGGACGTTCAGTTGATGGTAGTTGATACGCCCTGTGAATTACAATGCAGTACCGCTCAGGATTCATGAAAAACTCAAAAATTCTGAGCGGCAATACGATTGCGCTCGTCATCTTCAGAAGTAAGATGTTGAGTCCCAGTAATTAATAATGAAACACAATTAGTGTTTAGTTAGTTTATACAGGTTTGTACATATCACTCATACACAAAATGAAAACCAATTAACTTACATATGACGAAGTAAAAAATACTGTATCAAACACTGTTAAATAGTCATGAAACCAAATATATTAAATTCACCGCGCCAAATGTCAAAAATGTAGATGCGAATATTTTATTAAATGGAGAGGTGGTAAAACCAGAGGAATCTGCTGTATTTCTTGGCATTACTCTTGATTCCAAATTGCAGTGGGGCCCCCATATTGAAGGATTGGCGAATAGGCTTAGTTCTGCAGCATATGCGGTTAAGAAAATTAGACGGTTAACTGACATAGATGCGGCGAGATCAGGGGCGGATCTTGAATTTGTGGGGCCCTGGGCTAATACTGCTTAGGGGCCCTACCTAATTACTCAACCAATTGACATTCTGTCGTAGGTATATATAATATATTATGTTAAGTACAAGAAGAAAATAGGAAAACCAAATATTTTATTTTTTTATTAAAACATTATTTAGTGCAAAATAAATTGACAGGTTATGAATGGTTATGTTATATAAATTATAAAGCAACTTTTCTGCATTTTTGTGCTGCAAATTCTTTTATTTGGTCACTGCACTGTATACTTATATAATATAATAATAATACTTCCTCCGCACCTCTAAATACTAAGCCTATTATACTCAAAAATTTTGGCACTGCAATAACCCGTTTTAGGACATTGTGATAATAAGTACTCTGTTTCTTTATTTAATTGCTCCTGAAGCTGCTTATCTAAAACAAACTTATTTTATTTTCGTGTCAACCACACTAACATTGAATTCTTATGTTCATTAGAATTTTCGTGATTTTCTAAACAAAATCCTATATGTTTCCAAAAGTAGACTTCCTGCTTTTAGTGGGTAGTAAATCTGGTTGTATTTTGAGAAGGAGTTTTAGAAAAAAGCTTGCATGTCAAACAGAAAACAGTACCAACCCTTTTCGAATAACATAACCAAGTTCTTTCTAGTAATTGGTCATTTTTCATTTTTCTAGTGAAATACCTATTTGGAAAAGATCTGTTTTGTTCTTTGTATTTCTTGAAGCTGAATATATAGTTTTCGGATCCTTATTTTGTAAGTCAGTCATTTCATGTGAGATAACGTCATTAATAAAATCATTACTTAGCAAATCTGGCCACAAGACCACGTCAACATATTTCTCAAACTCTCAACTAAAAACTTAATGTTTTCTAAATTTCTTTCCACCTCGGTATCGGTATTACCTTCCTTTTGCTGAACACCAATGTCGTTTTCAGAGGAATCAGAGGGCTTCTGGAAGTCAAGATCTTGCACATTTTCATAGTTCATAGTTGTTTTTTTCTTGTTTTCAAAATCTTGCATATTTTCATCACTTGTATTTTTTCCTGGTTTTCTGATTTTTTGCTCCCTTGGATTAGATTCTCTTCGCATAAAATACCTTCCTTTACGTCTTTTAATGGATTTATAGCCATTTAATTGCGTTTATATGTTCTGATTAAAAAAAAGTTTCGTTTTTACGCAATTCTTTCTTTCTTTATCTCAATCAAATATTTTTGTACACCTATTATAAAAAAGGATATTTTTCTGAAAATAAACAAAGAACTTTAAATTTTAATACCTACTTTATAGTTAGTGTAGCAATTCACAAATTATAATAAAATATTGAAAGAGTTCGATTCATTTAGTTTTGAAAACTGAAATAAAAAAAGGTAATGTTTTATAGTTCTTTTACTTACCTACTGCCTACTAAAAGCAGGAAGTCTACTTTTTCTAATTTTAGTAAATTAAAAGAAATTATTACTTTTAAGGTATCTATCTATCATTCAGTAAACTAAACACACACTAAACTCATTTGTAACAATAACAAAGTCAATTCGGTAATATAGTCGACGATAGCAGAAGTGCGGAAAAATAACAAAATTGCGTCAGGAGATAAGGGGAGGGAAGTACCCAGTAATAGACAATACACGGAATACACCGACAAGTTTCACCGTTTGATAGATGGGCACACGGGTTGATTGATCAAAGTACTGCCAACCTTATGATCAGATTTTTTTTAATTCTAGATAATTTATATTATTGACAATAATGTCTATTGCTTTCGGTTCGGTAGGGGGCCCTCTGTATCCACGGGGCCCTGGGCTGCAGCCCAAAAAGCCTTTAAGTAGATCCGCCTCTGGGCGAGATTAGTATACTTTAGTTATTTTCATAGTATTATGTCCTATGGTATATTGCTATCGCGCAGTGCGGCCGATATTAATACCATCTTTGGGCTGCAGAAGAGGGCTATTCGCGCGATTTATAACCTAGGTCCTAAAGAATCATTAAGAGAAAAATTTAAAGAAATAAGCATTTTGACTGTTGCTTCTCAATACATTTTTGATAATGTTCTGTATGTTCATAAGCACATTGAGGAATTTTCTAGAAACTGTGACATTCATAATGTTAACACGAGGAACAAACATAAACTTGTTGTGCCTACTACTCGGTTGGGTCGAGTTAGTAAGATGTATGTTGGCGATGTATGTGCTTCTACAATATGTACCCAGAAAATGTACAAAACAAATGTGTTACGAAATTTAATAGAATTGTTAAAAAACGGTTGTGTGGGAAAGGTAACTATAGCATTAGCGATTTTCTTAATGACACCACGGACTGGGATTAAAGCGAACACCCTCAGGCTCTTTAATTATAAATGTTTATTGTACGATATCACATTGTAATCCATATTTTATATTTAAAAAAAAAGCCCGCTGAGTTTCTTGCGCCCATTCTTCTCAGGTCTGAGGAAGTCACTTTTGAATGGGTTGGTAGTTTTTGGTAGTTTTTGACGTTCAATAAGTGATTTTAAATCCTATTTTGAATAAAAATATTTGAATTTGAATTTGAATTTACTGCTTCACGGCAAAAAAAGGCACCGTTGTAGTACCCATAATGTAGCCGTCATCCTGTGCAAAGGAGCCTCCCACTTATCTGAGAAAAAGCTTTACCAACCAAGGCTGACTTCAACTGACTTAAATAAAACAATAAAATTGATTTGTAAAACAATTTATTAGTCATCCTCACCATATTCAATTCATTTATTATTTAAAAATTTGTTAAGTATAATGCATCGGGTTTGTTTCGACATCTCGTAAGAATCTTTGTATAGTCGATGACTATCAATGACTTTCCAGACATGTTTCGCTTCTTATTTCATCTCGATGGACTTTTAATTTACTGTGCAATAAATGTTATAGAAATAGAATAGAATAAATAAAAATAGTTTAAAAAAAAACTAAAAAACAAGCTTTGGTTGAAAAGATAATAGTTGAAATTTAAAATGTACATCAATCCCTGCCTTATCGAAAATGTAAAATGGATTTTTTTATAAAATTAATGTATTATCATCGATCCTCGATAAATCTTTCGCCAAATCGCGGCCAAATGGGTCGGTTACAAAACATACATACATACAGGTGTTGAAATAATGTTAAACTTACACACATTAAAGCAACCAATCAACTATACATAATCATAAGTATGCTATCTCTACGAAACCGATCTCTCTATAAGGGATCGAGTCTTTTTACATTTCGGTGAAAAGACTCGATTACACTAAAGACTATAGTTGGCATGCAATCGCGATGGAAATTCAAAGATAACATGATCTTCTAACTGCATTATATAAATGAACATAAATTTAGTGAAAACTTCTTTTCACGCGTTGAGTACTTTAATTGTGTGTATTTTAATAAATCTGGTCTGACACTCGGCCATGTATGTACTTATGGCTATATATTTCATGAGAATATATATTTTCATACAATATTTAACCCTTAAATTATACCTTTAGTTTATAACAGTTTATTTAGGTTGATACACCTCACAACGCTTCTAAGGAAGTAAAACTATTTTGAAGTATTGGTAAAATGTGTATAACGTAACTTTGATATTCAAAGTATCATTTTTTGATATAAAAGATAGATAAGAATGGATGATTTGATTAACCAATCAACCATGCCACAAGTTAAAATAAACGAAATTTGAAAAAAAAGTGTGCCGTCACGGGACGCCTGGCAGATGTGAAACTTCGAATTTATCATGTACCTACAGGTAATTTGCATAAAAGGATAGTTTACGATAGGATCCCCGATAGCCTCAGTTTCTGACCAATTACTTGGTGTCAGATATTATGTTGCCACCGACAAGTTACCGTCAAGCTCTGAATTTACAACCGTTGGCAACAATTTGTTGATCATTTGGGGAGAAAGTCGCCGTAAGATTTCACTAAATTCCTTGAAAATTTTTGCATGAAATAGTTTCAGACAATTTTCTTTTTATTTACACTTAAAAATATAAAAGTGTAAATAAATAAACGAAATGAGTGCTGGGACACATAGTAGAAGTAAAACTTCAGCGGACAAGGTTTAAAAACAAATGTTTCAAAGAAAGATATAAAAAAAGGTATTTTCATACAAAATATTTCCAAATAAAAACCTTCAGTAACATGAAGATTAACAAATAAAAAAAAATTGGAAAATGGTTTCTATATTCTCTTATATTCCATCTATAGTGTGGCGATGCGTCGCCACGGCATGTATCGCCACGGCAACAATCAGGTTTACCCTCGCCTATAGATGTTTCACATCAAAAGATCAAACAGTTAATTTATATCTATACATTCGTAATACCAGCCTCGCGAAACTCCCTAAGAAAAAGCGATTCACTCGATTGTATTAAACGTCCAGTCATTGATAGATTGACAGATGACGGCTATAATCTTATAAAAAACGGAGATAGCCGAAATGCACTACGTTTTAAGCAATTATTCGCTTTCAAACTAAGCCGGATCATATTTCATCGCCAATCACAATACTGTAATTACTACTATTTCAAACATATGTCAAATGACTGCACGTTTCATACTAAACTAAATTGCCTCTTATTACGTAGTATCTACATCCCTATGGTAATACAATAATTAAAGTAATCCTTGAATTTGTAAATATTAACATTTTACAAAATTAAGCCAACTATCGAAACGAGTAGACTTATTATGTCAAGTTATTCTTTCGTCCTCTGCTTTATTTTGCTGAAGATTTTCACGTATTATAATTCAAGCCCAAAAACTGTAAGCTGGCAAATGCGTTACGATAGCGTTGCGAAAAGTGTGATCGGGCGAAAAGTTCGTTTGCTAGCGTTCCACGAACGGTGATTTCTTGATTATTGAAGTAAAACTTCTTTACGCAGGCTAGACTTGGGCAGTAAGCTGGTGAATGCGTGGCGAGAGCATTACGAAAAGTGTGATCGGGCGAAAAGTTCGATTGCTAGCGTTTCCCGTACGGTGATTTCTTGATTATTGAAGTAAAACTTCTTTACGCAGGCTAGACTTGGGGGGTTAGCTGGTAAATGCGTGACGAGAGCGTAACGAAAAGTGTGCTAGGGCGATAAGTTTGATTGCTAGCGTTCCACGAACAGTGATTTCTTGATTATTGAAGTAAAACATCGTTACGCTTGACTTAGGCAGTAAGCTGGTGAATGCGTGACGAGAACGTTACGAGAACGGTGATTTTTTGAGTATTTCGTAAATTCCTTTCGTTCTTGAACAATTTTATGAATTATTATTTTGTTTTAAATAGTTAACGCATAAAACACACTCGTTTTTTTAAGGTTTTTTACGCCGACAAAGAGCGGAAACTCCCGCTCATACGTACCTATAATTATTGACAACTGTTTTCGGAGTAAAAATACATTACATACCTCTGAGTCCATGCAACAGACTGAGTCGCAATAATGACCATTTCATAAGCCATTCTTGATAAAAGAGTGATGAAAACAACTAAATTTGCCATTAGAAAGAATATTAAAATAATGCAATCTTTTACAAGTTGCTTGAATCTATTACGTTTCATTAAATATGAGTAACGATATCCACAGTACCTTAAAAGACAGAAAAAAATATTTTGGTAATTAGGTACTTACAGACACACGATTTTGTGGGTAATATAATGCTCTAAAAATACCTGTAGGTGGAAGGATGCATCTACTATACTAAATAGCTTGTGGTTTTTTTTAATTAATTTACTTTTTTTAACTTACTCGAGTAAGTCCTGATTGGTAGTTTTTGTTGCATAGCTTGATTGTGATTAAAATAATATTATGAATGAAAATACGGGACGAGACGAGTAGGACATTAAGCTGATGTTAATTGATATGCCCTGTCCATTACAGCTGCGCTCGTCACCTTGAGACAAGATGTCAAGTCTCATTTGCATTACATGCAGTGCCGCTCAGGATTCTTGAGAAACCCAAGATTTCTGAGCGGCACTACAATTGCGCTCGTCACCTTGAGACATAAGACGTTAAGTTTCATTACATATATACATACATATATATATATATAATATAAATATCATACATAATCTGTTAAAAAATTTATTTAAAATAGTGGTAATGAGTATAATATTACCATTTCTTCTTTTTACAGCTCATTATTTTAAAATGTGATCGTAAACATTTAATACATAAGTCATTTGATCAAATTGAATAAATCTGATTTGATTTGATTTAATATGTTGCGGGTGAAGACGGTTTCTAATTTTGTAATTTATCCAGCTTTGCTTTTTGTCGATAAGTAAAGGTAATTTCATATTATCTAAGAAATACTTACTTCAAGTTGTACGTTGCACACATATCATAGAAACTATTTAGACCCAAATATTCCAAAAAACATTGATTTTTGGTCATTTTGGCTGTTCCATTGGAAGTTCCAAAAGTAATATTCAAATCGTTCGAATCTCTTAAGTATGATTGCAAGGTGGATAATTTATTGCAGTTACAAGCATTTTTAGATATTCCAAGACATTTACAGGGCATTGTTGATAAATTCTTAATTTATTATTAAACTTCTAATTTATGATATTATTTTAAACATGATTGACAACTGTTTATTACTGAGTACTGACACCGAAAAGATATGACTTTTCAAGAACCAAAGACAAAATAGATTCTAGGTAATTTTCATATTATACTTACTCGAAAATGCGTATGTGAGTTTGTTTATTTGATTGTTTGTTACGCTTTCACACTTACTTAAGTGATCATCATGGAATTTCGTGCATACATTGTTAGGGGTACAGAAAAGAACATAGGTTATTATATAAAGAAAAACAAAATTTTACTGAGTCTATATTGGTCTATATAGTCCGCCGTTGGTATCAATCCGAACAAGTCCTCTGAGCATATAGGCGGTAGAAGGTGCAGATTATACCCACATACTTACTCAATGCGAAATAATCAAGCTGATCGGAGATGACTAAATTTGATCGTCAATGATTCGAGCCGCTGTTCGTTGTATGCGGTCAAATGGAAGAGAACAAGCTGGTACAGGGGAGCACCGGCTCAGAGGTGAAAAAGTACTGTATGAGAGGCCCAATTTGTACCTTAATATATCTCCAGGCTCTGTCTTGCACTGAAGTACTATCTTGTCTTAGCAAGTACACAACTTTTACTGAGTACTTTTTAAGGGCCAATTAGACCTTTTGTTCCAAATGACCACGGAACAAGACATCGCGTCGAAGAGAAGTGATCCCCAATGAAAGGGATAGGTAAAAGGGAGGCTTTTTAGTGATGAACGGACAAATATGTATCTATTTAGGGTTGAAATACACTAAATTTTGTCGTTCCCATAACGAGACTTTGCAAAGTTTAGTCTCGTTTTCAGACACAATTTTGTTCCAGTTCTTGTCGACCTTATCCCGGGACATGTTGGGACGGCCGGTGTAGGAAGCATACTCTGTACTGTCGCCTGTATAGCAATGAATACTGCTGATTTGTAGCATATCATTAATATGCAGAAGAAACAGTGTAGTGGGTAGCATACAGCCTTGCGGGACACCAGCGTTTATGGATTTTAAGTCGGAGCAACTATCCGATTGGAGTTTCGCTATTACCCTTTGTGCCATACACCGCTTATTATAAAATTCTCTATGAAATTAATAAATAATGCACCAAACCCTGTATCTCCTACACATTACTGTTGTCTACCTTAGTAAGGTAATGCAAAACCAGTGTTAATTTATGTAGTAGAATATTTTACTTTATTTGACTTCGGGTCACTAAGTTTTGCATTGAAGTCTTCTTATTATAAATTAAAGTTGTTATATTAGTCTTAGCATATAAGGTAAATATAATAAAACACAAAAATATACTTTTACATTTTTATAACAAGTATTAGTTCCAATAAAATTTTACAAGTTTCTTTTGTACAAGTACGGAGTTACCTCCGCGATGTAATCTTAACACGTTTCAGATACAATACGGTGGTAATATAACTGTGGAGAGTGCTTTAAAGTTTCGTAGGGTTTAATTCGCTAGCGGTGGGGCTTTGCTCCCGTGAAATCTGTCCATTCGTGTATTCTGCATCAAAACGCGACCGACTACGCAACTTGTACTTATTTTAAATATAACCCGCCTACATTATTTCTGGACCTCTTGTCGATGACGTCACATCGTCGCTTTGTTACGGTGTGCAATATAACATCTGGGATATTATGATTAATAAATAAATTACGATTTATTTTTATTCAGTATTATAGATTGATGTAAAGGTGTTATGTTTTCATGTTGATTATTATTATTATGAAAAATCATGTGGGTTGGTGGCAGTGGGCAGGGCATATAGTTCGACGGACAGATGGCCGTTGGTGCAGTAAAGTTCTCGATTGGCGACCACGTGTCGCAGTCTTGGTAGGCCCCCCAGACCGACGATCTGGTCAAGATCGCCGGAATACGTTGAATGAGGTCAGCACAGGACCGATCGTCGTGGAAATCTCTGGGGGAGGCCTTTGTCCATCAGTGGACGTCTTCCGGCTGATGATGATGATGATAACATTCAAAACTTAATAATGAAAAAATCAAAAACAAAACAGTGACAGCAAGAAAATATCATGACATGACGTAACAACGGCAATGAAACTGTCAAACCGTACTGATACAACAGGTCGAGTGCGAGGGGGTGAAAGAGGTAGCGGGAAGGGGTTTCACGTTTCAGCGAGATCCAGAGATAATGTGGTCGTGTAGTATTTGTCGACTAAAATTACAATTAAAATAAATGATACCTAGATCTAGCTTACATTAATATTGTGAATTGACAGATTTTACTCAAATAAAATCATTTCAACATTTTTTTGTGCAACAGAGTAGTTGTGCGCACAATATAACTGCATGAATAATTTGTGCTATTGGAATTGCTGAATGAGTTCTGAGCAAATATTATATTTTGTATTTAAACTGCTAACTGATTGTATGTCACACAAAAGTTGTAGTAGTCTACAAGAATTAGGAGACCCACACTGTCCAATCCAATGTCGACCGCACAATAAGAAAAATTTTGACCGGATTAGTACCAAAGTCGCGCGGTAAACTATTCTGGATTACAGCCCGTACGTTTCGTATTAGAAAATACCCCCGGAGAGTATCGGCTCAATTAAATAAGGCGAATCTATTCCCGATCATTCTTATTATATTTTAAAAATGCAGAAGGAGGACAAAGAAGCTTACGGATCACCTGGTGTTAAGTGATCATCGCCACCCACATACTCTTGCAACAACAGAGGAATCACAGGATGGTTACCGCCCTTGAAGGAAGGTTTACGCCTTTTTTTTAAAGGGAGGTCACTGTCGGGGCATTATTGGACATACTTTTTTTACGACTACGCTTAGATTTCGAGGAGTACTTAAGTCAGTATTGTTATCATGGTGGTTATGCAGAGACGGTGAAATTGTAGTTGAAGATGGATTTGCACAGATCCTTCCCTTAATTAGTCGTAAGTTCAATGCGCGTAATGCCTAATTGGTTTGGGTAATTTGTGCATTAGTTTACATTGACGTAAATTTTGTCATGTTTGACTCATACCAACAGAAAAAACTCGATTAATAGCAGACAATTCAACAGATTTGATACAACAAGTCTGTATTACTAACAGGAAGCAGTTAACTATCCTGTGCCAATGAATTGATTTAGGCTAACACTTACATATTATGTCTGGATAAAACGTATAAGCAAAGGAGAGACGCAAAGAGTGCCCTTCTGAGCCCTCGTCCTGCCCCTTAGAGAGAAAAATGTCTTACTAAGAATAAAGATAACTTTACTGTAAATGTTCTTTTATTTCGGTTGAAGCTGGAAGTCGGGGGAACCTTGTATTTATACCAGAGTACCATCCGTACAATCATGGTAGTCAGCTAAAGCTAGCTACGAACCTACCGCATCCATTTCGGGAAATCCCACCGACGAATTACTTAACCTCATATTCAAATCAATGATATTTGATCACTAACGGTCAATTGGATCGCGTGCTTATTTGGCCTCTCATTAACTACCTATACCATAAAATTACTGATTCTGGGGTGCTTCCAAATTAATACCAAATAATGGAATAATAAAATCAGTTTATTATTAAATAATAGTCGGTCACCGCAAAGACGCATATTATGTCTACAGTAACCTACACATTTTAGGCCATGCTATCCTACTCACCGGCAGGCTACGCAGCCAAGTCTTAATATTCAATTGAGCAGTTTTTAGACACACGAATAGACAGACAAACTACAACCCTGTAGTTTCTACTGAAACCTAACTAATGAATAATTAATTGTTTCTTCGACTTATAGGAGCGTATTTGTTACAAGCGTTATAATCTATTTTTCGTCAATCAAATGCAATAGTTTATTTACGATTATCTCTTACACTATGAACTACATATAAATTAATAACTCTACCGACATCTGGGAATTATCTTTATTTAAAAAATAACTTTGAAATATTTTGTATACGTATAAAACTAACGCGGTAAAAATAATGGCTTGGTAATCACTGAAAAAATTATATTAATAATTATTATTTTTTAAACAATCAATTCCCGCAACTGCAATTAATTTTATAATCGATCAGATTATTATTTTTATTACTATATTTATATTAGAATTAATACAGGTAAGTTTATTGTTAATACAATAAATTTAATTATTATTTCGGTCATTTGCAGATATGACTTAGTTTTATTATTAAATATAACATCGTGAGTAAAAGGAGAATAAAAACGTTCGTAAAATAATATACTTAATAATTTATAAAAAAAATCAACAATGTAAAACTCACAGCATACTTATATGTACATTGTATGTTTGTAAATTATTAGGGTAACGACAGCTAATACTTTCACTGTCATAATATCTCGTAAGCACGTTAATATACTCGTCGTACCCATTTTAGTTTAAGTTTTAGTTTACTCTACGTTTACATAAGTTAGCAATACGCACTGTAGCAATACTCGCATTAATATCTACCGTAAATAATGAACTTCATCAAAAATCATTACAGCCGGTATATATATTTCTTTTAAATAATTTAACGACGCTGTCTGTATGTACGCAGACGTATGCATGTTCGATCATACTTCTACGCTTTAAAGTTATGTCGCATAATCAACACCGATTTCCGATTCGCTTTCTAAATCACCTATTAATTTATCTAGTATAATATTATATTCAATAAAATCTTTTCAAGATCTAATTAAAATGGGTACAAGTAACCGATGGTAACTAGTTATGCATTTCATAAATCATGTCATAAAATGACAGTCTAACGAACTATGTAAACTTTACGCCGTGTCTTACGTACTAGCATCGTTTTCCTAACCTAATCACATCAATTTAGAACATTTGTTGTGTGGTAGTGATAGAGGCACGGCCCGCCGCTTGACGCTTGAGTCCATGAAACAAGAAGTTGGCGGCGGCCTTGATTGGCGCAACTAGGGGTGCACGGGCAGTCTCCCATTGTCACACGTTGCCGGTGACAGGGAACCGCGGGGGTGGCAGGGGGGGAGGAGGCCGCCCGCCCTCCGCTCCAGCCGACGACTGCTCCGATACTAAAACGCAAACAATATTCATTAGTTCTAGTACAAGCATATCAAACAGTATTCACGTCTCTGACCTCTACTATATACTACTGGACTGGCGGCTGTCAAACTTTGTTTTTTTTTTGTGCCTGTTTGATATTCGCCATTTTGGCGCTGTTGGCCATGTCGCGAGAGACTGCGGTACTAAAACTAGTAGACAACCTAGTGGACAGTATAGATGAATAGAAAAAAAATTGAGTACTTTATTACTTTGATTCTTGAAGTATAAATAAACACTGAAAACGAACGAGGTTAATTCAAAATGTAAAATTACTTCAGAGTGTACGTTCCTTCGCAGGCATTTGTATTATACTTCAAAATTAGTTCTCTGGACGCTCGCGAGTGGCGCTTCAAATAGGAACAAAAATTTGCTGTCAAACATAATATGGAACAGAATGTCCAGTGGTATTTATACAGGTCAGTGATTCACGTAGAATTCTGTGACATAATATGAAAATAATAATTTTTGTTTGAACTGTACTTTAAACTGTAACACTAAACTAAACTTTACTTAACTGTACTCTGTTTGTCTGTTAGTACAATCACGAATATATTGGATCAGGATTGATCAAGGATGTAGCGAAAATATACTAATAACTACAGCCTACAATTAAATAGACTAGATGTATTTATAAGAAACATACAAAGTTTGTAATCGATATCATAAATGACCTATTAATATAAATAACAGGTTATTGAAGCTTATCTTTTAGTGCTATACCGACAAAGACAAGAAAGCTGGTAGCGAACAGCGATAAGCAAGAAAAAAGTGTGTTTTTTATTTCTTTCGTTTGGTGCAAGCCCAACGTGACATAATGGCGAAAGAAAATTGACTCTCACTGTTGTCGATTGTAGAGAGCGCAACTTGTACAAAACAGTTATGTGTATCTTACAATATAAATACATACATAGAAGCTGAAGCTGTTATGGCACAATGATTAAGATGTTTTAGGTTTTTCTTTTATCTTTGCTCTTTAATGTCACGTGTGTGCGTTTTTTTATGTGACTGATTTACTTTTGAGACGAGGGCTATACAGATGATTTTAGTACCTATAGTATTATGTTCCAAAATGCGATTAGTATTTTTCTAGTTTCTTTTTTTTTCTACTTAAGCCTCCGAGGCCCCCGCATGGCTTCGCTGTTAAAGCATTTACGACAGCATAGAGGAGCTTTTTACGGTTATGTTTATACGGTAGGGGGTGTTTACACCCGACTCTTCCCGTCTTCATTAAGTAAATGTATTTTTCCTTTAAATCTACTTCATTCATTTCTATCAGTCTTTAACATGAAAAGTTTTTAAGAATAAAACATAAAAAAAAATATTATTTTCTCGAAATTGATTCCTCCTGAATATTTTTCACCACTCCTACCACTTCAGGGACCACTCCTTGGGAAACAAGTGAAACAATGGCGTCAGAAACTCACCCACTATTAATTTGTATAGATACAATACGTATAATAAAATATGTACTGTACTTTTCAATATATATATATATATTATTAAGTATTACAACCGAGTCTCTTTTGTATTTGATAACTGATAAAATTTGGCTAAATTTGCATGTATTATCAATATAATTAGAATAATATTCTGATTATAAATAAATCACAACCTAATATTACTTGCCAGTGGTATTTGCAGTTAATGACTTGTTAACCAATTAAGACTAAAAGCAATTTTAAGTTTAAGCAAAGTTATCATTATTATATTCAAATTCAAATATTTTTATTCAAAATAGGATATACTCGTAATATCATTTATTGAAACACTTACCCCCTTATTCATAATAGTCTGCTAACTTAAAGCATTGCTAATTCTCACTCTGTCTTCTTCTATTGACCTTAGTCAGAGTGAGAAAAAACACTCCATAGCGGCAGTTAGCGGACCATTATGAATAAGGGGATAAAACTACTATCCATTACAAAAGGTATGACTCATAACTTAGAAGAACGGGCGCAAGAAACTCAGCGGGCTTTTTTTTAATAAAAATATGGTTTCAATGTAAAGTGGTACAATAAAATTTATTATTTAATAGCCTGAGGACGTTCGCTCCATTCCCAATCTGTGGTATCACTAAGAAAGTCATAATGTTATAGGAACCTTTACCACACAAACGTTTCTTAACAATTCTTTTGAATTTCGTAATACATTTATTTTGAATATTTTGTAGGATCCTGTTGTAATAGTTATTTATGCAACTCTTGTGTAATAAGGGGTATTAAAACACGAATATGTGCTATTACACGAGGCGATGCCAAGTGTGATAATAGTATTACTTGAGTGTTTTAATATCTTATTATCAACAGTTGCATACAAGACTTTATCTACACCCACTATATGAATCCTCTATAAAAGATTCTGAAACAGTTTGCTTACTGCTAACATTGAAAAAGCCAGTCCTAGTAACCATAATATCATCCAAAGGAGTGTTATTATGAAAACGGATGATATAATGTTGTACTGAATTTCATTACAACACTCGTTTGGATGATGTAATGGTTATTAGGACATGTTGCCAATAAGCTAATTGTCTTAGAATTTTTAATAGAGGATTTAAAGCATGGGTGTAGTTAAAAGCATATAAAATGCCCCACAAAAGACTAACTATAGAATAACTCCTGATGTTAACATTATAGTTATATCAGTTTCCAGCAAATTCACTTATATGCCTATGCATACATAACATTATCAAGAATGATATATAGACGATATTCTATATGATATGTTCTCACGTGAGTCGTGCTTTTCATCGACGGGAGCTGGTGGCGGTGGTGGCGGCAACTGCTGCTCCAAAGCGTTCACACAATTCATCATGCTGCCATAAAGCCGGCTGTCTCGGAAACTGTCCCTGTACATACACTCGGCATGGTCACACTGAACACCCGACCTTCCTCAATCATAGCGAGGTCGCCCTTACCCCCCTTTTCACCCTTCACGTACCAATTTTATATCCCATAGCGATATTCCTTTTTATTCTTTACAAGAAAAACACAATTTAAAAAGCAAGTGAACGACATCTTAAATATATTTTAATAAGCCGTATATTGATACGGCTATAAATGTTAATAATTATAGTTAAGACGGGCATAAAAACATTGTATTTATCTTTCTTGCCGCACTGAAAAGTACTCTATTTCTTCTTTTTTAAACTATGTACTATATATAGTTAAATAAAAATAAGTAACAGTCGCTTAACGCTGTGAACAGCGCCCTATACTGTAATTTTTAAGTAAAACGGATTTTATTGATATAAATGTACATTGATTTTGTTAGAGCACAGATATTATTTTGATATTTATTTACGATTAATGAGTATACTTCACTTCGTAAAAAGCGACCAAGACATAGAATAATGGACTTCGATAATGTATTAATAGCAGTTGTGATAAAATATTCCAATACGTAAAAAACACGTGCAATTGTGCGATGGGTTTGGTATTGTGACCGTGCCACGTAAATCGGACGTGTAATGATATTGGTCAATATTGGATGACAAACACAATATGGTATGCATTAAAAATGTTGTTTAATGGACTTACCTGCCGTTAGAGTTCCGAAACAACGCTAAGATCTCCTCAAAGGTCTTATTTTTTGTTTCAGGAACTTTCTTATACGTAAATATCCAAAAAATTGCGAGGAATACACTAAAAGGCAGGAATGTATAGTTTTCCAACAGTGCCTGCAAACGAAAAAGAAAATATTTATCACTACAAATTTCTAAATATTCTCAATGGTGTTTTGTGTCGGAATGTCATAACTTTCTTAAAAACACATCAAATATTATTTGATAAAGATTCTACACCATCTTCAAAATCTAAGTATTTTTGCTGATATGTATTAACTAAAGACTACTGCTTCTTAATATTTTTATTCTTGCATGGAATAAAAATCACATCATTTTGGGAAACATTTAATAACATAACGTAATACCTTCATAGTCGGAAATCCGATCCCAACCACGAAATTGGCCATCCAATTTACTAACACAGCGATCGCCATTGCGCTTGGCCGCGGTCCTTGTGAGAATAGTTCAGCAGTGATCAACCATGGAATAGAACCCGGTCCAACCGCGAAGAACACCACGAAGCTCAAAGTGGACACCACGGATAGGTAGCTCATCCAGTCAATCATTTCCTGCACATAGCCAAAGAACTCCTATCAGGCGATAGAAAGCAAGCTCTTTCCCGTAACCGACCGGAGTCAAAACAAATCGCAAACATAAATGTTACCACACACTTGTCCGTCTGTGTATGTCTGTTCTAAAATATTCCATTAACTGCGGCGTTACAGTGCCGGTAGAGCAGTGATAAAGAGAAAAAAAGATCAAGAAGGGTCTCAGCTTCGTTGTAACATAAGATGTAGGTCGTGCTGTTGTAGCATAGTGAAGTAAAGTTGACGGTATTTTCGCCGTAATGAGATTGCTATTTAGTGAAGAGTGCTTTCTGCTTCCGAGCAGGTTTGTGTGGCAATCTTGCTTCTTTAATCGCGTGCGCTAGAGCTCCTTGTGATATATATTTCATATATATTTAGTAGATTTAGATATAGATCCTTGTGTATAGCAAAAACGTGTATGTGCCATGTGAATGATGTAGTTACCTAACATTTATATTTGACAATTTATCTCACTTTTGTTTTGCTAGAGAGAATCCGGTCCCGGAAACAGGAAAGTCGGAGTCTGGGGGAGGGACCTACTACCAAGCAAAAGCAAAAAAGATTGGTGTTGGAGATGGGAATTAATATGGAACTTGGCGTGTTAAACTAGTGAGAGTGAGAACTTACCGATAGGTCATTTTGAAATAGATTTAAAGCAAACCTGAGGTGCTCTCTAACCACCACCAGTTGGGCACCACAGTTGTTCAAATGTAAAATAATGAGATACAATGGACCTATTTGAAACTAATGAGTAGAGAAATGTGTTTGCAATAAAAACAGGGTTTTGATGAAAAAATTAGTTTACGTGATTAAAAGCAATGTTCAAAAAAGCGTGCAAAGGCAGAAAAAAACAAAAATTACGTCTAATTTTAAATAAAATTTGATTCTATGATAATAATTAAATTTATTTGCAATATATATAGTTGAAAAATATTTTGATCCTTGCATAGTTTGCTTGTAAAATATGAGTCAATGAGGTTCAAATGCAAAAAAGGCAACTTATACATAAATTAATTATCATAGAACCAAAACTACGACAATCTACGCTTAAATTCTATGGTACTAATAATTGCTGTTATTATTTTTTTGAATTAAAAATTCAAACTTTTGAAATTCAAATCGGAAGAATAGAAAAAGCCTGTAGGCTATTGTCATACATCAAACTAGAGCAACCGATTTGATATTTCATACCATTTCATCATAGTATTTAATGTAAATTTCATTAAAATGAATTGTTTTTTTTTCGAGGAACAAAAAATAATAACAGTTAATTTGTTTATGAATATTCACATAAAATATAAGATTATATTTTATGGAATTGTTGTATTAATTTCTCAAAGCAATAAAGGCCGTACCACGGATAAAGTTAAGTTCGACAGTTAGGTTATTTTTTAAATGCTAAGTTCGAGTCAACGTATTTTTTAACTTGGCAAGGTGTGAGATCGATATTATCAAGAAACATATAAAAAAATACATTGATTTTTCTGGTGTCCAGATATAAACCTTTATTATTAAAAATGACTCTCGGAGGTTTTCTCGCCAGAAATTATTTGTTTTTTCCAGCTTTCCTGCATTTTTTATGAAAATAAAGGTTGAAACGAGCAGGACGTTTACCTGATGGTAATTAATACGCACTGTCTATTTAGCTTGTCTTGGAGTTAAATGTATACCGCGACTAAGCGCTACCTATATACAATTTTATATATTTCGAATTTACTTTAAAGTCTTTAACGCTGTCACTCTTTCTAATCAAAATGACCTTATTCTCACGAAGATGATGGGCAGAGTGTCCATGATCTATTTTTGGAAATCGAGGGAAATAAATTTATCCGTAGTGCTTTAGTTAGTCATTCTTTTAAAATAATTGTCGAAGTGCAACGGAACATTTACAAATCAAACACGACAAATATACCTCTGAGAAACAGTTTTAATTTTCAAGATTTCAATATGATATGGGGATTCTTATATCAGTTTTTAATAAGCCCATTTTAATTCAATCCTTCATTACGGTATAAGATTTTGTGTTAAAACTTGCAAATGTTCGGCTATCTTCGCAACGTCAGTATCAGACCCAATTACCAGAATTTTATCGTAACAATATAACTGACTTAATATCTTATCATAGCCATTCCTATGAGGACGAGTATACTTTATTATAAAAAGGTAAATATAAATTCTGAAAAGAGTCTGACAGTGACAATTTTGTCAATTTCAAGTCTGTTCATTACCATCAATCATGTAAATTTCTAAACATTTTGAAATATAATATTTTAATCGTAAACCACAGATCATAATGAATATTATTTCATCAATCTTATTCAGATGGTAATAAACAATCCTGTACAATGAAAATATGTACAACACACCTTTATGAGAAAAGATATAGTGATGAAGATGGAGAAAATGAACATTCCGCCGAGACCGTAGAGATGAAGCGTTCGTCTTCCAGTCCGATCCATCAGTGGTAATGACACCAGGGTCATACCGACCATGATGGCACCTATACCCATTGTGGCAAACTTCGCAGATTCTTCCGTGAGCCCAGACGAGGTAAACAGCGAGGTCGAATAGTAGAACACCTTAAATAAAATTATATTCATCAACAAGTTTAAAATTATATCTTTATATGTAGACAAAAAGTATAAGTTGAGATAACTGCAGATTTGTTGAGACCTTTTCTTTTTTCATTTCAATAATACTGCCGTTGAAATGATCAACTAACTTTAACATAAACAAACATGTTAAAGTAACTGCTAACCGTAACCGTCCAATCTTACATAGCTAAATAGTAACCTGTCAAAAGTTTCAAATAACAAATCGATATTGACTCGGTTAACTTTAACTTTAGCTTTAGCTATGCCAAGGAATACTATGGTGCAACACAATCCGCAGTCTATATTAAAGTCAGCGTGACTGCTAACATTAAATTTGACTTAAACCTTTAAGCCAATATTTCACCAGGACACCACGGTGGCACAACCAGAAGCCTCTACCAACAAAATATATACAGCTCCATAGTTGATCATCACCTGGTTAACTTTTAGTTGCGCAACCAATTAGGTGGCGCGACTAGCCCGGACGCGTCATGACTCTGGTGTCTATATGGTGTCTAGTTTACGGACACCACTGTTAATATAAAGCAACCCAACCACCCTGCTATTTATAAACGAGAAGTAAAATTATTCCAAATTTAAAACTTTTTGACTTTATCTTACCATTGTCACCACAGAATTACATGACAGGGAATTTAAACTTGTAGTAACTTTATATTGCGCTTATTAATAACACAGCGTTTGTCTATTAACATACCGCATTAATTCCGCTCAATTGCTGCGACAACTGCATGACGACTCCGATCAAAAGCGGTGCTCGCAACGTCGGGGAGCACAGAAGTTCCCGCATTGATATCGACGCTTCAGCCTGTTGCGCTCGTTCTTCTGCGCGCATCTCTTCAATATCCTCTTCAACCTAGAAATTAAATTAATTGAGCGTCAAAGTTGTACTGCCACATGCTAAAAGAATAACAAGAGCGTTATTAATTTCAATTCTAACTGAAGAGTTTATTTTACAATATAGTTGTACGTGCGAGGAAATTGAAAAGTTTGGGAATGAATTATCATTAACCCTTCATTAGAAGAGAAATGTTGTACGATACTGGACCTCAGCGTCAGAAATCAGGCCTATTGCTCACAGGAAGAGAATCCCTTCTATATCTCTATAGAGAGATGAAGCAACGTGTATACGCAACGGCGTTATGGAATCCGGAAACTGCTTCCAGAGTACCGATATAATATTTAGATTATAGTTAGACTTGGGTTCCAGTATTTCACGAGGCACTCAGGACAATCCTTATTACAACGATTGTTGTGTTCAGTGGTTGCCACCGATATCCTGACTGATCTACTAGGATTAAAGTGAATTATGAACAAAAGAAGTTTTAAAATAGGGTTGGCATTTTTTAATTGTGAACAGAATACCGTATGTCGGTTCAACCGGTGCCATATATTCATATTTCCCAACTCTATGTTCCATAATAACCTAATAAAGTGGACAGAGTTACTAAACTTGATCTTATTGTTATAATAACAGATTTGTTGTTGCAATTGAACAATAATTAAAAGCGACACGAAAAAAATTTTAGTTTTCAAGATAATTTCTCATTATGTATGATCTTGAAGTAGATTTTCTTTTTGTATTAATTAGTTTTTCATAGCACTGTATTTTAAATATTTATCAGAAAGACCTGACTAACTTAAAAAGACTGACGTCGAAATAATTATAATTTCTGCCAATAAGAGGATTAATGGCGCTGAAAGAAGTAAAGGAGAAAAGCCTTGACCGATGAACTTGGGTTACTTGATAACCGTTGATCACCCGTACTGGTAATCGACCGTCAAGACAAAGACAAATTAATGTGTTTTTTTACTAAAATTTAAAATCTATCCGTTGTGATTAGTGTATTGATATTAGTTATTGATCAACCATTTATCGTAATTTACGGCCCTGAACTGGTAATTCAAAATTCTTATCCTTGTCAAACTTTATGATTTTTAGTTAAAGTTAACTTTCAACGTTAGTTAAAAATGTTTTACAGGGGTGCTGCAAACATTTGATACACACTTGGTTGCTTGCACGCAGTCGTCTCAAAGCGCGACGTGCCTCTTCTTCCCACTGTCTAGTTATCAGTAAGTAGCGAGGAGATTCAGGACAGGCTGGTAGAAGTAAAAGTTGCAATATCGCCGGACATACAGCAAGACCTTGAACATATAAGACCAGATTAGCAACTTAGTTGACGCACAGAATTAAAAATGTATAACACACAGTTTACCTAGAAGGATCGGCCAACCATCATCAGTGCCAAGGATTTGCTCAATACCAAGAACTTGAGACAGCAGTAATCCAACAGTTACAGCAAGTTGGTTCACAGTACCAAGTCCACCGCGTAGATTCAAAGGAGCAATCTCAGATATGTACATTGGCACTAAAGATGTATTTAACCCTGAAATAATTCAAATGCTCACAATCCCATTAGTAATACATAATTAATTTGACTTTGAACTTCAAAAAATTTGTTCTAAATTAGCAATGTAAGCTTATATAAGATTGGATCAATTGGATATCCATGAAATCGCTTTTGATGTTTTATAGATGATAGAGCAATTACCTTAACGCAGTCAATTAACGAAGATCTACTGTATATTTCACTAGCAATACAATTTGCCATTTAACCTCAAACCAATAACTGGAATAATCGCAATGTGTTGCGTGTTCAATGGTTAGAGTAAATTTGGTGCTAATAACTCCAGCTGTGCTTTTGTTAACAAGTTAATTAAACTTCTACCCAAATTCAAAATCATGCACTAGTTGACTACAGTTTACTTAATTATAATTGAAATAGAAGCAATTATTAAGTCAGAGGTAGATACCGCAATTGACGCCGATAATAAATCTCCCAAAGAAAAGCATTTCATAGCAATGAGATATTTTAGTGAACCCCATCAGACTTGCTCCGCTGATGCCAAGGATATTATTGAGCAACAATCCACCTTTCCTGTTACATGAAAAATTCATTAGGTATTTTTCCATTGTAGCTGATTATCAAAATATTATATATGGTAAAATTTTTATAAGTGTACCTGCCAAATCGATTTGCAATCATTCCACCTGAGAAGCCGCCTAGCATACCCCCAATAGCAAATATGCTGACAGCTATTGAGTACAATCTATTCACTGCATCTTCATGGATATCCTTCCCATAACGATCCTTGTACACATCCTTCATGAAATTCTCGATGTTCTAAACAACATGTAAATAAAGACGAGACTTTAATGAAACCTACGAGAATTCTGTTTCAAATTCCAATAGTGTTGCTGAACATTCAGATATGTATAATCTCTTGCAATAAAATGATGAGTATACTCAGATTGTATTTGCTTTATAAATAAATAATAAAATTATAATAAAAAAAAATACAATGTACAACTAAACACTAGTTGAATCAATCTAATTGAGGCCAATTATAGATTACCGTATCGGAGAGTACGGTAAATAGGTATATTATTTTACAAGTCTAACACCCTTTTTACAAGCTTCTTCATGTGACATATCACACAGTACTGTACAAAATTTTATAGAAATTGGAATAATCGTACTTTTTTGCACTCAGAAATACGGCAGATATATTACTCAATTGTAATAGTGCCTCAGATCATAAACAGATAAACAAAAAGGGAGTGTGTGTTCGTGTACTTAGGTATGCACGCAAGAAGTTATACTTCTTTGGCCTAACAATGCAAATCCTTAAAATTTTCTTCCTCGTGCTATTCTTAGCTTTGTACAAAGAAAAATATTGTAAAAATCTTGCAATGACGGCTTTGACAATCATTTATTGAATATTAACGAATACGGCTGTATGGGGTTTAACCCTAACCCTCTGCCTGTCCTAATAATGGACTAAGAGACCAAAAAAAAATAACAAATGTCGCAAACGTCAGAAAATTTTAGGAACCATCTTCACCCTGTTACTTTTGTGTTACAGTGATGCGCGCTCATCTTAAAATTTCATTCTTATATCGTGCCTAAAGAAGTATAGCTTCAAAAACATGTAATAATAATAATTATATAATAAAAAGAGCATGAAATAACTTACTCTGCCAGGTGCGTTGATTACACCGGTGTTATAACCAAATTGCAACATTCCGAGTACTGCAGCTAAGATGGCATAGGACAGGAAAAATGTTAAGCCCTGTAAAGAATAATCCTTGTAAATAAACCAGATAAGTTATACTTAGAATAAAACTTCAAACTTAACCAAACCCCAGTATTTAATTGTAGCTACATTCCAGCAGGCATCAAGTGACCTACAGCTCGCCAATATCCCATAAGAAAATATAAATCATATTTAGGCTATCAAACTTAAATTTTCGTCAATAGAATAATAAATGTAATCACTTTGAATCAGCAAGCATACAAGATTTTATAACGATACGTTACTCGAACGGTTTGCTCAGTTGGTTAGAGAACGGCACGGAACGCCGGAGGTCGTAGCTTACAGTCCCGCATCGTTCATAAAATTTTGTTTTTCAAATTTTATGTGTGCTAAATTAATTATCGCTTCATTATTGTGACTTAACGAAGAAGAAGCCACAAGTAACTCAATGAGAATATTTTTTTCGGATTACATTATATAAAAACAAAGAGAACAATTTCACTGCTAAGTCAGACTAAAAAATTTAATAGGTTTTATAGGTTACAGCTCAATATTCTTTTAAAGTCGTGAGTGCAGAGAGGAGGTTTGTGAAACTATAATGTTCAAAAAAATTGTATATTATAAAGCAAAATCTCAAACAAAGGAAACTTCCAAGAGTGATCGATAGAACAGCAGATCAAACGCGGAAAATTTAACTGATTTGTTCATAAATCCTGCAAAGGGATATTCAAACCGACAAACTCTAGATTGATATGATCTTAAACGTAAGCTTTAATGACGTAGAGCAGGCGATGATATCACGACAGAAGCGAAGGTAATTAAAGAGACCTGAAGTAAGTAAATCTTGAGCATATTGGACACTATCCGCTACATCTTGTAGGATACTCAATAGGTCTTAAGATGCAAAATTTTACGCAACTGCGTTATACATTAAATCAGTCTTCTACTCTTCCGGCAGTTTCGTTTTTTTTTTCAGTTACAGTAATAGGAGATTCAGCTACTGCCTGCTTTGCTGAGTTGAAAATTGTTTAATTTAACATTTACCAAACAAGTGATATCACTAAAACAGCTGTAACTGCAGTTAATGTGTCGACTTGCGAAATGTTAGAGCAAGAAGACCCACGTAATACAAACGTGGACATATAGGAGGTCCTAGTTATCATATCGGAGAGCATTTAAAAAATCTTACATATTTAAGTGAAGAAATTTTTATGTCGTCGTATTATGAATCTCATGCATTTACAAAAGCGATATATTTTCTATGAGAGAATTTATTGACGCACAGTTCTGCTCTGAATCAATTTTCTTTACAACAACAGGGAGCATATTTTACGAAATAATTCTTGATGTCACGAAATATTATTGACAAATTCATAAAAAGGAGTATTAATTTATTATGTACAGAAAATATCTGTCGGGTCAGCAAGTAATTTATAAAATACAGGATAAATAAAATACAATCTTTTTAAAATAGATTACGTACTTGTTCAAGCAGCCTAAGTTTGCGTCTTTGGGTATGTTCTTCAAGCCGGTCGACGTATTCACGCAACTCCTCAATTTCTTCTTTCACCTGTTGTACCGTGTCTAGCTCCTGCTTGATGGCAACCATGTCTCGTTTTACCTACACATACAAATACAAATTCATTTTTGGTAATATAGTGAATCGATATTTTTTATTTGGAATCATAACTCAACTTAGAGTATACTTTGGGCGTTGTCCTACGAGCGTTCTTGCCGGAAACGAAAGCGGCGCGACATGGCGAGTTGTCCACAAGCGGTCGTGAACAAACGGGACCAAATGTGGTTGAAATGAAAAAAAAACTGCGAGAAATGTAATGCGGTTGGTTTGCTATACAAACTGAGTTTGACAATAATTAATATTTTAATTTACTCTCTGTTAATACTATCCAAGCAAGCCCTATTAGTAAGTAATTCTCCATATAAATTATGATTCTCGGTAAATATGCCTCAAAGTAAGTTTCTCTGCTCTGCCGTATGTATTTCTTCATAACGTGATATTTAAAAAAATGTTTCCCGTATCGTTCCAAAGTATACAGGGCTCATGGAACGGCGGCAGCGGTGCGGGGTTGCGGGGCTATGGGCACGTAAACAAACTCGACGTGTCGCACAGCTTCGCCTTGAAATCGCTTTTTATTACATCGGGTCGCTTCGTTATTGCGTAATCGCCTTCGTAGGACCTAGAGTATTTTTACGGTAGTCATCATCAGCCGGAAGACGTCCACTGCTGGCCAAGGCCTTACCCACAAAATTCCACGACGGTCGGTCCATCTTGTGGGGGGTTTACCAACACTGCGTCTTCCGGTACGTGGTAGTATTTTTAAGGTAGTACGATTTGTTATTTTTTGGTAATGTCATCGCTGGAAAATAAAATATTTGTACGTACGTACGTATGTACATAATATGAACCCCTATGAGCTCTTGATGTTAGTCAGCGTCACCTGCCATAACAGTGCCAATTTCAGTCGTAACGCGTTACAATAAACATCACTGTCCTCAAAGCAACGAAAATACACAAGTAAAAATTAAATACAGGTACCTACATGATATCTCGGAATTTAATAAAGTTGTACTAGAGATCAATATGTTTGTAGAGATGTATAGTTTTACGTATCTCTAACTGTCTCTGTGCGCGTGGACATACCAGTTCGGAAGCGCTATTACAAGCGACTGACCATCTTATACTTGATAGTCTATACTACTCCTGTATATTCCTGATGAATACACTAAAATATTCAAATTCGACTGGTCAAAAAATTCGCATAGATTCCGTATTTGTTAACTAAAACGACTAAGGTTGTTTTCGACCAAACACGATGTTATGCGAGGATAACTATATGGGGATAATTTTACTCTTTGAATTTATCCCTTCGATATTTTCATTCCCGTTTTTTGAACGTACTTACGGAGTACACTATCTCAGTATTGTTGTACTCTTAGATAAAGGATTGATCTCAGCTGCACTCCAACTAGATACCGCAGTCGTAGTCGCAAAGTGCGGCAATTAATAACAATGGACGTACCAAGTGGGTACGTACCTCGTATTCGAGCCAGTTTCGAGCAATGTGTGACGTTGACATGTTCTGACGTCGTCAAAAATCGTCCGTGTAAATATTATAATATTCTTAGGTTGGGGGTTGGTAAAATGCAAAATTAGCTTTAATCATAGTATATCAATAGGTAGTTACTCGCGAGTAAAAACTAACAGCTCGAATCAGCTCCAAGCTGAAGAAAGAAACATTTTATGACAGTTTACTCACCTCAGACACTTCGCTCTGGCATGACTCAACGCTTTTCGTCAGCTCTTGGAGTTGCGTTCGGATCTCACAGAGTGCGACCGTTGTTTCAAGTTGCCGGTCGCCCCGCTGAAGCTCATCAAGTTTGGCAGTCAGATTCATACTCATCACGCTCACCTGTCTCTGAAGGCTACAAACAAAAAACTTCTTAAATATCTTAATTCAGTACCAGCACTAATATTTTGTGTTGAAATATAGGGTTTCATGCCCGAAGTAGTCCGTTCATCTGTCAGCAGGCTCTATCCCAAAAACCGCAACAGTCAGACAATTGAAAGTTCACTGCGTCACAGTTTAATAAAGCCAAGACGTTTAAAAACAAAATGGCTGCCATGCATTTATTTAAAACGTATTTAAATAGTTTGTTCAAATTGTTTAGGCAGATTAAATTAAGCACAATGAGTACTTGGTATGGTATAATCGGGCTAATTTCCGCAACTCGACGACTGCGCGACTATTTTGCGTGTGTGCGATATATATTTGTTATTCCTGCCACCCCAATTCCTCCAGAAACCTTCGCAGCCTCCTCTCCTTCCTAAAGACTTCTAGGAGTGTGTTTGGGGTACCAAGATGTTGAGCCCAGTATGTTGCTACACCTGGACAATGCTGAAGTACATGTGCAGCAGTTTCCTGTGCCACCATGCAGGGCTGTCAGTTATGCCCATATTAAATAGATGTTTATTATAAGGACCGTGCCCGGTTAGGGCCACCGTTATCTATCTAAGTTTAGATTCTATTGAGCTTAATAAGGCGATTTACCATACTGGCATCAATGTTGGGGATGAACACTTTATTTCGTGGGTATTTAACGCTCGTTCGGATAACGTCGGTTCGAGTCGACAAATGTATCGAAAGAGTTACGGATCTTCATTGACAGATCCAATATTAAGACAAGTACCGGTTTTAACACAGTCTCTACAGCATGGCATCGGGCCTACTCAAACAATGCCATCTAACCCGACATATATGCAACGAAAATTATGCAACCTTATAATGGATTAAGGAACACAGCGGCTAGCGAAAGTTATGATGCAGCAGATGGATTGGCAAGAAAGGACTTGGAGATGAAGGTTGTAGATCCCGAATTCTTTCTTATCTCCGAAAGGCGCTACAAAGATACAACAAGGTAGATGATTGCATGCAAACTAAAGGGGCTCTTCCGTCAGCTAACCCCGGATTATCACGAAAGGTGTAACAGCATTGGAGACGGGACGATACGACTATGGGTACCTTAAAAAAAAGCGCGTACAACTTCCTTAAAGGCCAGCAACGCTCCCTTGATTCCTCTGGTGTTGCAAGAGAATGTGGGTGGCGGTAATACGCACGTTTGTCCTCCTTTTCCATAAAAAAAATCAAACAAGCCATGATAATTAAAACTCAAAAAGGAAATAGACAACACTGCAAAGAATTTCGATAAGACGTTCAAATATTTTCAAGTTGCAACGATACGAAAATGTCGTCAATTGCGGAATTCCTCAAGTCAAGTGATTTAAATAGTATTTGTACTACCGGAATAAAGATATATATTATTACCTAGCTACCAATGGACAATAAAATGGAATCAATGAATAGGTATTACTAACAATGCCGCGACGCGGACGCCCCAAGCGGTCGGCCATTATGAGATATACTAATGAAATCATTCGATTATAAAAATGTCTCGAGATATTTCAATTATAAAAATTTGTGGTTACTAATTTTGTAGGTAATTGTAACGTAACGTAGTCGACGCAGGTCAAAATTCAAAAATATTTTAATTATATTGTTTTCATGATGAGTATTGGATTAAGGTACACAAATAAATAATTTATTAAATAAAAAATCTCTCTAGTATTAAAAATACCACATAAGTAACCATATTTTAAAATACTAATTATTTTAATAACTTTCTGATCACAAAGCCAAAGACAGCGACTCTCGACTTCGAGTTATTTTTTTTACTTATTTCAACAGGATTAGTAATACTCATTAGTAACGTCATTCGATTATGAAAATAAAAATGTTACTAATTCCGTAATCGATTATTAACATTAGTAATACAAAATAATTCGATTATAGCTATCATTCATAATCGCCGACCGCTGGCCGCCCGCCCGCCAGCAACATGTATACATTGCCTATATATTTTATACAATACCCGAATTATACAGATTCCTTTTATCTTACAAACGTAAAGAGTTTATACACTTCAGATTTTATATATTTGCTACAATAAGCAAATTTAGTTGAAAGTTACTATTTATTCAATCATAAACTTTCATTTTATCTCATTCATTGAGTTGTGCAGAACGCACAACTATGCAAATAGAGGAACTCAATAAAACAACCCTCGTACTCGCTTTGCATCCATTAAAGCTTTTGAAACTTAGGTACCTATTCATATTAATTAATGTTTGATACTAATAAGTGCTTTCATGCTAAATGCACAATTCTATATAGTACCTATATAATATACAATACAGTCATTTGAACACCTTTTTGTTTCTCTAAAACAATACAAAACGTTGAGTAAATATGGAATATATCAATCTTTGTAAATAAAATCGATTGTTTTTAGCAATCGAGTAAGAAATCCAATTTGGACATCACTACTTCAGCTGTCAAAAATTATATGAATGGTTGGAATACCTAGTCTGGCTGCTTATATATTTATGTCGATAATAATATATTGGTCCATCCACTGTCATTTTTGGTTAAAAATATAGTGGCATTCGTGGCGACATTTGACAATCAATAATTATCATACCAACGTCCAGGTATCTATTGAAAATGGTAATATCGACAATTTTTTAGTGGTGAAACTGGAAGGTTAACCATGCAGCTTAGTCGTGGTTATTAAAAGTGGGTCTTATTGGAATACCATAACGTGATTTTGTGATATATTATGGTTCATATTTTCAGGTCCAGGTGAATTATTGAAGAAATTAGAATGGTGTTGTCAAAGGTCGATGGTACGATAAATTGATTTTTTAGTAGTTAATAACAAACTTGAGACGAAAAAGGTTCAGTATTCCGCATTCCGCAACTATACAAAAGTGATCTTAATGGATGATACAAGTTTCTTCTGCCACTGATCGATAAATTCCCGTGAGAGAGCTGCATAGCTGTGGTATATACGGTGTCTGCAATACTATCATTGGAGTAAAACTGTACGATATAACGAGTATTATTTTATTTATACAGTCTTTCTTCTTTGTAGGAGATTTATTGAAGTAGTTACTTTGCGGAAATCCATAATTATATATAGTAGTATAGTCTTCAAAGAATTCGACACTTGTGCACGAGACTTAGTCTCTCCTGAGGATGCCTCGTGTAGAGAAGAAACAAGTGTCGAATTGCTTGAAGACAAATATTGGCGGAATTAACACTAAAGAAAACTGAAAACATTTGGATATTTCTTCTTAATATATATACCAACACAGCAAGCTTCACGAAGATCCAAATTTTAATGCTTGATAACAGATAATTTGTAACTATAACTATAGAAAATTTATACATAATAATATATAGTATTGCTGTTTAAGTAAGTATATTGTATTAAATATATCGTTGTCTTGCAACCCATAACACAGGCTTTATATACCTAATTTGGAGCAAGATAATTTGTGTAAAAAGTTTGTCAATATCATTATTATTATTATCATTATATTTTTATGAAATAGTATATAAATAATTCCAATAGTTATCTTAGGTTAAAAGAAAAAGAAAAGCCGGTAGTTAGTATAAAGAACTGCTGCTATTTTATTTATGCTTTCATCAAATAAATATCGAATATTTACACAATCTTTGCTTGCAACAAAAAAACTTTTATCTGTAGCGTGTTTTCTCACGACGCCTTCAATTTTGTACTTCATGTGTTTTTAAATAGATATAAAGACTGACATTATATTTAGAGTCC
Source organism: Leptidea sinapis (assembly GCF_905404315.1). NCBI lineage: Eukaryota > Metazoa > Arthropoda > Insecta > Lepidoptera > Pieridae > Leptidea > Leptidea sinapis. Next base: position 9,768,646 of record NC_066312.1, on the reverse strand, counting down.
AAAGAGCTGATCACCCCAATTTTAAATTTAAAAGATAGTATTATATATTTTTGCTTTTATCTAGCAGAATTATTAAGAAGAAAAATAGCTGTATTTTATAAAGAAATGTGCTTCGAGGAAGCATTCGTAAGCTGTTTATTCAAAAGAGATTTACACTTCCATAATTCCTTAGAAGACGCTTGCGGAAAATCATTTCATATTTATTATCCTAGCAACATATTCAGCAAAGGTTACATAAGCAACATTTCAATATGTACCTATAAAATATATAAATTCCTCTTAGTAGTAAGGTTCCATGGAGAATATAAATAATTAAGAGCTAATGTTTATAATATGAGAATATTCTAGTAACTCAGTTAATATATACAACTTAATTGAATTAAGTAAATAAAATTTCTAGATACGGGACACGGACAATATAATTTCAAAGACTTATAATGGATCACACTACTAGAAAACACATTACGATCACACACATGCAAGCAATGTTTTATTAGATTCCTTCATTTAATTTATTAATGTCTTAATATAGTTACAATGGAGTAAGGTGTAAGCGGAAACACTGTGCTAGTGTTTGCGTAGCGACAAATATAGATAATGGCCATTGTACTAATGTTAGTTAGTACGGTGAACTATGGTTCATGTTATGAAGTCAGAGAAGTGAATGATAGGCACCGCAAGAGGCATCGTCTAAATATCTGCAATACAAGATACTTGGGATGCTAAGCCAAAGAATATTAAAATGTATAGACACACTGAAACACAGACTGTCATGAATCGAGAATGGAATGAAGCCGGTAATGGGCAGGAAAGCTAATGTTTGTTCCACATGTCTCTAGTCACACGTACCTAAGAAGAAGTTCCCTGAGTGTCGCCTCGTCCTCCTCCGACGGCGCATATCGTGTCAGCTTGCGGCTGGCCTCGCGGCCCTCATGTTCCGGTACCACTGTATCAAAATCTTCGTTTATTCTTCTATTTGCTATCGGAACTTTCCCTCCCTGTACTACTTCACCAACTTAACACTGATGTCCATGTTCAGTCGGCTAGTCAAAAGTTTTCTTAGCATTTACGAATTACTCAAAAGTATATAAAGCGAAATCTTAGAATATAACAAAATTCATGTCATAAAATCTAAGTGATAACATTTAAGATTTGATTTTAATAAAATACTGTTTTATTTTATGAAAAAGAGCAAACCAATTATTCTTCCTGGTTGTACTTTTTGGAAAAAGAGCTTCAAATTAAAATCGTTCGTGCGTTATACTGTGTCTGACTTCTGAAAGCTCTGTGAAAGAATTTATTTTTGCAATTGGTATATGCATAAGTTAAGTAAAGATAATAACATAATCTATTTGAAGAGAGGTGAACGACACATGTCTGACTATTTAAAACTTCTTACACTATCTAGTTTTAACTCCTAATGATGCGGCCACATTGTCGAGATAAGTATTGTATTTTTTATCTTATTTATATTTTACAATTTCTTGTCAAATTCTAAATAAACAGATTTCTAAAGAATTGTTGGAACTATTTGATTTTATTTTCTACTTCGCATTAGAAAAACATTTAAAATAATGATAGTAATGAAATATAAAGTAAATAGACTACACAGTGAGCGAGAAGATAAAAAGATGCAAAGAGGGGACCTATTGCGTTTTTTTAGTGTCGTTGTAGTTGAAAAAAGGCTTGAGGATAAAAAAGGCTTCATGCCTGACGGGGCTTCTGCTTACCATAAATACAGTAATAGAACAGTACTTTAAATTCATACTAGAGCACCCGAATCACTGACCTCTACTTTAAACCACTGGACAGGCTGTTCCATATGTTTGACAGGAATTTATTTGTGCCTATTTGAAGCGCCACTCGCGAGCGTCCAGAGAACTAATTATGACGTATAATGCAAATGGCTGCGAAGGAACGTACAATACTCTGAAGTATTTTTGCATTTTGAATTAATTTCGGTCGTTTTCCGTGTTACTTATACTTCAGGAATCAACGTAATAAAGTACACGATTTTTTTGTAAATAGTTTTCCTATCGATGTTTGTTTAACTGAGGTTGTCAATACTGGTTTTAGTACCGCAGACTCTCGCTTCATGGCCAACAGCGCCAAAATGGCGAATATCAAACAGGCACACAAGCACTTTGACAGCCGCCAGTCCAGTGGTATTTATACAGGTCAGTGACCCGAATCGACGCACGCACACTTACACACGATTTACACTAGGAGTGCCTAAATCTATTGAGTGCCACGCTTTACGCCGCCGCGACTGATCCCTGCCCGAGTTCCTTAGCTGTTTTTGTATGTACAAATCCTAGTGCTCCGCCCAGACGTAGGTATAAATTTCAAGGAGAGCGCTGAGTTACGCTACTATTGTATTATTTACTGTAACGTGCCCTTACCGCATACTTTTTGACCTTATCCCGGAAGTCTGATAAAGTGTTACTTCCTTGCCATTTGAACAAAGTCACATGTTACAAATTATATGTAATTACTATAGTATTATTTTACCTTAAAGATTTATTCATAACAGAATCGAACCAATTTATTCACCGTACATGCTAATTAGTGACAATGGCCACATAATAAATAATAATACAAGATGGTGTGTTCATTCTGGATTTGATATTGGTAACAGTAACTAAATTAATTAATAAGTTTCGTGGCTAGATGTTCAACTCAAAGAGCCTAAGCTGTTGTGTATATCGATCCAGCACTCAAGAATTAGATATTATAGTCCTCTATGAAAATAACGATACTTTATTTTTAGAAATAAACATTAAATTGATAAACTAAGTATAAAGTAAATAAGTTAAGCGTTGGTGCCGCAGTAGGTTGAACAAACCTTGACAAATGATGTGCCCTCAATGACGTTCTATACACATGGACATATAATTCGCAGTCTGATAAAAAAAGAGCAAAATTGGGCTTCAAGACAATGTAAGCACACTTTTCGGCTTAGTCGTATGTCAAGTGTCACTGTCCGAATCAAATGTGAACTGAATAAATGTTTTACATTGCTGCTTATTGACCAAGAACATTTTAAACAACTGGAGTAAAAGCGGCAATGTATAGAAATAGCAGTCGAAGATTATTATGGTGTAATTTGAGGAATTTCCCATATTTCGGCTTTTTTTACGACGTACGTTGGTCTATGTACAACAGATGTAGTTGGTCTATGTATAACAGATGACTGTTGACCATGTACCTACTCTCGAAGCGACTTACAAGTTTTGGACTACGTGGAAAAGATGGCTGTTGTTCATTTATGCTGAGAGGTGAACCCTAACTGTCATGTTAATAAACCCAATATAAATTTATTTGATTAAGTTTTTACTTCAAGTTTAAAATTACTTCTCTCCGGCATGTACTTATGTAGTGAGAAAGCAAATATAAAGACAAAACGTTTCAAATTTTGAATATCTTTACTTCGCGTTTATTAATAACATAGCAAAGTTATAGTTTATACTCTTTTGACAGATCTCAGAATACGCTACGCTTTTGTCTTCATCTCTATTTGGCAAAATTGTCATGTTTCTTGGAAATCCTTGGAAAAGCGCATGCAACGCAAAATGCTATTTAGACGATGAAGCAATACTATCTTTAAAAGCAAGTAAATGTACTGTATTTTGTAATACTTATTTATGCAACTGTTGTGTAATAAGGGGTACTAAAATACGATGTGGGTTGATAATAGTATCAAATGAGTACTTATCAACAGTTGCACACAAGACTTTATCTACACCCATAATATGAATCGTCTATAAAAGATTCAGAAGCAGTTAGCTTACTGCTAACATTAAAAAACCCAATATACTAGTAACCATTACATCATGCAAATGAGTGTTGTAATGAAAACGATGATGATATAATGTTGTACTGAATTTCAATTTGTAATCGTTGTTGTAATAGAGGATTTGAGGTATGGGTTTAGATAAAGAAAATTAACATCCTAAACAATATATGGCCTAGGATCACTGCAATTATTGCCTGTAGATACATAATATGAGAGTGCATAACAGTGTACGGACTCGAGATGGCAAACATGTAGGTATTAACAAATCTAGGTTCTTTAGTTAGAAAAGCATTTTTTTTCTCACACGAGAACTATTATTAAGACAGAAGTTATAGAATACTACACTCCGCCATAATTACAGAATGGTTATGCATAATGACCCCTTTTTTTAAAAGAATATAGCACTCAATAAAAATGTGCAAAGAAAATATTGTTAGATATTATTTTGAGTAACCTTCCTTCCAACCTTCGGCCATTGAACTTGTTTAGACAAAGGCTGACAGAGGTGAAGTATAATTATTGAAAATTACAAACTAAATCAACAACAATGTGCTTGAAATTGAGAAATCAAATGTTTCATGCTTAGATCATTTACTCGTCTAGACAGAGCCTCGTTCTGCTACACAACCGATGAAAACAGGCCAGGTTGATTACTTTGGTGTGCGTGACATGCTACATCTTACACTCGCAATTTGTATGCCAATTTGTCTTAGTTTGCTTGAATTGCTCGAAATAGAGGTTAACTGTCAACCTCAATTTTTTTCGACATTTCACAGCTCTGTCACAGTCACAGTATCAAGACGTTGGTATGATTTAAAGTTTCAAATGATAGTGAACATCTAACGGTCGTTCCCAAATATACTATCTACAGATTGAGATAAATTACTACCTACTTCTAGTCAGTAATTTGCGGTCTCAATATACCCGAAAGGTAATTCTTATCGCCTTATATTGGGACGCGTGAATTGCAATTTCTATACGAATTTCTATCGCTGGTAAGCTATACGTCCTCCCATTGACAGACAGCTTGTACGGATAAGGTTACCGTCGATAAATTTATTGGGACAGGAAAGTCAGCGATAGTTACGATATCTATCTCAAGTAAGAGATAGACTGAATATTGGGAACGGCCGTAAGTCGCCATCCACTCAAACTGCTTCTATAAATCTATAAATTGAACACATTGAACCAAGTCCTGAGCCGTAACGACGTAGTAACCAAAGACTTATAATATACTAGAGACTACCTGACAGCCAAATAATGCATGACCAATTTTGATCTGTCAATGTGTGCGTTAGTTAGTTGTTTAGCTTAAATAATTTATACGCCTAGATAGACTGTGATAGCTTTGAATACGTCAAAAAACTAGCGGTGAACTGTAAGCCTCTTTTTTCAGTAACGCGTGCACACAAAAAAGTGACTAACACATTGCGTAAAACGATTTTAATGTAGGTGTAGCTACATTAAAAGCGTTTAATAACACATTAGATCATATAACTAAGCTGTTAATAAAATCTGAAACTAATGAAACATTTACAAATAGAGTAAATATTTTCATCATAAAACAGCATTCCAATACAAATATGTATGTTGGCTGTTTTTCCGAGTATTCAATTTCCAATATTCAAATTAAAAGGAATGCCGCTATGGAATAAATTTCAACGAATTTTATTTGTCTGTTATGAATGTTTGTGCAAGCCGAATAGCTTAAAATCATATTTGCTGAGTGGAAAACATTTCGTTTATTTAAGCTTTTAATATTTCACGTTTATAGTAGGAATATAATTTTAATTGAAATTGTTGATTACTACGATATGAAACGATACATAAGCACAGCGTTTCATGTATAGTTGTTAGGTTTAATGGGAATGTTATGAAGTTTATCTACACCCATGCTTTAAATCCTCTATTAAAGATTCTAAAACAGCTTAATGCCAACATTAAAACACAATGTCATTCAACCCAATTACATCATCCAAACGAGTGTTGTAATAAATTTCAGTACAACATTACAACACACGTTTTGGTGATGTGATGGTTACTAGGACTGGCTTTTTAAATATTAGCAGTAAGCTAACTGTTTCAGAATCTTTTCTAGAGGATTAATATTGTGGGTTTTTTTATGAAAAAGGATGTAGATAAAGTCTTGTATGCAAATGTTGATAATTAGGATAAAACACTCATGTGATACTATTATCAATACCCACATTCGTGTTTTAATACCCCTTATTACACAACAGTTGCATAAATAACTATTAGATTTTTACCTGAAATTTGATTAATCGGTGAATAGAGCGGCGGCTCTTCACCCCCGGCTTGCTGGTGCTCAAGCAGACGATGGCACGACTGTCTCATGAGCGCTCCCGGCACTGCAAACAAACAGACATAAGTACAATTTATACAGTGTTTTGATACACTAAGGTCACACTATAAGTTTCTGTAATGTGATTAATATAAACAACTAAAGTCACAATCACGCTTAAAAATTATATAAGGCAAAACTCTACCTATGCGTCTATTAGAAAGAGTTCTCATTTAGTTGTGTTCCGACCGCGCTTTGAATACAACGCCACGCAATGGCAAAGTGTTCAGTGAAAAACTGTGCAAACAACAGCTTGTCCAAACATAAAAAGGATGGAGTGTCGTATTTAGGTAAATGCACCTTTAAATTAACAAAACAAGATGTTCTTGCATCGTGTTCGCGTCCTTCTAGCGTGACGTAGTGTTACTACATCTAATGAACGTATACAATAGTCTTTAAAGATAATTGCCATGAAATATGATGTTCATTTGAATAAATGTGTAAATGTTACTTTTATTTGTTAATTTATACGTATTTACATAGCCGTTTGGAAATTTTTTGACGACCTTTTAATAGGCCAGTCCAGAAACTTTCAATATGACCAATGAACGGTATACCGTTCGGGATTAATGTAGTTTAAAGCCATCGGAAATATGTTATCAATGTTAATGAGTTAAAAATGAAACAAAAACGTATTTCTGAATGATTTTATAATATGTATTATATATAATAAAATGTAAAATTTTGCATCTTTTACAATTTTGCGTAACATTTGAACCATAGCGAACTAGTCAAATAAATTCAAATATACCGAATTATTTTGTTTCCTGGATGTCTCATCTTTTAATTTTAATAAATTGTCGATATAAAGTTTTAATTCCAAATTTAGATTCGAAATTTTTAATTATAAGGAGAAGCTACAACTAACTGCTAGTTAGCTAACAAGCTGTAACTCGATGAATGAGTTGTCCTTTTTTTAGTTTAACAGCAATGTTCATTTCATTAATATTGCTTACTGTAGTAAACTAAATTTAAAAAACTAAAAGTGATGAAAAAGTTAAAAGATGCGACATTGACCACTGTGAAGTTATGGCTTTAAAAATCTTTGATCACAAACATGCATTGCTTTGCCAATTATTGAACCTGCATTTTACTTGTAATTAATTCTACTTTACTAGCGTTTAACCGATGAATGAGTTTCTTGCGCCCATTCTTCTTTTTTTATGGAATAGGAGGACAAACGAGCGTACGGGTCACCTGTTGTTAAGTGATCACCGCCGCACACAATCTCTTGCAACACAAGAGGAATCACAGGAGCGTTGCCGGCCTTTAAGGAAGGTGTACGCGCTTATTTTGAAGGTACCTATGTCGTATCGTCCCGGAAACACCGCACAAGGAAGTTCATTCATTCTTCTCAGGTCTTTCTGAGGCAGTTTTTTTTTTGAATGGGTGGTCGTTGTTGACGTCCAATAAGTGATTTTGAATGAAAATATTTGAATTTGAATAAATACTACGATATAATTAGGTGCAGTTCTTTAATCGGTCGTATAAGTACATTGAAATTTCGAGAAACACATATCTAATTATTAGAATAAAATACTTCTCCACTTCTTTCTTTGTGCTCTCCAATGATGTTATAGGGCATTTAGTTTATATTATGTCTTACTAGCGGACCGGACAGACGCTGTTCTGTTAATAGAAAAAAATGATGATGGTATTCGGGATTAATGTAGTTTAAAGCCATCGGAAATGTGTTATCAATGTTAATGAGTTAAAAATGAAACAAAAACGTATTTCTGAATGATTTTATAATATGTAGTAATAAAATTATAAGGATTAATATCGTATTTGTGTAAACCGCTTTTACATTACCGCTTTATAATTGTCAATTTTTTAAAGTATTAAAGTGGGTATATATAGTATGTTATCCTTATGAAATAGATTCATGCCCTGGCCCAAACTTTTCAGTAGACTTATATAAGATACACAATTCCACCATGCATTATTTTGTTATATCTCTAAGGACTTAGACAGCGTTTTCGTCAAAAGCTTGGCATATACTTTTTTGCGACACCTCCAACAAATATCGTTGATATATACTAAGACGTATACAAAAACTTCACAAATTATATACTAAATCCTTCCTCGAGAACCACGCATGTTGAAATTAACATGAAAATCGGAGCAGTAGTTTATAAGTTTTTAACGAACAGACAGACCCGGCGGGTCACTTTGTTTTATAATATTATGTAGTGGTGCTCTAATACTTTTAATTAATATATGTATATTTATTAAAATTAGCGCAGAAAAGGATACTGAGAGACTGTCTTGTGCCGCTTCTTCTCGCTCAGAGCTTTCGAAGCTCTCATTTGTTTCCGAAGCGGTGGTAGTGTTAGAAGTGACATCAAAAATAATTCTATACTGAATCAATTCTGAGAAAATAAATGCTTTTTACGCCTTTTATGTCATCTAAACTCTCCATTATCTCTTTTTTTTTTAATTTAAGTAGGTGTAAATGAGCAAGAAGCTCAAGTGATGGGGAGTGGTGAGACCCATGGACATCCGGAATACCAGGTGTCAATAATACGTTGAATGCATTATGTAGTACACTTACCTTTAATCTAGTTATTGTCATTTGACTACGACCGATGGTAGTTTAATTGACGACATTGTGTCTGCGAAAGAGAACAATTTGTTAGTAAATAAATATAAATAAAATTTCACTCAGACATAGAATTAGATAGATAGATATGCTTCGCGGTACAAAATATGCAAAAATCGCTTGGTTGCTACATATTGTGAGACATATTTGTGTTATACTTGTGTCTAGTGTGTGTAATAGTAGGTCATTCTCACCCGAGGATTATTGACACAATCGCGGATGGCAATGTTCTACTTATCTCACATGGTGCGTATAGTATTCTTTTTTACCACCTGGATGAAAAGCTAGCTTTTAGTCGCTGGTACGACGGACAAAAGTCGTCTTGCCGGGAGGAAATCAGCCCCATTTGTCGCCGGTCTAAATGGCAGCTTTTCATCGAGGTAGGAAAAAAGTTTTTTTGCCCGGTGCTTCCCGGGTTATAAAAAGAATAGGGAAATCCCAGGCCCAGGGGAGTAAGAGGTGACTAAGGGCATTTACCTTTACATTGTACAGGATGCGAGCTACGTCATGGGACCACAACGGCGCCTGCTAATTTAAGTTTCAAAACAATATCGCTAACTCGGGGCAAGGTGCGGTCAACAAGTTTTCATTGGATAGTTCAAAATCTTATCAAAGTTAGCAATGTCAGTGACAACTCATTAGTGATGGGTTATAGTCATTTATCGATATAGCCGTTTATGAAAATATTATACTAATCGATTCGACTCAATTATTTTACTATCGGTTAATAATAGGACCTATGAAATTGTCGTTTTGTATGAAAAAATTTCAACGAATTTTTTTTTCATGTACTTTTTATTTATATTAATCGAAGTAACCACCCATGCAATCAATGCATCTTTGCCAACGCAATGGCAGTTTATTGATGCCCTTCTTAAAGAAATCACCTGGACGGGAGGCAACAAATTCTTCAAAGGCATTTTTCCCGCCAAGAAGTTATCCAAATTCTGGAAAAAGTAGTAGTCTGTAGGTGCAAGGTGTGGTGAGTAGGGCGGATAACGGAGAGTTTCCAGTTCTTGCAACTTGGAGACCGTCTGCTGTGCAGTATGAGGTCGCACGTTGTCGTGCAGGAGCAGCGGAGACGAGGGATTGACCAATGCTGGTTGGAGATGTGCTAGCTTCCCCATCATTGAGTTCAGTTCTTCACAGTACATCTGCAGTAATGCTGATCCTGTTTGATAAGAAGCTTCGATGAAACACACCGGCGCTAGACCACCAAACAGTGACCATCACTTTTCTAGGGGTACGTTTTCGTTTAAGGCATTGTATAAGGGCTGAATCAGGATCCAACCAACTTGCTGAGCGCTTGCGGTTATCAAACAGAATCCATTTTTCATCGCAGGTAACAATGTCGTTCAAAATTCCATCATTTGTGTGTCTGTTGAGCAGTGCATAGCACGCCTCGACGCGTACGTCGCGCTGGCGATCATTGAGTTCGTGGAGCATCCATTTGTCAAGCTTTTTTACCTTGCCAATTTGACGCAAATGGACCAATTTTTTTTTGACGCTAGTCAAAAGTAGTCAAAAATAAAATTGGTCCATTTGCGTCACGGTACTCTGGAACCATAAGGCGTAGAGACTTGAAATTTGGTTGGAATATTCCTTTCGCCGAGTAGAGGACAGCTAAGAACTGATGATTTTACGAAAATCCAAGAGTTTTTTTTATTATGAATACAACAACTTCTTTCAGGTCAACTAGTATATTATAAACAAAGTAATAAACTTTTATTAATATTTATCGCGTTATCTTTTTAAGTTTATGTATACGAAGTCAAATATTTATAAATAATTATATTTATTAACCTTTTATGTTATAATATAAGATAACATAGTTTGGAACAAAAATAGTTAAATAAGAATAGAATAACTTTTTGAATAATTGACAAAATATTTTTTTCAATGGGTGTTTATTTTTCAAGTGGTGATACCATAATTTATTCAAATATTGAAATTAATATTTTTTTCTAAAAAAATATTTGATGTGCTAACACTGTGTTAAGCGGTAGGTAGTGTTATGCATCAGCGCGTGAGTAGATTTGAGAAATCACAACTGTTGTGTTGTATTCCTTTTTCGTGTTACACTTATGGTCAGTCAAAAATATTGCGTCAGGTCAATAAAAAGTTATAATTTTGAATGAAATCTCTTGACAATATATTATACCTACGCCAAAAGTACTAACGTTCCAAATTCAATTAATTTTACACCCTAGGGAGTTATTAATAATTGGATACTATTGAACAGGAGTGTTAAAATTATTTGCTTATGAAGTTCCGTTTAAAATAGGTCGAGCCGTTTCAGCGATAACCAGAACTAAAAGACAGACAGAAACATTAAAAACCGATTTTCTATTATAAGCAATGCGAAAACATCCAATTTTATTTGAGTAAAAAGCTTTTTTTATATTACAACCAAACACTTCAATTTCATTTTCAAATATATCTAAAGCCTAACGCGTGATTACCAAAACTAGCCAGAAAATATTTTGTTTGTAATTAAAACACAAATATTCCTATAAAAACAGTGTTTTTGTCATGTAATCAAAATAGGCTTGGTCATTTGAAGAGGATTTCAGTAATAAACATATACCTACCGTACATAATTTAATGATAAAGATATAAATCGGGTCTATCTGGCGTAATATGATATTTAAAAAAAAATGTTTTCAATAATTATATGCAATTAATAAACACAAGAACGAAATTCCGGAGTCTATACTCAACATATTCCACATATAATATGCTCCAAATTCCCATGTTTGCACTCTCTATTACATTAATTGAATACTACAGATATTAACAATGTACTTCATAATATTGTATCAAACATCAGCGTCAATATTTACCTTTTAAACACAATAGAGTGATTAATATCAGCATGTATCAAAATTTGTGAAATCATTATGGAGATTGTTGGTTGTGTATTGTGAAATTTAATACAATATCCTCGGGCGTACATTGCTGCGCTTCATGTCTACATTTAACATTTATCATAAATTTATTCGCTAGCGGTAATGATTTTGCTCTTCCTTTATTTATATTAAAAAGCTGAAAGCTGAGATTTTAATTAACTAAGCTTATTATGCCGTAAAATGAGGGCTTACTTTCTGGGTAGAAAAAACGTATTCTCAAATTTGTTCGCAACTCCTACTAATAACTCGATCGGAACGCTGCCCATAAACTCACTGGCAACACCACGGGAATCACAGAAGCTTTCCTGGTCTTTTACATAGGTGTACGCACCTTTTTTGATGTACCGACGTCCTATCATCCTTTAATTACTGCGCAAAGTAAAGTTTTCTGTATTTTAAATTGAAAAAAGTTCACTGTAACCCATTTTTGCGGCCTATTCTCGATAACACACGTTTCTTCCGGCACTGGTCGACGATTTTCCGATTGCATGATCCAAGTATACGGCATCACCACTACTGTCATCTGCATAACAGTACGTGTTGAACCCATCAAACATATCATTGACATACGAAAGGAATAATGTAGGACATAGGACACAGCCTTGGGGAACACCAGCATTCTTGGGCTTCGACTTCGAGTAACAGTTGACAACGACCTGTCGGTAGGCTGCTTTAAGTGAGGTTACTGGTGGTCTACTTAGAAAAATTTATAAAAGTCATTATTTATTTTTAATAGTTCGTTTTGAGGTAAATAATAAACCTACCCCGCCTTGGAAACAATGGGCGCTCTGAGAGAGAAAAAACGGCGCAAGAAACTCTTTCAGTTTTCTATGTTACACTGTTTTAATAATGTTTTAATTAAGACAAACATAACATAGTCATCGTTTAGATAGTTTACAATAGAGCTAACTGCAGAGCTACTTTTCAATATTTTTTATATTAAATGAAGGGACAATGTATAGCCTTAAAACATTTTTTTATATTTTCGAATTCTAATAATTATTAATCAGCAATTGGTAATGTTTCGTGTTAGATATTATTACAATTATGTATAAATAAATTTTTAGCGAAATGGTGCTATTTTTTTAACTGAGTTTTCATAGTTATCACGTCAGAGTAGGAATTACTTACGTATTATTGTCTATACTAAGAATGAACAGACATTTTTAATATAAATTTTTCTCTATGAAAATCTCCGATAAACTGTCGCAAAGCCCGTAGGATATTAGTTTTAGAGAAGTGCCTTGTGACAGACAATTAAAATACTTCGCTATATCCAGACTAACTGCCAAGCATTTTCCTATTATATAAAAATATTTTAATTTAAATTTGATAGCGAATTGTTAACCGTTGTAGTACGGAGACATAAAAATGCACGGTGCCGCCCAGTTTAGTCTGATGTTATTTTTAATATCTACAGTTTTCGAATTTCCCAGTGTGGCAGCATAATATGCTCGTCTGTTATAGTAACGAACATAATATGATCTATAGTATGGATGGATGTAATGGATTATAAGTAAATGGAATTTAATCGACCAGTGATAATTACCTACAAGTAAGTACCTACAGTACAAGTAAGTACCTACAGTACAAGTAAGTACCTACAGTACAAGTATTACCACAGTATTAATTTTAAAGTTAATCCTTAATACATTGTTATCATTTAAGCAATCAATTATTATGAAGTATAATAAGCGAAAATAAAGTATTCATTTAGTATCGAAAAATTATCAGAATTCTAGGTCACAAGTAGTTCGTTTTTTAATCAATTTACTAATTATATTTTTTTAATATTAAAATTATATCATTATTATAATTATTATATAAATACTTTCAATTCCTAATAAACATATCGTTACCAAAAGTAGAAAGAAAAAAAATTAATTCTTTTATTTAATTTTGTTAATCATTAAATGAAAATCCTTGCTTATTATATTATAACGATGAGCCTATATACTTACTGGTAGAATGCTTCATACTCATAATATGTAAAATACCAACACAAAAAAAAAACTACATAATCATTTTAATGGAACTTCGAGATAAACTCACAAATTACATGATGGAGGCGTGCAGCAACACATTTCACAAGAACACTGAACGAAAGAAACTTCAAAGGAGATATTACAGAAAAATGTAAAGATAATTTTAACAACACAAAAGATTCATTTCATTAAAAACATCAGCATCCTACTAAGGGTTGTTTTTTCTCGGTAGGAGGATAGTGACTGTACGTTAATGAGAAAGCGGTGGCCCGCGCTTGCGTACTAGAAATACCGCTCTATAGGTACAGTATTAACTTCGTAACTGCTTTTAGTTGCAGGAAAATGAGATAAAAGATAGTCTAAGAGTACTTTGATGATACCCTGATGCTGTAGCGATGCAAATTGGCTGGGTATGTTCCACGTAAGCGATAGTTAAGCTTGCTAATTGAATGGAAAACCGTTCATTCAATTATGAGACTGATCCAAGCTATATTGACATTATCGTTTCAGCATCATGAATAATTAGATTCTAAATAGAAACATGTCGAGCGGGAAATAGCTAATAAAATCAATTTGTGTTGTTCTACACGTCTCGGCAGGCTAATGGATTCTATTTTAATATGACCGTACAAGATTCCTAAGAGATCTTTTATTTATAACATATGTAAGTTTGTAGAATTGTTCGTTATAAAGTTCGTATCGTATATTTTTGCTCTTTAAAACTGTAATTTATTGAAGAACGAAGTGTTGATTGAGCTTTACCAAATCTCCATGGGCTTTTCCTGTACACTCAATCGTTTTTTCAATTAAATATAATACTAGCTGACCCAGCAAACGTTGTATTGCCGTATTAAGTAATAAAAAAATTCAATAATTAAAATTTTTACTGAATATGCATAAAAAATTTGGTAAACATCAGTAAAGCCGTTTCGGAGGAGTAAGGTGACATTGTGACACGAGAATTTTATATTATATAAGATACTACACTACTCTGTAAATCTGAAGCTTCTATCCATCTGTACTTTTTTGTGAAATCTCTGTTGGTATATCTGTTTGTATGTTCTTCAAAAACGATCGAACGGTCTTGATCAATATTAGTGACCACGTGTTTGCCTAAGGGGTAGGCGGGTGGATGACTTAGATATGCTCACGACTTTCCGCATGAAATTTGTACTGCGCAACCTTGGGAACTCATAAAATTAGGATAAAGTGCAACCTCTATTATTTCCTTTACCCGTAATAAAGTAAAATATCATGATTGGCTGTATATTTATTTATTAGTGAAAGCATATGAAACAAGCTCATATACTAATATTTAATTTATAAGTTATCAATAGTAAACATAAGAATAAATTCAACCATCTCAGAAGGTGTACTGCGACTGTGCTTAAAAATGCGTTTATCGAGAATTTGCTGAAATGTCATTTTTACACGCTTTTTATTAGCTTCACCTTTATGTACATCTGTTTGTAACCGACTCATTTGGGCGCGATTTTGACCCATTTTAAGCTGCCAGATTTCGTTCAAACTTTGTAGATTTATCGAGGACCGATGACAATACATTAATTTTTATAAAATTATTCCATTTTTGAATTTGCAAATAAGATATTTGTTAATTAATTTAATTTAAGGTGTTAATATAATAATAAACGTGTTTTGTCATCCACTACGCGTTTCATTAACTTCACATGGTGACAGCGGTGTGATTTTAAATATAATAATTACAATGACGTTCTTATGTATAGAACGTCAATGTATAATTATACTCTAGTAAGTAATTTGGTGAAAAGTGGAAATTTAGGGTAACGGTGGATTGGATAGTTATAAAAATATTCAATTATTATCATAGAGCACCAAAACCGCCGCCAGAGTTTAGCGTGGATGGCAGCCCCGTCAGCCGGGCTGACGCATTTAAAAAGTGGAAATTTTCTATTTTTCAGTTCGGTTTTATATAAAAAGCGTGTTTTTAGATTTCTTTAATTACTATTTATTTATCAGTTGTCGTATGGTATCAATATTAATTAGTTTAAAAATAAACTGAACTCACAAAAACTTTTTATATACCTACTTAAAGTTTAATTTTTGAGGTGAAATCTTCTTTATCCGCGTTGAGCACTTTTTGGTAGGGGAAAATCTTATGGGTCGCGTCAATGACATGCTCATGATTGGCGCACGCGATAATTTAAGAATTAAAAAGATAACAATTTACATATTATGTAGTTAGACAGTTTTTGGATGGGTGAAATCTCGTAAGTTCGCTTCACCGAAATGCTTATAGCAGTATATCTGTAGCTATACAGCTGGCGTATTGTGCAACATTAACGCTGTGTATATCTTATAAGTGAAATTGAATGGATTTAGTGTAAAGTTCAATGTTTACAGTAGTGCATTGTTGAAATAGTGTTTTTGTTTGATTAATATATTATTAAAAGTAAGTTTTAAAAATAAATAAATAATTTAATTGTTTTAAAACAGAGAATTCAAATTTTATTACTAAAAGTTCTAAGTTTTCATTTCTATCAGCAGCCTCTACAACTGCCACTTTTTTTTTGTTTCAATATCTGATACAAAAGCGTAGCACATATACGACGCAAACCTTCGTTCTCAAACTCAAATTCACTAACATTTAAAAAAATTATCAAGAATCAGACTACAATTATTAAAAAGTAAATTATTACATCACTGACTAACTAATTGTTACCCGACGCGCGCAACCGCAGAAGAAATAATTGCAAAAATAGCGCTTAAACTACGAAAAGCTTACCTTGTTTAATTGATAAAAGGTAAAAATAGTGGAGTTTATTTTCTTGCCAGTTCTGTGGCTTTCCAGTCTATTATAAGTATAATTATAAGTCTAGGTGGGTAAACGTAACAAGTGGCGTCCCGGAAGTTTAACTTCTGATAATTGTTGATGTTTTAAATTATATTAGCAAGTATTTTTGCTTTTTAACTTCATTATTTCTTCTTTGTTTTGCTGACTGTATAAGTTTATGCTTAACCAACGACCATTGTTAAATATAAGATAATTAAACACGCAAATATATCAGTCTCAGTAAGTCTTATATCTTTGTGCCGAGACACTTGGCCTGTGGTGCCAGAGGAAACTGGAAACCCAAGCGCTGGCAGCTATTTCGGACAACGGCCTAGCTATCTAACGCGGTAATCCTGCCAGTATTCTTTGTTCACTTCCCCGTAATGATAGTTTTAGTTTTATGTAATTATAGTATTGTAAATAAAGTTATCAGATTTGTTGTTTGAATAAAAATACAATTTTTAAATAGATTACAAAAACAAGAAAACTTAACACGTTTGTATGACTATTGCTATATCTGTGAGTTAGATTTTAAGCCCGAGAAATGCTCAAGTGACGGCTTAACACGCCGTAATCCGATCACAAGCTCATATTCGCTGAAGAACAAACCTTACGGCACTGCGTTACGGCTTAACGATTCATCGTGAGAGGCAATCACATTGAAAATATTGTTGTTAGATAAACAAGAGACTAGGTTTTATACTAATATGAAATATTAATGACAGTTGTAACACAATTAAATTATCTCCGGACCTGAAGTCGATAACATCACATCGTCTCTTTTTTAACGACCATTTTCAATAACGTTTCTCTAGTTACGGAAACCGTGCTGTCACCGTTTAATGACAAGATCTAATCTATCCATAGTTATGTCCAATATAGTTTTACGGCCGTTTTAAATAACCTATCTATCCTTAGTTTAAATTACTAAAGGTAGACAAATCTATTCGTGTCAATTCTTACATTTCAATAACCTATCCACATAAAGCATTGGACTAAAACTATATTGGACATAACTATGGATAGATAAGATCTTGTCATTAAACGGTGACAGCAATGTATCCGTAACTAGAGATACGTTATTGAAAACGGCCGATAGTCCAATGCTTTATGTTGATAGGCTATTGAAATATAAGTAAGCGTAAAAGGATAGATTTGTCTACCTCTAGTAAGTTAAACTATGGATAGATAGGTTATTGAAAACGGCCGTAAAACTATAAGTAGTATCAGCGCTCTCAGACAATAAGCCTAAATGCCTCGCCTAGTATCGGAATACTGGGTATTGTAATGTCGAGTAATTAATGTCGATTGCGCGGTGCAGTGGAAGCCAAAAGCCAAATTGGCCTCGATGAAACTGGGGTCATTAATAGAGCACGGTAATATTTCAAGCCAGCCCACATTCAAGCGCTTTATAAGACGTAGATCATCTCACTTACTATGGAGTATTGCTTTCATATCTGCACCCCATTATCAGCTCAACCTTTTGACCGCATGCAATGCAGAGCTGCTGGAATTGTCAGTGATCCGGTACTTTCCCCGACAGGACCTTCAAGAAAGGAGCATACTCCCGCCTTAATACTGCCCGCTGTTATTCCTCCCGTGAGCCTCTTGCCCATTTGTCTCCTATCATAAAAAAAAACTCTGTACACGGCTCCATTATTTGCGTTATTACGTTGAGAAGGCGATTTATTGTATTTATTGCTTTCTTCCACGTACCACAAAGCTGTGGAATGAGCTTCCTTGTGCGGTGTTTGCGGGACGATACGACATGGGTACCTTCAAAAAAAGCGCGTACACCTTCCTTAAAGGTCGGCAACGCTCCTGTGATTCTTCTGGTGTTGCAAGAGATTGTGGGCGGCGGCGATCACTTAACAACAGGTGACCCATACGCTCGTTTGTCCTCCTATTCCATAAAAAAAAGATTTATAGCATTATTGCATAGATAAAGCATGAGTACCTACAAAAAAGTGCAAAAACACACACTTAATAATTTTGTTACGTTTCCGCGCCACCTTAGAGCGTTGTAAGACAGAAAAAGTGGCGGTGATCACTTAATATGAACCTAGTTTAAGAACCCACTTACGCCATTTTGTCCTCCTTTTCTACTTAAAAAAGCTATGACAAAAATCATGAACATAAATCATTAACTGCAACAAACTCAGTTCTTGCATCACATTAACCTACATATCAATATGGTGAATTTCACGGCTTGAAAACTTGTGTATTAAAAGAAGTTATATACCTACCCATTTCAATTTAATTATCTTTTGCAAAATTTCAATCGAATTGTACTTGTTATGGAAACACGAAGTGACCACAGAATTGAACCTTGCTTTTTTATTCTGTTAAACCAGCCCTGTGTGTGAACAAACAAAACCAATAAATATTCAAACGAGTCAAACTGTTTTTGAGTTGCGACACTAAAATTTAAAAAATGAATTAAAAGCTGTTCGGTGCTAGCGAATAGCATTGAATTTTTGGTTCTTCGGATTATGTAACTGAGTTCCATTGGTTTGCAAGTAATAGCTAACCAAATGTTATTTACTTGACATAATAAAAAATAACTCTGACTTTATGGACTCATTATCTAAAATTACTTTTAGCTTATACAATTTATACGTCTAGATAGAGCCTCTTGCTGCCTGACAACCGATGAAAACTGGCCAGCTTTATTACTTTAGTGTGTGTGGTAAGCTGCGTCTTACACTCCCGATTTGAATGTCACTTTGTGTTAGTGTGCGTGGATTGCTCTAAATAGAGGTCAACAGCCAACCTCAATTTTTTTTTCGACGTTTTCACGTGGTTCAATCAAATTATAGGCAAAAAAAATCCTAGAATGTTCTAACGGAAACGGCAAGTAGTGTTATTAGCATTATCTGTTTCAATAATGATTAGCTATGATTAGTGTGGTGGTTATTTCATAAATGAATGTATTATGTAAACCCAAGCTCTGGAAGCTATTACTGTCCACGGATCAGCCTAGCTATCGAACGTGGAAGTTTTCGGGGAAGTGTACAAATTCTTGGTACGCTTCCCCGTAGTTAGTTTTGATTTAATGTAATCATAATAGTTATAAGATTTGTTTTGTATGTAATTTTATATATAAAATTCTCGTGTTACAATGTTAGTTACCTTACTCCTCCGAAACGGCTTTACTGATTTTTTCCAAATTTTATATGCATATTGGCTATATCGGCTAGTATCTATTTTTAATCCCCCTAAATGTTAAGGGTAGAGCACCCCAAAATTTAGTTTTTTGGACGTTTTTTTTTGTTTTTATTTTTTTATGATACAACATTAAAAAATACATACAACCCTAAATATTCAATCATAGGATCAACCGCTATTTTCGTATCGCGATTTTTATATTACTCTGTTCCATCCATAATACCGCTATAGGCAAGATGGCAATGGATCAATACTTATGATAATTGTAGTACGATAAATTTGGTAGGTCTGAGAATCGGTTGCATCTACTTTTTACACCCCAAAAATTTTTTTATTACTTTATATGGCAATACAACGTTTGCTGGGTCAGCTAGTATAAGTATATAAGTATATTGCGCTTAAACTGTACATACACAAAAAATATATATTATTTTGTTAGTATGATTGGTTTGCAAATAAATCAGTAAGTATTCTGAGTGTGAGAGACAATTTGAGAACACATAACAGAATAGATACTTTTGCAAAGAGATATTCACGTGTGTGGTAAAGCTTCAATCAACAAATTATACGTGATGCAAAATCGGTACCTTTTTCTTTAAAAAAAAACCTCCTTAGGTTATCAGATCCCTTGTATTGTAACTCTTTTTTTGTATGGAAGAAGATGGAAGGTTTTAGTATATAATTTGTTAAGTTTTTGTAAAGGTCTACAGAAAAGTCCGCGATTGCATATGTCTATCTCTTAAGAATAACATTCTCTATCCATATAAAAATTGGCATTTACAAATCGGTAATGTAGAAGCTGTTTGCACAAATAGGATATTAATACTTATCACTTTGTATTGACCAAACAGCGTCTGTCAGGTCAGTTAGTTTTATATAATACATTGCCATATATTGTACCATCTTTTTGTTTTATGTGACTTGCAATAAGACGATTTTGATTTTTTTTGATTTGATTCAAACAATCGAAACTCGAAGTATATTCCAGCAGTACGCAATTTCCAAAAGCAGATTTCCGTGTCTATCAAGATTTTCTTATATACGGAGCGGGTCGCCTGATGTTAAGTGATCACCGCTACACTTCTCTTGCTACACGAGAGGAATCACAGAAGCGTTGCCGGCCTTTTAGTAGTATACGAGCTTTTTTTTACCCACGTCCTAGTACCCATGTCTTATCCAGAAACACCGCACAAGGAAGCTCATTTCACAGCTTTGTTGTACGTGGAAGAAAGTTCTTTGAAATCACCCTTTAGAGTGTGGACGCTCGCCAGAATCAAATTGGCATAAAGTAACATTACTTTTATTACTTTTTCAAACAGATAACTATCCATTTTACACTTATGCTCGCCTCATACTAAATAAAGAAACTAAAAGCGAGTTTCACATATCTGAGCAAACAAGCTCAGTCTCATTAAATAACCACAAAATAAAGGGCTCGCTCCGCCTTTTCACTTCAATAGATCTCTGAATGAATAAAACTTCTTATTATAAAAGGGCAACTGTTGATTTCTCGACGACTCTTCTGAAAAGTGTCGGCAATCTTAACAACGTTCTTCGATTCTTAAGTGCTACTACGAAGCCTACTCGGGCTGAGGGTTTTAAATTGTTTTTCAAAGGTATTAAAGTAGGTAACACACTTCGTCGATATTGCCAAGACTAATCGCTAAGAATTTAAATTAAAAGAAGCCGTTCCTCGTCTTCACCTGTGTATTTTTCGTTAACAAGGCAATCCAATTCAATTTTAAATTTTTTTGGCCAGAAACATAATTCATTTCCCAAAATTAATGCTTTAATTAAACCTTTTGAAGGAGCTATCTGCTAGTAAAAGTTCCAACATTATTTAATTATCCAATACAAACAGACGTCTAAAAATCGGTTAGAAAAAAGTACTAGCAGTATTTTCGAACAGACATTTCAATATTCATGTTTGGTTTAATACTCGACTCCATGTTGTTTTATTTGTGTCTGTATCATATTTTCCGACTTATAGAAATGTTTGTATAGGTTTTTTTTTATTTTTTCTAGAAATACTCCGTCTGTCTGTCTATCTGTATTTTTATACACGCTAATCTCTGAAACTAATTAAAAGACATTCATTAAGCACACGAATGCGTACAGCGAAGCCTGGAGCAATAAGAATTAATGTTGTATTTGATCAAAATCGGAGCCCGATGAAAAAAAAATTTTTTTTGCATGCTTTAAAATACAAATATTTTTATTTTATTTTGTCTCAAAAGAAAACGTATTATACAGAAAGCCATGTACAAGTTACTACAAAGTTACATGCTGATAATACCTACTACACAACATTATACATCACAATTAGGTACATACATTATAAAGAAGTTTACATAGGTACTTAAGTTTGGTAAATGAATCTAGACTAGTCGTTGTTACTGCTAGTACTTCTTAAATAAACAGATAGTAGGTTTATGTAAAACAGACATAAAAGCTTGTGCCTTTTTCTACAAAATAGCTATTTTGCTGGAGATTAGGTATGTAGTTTACATTATGACAACAATCTACTAGTATATGGCTGAGCTCTAACTCCTAAGTTTCCCTGTGTCTAGGATTGTAGTACTCTCCGTGTATCGGTCGGTTATTGGATAGTTCAAGAATGTGTAGGTTTGACTATTATAACTCACAATATGAGTAGTAGTTTAAAAATTTAGAGACGTAAAAACAAATAAATAAAATAATATAGTATTCCATAACATAGTTTAGGCGCTACGAGCCATGCCAGACTATGCACCACAAATTTGGTATCAGTTACACAAAATGTAAATATTCAAAAATTTTGTAATGAATATAATATGTACCATTTAAAATTGAATAAATAATACAAAACTTGCGGATAGTAGTAAAATGTAAAAAAAGTAACTCAACTCTTCTCGTTGACTTCCTATTTCTAAGGAGGCCATTACATTCTACGCATAAACGACCAACAAAATGACTTAAATTACTTGGTAGTAAAAAAATCCTGATGAATAGTAAATCATATATAATTATTTTAATAATATTTATTGAGTATGTATATTGTATGACAAATATATCTATACAACTTCAAACGATAATAGCAACGACAGCCTAGAAGGCGTCGTTGAGAGTATCAGTAAAAAAAAAGTGAAGTTTGCTTATTTGTCAAATTCGAATATTCGTATTTGACATTTTCAACTAAAAGTATGGTTAAAACCGATAATATCTAAAAATGCTTCGTTCTTTCAATCATCGTTTCCACATTGAATACGATGTAACTAAAAGTAGGATTCGACACGACTAGTGCCACGATATATCGAATATCGATTTTACGAGTAGGCCCCCAGCACTGAAGAATTGCTACGCGCGTAGAGCTACGTCGCTCGTCGGTCCGACGTACGTCTGCCCGCATTATGGCGATAAATTAGTGCGTTCAGTGCGATTCTGATAGAGCGACCGACCTTTTGCGCGTGTGTAATATCGTAATCAAGAACCGTAAACAAAGAAGTTTGTGGTAATTACAACTTTACACCAGTATCTAAATAATTTCCTATTGACATTATACTAGGTATCTATATATAGATAATTATTTTATTACTCATATTATAATATGAGTAATGAATATAATATTTTTTATTTTATCTAGACATAATCATTCGGCAAATACTTTAATGATGCAAATGTACGTAGGTAGTTAAGTACAGTAGTTGAGTTTTCTCAAGCGTACATTTTCATTGTTACAAAAATAAAACAGAAATAACAAAAGTTTCTAATGAACTCGTCTAATTAAAAATAATTCTTTGAAATTTTCATTCCGTTGCAGCTAGAAATATTGTGTACGTGTATTTATAAGATAGATTTTTCTTCATTTCCGTTTACATAATAATGTCGAGGTAGCCAAGATATCACAATACGATTGCAGCTTAGCACATTTAATATTACGTATATAGTAACATATTACACCGAGAAATTTCAAAAGCGAAAACCTACTTTGTTTAACTTTGAAACTGCGACACCTAAATGCACGGTGTTAATGTGGGCTTGTTTATTTTGAAAGCTAAAATATTATTTCTATGCAGCCTGTAAGAGGGAGACGTATTTATGTCTTAAATTTATATGGGCTAAGTATTTGATTTTTTAATAGTATAATTACTATTTTATTAAAAGGACAATATATATTACGAATTACTTGCGTAATACCTCATGTTATGCTCTATACTTGCTTTTCATAAAATGTTGATTGATTTTCACAGAAAAAGATGGAGGGGTCATACCCATGAAAAACTAACCGTTCTAACAAATATTGATTTAATTAATTTAAATTACACAATAGACAATATCTGAATCTAAGTGTACCTAAAATAATATTGCTCATAATATCATCTTTTGTGGATATTGAAAATTTTGTTCACCACCTGTTGTACTTTCCCGCATTCGTAATATAAAACTAGAATTTCCAAATATCAATACATTTATTGTACATAAAAAATCTTTTAATAATTAAAATGTGTGTGTGTGTACTTATGTATGCACGCAAGAAGTTATACTTCTATGGCCTAACAAAGCAAAAATCATTAAAATTATTTATATCTCGTGCTATTCTACGTTTTTAGAAAGAACAATTTTGTAAAAATCTTGCAAAGATGGCTTTGACAATTAATTATTACATAATGTATAGCGCTGTATGGGCTTGAACCCTTTGTCTGTCCTAATTATGGATGAAGAAACCAAAAAAAAAATAACGAATAACGCAAGCATCAGAAAATTTTAGGAACCGACTTCAACCTGTTACATTTGAGTAACAGTAATGCGCGTGCATCTTAAAATTTTACTCTGATAATTTTTTTAATAACGCGCCTAAAGAAGTATAACTTCAAAAAGAGCAATTGAAAACTTTAACAAAGAATATGTAATAGTACAAGTACATTTACCAAATGTTTGCCATGCTGAACTTTACCTAGGGGCTTTCACGGACGAGTAGAAAAAGAAAGACTCCGCGCCGTGATATTAGCAAGTGAAGCACCGTTATGCTAGTGTGTGTGCAGTTACGGGGTATACCAGTTATACAACTTTTTCTCCCTTAAATAATATATGGCCACAAATACTTATAAAGTATCGTTTTTACACTTTTTCACAACGCACGACGGTTTTTTTTAAATATTTTATTGAGACGCAAACTGATCAGTCACAGACGATGACAATTCTCATAATGGCCGCCTATCGGCCTATAGTAGTGTGCCCACGCACACGCTATGTATTTACACGTTTATCGGCTTGTTTTGGTGCTACACTATTATGTAAGGTGACACGGAGTCCTTATTTTTTTACTAGTCCATGGGGGCTTACACAGCTTTGGAGGACTTTATCGAGATACGCTTTCACGTCCTCCAAACAACTGAGGTGTAGTACTAGATTAGATATTGATAATTATGCAAAGATGTAACGGACTGGCGTACTGAGTGACACGTCCAAGCGATTTTATAAGAGAGAGTCCGTGATTTCATTGAGAATCGAAGGATTTCATTTGTATCAATGTTTATTTATTTCTTACCGGAGTAATTCACAATAAATCCCATTTTGTGATTGTAGTACAGATCTGATTTTTCTTGTATTTATTGAGGACATCGGACACACTTTTACAGTTTTCTTGTGGCTTTCAAGTTTACAAAAAAATGTAACAAAATTTTAGTATCTGATTATAGCATAAACATGAAAACGATATATTTTAAACTATACATAACCCATTTCAAATGATTACAATATTATGTCTTATAAATTACATTTATCCGAATAAAAATTATTATTGTAAATCTTAATATATATAAATTACGTGACACGTTGTTTGTCCGCGATGGACTCCTAAACGAATGAACCGATTTTAATGGGGATTACTTCATGGAGTGCAGTTAGTCCAACTTGAGATATAGGATAGTTTTTATTTCTACGGGATCCATAATTATTTTTGTTTTCAATATTTGTTTTGTATGGATATATTTTCTATGAGAGAATTTAGTGACGCACGCTTGGACTGTTCCGCTGTGAAACAATTTCATTATAACAACAGTGAGTATTTTTTACGAAATAATTCTTGATGTTTTGAAATATTAGTGGCAAATTCCTCTAAAACAGTATTTTTTTTATTATATACAGAACAACGTCTCTCAGGGGAGCTAGTATAGTTATAAGATTTGTGTTTTCTTATAAATTTAGCTAATTCCAACTATATGATTTTTTTATGGAATAGGAGAACAAACGAGCGTACGGGTCACCTGTTGTTAAGTGATCACCGCCGCCCACAATCTCTTGCAACACCAGAGGAATCACAGGAGCGTTGCCGGCCTTTAAGGAAGGTGTACGCGCTTTTTTTGATTTTTTGACACAATACTTGAATTATGCCACCATCTACACATACGCTTAAGGGGATTATAATAGAAGGTAGTATTTTCCTACACAAATAAAGAAAAAGTCTTTTGTGATCTGGAATTCTGAAAAGTGTTAAAATTAAGCGATTGAACGATATAGGGCGAGTCAATATTGGAATTTATGATTTGGTAAATAGTCTATAAGTCATGATACTTTCTTGTGTCAAGGTTTTGTATTTAGCTTGCCTTTCCCGATAGTTATGAAGAAGCCTTCCTGTGCCTTCTCTGTATGATAATATTTTCAAATCCTTATATTGAACACTTTCAAGTCTATCAATATGAACACAGTAAAACGGAGACCATATACAATAACAATATTCAAGAGTACTTTTTATTATTGTGTTAAATAAACATAATAAGCATAAATTTTTGTCAAATTCTTTTGAAACTCGACAAATGAATCCAGGACGCTTATTATTTTTGTGTATAATATTCTCATAGAGAGGTCGAAATGTCAGTTCATCGTCAAAAAGTACATCTAGATCTTTTGCGATTGACTTACGATTAAATGTTTGACCTGACAGTGTGTAATTAAAAATATTCTGTGCTTTTTTTCTTGAAAAAGACAGAACACTACATTTGGTAATATTCAATGACATTTTATTTATGTTTTTCTTAACTCAGTCAAACCTACCTTTTGTAAAATCGTGCAATGTTGTAATAATATTATACAATGCAACAATATTATAATAAATTTCAAATCATCAGCATGGACATTTAATCTTCGTGATTAGCTCATTGATAAAATGACAAAAAATAAAGGTCCTAAGTGTGATCCTTGAGGAACTCCAGAAGTGACTTTAATTGTACTCGATAGAAAGCCCTTGGCCGCTACTATGACTACGATTTTCCAAATATAAAGAGATCCATCGAATTTAATTACCATGAATTCCGTAGGTTTCTAGCTTGCGTAACAAAATTCCATGGTCAGACATATCGAAGGCCTTAGAAAAATCTGTGAATATAGAGAGGAATGGTTGAAAGTAATTATAATATGTTTAAATATAATTCGATAAACTTGGCCATAGCAGACAAGGTACTGATCGGTCTATCTAGTATCACAGTAGATTCTGAAGAGGTTGAATAAACAGATTCAAAATACGACGAGAATAAATTACGTACCCCTTACCATCGATTAAAGTTTGATTGCCATAAATTATATTCTGAAGAGTAGCAGATTTGCAACGAAGTACAATCTAGTTAAGGTTGAAAGCAAACAGTTACTTAAAACATATATATTTCGGCTATCTTCGTTTTTTACAAGATTATAGCCGTCATCTGTCAATCTATCAATGACTGTACGTTTCATACAATCTTGTGAATCGCTTTTTTCTTATAGGGTTTCGCTAGGCTGTGTAAATTGTTGTATTAATAAAACTTTGCTTGCAAAAGATTCAAGCCCACATTAACACCGTGCATTTAGGTGTCGCAGTTTCAAAGTTAAACAAAGTAGGTTTTCGCTTTTGAAGTTTCTCGGTGTAAAATATTACTATATACGTAATATTAAATGTGCTAAGCTGCAATCGTATTGTCATATCTGGGGTACCTCGACATTATTATGTAAACGGAAATGAAGAAAAATCTATCTTAATAATACATGTATACAATATTTTTAGCTGCCACGGAATGAAAATTTCAAAGAATTATTTTAATTAGTCGAGTTCATATGAAACTTTTGTTATTTCTGTTTAATTTTTTAACAATGAAAATGTACGCTTGAGAAAACTCATATCCAGAATCTTTTATCTTTGAAATCTTTACATTTTTATACAAACCAAACAAAAATTTCCTTCTTTGAGAATTAAGGTCTCTTTGATGTGCGTTATTCGATCTCGACAGACGTTGTCCTGTAAACACGTCTTCAGTTTGAAAAATCAGTCCAGCCGTTAGGAGATGTTCACTATCATGGGCAGGAGTATTATATATGGACTGAATTGAGAATCTAAGCCATTCTCAAATTCACTGGAACACACAGAAAAAATCATCAAAATCGGTACAGCCGTTTAGGAGGAGTTCACTGTGAACACACGTACAGAAGAATTATATATACAAAGATATATAGGTATATATCTATATATATAGCTTTATCTAGCTTTCGGTTGTTGCTCAGTCATATAATTAGACCTTCATTTTGACCTTTGGATATTGTCCCCGCCAATTATCCCATGATGGTAATGAATAACTACAACTTGCACGGAAAACCGGTATTAGGAGTACCCAAACGTGGGTATAGTACCCACGTTTGGGTACTCTCTCTTTGCCTCAAACTCAAGTTTTGACTACAATGAAGAGAAGTATCTCTTAGTTGCTAGTAAGCCGTGGTTAGAGGGTTCGATGCCAGGTGTACAGTTGTAACAAATTTTTAGGGGATTTTTATTTTCCTTAGACATTTATAAGTCTAGCGGGTTGGATGACATTTCTGCCAATGTGTTTAGAACGGGTACCCTAAAATGAATCCGGTACCAACGGTATGTATGCACGCAAGACGTTATACTTCTTTGGCCTAACGACGCAAAAATCATTAGTGCTATTCTACGTTTTTGGAAAAAAAGATTTTGTAAAAATCTTGCTGATATGGCTCTGACAAATAATTATTAAATAATGAACACGGCTGTATGGGTTTGAATCCTTTGCCTGTCCTAATAATGGACTCAACTTCAACGTGTTACTTTTATGTTACAGTGATGCGCGCGCATCTTAAAATTTCACTCCCATCATTTTTTTATAACGCGCCTGAAGAAGCATAACTTCAAAATTCAAATTTGTTGTATGGGAGCCCCCTTAAATATTTATTTTATTCTGTTTTTCTTGTTAGCGGCAACAGAAAAACATCAAC
The DNA here is from genome assembly GCF_905404315.1 of Leptidea sinapis. Taxonomy (NCBI): domain Eukaryota; kingdom Metazoa; phylum Arthropoda; class Insecta; order Lepidoptera; family Pieridae; genus Leptidea; species Leptidea sinapis. The sequence goes on along the minus strand of NC_066312.1, from coordinate 9,739,778 downwards.
GGTGAAAAATTCAACTGCCTAATTATCACGTTCATAAGATAGAGCCTAGTGACAGACTGACAAACAGACAGACTGATGGACAGTGAAGTCTTAGTAACAGGATTCCGTTCTTACCTTTTGGGTACGCCACCCTAAACGAACGAATCACAGTTTAAGTTGCATAAAATATTGTTTAAAAATATTGATGCCATATAATATTATGCTACAAAGATTGTAAGAAGTATTTATATTTATTTTAGACTAGCTGACCCGACAGACGTTATTCTGTATAAAAAATTAAGTTTATTTTTTACCTCCTGAGAGGGTTAGAAAGGTATAAATTCTAATTAGTTATTACTTTTAAACTATTCTTTCAATTTGATTTTTGAACGACGGGGGACACATCAAAGGAAAAACAAAATTGTTGTTTTTATTAAATTCCGAGCATTTTTATATTAATTCACCTTTTAAACCTTCTCTGGACTTCCACAAATAATTCAAGACCAAAATTAGCCAAATCGGTCCAGCCGTTCTCGAGTTTTAGCGAGACTAACGAACAGCAATTCATTTTTATATATATAGATAGATAGATTAGGTACTCAGTACCTACGAAGAAAAGACAAAAGAATTTTACGCCTTGCTATATCGTATCACAAAATACGGTATTATTGGTTTTATACATACATTAGACATGAGATAAATTAAGTTTTATGTTCGCAAATAAAATTAACCCGAGCCTGCGAAGACTATATAATATGTAACATACCAATATATTGGCCCATTGTTTAAAGTAAATATTCAATCGTTTAGAAGCACAATGTTTGGTTGGAACACGAAGCAATAAAGTGATCGTGTTTGTAGCTAACACAAATATGTTGTAAATCAAAGAAATCTACATTAATGCAAAAATATTTTAACCATTTCATTTAAAGTAATGTCAAGTAGAGAGAAATTAATTTTAAACATATTTCCCGAGGTCGCAACAATCGTGCCGCGCACTGCAATCGAGGCCTTCTTGCGGCCTTCGCGTACAAACACGATATAAAATTTAATGAAATTTAAGTACCTATAGGACATAGAGCGGTCATTGGAAATATTTTCATATAAAAGGTTTCATCCCAGGCCTTAATTCTACAATCCAATAACAATGACATCTATTCAATACATTAACGGCCGTTCCCAATTTTCAGTCTATCTCTTACTTGGGATAAAAATTGTAATTATATTTGACTTTTCTGTCCCAATAAACTTATCGACGGTAACTCACCTTGTCCGTACACGCTCTCTGTCAAAGGAACGACGTATAGCTTATCATCGATAGAAGTTTGTATGGAAATTGCAATTCACGCGTCCCAATATAAGGCGATAAGAATACTTATCGGGTATATTGGGCCAGCTTCAGTTTATTCACAGCTAATTAACTGACAGTAGAAGGTAGTAATTTATCTCTATCTGTAGATAGTATATTGGGAACGGCTGTTAACCGTATTTTAGCTAGCTTACGGCCGTTTCCAATAACGTATCTCTAGTTACGGATATATTGCTGTTAAATTGGTTTTAATCATATCTCAATCAGAGGCCTCAAGCAGTTGTTTCAGGTCGCTATTTAACATTAACCGCTATTTAAATTAACATTTATTTAGCTTAAGCGTTGGTGCAACCCAGCCTATGTTAGAGGTTATATAGTACACACCGAAAGTTAATGATTAACAGCCGTATTCAATAATCTATCTATCCTTAGTTTAACTTACTAGAGGTAGACAAATCTATCCTTTTATGCTTACTTACATTTCAATAACCTATCGACATAAAGCATTGAACTATAACTATATTGGACATAACTATGGATAGATAAGATCTTGTCATTAAACGGTGACAGCAGTGTATCCGTAACTAGTAAATACGTTATTGAAAACGGCCGTTAAATGCTTGATACTCAGGTTAACCAAAGAAAACACTAGTAAAATAAATAAAATCAAAGCTTGTTAAAAATAAACGCAACTCTTAGAAGAAAATACAGCATACTTTCACGCCTCTACCTGCGCTATATCAATTGTCAAAGCAAGCTGTGTTGGACATTGCACTCGTTTGAAATTTAATACCTTATCTGAAGGAGCTTGTAAACTAAGTAAAATTACCTTTATTAAGTCCACAAATAGATTTTTCAACGATAAAAAATTCCTTTATCATTTATTTTACAATCGTTCGAAGTTTCTTTATAAATTTTCAGCATTCTTTCGCCAAGGCATATTGGAATTTATAGTCATTGGAATTTTAGCGTGTCTGAATAAGTTTACTGGTGAAGTAATTTTTCTCTTCAAAAAACAATTGATGCTTTAATATAAACTAAGTAACTGTATTATTTCTATCGTCATATAAAAAAGGGTGTACATAAAACCACACGACAGATTAACTTAAAACTTTGTCATCATTAATTAAAACTATGAAATACAGTCGTTCTATATTCGTAAAGTATTATTCAGTTACAGTTTTTTATTTATTAATTCTAAGTATATTTTACGAAACATTTGCGTATTTTTTAAATATACCTGGTAGGCCCAACATATTTCCTTATTATATTCATGAACGTAAGATGTTAAAACTATTAGATTATTTACTTTATCCAATCACCTAATTCCAAAAAAACTAAGCGTTGCATAGCCGATCGTGACGGCTGGGTGTAAAAAATAACCTCAAAATAAAGTCTTTAGCGCGCTTAAAGCATTTTTAATTCAACTATTCGACGACACGCCACAAGTTACGATATCATCCCCACCATCTGGATGTGTGGCGGTCCTCCACAGTGCGGTTTTCAAGGAGCTTTCTTCCTCGTACTACGAAGCTGTGGAATGAGCTTCCTTGTGCGGTGTTTCCGGGACGATACGACATACCCATCTTCCCACCTTCAAGAAAAGCTCCTATTCCATAAAAAAAAAATATGCTCGACAGCTGGTTAATTGAGCAGTTTTCGTACTTTAAGATTCCTGCAAGGTGCTTTGTCGACATTCAATAGCCTTCTTGCCTTTACAACGAATCTTTTTTAGAATAAAAGTATCGTTTTAAAAATTCAGAATTGAAACTGCAGCTTATTAATTAATTAATTAGTTTGCAATGTAAAGTATCGGTTAGATTACTAAGGCCTACTTATTTTCAACTTAATGATCGTCTGAACCGAACGAATGGAAAAAATTATGAAATTCAGAGGCCGGCGCGGAGGCCAAAGTGAAAACAATTTTTCACTTGACATTCTATCTTGTATCGCTATATACACATAGGCGTGTAAATCTTGTAGCAAATTAATTATACTAATTTGTTTTGAAGTTTCTCTCAAATAGTAACGATTTTAATCAAACATCGTAACTAAGTAAGTAAACTCATATCATCCTCTAAACACCGCGCAAGGAAGCTTATTCCATAGTTTTCTTGTATATACACAGTGTATACGGCAGAAAGTTTCTAGAAATCGCACTAAAGATCTTACAAATTATATCCAAATTTGTGGCGCATCGTGTGAAATTGGAATTCGGTGGAATGAATCCAGGTCAAACAGCTTCTTTGACAGATACGCTCCCCTTGATAAATTCGGAAGAAGATATACAACAACGCACCGCCAGTTGATCATTGACCGTTCACAGAGTACCTACTAAAAGAAAAGAGCTTTTTAAAAGAAATCTGTATATTAAACAGATAAATAAGAACGTATTGAAGAATGAAGGCGTCTGGAAGCATGAATGTCATTTCATATTTTGATACTTGAAATAGGGGCTACTTTTTCCGTAATAAGACTACTTAATTGGATCCATCCATTTTTCGTGCAGGCTTAGCTGATTACATAAACTAGCAACACCCTTCCTGGGATGTTTGCAGACTTATCAAGCGATCTCATTTTCGAGGTTTTTCCCGTTGGTTGTCTACTCCTTTTTACTCTAGGATTATATGTGAGACCTTTTCTTCTTAGATCTATTTTTCCTTCGCACTCTGGACTACATGGCATTGTGCCAGGGTCATTGTGACATCCCTTGCCATTATGAACAACTGTGATCCATTGTAAGGTCACGTCATCATCTTACTGAGAAAAGAAAAGGGGAAAAAAAGTCCGCTGAGATTCTTAGGCCCATTCTTCGCAGTTCGCAGAGTTTTGACGTTCAATGAGTGATTTTTGGGACGGTGGCTATATCATTATCAAAATAAATATATAAAAATGATAAAAATCGGCCTGGCATTTAGTCTGTATATAACGAAGCCCTTTGATAGTGTATGACACAAGGCCCTTCTGTCAAAGTTCCATCATTTGGGCTTCTCGAGAGTTTACGCAAGCGGACCACCAGCTTTCTCACTGGGCGCAGCATATAGGTCATTGTCGGTGGTTACAAGTACAGTAAAACTTGAAGACGGCCCACATTCTGGCGCTCTCACAAAGCGCAGGTCCGGACACATATGGAGTATTGCTGGTGGCATCTCTGGTCTCTTGCTCCCCAGTATCAGTACACCGATGACTGCGTGCAACGCAGAGCTGATTTGAGCTGGTTCGATGAGCTGTTTAACCTGATTACTGCCGCCAGATTCCTCATCATCTGCAGCATCTGGATATGTGGCGTTCCTCCACAGTGCGGTTTTTAAAGGACTGTTTTCCACGTACAACCAAACTCTGGAATAAGTTTCCTTGTGTGGTATTTCCAGGACGATACGACATGGGTGCTTTCAAAAAAAGTGCGTACATCGTTTTATAAGGCCGACAACGCTCCTGTGATTCCTCTGGGATTGCAAGAGAAAGTGGGCGGCGGATCACTTAACATCAGACGACCCATACGCTGGTTTGTCATCCCCATCCATTGAAATATCCAACATTATTGAAATCTCAGCAAAGGCAGTTTATAACAATAAAATAATAAAAAAAATCTTGTTTTCGCTCCTAAAATAATAAAAAGTAAAGAATGGAAAATTTGCTTCAAAAATAAAAAAATAAAAATCTCTCAGGCATCTAAATGATTATGTCACATACGCGAAACATTCCGCATACCAATTTTTTATGCAACGATTTTTGTATCAACAAGTTTGAACACGTTTTCCGAGAAGAACACACAGAATTGGTTTTTCAATCATTATTCAGTTTACTTATTATGGATATAAAATTATATCCATATACAAATTGCCAACTTCTGAAATTTTCATTGAAGAAATTTGATAATAAGTTTCATTTGTAACCGAGTTTTGCTGCATTGCGAGCGTATCCGACATCACAAGACGTTATAGTTTCAGATAAACATAAATTTTGAGATCGTCTATCATAAAGTTGTAGGATGAGTTGAAATTTATAGTATCGGGGGTTCTTGTACATTTGTTTCTATCCAATAGTCATTATTGTACCATTTCAAGAATTATTTAACTCAATTCAAATTAACGAAGGTGTTTGAATCATCTCATTTGAACAAAACAAATCTTATAAATATATCTACAATTATTATAACATTAAATTAAAACTTTCATTACATGGAAGTGTACCAAGAATACTGGCAGCATTTGCGCGTTGGATAGCTAGGCTGATCAGTTGTAGCCCTATTGAGGCGCGTTGATATTACTTTGTACATTCTCCGCGCTTCTGGGCCACACGAGCCAAGTGTCTCGACACCAAACGTCAGAAAGATGTAAAACCGACATATTCGCTTGCTGTCTTCGGCAGTCGAAGCAGCAGCAAATAAGGGAGGAAATTTAGTTTAATAAGTATCTATAAAAAAAGGAACTTAACTTTAACTCGTAGATTGCGTATTTGAACAGAGCTGTCTGTCTTTTATAATTTAAAGTGTCAAAAAGCATAGGATGCACTCTTTGATCACAATATATACTGCCAGAAAATAGCATGTTCGTTTTTTGTTCGTGACGCCTGCTGAATTGGAACGCTAGTTAATAATATGATTGTCAATATGCGTATCACTCCGGCTAGTGATAAAATTTAACCACATTAATGTCGATATGGCGTGCAAGTATGTGCTCTAGGACATCACAGGATATTTTGCCTTGCGATGGCAAGTGTCCGAGAAAGGGCGCTGGTGTGAGACGCGAGTTGCTGACACTCTGGCTCCTTTTCATGTCCACGCTACTTCAGTTGTACGGGGGTGTTGCTTCGACTACCAAAGAAGAGAAAGCATACATCACAAATATGTCGGTCTTAGTGAGTTACACTTGGCCCGTGGAGCCCAGAGGCGTGGAGAACGTACAAATTACTACGACTAAGTGTATTTAATTTTTATAACAAATTATCCACCCCTCGTAACCGATAATATACATTCCGCCACCTAAAGAAAGATCATTTAAGCCTATCCGATTAAACTCTACGGACCATGTGCTTAAGGCGCTATAGTCCTAAAAAGTAACATTTTTGAAAATCTACTTAAAATACTTCTACAAATACTACGGTTTCAATTTTTTGAAATGTTTATCTTCATTTCTTTATCTAAACTATTGCAGTTTCGAATACAAAATTACGAAAAAAAATCTCAATAGATTTATTTTTTGAAAAATAAATAGGCTTTTTTATTTGAATTCCTTTATATTTTCATAAAACTTTGATAGCTATAAACACAAAACTTATTTTATTCGATAGTTTATTAGTATTTATAAATTGTCCTCATGTGTTTTATCAATACGCTTTGTGAATTATTTTATATTAATCTTTTTCGTAATAAACCAAACGCGACGCCTTGGTTGTATACTTGCTCATGCCAGTAATACGCCCGTGACCACTGTCAAAGACGGTACTGCGTAGGTTTCTCTCGGGCTCACATTACGAAAGATTTTAGCAAACAAGTACAAATTGGGAATCATAGAAGAAAAATGATGATGATGCGACAACATATTTGTTAAAATATATAGGTAAATGGAAGTCGGAAAGTACTAAAATAAAATGAATGTAATATTATTTTGAATATTATGCCACGCGGGATTTTCGTATGTATGTAATTTAGGGAAGTTTGAAATCCAAGATGGCCGCTGCGCAAATTTATGATTTCAACAATATGGGTATCATTACCGAGGTTCTCGAGGGTGCAGTGAAGGAATTTGGTATCATTTCAAAAAACCAAGATGGCCGTCGCGCATCGGAAGCGCGGCAGCCATCTTGTCTTTCAAAAATGACCCCAAATTCGTTCTATGCACCCGTTCTCTGCACCTTCGAGAACCTCGGATACGATACCCATATTGTTGAAATCATAATTTTGCGCGGCGGCCATCTTGGTTTTCAAAAATGATTCCAAATTCGTTCTCTGCACCCTCGAGAACCTCAGATACGATATCCAAATTGTTGAAATCATAATTTTGCGCAGCAGCCATCTTGGATTAAAAAAAAGAACCTGCACGATACAAGGCTAGTAGGGAAGATGTACTATGGAAGCCCGAGAGTAAGAAATACTCTTCCTCAATCGGTGTCAATAGCCCTAGAAAAAAAAAAAACCTCCTCCTCTTCTTGAACAAAAACGTATCAAATTTCCGTGACGTGTCCGTTTCATTTGTAAAAATTTAACCCTCATGCGCCTAAAGACGTTTCACTTCAAAAATATCACATTTCGTACTCTTGCACAACTGTAACTTTTATAAAATATTACGCGGTCCTTCCGGGGTGGGGTCGTTGACCCGCATCGCTCGGCTCATGTCTCAGCTATGCCCGCGCCGTTCGTATATCTAACGCTATAGATATACGTTCGAGCCCTTTTTGCCTAAACTGTGGGGAAAACGTCGCCTTAAGCGTTTTGTACAGTAATAAGCATCCTGCAGAAAAACTTTTACCTTGCTCAAAATTAGGTAAATCCCAAAAAATGATAGTCGATTGTCGAAAATAGAAGGTGATACATAGTTTCTAACTGTGTAGTGTTACAACTACTTCAAGAGCATTGCAAGTCTGGTGTCATCATGGAACAATAATGAAGAAGACCGATTAACGTGTCAGAGCTGTTTTCCGCGTGTTGCGTGATAATCTATAAAATTATTAAATTAAGGAATTTCTCACATTAATCATTTGACATTATTGCCTTTTTATTTTATTAACGTCGGCATAAAAATATAAGTATCTAAAGTTAATTCTCAACAATAATGATCATATCATCAGATTTAAATAAGAATAATTTTTACAAACCACAATTTGATGCATATTATGAACCGCGACGAGACTGATTTTTTAAATTTTAATCTTATAGTTTAGGTCTGGAAATATTTACTCTAAAATCTGAAAATATGCATCTTTAATTTTTATTCAAAGTGGCTTAAAATTCATGTTTATAAGAATAGCAATGACTTTTTATAAGTTCAGTTCAATAATACATCACACTGAGATTCACCTAATACCTAGCAGATGAAGAGTTTAATTGTATTTGGCTCCGTTCCATATCTGTGTAATGCCATCAAAGCGTTGCGTTTTTCTCCGCGGTTTTTATATCCGTTGGTGCTAGTTATTATATAAATGAGAGATATAAGAAGAAAAATATTTCAAATATAGTATTATATGCTTACGGCAGGGCACATAGTCCGACGGACAGATGGCCGTTGGGGCTGTAAAGTCCTCAAATGGCGACCTCGTTTCGGAAGACGCAGTGTTGGTAGGTAGATAAATGGATCGACGATCTAGTTAAGATTGCCGGAGAACGTTGGATGACGGCATCGCATGGCCGATCGTCGTGGAAATCTTTGGGGGAGGCCTTTGTTGCCGTTGAGGCTCATGATGATAACCTCAGGTGATGGGAATTGGTGAGGCAAGGGTCTAAGGCACAGAAATAGGGGTCAAGAAATGCGTGCGTAAACTCCGGCCTTTAAGCTGTTATTCGCTATGCTCCAAGCTTGAAGGTGCCTAAGTCGTATCGATTCGGGTTTCCCGAATCTGCCGTTTATTGATTCCACATAGTAGCTGTGCGAGGTCAGAAGTTTCTCACAAATCACGCTTTTGTAGAAAGCCAATCGTAAACATGATACGGGCTGCATTTTGATGTCATATCCTTTGGTGGAATCCATTTGCTGGTATCAACCCGAACAACTCCTCTGAACAATGATAGTCCCCCGTGATAAATGATGTAGAAGATGTTGGGAGAACCAACATTTCTACGCAACGCCAAAGAATCTTAAAAATTTATAAACGATGCGGGAATCGAACTCGTGACCTCTCGGGTTCCATCCGATTGCTCTTCCAATTGAATATTTGGATATCCAACAACGTTATCGTAAAATGGGCCGTATTGAAAGCACTTAGGTACTTTAAGTATTTAGCATGACAAGTAGCTCTTTGCTTAAATTCGACAAGAATTAAATTCCATTTAGAGGATTGATATAGATTACTTATTCATTCAGATCAAAGCAGTTTTTGTTGAGTACTGTATTAAGAGCTGTGCCAATTTATCATAATTCTCTACTTTAATTTTCTACTTACATTACTAAGTGAATGTAAATCATACAAGGGTGACACTGTTTACTAAGTTTATTAATAGCAGAAATTTTTGAGACAACGTGATATATTTATTTATATTATATTAAACTAGCCGTTCCCTCCCGCTTCGCTGGGCGTATTTTAAAAGCATGGAACGTTGGAATTCGAAGTCGCCATAAACCATATAGGATAAATTTCACATCGAATGGTGGTAGTTTCATGTCGTTAAGATCAGTGGTTTAGGCGTAAAAGAGCCTCAAACAAAGACGATTTTCATTATATATATATAGATTAGATCTAAAAAATTTCTCCAAATTTATCTCCATTAAAAGTATGAGTAAAAGTCGCTTCCTATTCGTAACTTAAACTTTATTAAGTTAAGTCAAAACGTTCATTGTATATTATCTTCTTGCATAATATAGACTAAAATATTTTGTAGTCTGTAACTGTAGTCTAAATACAACTATACATGTTTGGTCAATTATAATAGCGGCGAACGTTTCGCCTTGTATTTTTTATTTTTATTATATTTAATGAATGCATTTGGCAACTTTAATTGTTTTTGCAGAACGACGTCGATGTTAATAGACCACGGTCGATAATTTTTGAAACCTACTTTCCAATTTCCTTTAATTATTGTTATATTCTCATTCTTTTCCAATGGGTTTCATCCTACTAAATTTTTTCCCCTTTTTACCATTTTTAAAGGCTTTGGCCCTGGTCTATAAGTGAAAGCGTTATAGGAAAATTTTAACCACAGCAATCACAATAGCGTGACCTTCTTTTAGGTCCCATATCCATGTGGTAACTGGCTGGTAAGCAGTCTGTTGTATATTGAATAATAAGAATAGCCTTGCATAAAAGCCACACAACCATACGGTGAGTGAGTTTGAACTTGAGTTGTTGTTACATCTATTGACATTAAATTAAAAACTAGTAAGTATTACGCAAACTTAAGTATTTACTTATTATAAAATAGCTGACCTGACAGACGTTGGTCTATTCATAATAAAAAAAAAAACACTTGTGGTAGGAATTTCGTAAAATCTGTTATTAGCTGACCTCTTCTCGGTGAAAGGACTATCCCTACAAAATTTCAAGTCTCTACGCCTTATAGTCCCAGAGATATCATGATGAGTCAATATATAGGCGGAAATCTCTTATATAGATCAGGAAGTTGTACTATACTATGTTAGGAATACTGTATAACATATAACATGAAAATATTTCAGGATAATAAATGACACTTACAAATTTTTTCGGAAAGACCTGGAGTGAAACCGCGTGAGATGCTTAGGACCTATCGCAATGGAGTAGGTGGGCTCTGCCCCAGCTAGGGGTAACAGGAACTAAAGTTAGTCCTGACTTTCTTAACACGCTTTTATTAGCTTTTTTATGAAAATAAGGGACGAGACGAGCAAGATATTCAGCCGATAGTAATTGATACGCCCTACACATTACAATGCAGTGCCGCTCAGAATTCTTGAAAATCTCATAAATTCTGAGCGCTCGTCACCTTGAGACATAAGATGTAAAGTCTCATTTGCCCAGGAATTTCACTAGCTGTGCCATCCTTCAGACCGAAACACAGTAATATTTACACATTACTGCTTCACGGCAGAAATAGGCGCCGTTGTGGAACCCATAATCTAACCGGCTTAGCTTCATACGTATGTTAGTATCTATGTTACGAAAATTTTGAACACACTTATCACCCAGTTTAAGTGCACACCTATCAAGAACCGATGACACTACCATAATTTATACAGTCTATCCCACATTTATTACCTTGGTAGGTATGTCTGTTTGTATGTAACGGAATCTGGGTGGGTTTCGACTCCATTCCAACAAAGTTTGAAATTAATGAGAATTTGAAACTTTGCAAACTGGTCAAGGATCGGTGTTAATTTAATAATTTATATATGTCCCATTTTTCTTATCAGGATCTTCAGAATAAGCGATTTGTTAATGTTTGATACCCGGCAGTGTCTTTGTGACAAAGTCTATGGCCCGTGCTAAGTCGTTACGACACTATCATCTTAAGACGAAAAAAGGAAAAATAAATAATAATAAGAAAAAAATTTAAAAAACACTGTTATAAAGAAAATAAAAAAAAATATTTTACTATATAAAAATCATAATGTGTATTTTGAGATATCATCAAATCTACTCTACCTTTATTTTATGAATAAAACACTTAAATATCAAAGTGTCATAAAGCAAAAATGTCTCTTTACGAAAAAAAAAAATTTATTATTACTTGTTTTTATTTGTTTGTTCCTACTACGAATAAATAGTGTGATTACATTACTCGTAGTTTATGCTTATTATAACGTGTTTTTTAATATTTTCCCACTATTATTTATTTATTACAGAATATCATGTACGGATAATTTTACTTGGGTCCGGTTATAAGTCTTTTCAAAAAGTTCTAATTTTGCCAAAGAAATGGTTTTCTTTGGTTAATGGTTGAATTTTCGATGTAAAAGCGCAAAGTGTTACCATTAGTAAAGGCAACTACAAAATCATGAATACATTAAAATAATCACATTTACTCCAATGCCAATGTAGCTAAGTTCCATATATTTTCCTAAGTATTGATTCGGACAAAATACTACGTCTTTACTGACCTAGTTTATTTACAAGGAAAGAACTAACATTATATTTATGAACATATATTATTGGCTACAATATTTGTAACTTAAGTGCCAATAATGAAATTATAATTAAATATATCCCCTGGATATTGCACACTACACTTTTTTGTTATTCGAGGTAAAATTATATTGAGTATGTTCCAAAAAAATCTGTGTTTATTTGTAGTTGTTTGTTAATAATAAAAAAAAAATAAAGAATTGTAATTTCATACTTAATAATAGTCCTTCGCATTGCCAAACCCAGGGATTTTTCATAGGAAAGGTAGTTTATAATTAATACTCCCTGTGCTGCCGACCGTCTTTGTATCTTCTATGACGTGATTTATGTTGTAAAAAACCCCTCGTTACAAGATCGTTCTAATGTTGGACCTTTCGCTAAGCATAAGGCTGTGTTTGAATTCGCACTGCAAAACTCCAAAGCTAACACTCTGTTTGTAACCATTACTGCTTAACTTTATCGTGGAGATAATATTGAACGCGAAAAGCTGTTACGTCGTGTTGTACTAAAATTTACTTTTAAATTGGATACTGTTTATCATTACATTGTTGAGTCTCCCGTTTATATCATATTGACGGACACATCCTTTCCCTTTCCTTTCATATCCGTCTCTCTTTCTATTATTGCCGACTTTTGCGATATTAAGAGACGCACTTACATAAACGGATTTGTATTAGCGAATAAAGCGTTTAACTGCAGCATTTTTGTTCACACTCTCCTTCAAGTAATAAATTCCTAATCGACGAATTATAGTAACCAATTAATATGCTAGTAGCATAGAGGTAATACATAATAAAAATTTAAAACACGGTTTAGGATAAACAAAAATCACCTACCTTGTGGCCTTACTATGGCTAGAGATAGAGTGGCAACAGACAAGTATAATTTAATCACGAAGTTGCACCTCCTCATCAACCTTATTAGTTAGCTGGAACCCATAGTCAATTGGAGGAAAGTCCCGATCGATTTACCGAACGCAATCCGGCCACACATGGAGGATTTGCAAGGCGGATCCTGCGGCGGCCGCTACGGACTTCGTATCCGTAAATCCGTCGAGGCCGCCAAGCGCGACCGCGACAATCGCGCGTTTAATCCCTATCTAATTTCGGTCGATGGTGTAGCGTAGGATACTCGCGCATGACTAGAGTGGACGCCCTGGCGGCTGGCTCGGTGCAAGCGTATCACGTGCGCAGAACGTCGCGCACGATCGATAGCAATAGGCGTGCGTTGCGGCCGCGGCTCGACTCACGGCACACCAGCCACATCCAAATACAACGCGACTCTCACCCCTAATTCACATGACAACATGACGTTGGACATGGAACTACCTGCGACGTCATATTGCTAATGTACAATCGCAAAAGCGCGCGCGATATAAAACGGCCGCAGTTCGCTATTTATCTATTCATGGGTTTATTGTAGTCTAGTTATAATATGTATTTATAAATGGCAATCACTTTTTAAATATACTATGCTACACACAATTACATTATAGTGTAGAAGTTACATAATACTGTATAGCTATCCCATGTAGAAACTAAATTTTCTCTAAAGCTGCGTTTAATTTTAATGAGTTCTGTACATGTCGTTTTTAACATAAACATTTTTATTACACTATATTGCTTTTATTCATTAAATTTTTTCTGATAATTTATAATATTATGTAGCCCAATAAAATAGTATATTTTAATTTCATCTTAACAACTGCCCGCGTTCCCGTAAAAAAGATCCATAAGAGTTGAACGGACGAACAGCGAAGTGATCCGATAATGGTTCCTTTTATTTGGAAGAGGAGGATAAACGAAGGTTCGGGTCACCTGATGCTTAACGAAAATCGTTCCCCACATTCTCCTGGAACAACAGAAGAATAACGGGACCGTTGCTGGCCTTTTACCTTTTACTCCCTTTTTAATTCACGGAATAAGGAATGCTACTCTCTGTCGCTGTTTATCACAACTATAGTAATGGCATCCACAGGATTAAACCATTCCAAGACACTGATAAAGGCATTCAATAACAGAAACGAAAATGAAGCCGTATCATCATCTATTGAGCAGGAAAAACCTATGCATACTCACCAGGATGCTAACTGGGCACTGCCACCTAAATAAGCACTCAGTGTGGTCGGAATAAAAAACGAAAGAACTTGCAGATTTTGCCTTGAGGCCGATAAAACGCCTCTTCATCTCGTCTGCAATTGCGGCCCACAAATACATAAGCGTAGCACCATCCCTGGCGACTATACCCTGCTCGTAGATGCTCTTTGTAATACTCGCTTCAAGCAGATACTGCGGTTTGTAAATGCGGCAGGGCTTGACGACGAGCTATAAGTATGAGTGGCGAACACAATAGTCCAATTCTGGACGCGGTGTTACTAGGACCCAATGAGGACTAGCGAAATAGCCACCCTCTGCAAATAATAATAATAGTAACGGCTCCATCTATATAGCATCTACGCAAGCCAGGAATGGAATGAGCTAACAGATTTTGTACTTTATTGGGCTCAATTCTAAAATATTATCGGTGTCAATTTTTGCGTTATTATATCCGCATTCAGCCTCATTGAATTTTCAAAAGCTTATTCATTTTTGTTGCTTCCATTACTCAGTGTGGGTACAGTGAAAAAGAAATGGCAGTTGTAGAGACAGCCGATGCAAGTGAAAACTTATTGGATAATAAATAATACAAATTTTACAAACGCGAAAATAAATAAGATGATTTAAAAACAATTTTAAATAATATGAAATATTCAAACGCCTAAATAAATTCGAGAATTTAAAATAATTTCCTACACAAATTAAAATTTAAAAAAAAAATATGATCGAAGCGATCGTGCGAGCGCTCTTAAACTGATCCAACCGTTCGAGTGAAGTCCCGTTCATTTGTCTTGATATGACTCGTTCAACTCTCAGATTGTGGTTTCATCTAGAGGATCTACTTTGGAGTGACGTAGGACGTCATCTTGTTCAACTATAAGTGGAAAAGCGCTCGCACGGAACGCGAGATGTTGCGGGTTCCAGTCCCGCAACGTTCATAAATTTTGTTAACAAATTTAAGTTGTGTAATAATTAATCCCAGAATTGAGTCTTACACTTAAAAGAAATAAAAAATTGTTTAAATAATTTTCTGTTATTTATTTTATCTTTATAATATTATTAAATTTATTTAGTACTCACTATTGTACTGCAATGTTATTCTACAATTATACAATTCAAATAATAATTTAACAAAAATACTATTTCAAGAATGCTCAGTAAGTAACACATTGAACTTTTCACTAACGGCCGTTCCCAATATTCAGTTTATCTCTTACTTGAGATAAAAATCTTCACTATCGTTGACTTTTCTGTCCCAATAAACTTATCGACGGTAACTCACCTTATCCGTGCACGCTGTCTGTCAATGGGATGACGTATAGCTTACCAGCGATATAAAGTTTGCATGGAAATTGCAATTCACGCGTCCTAATATAAGGCGATAAGAATGACTTATCGGCTATATTGGCACAGTTTCAGATTATTGACAGCTAATTACTGACAGTAGAAGGTAGTAATTTATTCCTATCTGTAGATAGTATATTGGGAACGGCCGTAAATCCATTCAATTTCATTTATAATATACGAGTATACCTGTATATATATGTAATGTTTAAAGAAGTTTTCACTTCAAAAATATGCTAAACACAAAGTAAAAGAAAGAAGATAGACGAGATGGTCGGTGAAATATTAAACCGAGCAAGTTTCCTCAAATAAATGCCGGAAGTCAAGGAAATATATAAGCATACATCTATCGCTCCAAAAGCAAACTTCGAGGCCAGACAGACACATCTGGAATTCTATAAATACTTATATTCAAATATTCTCTTCAAAATCAATCAAATAGGTAAATACCAAAGTTCAAAAGTATTTAAGAAAATTTATTGAATTAGGCGTTACTTTGCGGAAATCCATAATTATACAAATGATTTAAGTTTTCTGGACGTGTTGTCTCGCCAAAATCTGGCTCGAGACTCAATTTTGGCGAGACAACACGTCCCGAGGATGCCTCGTGTAGAGGCGAAACACGCGTAGAATTGTTTTAAAAACAAATATTGGCGGAATTAACACTAAAGAAAACTTAAATCATTTGTTCAAAAGTATTGTTTCTTATTATTTCATTAACGATCAGAGAGCACGAGGATAACTTTAAAAAAAATAATGAATTATTGGAAAGAAGAGACTGAAATAGTTGCTGGCAAAATTTGCGATAAGCCTTTTCTGGCTAATAAAACAATTCTGAAATACAATAAGCAATTTCTCAACATATTCAACCTGTTTAGCTCTTATCTAAGGAAACATTATGGTATTTGGTTCCAAGTGACAAAAACTCGGGCTTATATAATGATTTTCTGACATATTTACTTGGATGTCCGACATGTTTGCAGGCCATTTAAAACGCCATCTAGTTCTACGTTCCGAGTACACTAATCAAAAACGTCAATTATTTATTAGGATCATCATTGTTACATATTATTATATTTTACTAGCTGACCCAGCAAACGTTGTATTGCCGATATTAAAATCGCAATACAATAGTAACTGTTGATCGTAGATGGGTGAAAATTTGAAGTTGTATCTATTTTATTAATGCTGTCTCATAAGCAAACAAATTTAAAAAAATGTCAAAAAAAAATTCGCGTGGGCCACCCTTAACATTTAGGGGGATGAAAAATAGATGTTATCCGATTCTCAGACCTACCCGATATGCACTCAAAATTTCATGAGAATCGATCAAGCCGTTTCGGAGGAGTTCAATGTTTAACACCATGACACGAGAATTTTATATATTAGATATATCTATAAATTTATGCTAGATACAATTATTCTAATATATGCAGCAATTAAAGTGAAATATAAGCGTTAAAAAAAATTGTAAGCTGCAAGCATTTAGAATGCTCGGTATGTGGCCCGATTAAATTGTCGTCAATTATCCACACTGACCGATTTTTTTAATAATGACATGTAATATGTTGACCTCCATGAAAAATACCCTTTGGCTACAAGAACAAAAATAGTGTGTACCAGCAAGATGGGTGTCCTGCACATTTTGGTGTCAATATAAAGCGATGGCTCGATAGCCTTAGGATGGGGCGAGGAGGACCTATTGCGTGGCCTGCGAGGCGTACGGACTTCACGCCGGTAGATTTCTATATCTGGGGTCACATGAAATCCCTAGGTCGAACTGTCGGGGACCCGGTGCTCTGTAACCGGCTGGATTACTTGGTGTTGCGTAGAGACGTCGCTTCATTGTGGACTTCTACCGCCTTTATCACGGGGAGTATTCCGAAGAGCATGACAAGACACAAATGAGGATATCATCCTCACCGTTTAGATGTGTGGCGGTCCTCCATAGCGCGGTTTTCAAGGAGATTTCTTCCTAGTACCAAAAAGCTGACACCAGGTGACCCGTACGCTCGTTTGTCCTCCTTTTCCATAAAAAAACTTACGACGTTGCGCCTGTTTCATCCACGGAAGAACCAACAACAAGAATTATAAAGGCAGCAAATGCGATGCGGAATAATCACTTCGAGCAAGAACTTTACGATAGCTCAATTACAAAATGACTTAATTGTTACTTATTATTGTAATACGACTAAACTGTTTTCACTTTCTTTGAAATAAGTTCCTAGTTGTTGTGCATTGTAGAAGAGCTAAGAAAACGGTCATGTTTTTAAGATAATCAGCAAGCCAAGTTTTTTTTGTTTTTATGGCATTTTAGTGAAAAAATCTGAAAAAAAATGAAATAATATCTAGTTTTCTGTCTCGCATTTTAAAATTCAGACCAAGCTAATTAATTGTTGTTATAATATTGATTATTTACCAGTGTTCATTTGTTTTTATAAATCAGAAGAAAAAATCTGATTTCACTTCATACTTTTTTTTTTTTTGATAAATCTTTGAAGTTACAATTTTGAGTTATTTTGAAAAAAATCTGATAACTTAAAAGTGGTTCACTTTTGCATGATGCATGTGGGGGTTACATTTATCGCAAATATCAATTACTTCTATCACTACCTTCCTAACGGAAATACGTCGAAATACCGATAACCCTGTATTTTGAGGAGGATATATAATCAGAGTTCAAGCGTTATGTAAGTTATTTTTTTTTAATTTTTAATAATAAAAATAAGTTAATTATATCACACTTCTGTTTATTTTCGCTATTCAATTAGCTGATTAAAAATACTTACATAATTTATACCCCTTGATAGACTGCGACAGCTGTTAGCATGTCGAACAAAATAGCGGGACACTGTTAGCCTAAAACATAACTCGTCATGTACAATAACGTATTAAATCTGGCATTTATTTTATAGATAAGGTGTAACACCAAGAGGCTATATATTAATTATCTATGTTGATAATATATGATTTTTACAGTTATTTTATTTCAATTCTATTCTTCACTAATTACTTCATATTTTATATTCTTCATCAACGCCACCTAGCGTTCAATCCCGTAATCCTATAAATACATTAAGAAAAGACGTAATTATAAACTTTTTATTGTTTATTTTCACTATTGAATAGAGTATTTTACTCTGTATAAGAAAAATAAGATATTATTAAAATAATAATACTTTTACACCCCACGCTTTTTTTACAATAAAATATATTGTTTTTTACACTATTTTCAATTTAAATTTATTAAAATTTATTTTCTATTTTTTAATTGAATTTAAAGCGTGATTTTTTGTTTTTTTAAACTATTATTTATTTTTAATTTTTTAGTTAATTTTTCTATAAAAGTGTACTTTTTAAAACAATTAAGGACTTAAACATCAATTCCTGCGTTATCGACTATAGATAAAAATTATATAAATTGCAAATAATCTTAGTTTGCAAATTAAATAATGGAATAATATTATCAAATTAGTACATTGTCATCGGTCAGTTTGAATGAAATCTGGTGGGTTTAAAGTGGGTCAAAATCGCGTCTAAAGGAGTCAGTTACAAACATACAAGTGAAGCTAATATAAAGCGTATAATAAGAATGGGAAAATCAGAATATTAGTAATTGTTATACCGTAAGAACATGTGATGGAGTAAATAATAATATACTTTATTATTTGAAATTGCTACGGTTATGGTGATTTGGTATGGGTTATTATAAGATGAACAATTACGGTATGATAATTATAAGAAACTTATGAATTCCTTTGAATTCCATTGGTTATATTTTTACAGCTATACTTATTTGTTCTTATCATGTAAATGTGGGTTTGTGTATTCCAATAAGATGTCCTGATAGTTAGTGTATCTGTCATTTAATTTATTGTCATCTGTTTCCTATAATAATTATGAAATTTATCAAATAAAACGTCTTTCTATCAACTAAAGTCTTAAATTTTTTATATTTTTTAATATACTACTTCTATCTAATCGATTAAATATTCAGATTTGTGTTTAACTAGCATGTATGGCCATAGATATTGTTACAACCTAAAATTTGTAAAAAAAAATATTTATTTCATATTTGGAACGTGTAATAAATGCTTCGATCTATTCGCGCCATTTGTCATATTTTTTAGACGCTTATATTAAATGTCTGGATGTTCATGTTTAATTCAATACACTCTCTCTATCGAAGAATATAAAAGATTCACCTGGTGTTAAGTGATCACCACCGCCCACATTCTCTTGAAAGACCAGAGGAATCACAGGAGCGTTGTCAGCCTTTAAGTAAGGTGTAGGCGCTTTTTCGAAGGTAAGCATGTCGTATCGTCCCAAAAACACAGCACAAGCTAGCTCATTCGACAGCTTTGTTGTACGTAGGAGAAAGTTAATTGAAAACCGTACTGTGGAGGAACGCCACACCTCCAGATGGTGGGGAAATATCCTAATTTGTCGCCTGTTCTACGAATCAGGTGAAGCTCTTCAGAACACTCCCCGTGATAAAAGCCATAGAAGACACACAATGAAGCGACGTCTCTACGCAACGCCAGATGATCTAGCCGTTTGCAGAACACTGGGTCGAGCTGATACTGAGACCAGAGATGACAGCAATACTCCATACGTGGCCGAACCTACGCTTTGTAGAGCGATAGAATGTGGGTCGACTTGACACCCAGCTTCTTCGAAGCTAATTTGGCTTTGACCTCCAGATGACCGCGAAATTGGCGATGGCTAGAAATTTCAAGATCCAGTATTCCGATACCAGGCGAAGCTGCTATGTTTTACATAAGTTATGTACAAGGGGTGGTATTGATGTTCTCGAGTTGCCTCTGTCTGAAATCCAATCTGATAGAAGCAGGCGGGTTCCCTCTTAATCATCTGCTTCTTCACCTCAAGCTCTACGGGCAGATCGAAGGGCGTGAGCTGCATTAGTACAACTGTTAAAAAAAATAAAGATAGAATTTTATATTACTTTTTCCTTTCTAAAAGTAGTGGTATTTCTATTTTTTGTGACATTTATAATAAGTTGCATTTCTGTGATAAATAAAAGAACAAAATATATATTTTTTTTTATTATAACTGGATAACTATCTTTCAGCTTACTTAGAGTATGTACTCACACATATAATAAAAGGTATAGCTTCATCATCGTATGTGCAGCCATTTGAAAAGATGTACCAGCAGTGCTGTAACTCCTATAAGGCAACATAATATAACACGAGATTTTTTTCCGAAACGTAAACGAGATTCCCGGTAAAAAAATTGTGACCTCTAGCTGTAGCTTAGTCAGTGGATAATATAGTACTTGCCCTAAATAAATCATAAACCAACTGCTATTATTGCATAGATTTTTCCTGATGATCTAAATGTTTCCTTTTTTCCTCTTTCTTGAGTAATAATATGAGAAATTATTCCAAATCCGGGGAGAATGAGGATATAAACTTCAGGGTGACCAAAAAATCAAAATAAATGTTGATAAAGAATTGGATCTCATCCTCCTGCTGTATTTAAATTTCGGTCAGTAAGTAATATAGAGTAACGACTAACGAGTCAAGTGAAGTGAGCAGCGGGTGTCTGGGAGGTGGCGCTAGTGTAGCGGTGTGAAGTGTGAGGCGAGTCGTGGAGGGGTGATGAGAAGAGAGGCAAGAGGGTGGCGAAGGGTATAAAATCCCTTGCTCGGGATTAAATTGATTATTCTGCCGTGTTAAAGTGTTGTTAAATAATTCCGAGAGTGTATATTTGAAAGATAAAAGTTATAATTGTAAAATCTGTACATAATGCAGTGGTTTGTGTTGGAATTCTGTTTTTATTTTCCCTGACTGCTTTACAATAGTAATAGCTCCAGATAAAACAGGAAGAGATAATAAAAGTAATAAAGCTCTAATTCCTACTGCTCATACAAATAAAGGTATTTGATCAAGACTTGATATATATTTGAAGCCTGGGAAGAGTCTCGTGATGTGCTTGGCGTCTTTTGTGATTGATAAACATAAAACATTAGTCAGAAAACTTCACCGTTACGGTATTATCATCGGACTTAAAGGCATCCTATTTAAATTGTAGACTACAAAAGGTGGATGTCAATGGAAAGCGGTCCTTTGGTTCAATAGTCAAAATTGGGGTTGATTCTAGGACCTTTTCTTTGCCTTATATATATTAATGATCTCTCTTATATCGCTAAGGATAAATATCCAATTAGAGTGTCAAGGATGGATTGGTTGGTGCGGAATGCTGTCCAAGGGATTGAAGCATCTTCTTCCAGCACCACATCTCAAAGGCATCAATCCGATCTCTGTCGGCCTTCTTTAGTGTCCATGTCTCAACCCCATAGCTGAAGATGGAAAAATTAGACTGTTGACTAGCCTCATTTTAGATTTTCGTGAAATTTTACGGTCACGTCATGCAGAGACATTGCAGTTTTGGCCATTCCAATACGACACCTCATTTCCAGCTCGCATGACCCGTTGTTGCTAATACTTGATCCGCTGCCGGTAGTTGATTCCACAAAGTGGCTGTGCGAGGCAAGAAATTTCGGACAAAACGCGCGGTTGTGGAATGCCAGACGTCTACGTGATGCGGATGGTACTTAGCACGTAATGTCCGGTGGTGGAATTCGGCCGCTGGAATCAACCCGAACAGCTCTTCTGAGCACTCCCCGTGACAGATGTCTGTTTTTCGCTGGGAAATCCAGATGCCGCTGCTGACACTGTTGCTGATGTGGTACTGCAAGGTATGGAACTCTTCATTCCATCCTCCTCTGTGCCTATCGGTGGCAGGTCCCAACCATGGTTTGACCGCTCCTGCAAAATGGCTGCCGAAAGCAGGAGTGCTATCAGGCTTGGGTCGATGCGGTGGTATCTAAGGATGTGAATTCCTGCGAATTTAAAAAACACTTCAATCATGCCTCCAGGTCCTTCAAAAGAGTTATTGCTGACGCGAAGTCGAAGCACATTGGCAGAATTGGCGAGAGACTTGTACGCCTTCTCTCGGGAACTCGTGCGTTCTGGTCGCTCGCCAAGGCTGTCCAAGGAAACTTCTGCCAGCCAGCCATTTCGTCACTGCACAGGGATGATGACTCGCTGGCCCATGACGCGAAAGAGAAAGCTGGTCTCCTGGGCTCCCTCTTCGCGTCCAACTCGACTCTGGATGACCAAGGTGCACCACCACGGCATATTCCGCGGTGCGAGTCATACATGCCGGAGGTAAAAATCCGGCATGACGCCGTGCTTAAGGTGCTTCTCACCTTGGACATTCACAAATCGAGCGGGCCCGATGGCATTCCCCCATTAGTGCTGCGGACATGTGCTCCGGAACTGGCGCCGATCCTAACCCGTCTTTTCCGGCTCATGAGTAGGATCATCAGGCGTAGTCCCGAAATTATGGAAGGCGGCTTAAGTGCACCCGATCCCTAAGAAAGGTGTACGCTCAGATCCGTCCAACTACCGCCCCATTGCCATTACCTCCATTTTCTCCAAAGTAATGGAGTCGATCATCAACCGCCAGCTCTTGGGATACCTAGAGGGGCACCAACTGATCAGCGACTGCCAGTACGGTTTCCGTCAGGGTCGCTCAGCTGGTGATCTTCTAGCATACCTCACCCATAAATGGGCGCAAGCGGTTGAGTCGAAGGGAGAGGCGTTGGCGGTGAGTTTGGACATAGCGAAGGCCTTCGATCGGGTGTGGCATAAAGCGCTTATAGCGAAACTGCCATCCTATGGGCTTCCCGAGAAGTTATGCAAATGGGTCACAAGCTTTTTGGCTGATCGGAGCATCAAGGTTGTTATCAACGGTGCATGCTCCATGGTTGCATCACCTCTCCCCATCACGTGAGCCTCGTGCTCGTTTGCCCCTCTCATATAAAAAAAAATATAAGTAAACTTGTAGACCTGTTCTAGATTCAGCGCCCTGGTCATTGTTAGCTTTTTGGCGCGATCAACAACTACTAACTTAGTTTTGGTGTGGATTGTTGTAAGGGCTAGTTCCAAGCTAATATTAGCAACCCTGTTGAGTAATTCCACCATTTCAGATTCGTTGGCTGCCAAAACCGTGGTATCATCGGTATAGCGCAGATTTGTAAGCTTAACGCCTCCTATGGTGATGGCTCCTTTCCAGTCTTCACAAGCCCGTCTTTAATGTATTCTCCATATATATTTAATAAAATCTACCCTACCCCTTGATAACACATATATAAGGACTGAATCAGAGCAACTAGATGTTGATAGGTTGTTGGTAGAAACTGATGTACTCCTAGTTCTTTCAGAACTTTCCATAATTTAGTCCAGATCACGCAGTAGAAGGCTTTACTGTAGTCAATAAAACACATGACAAGGGATGTGTTGAAGTGATAGGCTTTCTCGATCAGTTGGCGGATATTGAGGATCTTTTCACGCGTCCCCTTGTCTTTGACAAATCCCGCCTGCTCCTGGGAAATCTACCATTACAGATAATGGTGGACCCTGACATTGGTGATATGAAGAAGTACTTTGCTGGCATGTGATATGAGCGCCAGAGTTCTATAATTGTCGCATTTAGTTGTAGAGCCCTTTTTGTGTAGAGGTAGAATAATTGATCTACACCAGTCGCCAAGCCAAACTCCGGTAGCCCATATGTCGTTACATATACTATGTATTCCGTCTGCTCCTGTTTGACCCATGGCTTTTAAAATCTCTGCGGTGAGCTGATCAGGAGCCTTTCTGTCTTGAGCGCTGCTATTTCTGCTTGAAACATCAAATCTTAGAATGCAGAGTTCCGGGGTGATATCGCGCCATTGGGTTGACATCTGCGGGGGTCCGCTGTTTTAAGGATTTGCATAGAGTTCCATGCAATACTTTACCCATCTTTTTGATATTTCGCTGAGTTCCTGGAGTGGGGTTCCATCTTTATCCTCAGTCACCCAGGTTTTAGGTTTGAATTGTTTTGAGAGGAGTTTTACCTTCTTGAACAGGTCAGTCTGAATTTTGAGCGAATGGTATTCTATCTTTTTTTTGGAACAGGAGGACAAACGAGCGTACGGGTCACCTGTTGTTAAGTTATCACCGCCGCCCACAATCTCTTGCAACACCATATTTCTATATATGGACTATATTTTTACAATTGCTAATAAAATGTTCGCAAAATACCTTTATAATATTTAATAAAAATAATTATTAT
The DNA here is from genome assembly GCF_905404315.1 of Leptidea sinapis. NCBI lineage: Eukaryota > Metazoa > Arthropoda > Insecta > Lepidoptera > Pieridae > Leptidea > Leptidea sinapis. The sequence continues at coordinate 9,715,157 of NC_066312.1, read as the reverse complement.
TATACTTCAAAACAAGGGTTTTAAAGTATAATAATAATAATTTTTATTACAAATAGAAAACAACCAGTATACAGTTTCTTAATCTATACAATTTAACTAAACACAATATACCTAATTATACAAAAAGAAATATTGGTAAAATTTCGAAAAATTTATTTCAAACCACTAAATTGAGATTATTTCCAATTAAAGAAGTGAATTAATTGATATATAAAATATTTGATCGAATATTTAAGAATAGTAACGAACAATTGAAATAAGAAAAATATACAAATTTACTATTCAACGCTAATAATTTGAGATAGAATTTTTAATATTCTAGTACCTTACCTCAGAATACAGATGTTCTGTAACAGGTACATACATTTACCTAACCTAAGATTCTAAGCATGTACCTATATTTTGTTTAGTTTTACAATTCATAATTGTGAATTTTTCTCGAAGTAGGTAAGTTTTTGTAACCTTATCTTTCAATTTAATGAACACATATTATTATACAATAATTATTAAATTCGGTTTAATTCTAAACTTTGAACGCATTGCATTTATTAGATCGAATAAAGTGTAATACATCTCGTTTGTCTTAAATTTTAAAATATAATATCATAATTTATAATATAATGCTATAAATATTTACCATTATATTCCTTATCTCGTACGATTCAAGATAAATAATCTCATAATTTAGTAGGTAATATTGACATCAGCTGTATGATGTATCAGCCAGGTACCTGCCATAGACTTAGAATAAATGTATATACCAGATAGCCGCGTAGACGATTTGACAGCTCGTGCTTCGTGACCAATTTTGATTTGTCAATATGTACGTAAGCTAATGTTTTATTATTCAAAATACTAAGGAGCCAAGGCGAAGCTTTGCTGGTTGTTTATGACCTTTCAATCAAAAGTGGTTACAGTAACAACTTTCGCTTTCCTATTGTGTCTTGCCATAGCCTACTATTAATGTATCACAACTAATTGTAGACATATGGTCCCGTTGTATCTCCGTTAGAGATGTTCTCCACTCTCGCACGCTTTGTTAGTCTTTAAGCTACTATGTTATTAGTCTATGGTCACTACAAGTAGCGTGCTTACTACTTTGTACTCAGTATTTTGCCAACGTGGTCATTGCATAGATTGCAACATCTACTGATTTCTACTATTCTAATCTTTGTACTAGTGTGCCGTGAAAATTGCTACGTCAAATTGTGACATCAAATATTTATACCTACAATCTACAATCTACATCCTAACTTCAAATTTGTTACTTGACGTGTTGATTGAGGGACGGACGTTTCCTAAAATAATTACTAAGTTATAGAAAATGGATTATTTTAAAGTGAAAAAAAATAAGGTGCTATTATGTATTTTACTGTTATTTGTGCTACACGATGGACAAACATTAGCAGGTACTTTTTATACACTTTCTGAAGAACTGTTTATGTCGAAAGGTCCATAAAGGATGGATCAGGTTTGACGTCAAAAACTTTTGTCGTTGTTTGAATATTAGTTTTTCTTAACCAAGTAGATATCTCAGTGAGTAACTAATTGCATAAGATTACATTATTTTTAAATTTGTTACACTGTCGAAATGGATGACGCTTTTGGGATATCTGCAAGTCTAATATAATATCTAATTTAATATTATTATAATTATCGACGAGATTAGAACGTGATGTCACATGTGTCTTTTAAACAATACTGCTTGCTTTATAAGAACAGCTAACCGACATCATCATTCTGGGAATGTTATTTGTTTTAATTTTTAATATATAGTTCTGTCCCTGGTTTGGTAAGTAAGTGAGTAGTAACCAATGTAAGCTCTTTGGGTCAAATCTTTGAGTATTCTATTTATGTAGAATAGGATGACAGACTGTCTAAGAAAACCTAACTTTCTTTTATATTAATAATACAAAGGAAATCATAAGTGTCCCACATACCTCCCCTTTAGGTTGTTTATTTTAATTTTATTTATCAATGTCAATCAAGAAACACAGTAGAAAGAAGTTACCCATATATCTTGTGAGATACAGTAGAATCTTCATAATTATCTAAATATTATTATGACATCCAGTGATTATTCACCTTAATTAATTAATTATTGCAATACATTTAAATAGTTTTCCACATTTGACCCCAAACTATACATAGTAAATGGAATAAATGAAGTGTACAATAAAATTAATGAGAGTTAAACATTACTAATAAAGCATAAATAAATTGTGCATAGTACTCATTAAAAAGGTTATTGACCTAACAAAAGTTTGTTTGTGTAATGAGACTTAATTGTCACTCATTCAGCTTTAGTCAGATAATATCTGCTGTTGCAAGTTAGGTTGTCATACTCTCACTTCTGAGCAATTAACATTAATGTTATAATTTATATATGGGTTTAACCTCTTGTGAGAGATGAATAAATATGTGGCTAAGACATTTTTGTATTTTATGTTTAATGTTTAACTAAAAGCAGCATTGATTTTTAATTGGGTCTCAAACAGAGTGTAAATTATATCAAATTGTTATACCATATGATCCCTTTTTAGATACTTTTATATATTATGATGTACAACCTATAAGTTAGGTTGACATACTCTCACTTCTGAGCAATTAACATTAATGTTATAATTTATATATGGGTTTAACCTCTTGTGAGAGATGAATAAATATGTGGCTAAGACATTTTTGTATTTTATGTTTAATGTTTAACTAAAAGCAGCATTGATTTTTAATTGGGTCTCAAACAGAGTGTAAATTATATCAAATTGTTATACCATATGATCCCTTTTTAGATACTTTTATATATTATGATGACCTATAAGTTAGGTTGACATACTCTCACTTCTGAGCAATTAACATTAATGTTATAATTTATATATTATAAATGGGTTTAATCAATTGCGAGAGAAGAATAAATATGTGGCTAAGATATTTTTGTATTTTATGATTAATGTTTAACTAAAAGCAGCATTGATTTATAGATGTGTTTCAAACAGAGTGTAAATTATATCAAATTGTTATACCGTATGATCCTTTTTTAGATACTTTTATATATGATGTACAACCTATAAGACCTGGAGTGAAAGGGGCCATAGATCTAGTTCTTATTGAGCATGACAGATATCGCCGTGATGCACCTATCCCTGAACACCTTGGAAATGTGAATTCTACTTATTTGACCATTAATACTACCACTACGGCCACTGTGGCAAACACTACATTAGCATCTACAACAGAGACAGTACCAGAAGTTAATAAAACAACTGAACGTAAGTATTTCTGATATTTTATTTAAAACAATATGATTCTCTATGTTATATTTTTATTATTCATTTATATAATGTGAAGGTAATATTAAATATAGAAAGAAGTAATATAGAGTGAATGACTAATATTTTATCAGGGAGGCTTCTTTGAACAGGATAATGACTAGGTAGATAGCACACTGAATTATTGGAATAAATAACGAAAAAATTGCAGATTTTGCCTTGAGGCCGATGAAATGCCTTTTCATCTCCTCTGCACTTGCGGCCCACTAATGCATAAGTGTAACACCATCTGTTTGCAATACTGCGGTTCACAAATGCGGCAGGGCTTGATGACGAGCTATAAGTATGAGTGGCGAACACAATATTTCAATTCTGGATGCGGTGTTACTAGGACCAAAACAGGACTAGGCATATAGCCACCCTCTGCTAATAATAATACCACAGTGAATACTTTTTCCATAGTGAAGCAATGTGCAAGCATTATTCATTCAATATGAAGAGTGCTAAAGCTTCTGTTTATTAGTTTACTTTATGTATTAAATATTTCATGCCTCAAAGTGATGAGCACAATGGTGTTGCCACTCAGAATGTTAAATTAATTAATAAAGAAGATTTAATCAAGATTCCTAAGTAGTTGTCTTGTCACTTAATTCTATTTAAAAAAAAACTTGTCAATATTACCTATATTGAGTAACTACAAAAATTTATATAATACATACCCACCTATTTAATCAGATGTGTGCTTTTAAATAAATAATGGTGTCATTATGAAAACACTCCATGTTTACAAAGCAACTTGCACAGATGTTTAGCATAGTTTATTGAGGCAAAGTAGGTGCATGATATTATTATTTATTTACAATGGATGTATGGTGATCATTCACAATGTCATTCTCAAGGCCCTTTTTGAAAAAAAACAAAATAGAGGTTATTTATTATATGAATTTATATGTGACTTCTTGCAGAATTCTTGTTACATGATATTGCATTTCAACAAACCAATTATAAATAAAAATATTTTATTTTAGGAAGAAATTGAATTATTTATGTAGTAAATAAACTTATGAGAATTGTGGAATAAACTGTTAATACCCCTAACTAATAACCTAACCTTACAATAATTATTAACTCAATGACTTAACTTAAATATCAAAGAAACATGGCCATAATAGAAAATTAATGTCTGTTGCCTGTAATACACAATGTATTGTGCTACAAAAACTTCAAAATTTATCAACAGTATACCAACAGCAGTTTTTTGATTTTCACCCAGATATCTGAATCTGATGGTTTTTTTTTTGTTAATTTTTAATTCAAAGTTCGTTGAAGAACTCAAACACGCTAGTGCTCAAGCTCATGCCTCAGAAACCTTTACCTTCAAAGGTGTGGAAATCAAAGCTGTTAATTACAGACAGACTCCTTTGCTTGCTGGAATAGACTCCTACTCCGACTCCTACTAGACAGACAGACTCCTTCTTCCTCCTAGGTTACATACGAGTTGAACCATCAGTCTCAAACTGCTCCCACAATTGATATATATATAAAAATGAATTGCTGTTCGTTAGTCTCGCTAAAACTCGAGAACGGCTGGACCGATTTGGCTAATTTTGGTCTTGAGTTATTTGTGGAAGTCCAGAGAAGATTTAAAAGGTGAATAGATAGGAAAATGCTGCTAAATTAAATAAAAACAACAAATTTGTTTTTCCTTTGATGTGTCCATACATAATTTCTATGAGAGAATTTATTGACACATGGTTTGACAGTTCTGCTGTGAAACAATTTCATTAGGACAGCAGATTTATTTATTATACACAGAACAATGTCTGTCGGGTCAGCTAGTAAGATATAAAAAAAACTATAAATTTTTTCTGTAGAGTCTACAGTAAAAAACAAATCAACTGTCTTATACCTTACTTATTATATGGTTCTCTTAAGTTTATTACATCCTATGGAATATTTATATTATTACAATTTATAACTTTGAAACCCAAGTTTCATAAATTAAACATATATTTTTATTCTTCTTATAGTGGCTTCTGTGCAAGTTGAACCACAAGTCAGCCAATGTCACAAATTAAAAATAGGCCACCAAGCTTAGATTATGCATTTGATCAGTGTTAACGAATTTACCTGCATTTATGGTATTGATCAGTGGCCAGATTGAATAGTTTTATTTTCTTATTTAACTTGAAACAAGTATACATTCTGTTAGATGATAATGGACCAACACAGATAATATTACTTAATTAAAACATTTTATTGTGTTAATTAAACTTAAAATGTCGTGGACTGTTTTCTCATTATATTTCTATATATATATAAGAATTTATTGCTGTTCGTTAGTCTTGCTAAAACTTGAGAACGCCTGGACCAATTTGGCTTATTTTGGCCTTGATTTATTTGTGAATAAATATGAAAATGTTTGGAATAAAATAAAAACAAATATTTTGATATTTCTTTGATGTGTCCCCCCTCGTTCAGAAATCAAATTAAAATAATAGTTTCAAATGAATAACTAATTAGAATTTTTATATCTTTCTAACTAACTTTTTCTAAAAAATAAACTTAATTTTAGGTAGCTATAGTAGGTAGATTAACTACAGTTGTTAACTATGTATCAGGTTATTTTTATGTAGATTGATAAATCTTAAGTTTTGTCTCAAATTAAATTTCAGAAAGCAAATTTCTATACCTAACCACACCACAAAACAAAACAAAAAATATAGCTTATCAGAAAGCTTTAAATTGATTAACAGACTGTATCATAACTGTGTGTGTCTGTCAATATCAAATTGAAACCTTTAAATAGCCAGTATTTCAGGAAAACAGTTTTGTAAGTAAGCAGCATCATGTGTTCGTAATCGAAAATAATAATAAAATTTAATTTATACCGAGCATTTTTTTTTCTTTGGTCTTATTAAGAAAAGGATGCCTTTTGTTTGTTTTAAGTTTATTTTATACAAAAGTTTAGGTCTTTTATTTATTGATTGAGGCAGTACGAAGTCTGTTGGGTCGGCTAGTACTTAATAATTGTATACATAATTTAAATTTGTGTAATTAATGTCAGAAGTGCGGGTTATCACTTTTACTTTTAGATTTCAAAGAGTGACATCTAAGTCAATTTCCTAATATGCAAATATTGGGGTTGAGCAGATTATCAACTGTAAAGTAGGTCTTGTAGATGAAGCCATAACCAGAGAGTTGATCTGTGAGTGAGTGAAAGAGCGCTCGCAGTTCATAAATTTTGTTTTCAATTTTAATTTGTGTAATTCCAGAAGGATTATCACTTTAGAAAATAATAAACTGTTTAGAATCTATTGTCTACATGGGCACATAAATGTATTTTCGAGAAATTGTGATAATCATAATACCAGGAACGAACATAAACTTGTTATGCCTCCTACTTAGCTGTAGGGATCAAAGATATTGATGAGAAGTTATAAACAGTACCTACACATTAGAACAAGAGCTCAATAAACATACAAAATATATACAGTGTTGCGATTTTTTTTTAATCATTTGGGTGGTTAAGGCTTTATAAATGATACCATATCATAGTATCTTTGGAATTGGAACGTTCGCCACTAGGCTGTTTCACTAAATAAATAGTTTTTGTGATGTTATTTATATATGACTATATGACATAAGTGAAACTTCAACAAAGCGAGGTTACTAAAAATAATTAAAATTAATAACTATACTTGTCTCCACTGCCTTAGTTGACTCGAGCAGACTTTACTCTATTGAGCGTACAATATTTTGTGGGTATTCAAAATTCATTTATTATACAACAATACACGCATGTCGAAGGTTACGTGTACAAATTTACAAATATAATAAATTTTAACTGTGCAGTAAGTACATTCGATGCAAATTTGCTGTGACAGACAGACACACGAGTGATCCCATAAAAGTGGTGGTGGGTGTGTATTTTCACTCGGACGTATAATAACCTAAAATTGATGAGGTTGTCTAAGAATTGCATTTTTAATTTAAATTGAAAGTCGAAAAAGAAGGCAAGCTATATTTTGGAATTGTTCTGTTAAAATCTGATGAAATCATCATCACATTTTCATGATCGAATGAATCGATTGATTTATTTTTATCAAAATCAAACAAAATCCTCTTATTTTAATTATTCTGAATACACAACAAATACAGTATAGGTTTTGACAAACCCCGCCGCCACGGGCGACCTTACCCGCGCAAAATTTAATTTACAATCAATAATTGTTGCACTCGTTTGTGGTTTCGCTTCCTGTTAACATCGTAAAACAGGTTTTTAATTTTATCTATACAGTATCCTTTTATAAATCGAGAGCATCGGCATAGTCTTTCGATATGTGAGCTCCTAAAATTAGTTAGCTAGGACTGTAAGTGACCTCTAACGGCCGTTCCCAATATATAATTTAATATAATTTATCTCTATGTGTAGATAGTAATCTATAAATTACTACCTTCTACTGTGAGTAAGTAGCTGTCAATAAACTGAATCTGTCCCAATATACCCGATAACTCATTCAAATCGCCTTATATTGGGAAGCGTGATTTAAATTTTCGCCCTTCTACGATCTACAACTATTTTTGTATCACGATTTTTATATTATTCTGTTCCATCCACCAAACCGATATAGGGTTGCAAGATGGCAATCGAATACCATTATTGTAGTACGATATATTTGGTAGGTCTGAGGTTGCATCAAAATTTTAATAATTGATTTTTTTAAATATGTTATATGACAAAACGACGTTTGCTGGGTCAGCTAGGTGCTTATAATATTTACAGTATTTATTTTGTAAAGCTTATTCCAATATTTTGGGAGTTATCTAGGTCTCTTATTACCGACCGACTTTGTTTGCGACCTAAATATTTTTTTTTCAATAAGTTAATTCGTCTTAATATAATGAAAATTCTGTTTTAAGTAAAATCACGATCACTTTATTCACCTAGGCCAAGGAAATGACACTTATGAATGTCAATGAAAATTATACATTTTACCATTTACAGTGACAAGTTACAAGTGGCAAGAAACTTATTGCCTTATAAGTCAACATTTCAGTATAAATTGTTTTAATTACATTGTTTGTAAAGGGTTGCAACAAAAATACTCGATGACATTAAAACAATCACAACAGTTCTTTTAGTTTTTTTTTTAATGAAAATAAGGGACAAGACGATCAAGACGTTCAGCTAATGGTAATTGAAAAGCCCTGCCCATTACAATGCAGTACAGCTCAGGATTCTTGAAAAACCCCAAAAAGTCTGCATCTTCTACCGCATATATCACCGGGAGTGCTGAGATAATTTGTACAGGTTGATGCCAGTTGTCGAATTCCACCACCGGGCATTACGTCAAAATGCGAAATTCCACCCGCGTCATGTTGACGTCTGGCATTCCATAACCGCACGTTTTGCGAGAAATTTCTTGCCTTGCACATCTACTTTGTGGAATTAATTACTAGCTGCAATTTTCCCGAACCGATAGGACTTAGGTACGTTTAACCTTATACTCAGCATACTCCCAACTTAAATGCCACCAACGCATCTGTTGGCCTCTGTGTTGCGGATGTCCATGGGCCTATCGAGTTTCACTCCATAATAATTTACCATGTGACATCATCGTCATCCTCAGAAGACGTCCACTGCTGGACAAAGGCCTCCTCCAAAGATTTTCACGACGATCGGTCCTGCGCTGCCCTCATCCGTATTCCGGCAATCTTGACCTACCTACCTAGCTTAATTACCAATACAGCGATTTCCGGTACGTGGTCGCCATTCGAGGACTTTAATGCCCCAACGGCCATCTGTCCGTCGAAGTATGTGCTGTGCCCACTGCCCTTTTCAGTTTCGCAAACATTTGGGCAATGTCGGTAACTTTGATTCTCCTACGGATCTCCTCATTTCTGATTCGAATATAATAATATGACATAATGCTGTGAAAAAGTGACAAAAATATACACATATTGCAGTTTCAATATGCAGTGGAAATATGTATGCTCGATAAGATGTCTAAATGAGGGGCCCCATTGGAGTTTGGCAATCAAATGTTATTTCATGAAAAACAGCGATATCAAATATCTTGTTTCTCGTTCTTACCCTGTACATTGTCACTTGCTTAACATTAGAAAAAGTGACTTGAACACACTTCGTTTTTTTACAGTTAAGTAAGAAGTAACTTGCTTCAAACCAATGTATTTCAATTAGGCATTGTTGACATCGTCAAAATATGTTAAACAACGGTTTACTCTAAACATGAGTGATGTTTCATTAGCTACCAACACAATTCGTTATTTATCCTTAGATAATGTATTCTCGCAATAAAATTGCTTTAGAATGTTCCATTTTAGTAAAAAACACGTGTTGTTTGTGGTAACACATTTGTGTTAATATCTTAGTAATGTGAGCATATGTTTCCTTTGTTTGAAGTAAGATGTTATGTGTCAAGAGACTAGTTAAATACACACTCTGTACTCATCATAATCGATAAATTTTCGTAAATATATCTAAATATTACTGCGCTTCCGTTCTGTTGTTATTGGCCACAACATGGATCTTAAGCGACAAGCAAAACTAATGCAAATGCCATCCAGCGTATTTTTTGTTCTTTTCACCTCATTTTAATCTATCTTATATATCATGAAAATGGTCTTTGTTTGAGGCTCTTTCACTCCTAAACCATTAATCGCATCGACATGAAACTACCACCATTTGATGCGAAATTTATCCTAGATGGTTTATGGCTACTTAATAGAATTCCAACTTCCTTCCTTTTAAAATTCAACCAGCCTAGCGGGCGGGAACGGCTAGTCTTTTATAAATATGTTGTACTTTAGATGCGAACCGATCGCATCTGACCTTCAGTTGCCTAATGATGCCGCTCAAGGTTCCAATAATATGTCTATTCAACTACTGAGGAATAATGACATTTGCTCTGGGATATGTAGAGGTCACCACATATTAATTGGCGCATTAAACTGTTTCACATTAAAGCATTTATTATATCAATTCAGCACTCGACCGATGCTAATTATTGATATGACCCGACCATGAAATAAGCAAATAATTGTGTTTCAAACACGATAGTATAATTGCAACCAACAATTGTACTAATTTATGACTGGATTATGCAAACAAACACGCATGCTCTGAATTTATTAATGTACATGTCGAGTAAGTAACTGTTTGTCGTCCATGGCGCTGTGTTTTGTACACAGTGCTATATCATCTAACCGTACGAGCACTGTTTACACAAATACTTCTCGTCTATACGGAATGCGACGTTTGAAATGACGCATGCTTCATATAAAATTTAGCTTAGTTATAATTACCCATAGAACATCTTTCTATTTTTTTAGACAATAAGGAACGAGAGGAGCAGGGCGTTCAGCTGATGGTTATTGATTCGCCCTGCTCATTACAATACAGTGCCGCTCAGGATTCTTGAAAACCCCAAAAATTCTTAGCGACTCTACAATCGCGCTCGTCACCTTGAGACATACTAAGTCTCAATTAATTTCAATAGCTACGGCGCCCTTCAGACCGAAACACAATAATGCTTACACATTACCGCTTCACGGCAGAAAAGGCCTATAATCTAGCCGGCATCCTGTACAACGGAGCCTCCCACTGGTATCTGCAGACTGCATCATTATTATAGGCATGCTTGGAGACTAAAATGATTACCTAATCTCATTTCTTACAGCTATCGAACAATTTTAAAATGTATTTAAAAGTTTGAAACTAAGATATTGTAATTTTATATGGATTTCAGTTACATTGCGAACTGAGGGTCGGTAATTCGATGCACATCCGGAATTTTCCAATCGTCCTTTCTCTGGAATAGTCTTATGTGAAAGGGATTTGAGATTTACGTATTACTAGAGCGATCATTGTGGGCGTTTTTTGATTTCCTATAACATTTGAATTTTTATTTTGATATCAGTTTATATATATCCGTGTGTACTACAGACTGCGTCGGCGTCTAACGGCCGTTTTCAATAACCTCTCTATCCTTAGTTTAACTTACTAGAGGTAGACAAATCTATCCTTTTACGCTTACTTACATTTCTATAACATATCGACAGATAGAATTGGGCTATAACTATATTGGATATAACTACGACTATGGATTGATAAGATCTTACCATTAACAGCCGTTTTAACTTTAGTTTAACTTACGGATACATTGCTGTCACCGTTTACTGACAAGATCTTATCTATCCATAGTTATAGTCCAATGCTATCTGTCAATAGGTTATTTAAATGTAAGTAAGCGTAAAAGGATAGATTTGTCTACGTCTTACTAGACAGTAAGTTAAACTAAGGATAGATAGGTTATTGAAAACGGAATAAAATTTGCAATTGCGATGTCGCGAATTTTTGATATCTTAAGAATCCTTAGCGGCACTATATAACGGACAGGCACTTACCATCGCTTAATAAAACAGTGACGAGACGGCTTACTGTCCCGTCACTCCTCGTTAAAAATAGTCGTCGGTATATAATAATTCCTAACATTATACTGGTAGGTGTACAGATCGGTAGTGGATCGGACTGGTAGGTTTATCTTATCTCACTATAATCTCCGACTAGTGTTGCGATTCACTGAGAAACTATATACATAATATATATCACTACATATTATAATAAGTCTCTACGCCTTATGGTTCCAGAGATATCGTGATAAGTGACTATATACGTGGAAGTCTCATATATATATATATATATATATATATATATTTATATATATATAGATTGTTTTTATATATTTTTTGTATATATGAACGGTATTTGTTGGATGTATCGGAAAAAACCCTTTGAGATATAATAAAATAATGTATAGTGGAATTGTGAATCTTATATAGTTCTACAGAAAAGTCCGCGATGGCATATCTATCTACTAAGGGTAACATACTAAATCCATTTTTTTTTCTTTTAACAGATCAACGTCTCTCGGGTCAACTAGTATGTACAGGTTGTTACAATAATACCCGCAAATCCGAAGGAGGTTAAATGGGGCCTTATGACGAGTCCATTCACAATGTTTAAGAACCATAGTAACGCTGTGTAACATATCCCAAAAAAAAAATTTCACTGATGTGCAAACTCGTTTATTTTAGTTATATTAAAGAGTAATGCTACGCGGAACGACAAAAAATTTAAAAGACCTAACCTAACGAAATAATCTAAACGAACACTTACTTTTTCATAATAAACGTCAAATATACAAAAACGTCTCAAAGTGTGCTCCGCCTTGCTCAATACACAACCTCGCTCGTAGGGATATGGCTATTGTGGCATTTCGCACCATCGTCGGTGTTATTGATGCGAAAACCGATCCAACACGCTGCTCCATTTCGGCAATCGGAGAAATACTTTGTCCTTCACATAACCATTTTGTCCAACTCGACATTTTTTGAAGCCAGTAATTGAGTCATTGTACTCAATTACTGGCTTGACATCCTTTTATTGAGGTGGCAAATATATGAATAAAAATAGAAAAACTATTAAAGTAGACAATTATTAGGTTTAAGGCCTTTCTGTTTAATAATCTGGTTCTTCCCTGACATTGACATCTTACTAGGGTAGATATAATTTTTGGCTTTGATTATTAATTATATTTTTAACGGGGTATTTTGTAACACGTTGTATAATATAAGATTGTTAATTGTTAATAATTAATATAAGTATAAGTAAGGGATTCGTTCATCAAGCGTTTTATAGTGCGTATTTGTGAATCACTGATAATCAATATGCAAAGGGTGTGCATGTAATCCGCCCTCCGTACAACAGGGTTAAAATTGCATTTCGTTTTGGCAAGTCATCGAGGCACGTCATGACAATTTCTACACTAATATTATAAAGACGAAAGATTTGATTGTTTGTTTGCATTGAATAGACCCCGAAACTACTGAACCGATTTGAACAATTCTTTCACTGTTGGGAAGCTACACTATCCCCGGGTGATATAGGCTATATTATACATTAAATTAAATTAGGGATCCTTACTGAAACTCTAATAATGTAACCCAAGTTGTAAAAAAATACCTCAAAATAATCTTTACATCGCGAACTGCGAAAACTATTGATTATAGAATAAAATAATGTATTACGAGTTTACATAACACATCATTATTTACATAAAGTGTCGCGACAGCATATTATGTCATAAGTGTCTTTTATTTTAAAAATTTCATTGAAATGCCTCTACTTAGGCCTGTATGTATAGTCGCGAGGTATCATCTAGTCATTCAAGTTCATTGTCCCTTGTCAAGAATTGGCGATGATAAAAACTTCGTTATCTTCTTAAAACTATTATTCCACCAAAAGCTTGCTGATAAGCGAATTTATCAAATTAAATTCTCCCACAATTGACGTTCTATGGGGACATATCATTCGCAGTCTGATAGCGGAACGGCAAAAGTGAGCTTTTAAGACAATCTAAGCACACTTTTCTCCTTCGTCGTGTGTCACTGTCACAGAAAAAAACCTGAGCTGTAAATATTTTACATTGCTGCTTATTGGCCAATAATATTTTAAACAACTGGAGTAAATGCAGCAATGTATAGATATAGCAGTCGATGCTTATTGGTGTGTAATTTGTGGCATATTCCATACTTGGGGTTCGTTTTTATACGACGTGATTTGTCTATGCATAGGACGTCATTGTCTCCCACCCAAAATACAATTTTTTTAATGTACAAAACCTGGAAATGTATATATTAATAATTATTAGTCGCCATTGCATCAACAATGCTTTATTATAAAGTATTCACGGTCTGGTTTTGCGAATCCATGTCAGCAAATAATGCATTGCTATTGTTATTTAATATCCCGTATCATTTTAACTATAAGCAAAACTTTACTGTATATGCTGCGTTTGCAATGGTTTTTTATTTCAAATGCAAACAAGATATTTAACATTATATTATAAGTATGCATGTTGTTTCCTTGCAGAACCAGCACATACTGCAGTTGTTACTGTCACACCGCCATTATCTAGTTTTAATGTTAGTGCCGACGATGGTAAGTTTTAAAACAATTATAACATAATATATTTGTAAACTATAAAATATGCAAATAAACCCGCAACCTATCGAGTTCCAACCGAGTGCTCTTACCAACTGAGCCGATCGTTTGAGTGGTAAGTAAGTAAGACCGCTCGAAGGGAACCCGATAGGTCGCAGCTTCGAGTCCCGCACCATTTATAAATTTTGGTTACAAATTTAACATAATTAATCCCAGAAGTGATTAATTAAAAAAATAATAGCAGTTTGCTAATGTAAATCTTGTTTACTAAATACTAATTTAAAAAGAGATGGTTATAACGGCTTTTAAAATATGTTTTGATATTAAGCGTTCACCAGAGATTTTATGATGTTTATAAGCCGATGTTGTTATCACAGTTTTAAAATAAAAACAATATTGTTTACAGTCAAATAGATAACCTTTGTTAGACGAAGTCATTGACACACTAATGACTCAAGCAAAGGAATTCCGTTAGGAGAATCTTAATGAAATTTATTTCACACTCCAACAGTCTATTTCAATATATTATTATCAGTCTTACGCTGAGACCTATAGAGCTTACTTATACTTTGCTCAGACTTTACTTACGTAAAATTTAGCCAAGTGTGATAAAACACGAACTTATCTTTTGCATTTTGCTGTCTTAGCTTAAGCTCAGGGTAATTTCAGCTGTCAGATGACGATAAAAATAAAATCAAAGATTATGCTTAGCTTACACTGAGCTCAGTTTTACTTAAGTAAATTCTAAACTTTCACTGAACTGAAGTCACTTTTCACTTGAGTTTAATTTCAACAGATATTAGTGACATATTCAAAGAAACTCCAGAGACAATCAAGGCCAAAGAAAATTTATCAAATTTGACTTTCGTAAGTATAATTTCGTAAGTTGTACAATAAGTTTAATTCACATTTTAGGGGATGTAGATATGTTCATACACATGATATATCGATGTGTCACATGCTAAATTTACTATGAATAGTTCTTAATTTTTTTTGTTTATTATTACTACAAAGAGGATGTTAATACTAAAATTTAGTTTAGTATGAAACGTGCAGTGATTTGATACAAGTTTGTAATAGTTATTTATGTATAGTAATATTATGGCAACGAAGTATAATCCGGCTAAGTTTGAAAGCGAACAATTGCTCAAAACGTAGTGGATTTCGGCTATCTCCGTTTTTTACAAGATAGCCCTTATATGTCAATCTATCAATGACTGCACGTGTCATACAATCGCTTTTTCTTAAAGAGTTTCCCTTGGCTGATTACTAGACCACAATATATATTTTGTTGTTACATTCCTTTATGTTTTAAAATTCTTATAAATAAAGAAGAAAACACACACATAATATGTAAAATATAATATATATAAAAACAATATTGTCCGTGTACGTTCAATGTTAATAAATTTTAATAACATCGTGCCATGTCTGTACTATAATATTTTTTCAAATGTGGAACTTACTTATTGCGCAAGTAATAAAAATTTGTGATAAGTAAATAGTATGGAGACTTTTATTTCTTAGTTTTTTGTATGGTAAATATCTGAAACCTACTTAAATAAATAACACAATTTATACGTCTAGCTAGAGCCGCTTGCTGTTAGGCATGGCGTGACAACAGGCCAGGTTTATTACTTTAGTGTGCATGACAAGCTTAAGTGTATTGCTGAAAATAGAGGTTAACTGTATCAGGTGTGTTCATTTGAAAAACGTATCATTTATTTTCCGAAGAAAAACGATTTGCTTACCTAATGTGACTATCCCGTGGGATTTATTAAGTTTTTCATTAATATTATTCGACAGGATAGCCATAGTTTTTACAACAGTACGTTTCTGGGAAATGTTGAGCTGTTCAATGAGCTTTGGAGTAATATTACGAAGGACAAGGCGGAAGTACACGATATCCTGAGCCACTCGCATCGCCGTGCTACTGTAAGTATAATATTACTTATCCCACATTACCGATCCTACCCTCTTATATTATAACAGGGTAGTAGTGATTAACATGCGACCTGCTCGACCATCCCATGCCTCCTGCTCGTGTATGCATGCTTGATTAAACATATGCAGCTGTAGTTAGATATTTAGAATTTTGATAATAAGGGACGATGCGCTCGTCACCTTGAGACATAAGATGTCTCATTTGCCCAGTAATTTCACTAACTACGGCGCCCTTACAACATTACATCATGGCAGAAATAGGCGCCGTTGTAAAACCCATAATCTAGACGGCATCCTGTGCATAGGAGCGTCCCACTGGTATAATAAATGCTCCAATTAGTTCAAAAAGGATGTCCAGTTTCACGAATTACAAAGCAATCTGTTCAAAATTGCCATTGTTGGCACTTTCTAGTTAACAAACCTAATTTTTCTCAGTAACCTCGTTCACCTAGAAAGCCAAACTTAACGATTTTAAGCTTTTCTCATCAAGACCTTACCAACGATATATTATGGTGCGATATCTATTAAATTTCCTATGCCGTCTTTGTGCTTTATTCTAATATAAAATTCTCGTGTCATGGTGTTAAACTTTAAACTCCTCCGAAACGGCTTGACCGATTCTCATGAAATTTTGAATGCATATCGGGCAGGTCTAAGAATCGGACAACATCATCATGCCCCTAAATGTTAAGGGTGTTTTTAATTTTTTTGATATTTTTTTTTTAATTCAAATTTTCACCCATCTACGATCAACAGTTACTTTTTTATCGCGATTTTAATATCGGCAATACAACGTTTGCTGGGTCAGCTAGTCTTTATATAAGTATACTAGTGGACCCGACAGACGTTGTCCTGTACACACGTCTTACATTTTAAAAATCGGTCCAGCTGTTAGTAGGTGTACACTGACATACACATGAGCAGGAGAATTATATTATGGACTGAATTGAGAACCTAAACCAATCTCAAATTCACTGGAACACACAAAAAAATCATCAAAATCGTATTGGAGGTGGTTCAATTGTGAATCTAAACCATCCTCGAATCTACTTGAACACACAAAAAAATTCATTCAAATCGGTCCAGCCGCTTAGGAGGAGTTCACTGTCGACACACGTACAGAAGAATTATATATATAAAGATAGATTTCTTTCATTACAACAGAATTCTTAAATAATTTTACTGGTTTAAAGAATCTCGTAAAGGCTGTTAAATTAATATAAATGTACCAAACAAAACATAACGCAAATATATTGATTTATTTTAATACCAATAAATGCTGTGTACTGGTATTTGTATATAAGTAACATATACAAAATAATTGAAAATAAATTTTTTATGGTAATTTTTTAAGAAAATTTATTGAAGTAGGCGTTACTTTGCGGAAATCCATAATTATACAAATGATTTGAGTTTTCTTTAGTTTTAATCATTTGGGTAATTTTTTAAATATATACAACCATTATTGCGAAACTGAAGTGGCAGGGGGCAGGACACATAGCTCGACGGACAGGTGGCCGTTGGGGTAGTAAATTCCTCAGATGGTGACCACGTACCGGAAGACGCAGTGTTGATAGGCCCCCCAAAAGATGGACCGATGATCTGGTCAAGATCGCCAGAATACGTTGGATGAGGACGCAGGATTGACCATCGTAGAGATCTTTGGGGGAGGTCTGTGTACAGCAGAAGACGGCTGATATGATGATGGTACAACAATACTACTGAGGATAATATATACTATAGTTTAACTATTGTATTTCAGACTATACGCTTAAGTTTTGACTTTCCGTTCTACGGGCACAATGTGACAAATATAACAGTGGCCACTGGTGGGTTCATTTACATTGGGGAGCATGTCCACAACTGGCTAGCGGCCACGCAGTACATAGCGCCCCTTATGGCTAACTTCGACACTACACTTTCAAACGACAGCTTGGTGAAGCACTTTGACGATGGTAAGAAAAAATACAGAAATATGATTGTCCGATATATGATATTAATACAAATTAATTTCATAAATTTGTAGCCAAAATGTGGGGTACTCGAACCCGCACCTCTCGCCGATCGTAAATCCTGGTATGTCTTGTTCAACTCGGTTGTGGCTCCATCTTCTGAATCTACTTTACAATTGATAACCTGCTCAACCTCAATTTCATATTAGGAAATTGACTTGAGATGTCGCTTTCAGATCAAAACAATTTGGGTTCGAGTCCCTCATCGTTCATAAATTTTGGTTACAAATTTATTTTGTATAATTGATCCCAGAAGCGACTTTACACTAACAAATTGTTTATTTCATATTTGCTTTATCTGCCATAAAGCAACCGTTGGCTTCAATCAAGAGTTAATTACAGTTGAAGCAATTATCTTTATGCTTATTAATTATAGCTTCTAAAACTAAAAACAACTTTATTATAGCTTCGATTGGAATCACTATATATTGTTTAACATTTACGGCCTTACAAAAAAAACTTAGTTCGTCTTGCGTGAAGTTTCTTGTGATCCCTAGTTTTATTATTATTGAATTCCGGAAAGAGTAGCCACTCAAAGACAGCGTTTATAAACTAAAGAGGTAGAATCGCGATCTGGCACGTGGTGGAAGAATCACTGCTGCTCTGGTAAATCCTCCTCTCTTGTTTACTTACCGGTGCCTCCTAATTCAAAATATTCACCTAGAACTAGCGCATACACTTTTCCGCATTACATCAGTAAAATTGCAATCAAGTGAGCTAAGCCGTTTATGAAATAAGTGTGCACAGATAAACGGACAGAAATTCTAAAAAACAACTTTATTGGCTTTGGTTAGGTACATATACCTATGTTATTATTGTATTTTATGATTTAATATTATTTTTGATGCCAATATAAATAAATTTTAGTTACTGGTGGTACGTCCCTCGACGTAACTAATTAATTAAACAATTTCTGGACGACCGAACTTTGCTCGAATTTTTAATAATGTACAAAACTTGAACAAAAACGAACTAATAGGACATCTGGATTCGAACCGGGTTCTTCTGCTTTCCGGATCACCCAATCCCATCTGAGCTGTTATAGTCTTGTAGATACTGGCAAAATTTACCTTTGTATTCTAATGTTATTCTCAATAAAACCGGATAAAACTACATTTTTTAAAATTGAAAACTTGCTAGATGATTTTTCGCCCCGGAAACTACCTGTATACTAAATTTCATTAAAATCGAAATCGAGCCGTTTCCGAGCGGCAGAATATATAAATACAAGAATTGCTCGTTTAAAGATATAAGATTTGCACCCCGATAAATACTCAAATAACTTTACCGATATTCAGACTTGGAATAACGGAGATCACACTCGCGAGCTTATAATCTCTCTCGCCAGAGAGAGCTTATGAAAATGGCGACTATAGTTAGTTCTATATGGTCTACATGTCTGCTGAACGGACAAAGACAACAATTCATTAACGACGTTAGCAAAAAAAACCCTTCACAAACGAAAAGGAGCAGGTTTTGCATTCTTGTTTTTTGGTAGCAAATCATAGTAATTTAAATGTAAATCAGCATTCGTATATACTGTATAAGCGTTTAAGAAATTCGTATTCCTAAAAGATCTTTATACATATGACCGGTTTAATATTCGCAAAACATTCAAAAGAAATCGCGATATAATAACACCGGTGTTAGACATCAGTAGTACGTAACGAATTTTTAAGTAACAGCATCTGAAATATGCCTCGAGTAATATAAATATTCATAATAGTTTTGAATAGTGTTTATATGATTATAGTTAAATTTCTAATATCTTGATTTAAAAGAGTGGCAGTGAGTTTCTTGCTACTTCTTTTCATTAGCTCAACCCTTTACGAAGTAGCAGTAGATTCAATAAGAAAGGAATTTTTTTTGACATTCATGAGTGTCATTTCCGTGACCTATGAATAAATTGATTTTGATTTGATTTGAAACTGATTGGGATAACTCGCAAACAATTATTTCAAACTACGTTTAATCAAATCTGGCTTCGAGAAGAGTATATGGATTTAGTACATTACGATCGACCAAACTATGCAAAATATAAAATTAAAATCAATTGTAAAATATAAAATGACTAAAATTAGTCTGGAGCAGAAATCGATTTAAATTAATACCAGTACAGTCTGTTTATCAATTTTCAACGCAGAACTATACGACTTAAGGCGCAGAGTAAGCGGAAAACACACAAACATGGTGTTTTTAGACAAGTTTTGTGGTGAAAGTATAGCATTTCGAGCTATGAACACTACTTAATCCTGTTACACATATCCTTAAGTCTTATTTGTAGGTTGCTAATGCTTGCTGTTGGTTATAGTTAACACTGCCGAGCCTTTTTGAACTACACTGAACATTTTATGGTATAGCGTGACGCATTTTTTTTTTTTGGTACTTCTCTCATAAAAGTTATTTTTATAGCTTGTACTTTTTTGTGTAGGTTCATTTATTCGGATTACTAGTACTATTAGTGAATAACGAGGATTGTAAGCATATAAACTGTTTTCCACGCAAGTATTTTGGAAATATTGGCTTTGTTACATTGATGGGGGGCCGGCAGCCGTGAACTCAAACTCCGTGAAAAGTCGCTGGCATTTAGTGTCGCCTTAAGATTTTTCAGATCGTTACGTTACAGTATACGTGAATTTTCAGTCAGCTTTGTAATTTTGACTTTTTGTTCTTCTCGAGGCGAAATAGTTCTGCCGCACTTGCGATTCCTGTCCACTCTCGGATGTTACACAGCCAAGCCTTTTTTCTGCGACCTACGCCTCTTCTTCCGGCAACTTCCCCCATCATGATGATTTGTAGGAGTTGGTACATCTCGTGCCCCAAACATGCGACTTTCCTCATCTCGATGGTTTGCATGAGTGATGTGCATGTGATTTTGATTGACGCTGCGCGGAACATCCACGTCCCTGATCTTGTCAGTCCAACTAATGGCAAACATACTAACATGCAAGTATTAAGCAGACAATATTTTAGTCTCAATATCATTGAACCACTGACCTAAATAAAGATTTATTACCTGTCAATTGGTATATTGTGAATAGTTCGTAGTGCAATAAGACCGCGTGCTATTGCTAATAAACGAATGGTGACGTAGCCAGCATCCACAAAGTGTTAAATGTTTTGTTGGTCGGACTTTTTATCACTTTTAATCAAGCGAATATTTACTATTTCATATTCTTTACGCGTTTGTAGTTTTGTGTCCTTCGACTTCATTAATATTATTCACGTTTTGCGTGTCTTGTTGTTAGCTGGATCGGAGTTTATTTAGAGTGTCAACTAGATTCTCGGTTTATATGATTACAAGTCAATTATTGCTCTTATATTATTATACATGTTTATCGGTATTAATGTGACAAACAAGCGTTTTGGATACTAAAGGGAATATATTTATTTATATATATATCGGAACTAATATTGTAAAGCGAAAACATTTGTATTTTTGTATGTATGTTTATAATGTTTTCACACAAAAACTACTGGTTTAATTTCAAAAATTATTTCACCATTAGTAAGCTGCATCTTCATTGAGTGACATAGGCTATATTATATTTTAAAAAATAAATAAAATATAATAAAGTATAGGGATCAATGGTAAAAATTCAATAATATAAGCCAAGGTGTAAAAAAATTAGTCATCAAGAATCTGTCATCGCATGCGCTGCGGAAACTATTGATGATAGAAGAAAAAAAATGTTCTACAATATTATAGAACGTATCAACATCTACAAAAAAGTCCGCGATACCATATGTCCAACTAATGTGGTTATGTCACTATAACTACTTTTTTTTTTATGGAATAGGAGGACAAACGAGCGTACGGGTCGCTTTACGCTTTAATTTTACTCTTGCGTCGGTATGTTTTTACGATATATCCTAAGACATAATATTCATTTTAATTATATGGTATAAACGATTAAAACACCTAACTTATATACGATGATAAGGTTTCATATCGTATTTGTGTAAACGGCTTTTATCACATCACCGCTTTCTAATTGCCAATCTATATAAGATAGACAATTCCACCATATAATAATTTGTTGTATCTCTAAGCCTCTTATTCATAATGGTCCGCTAACTTTAAAAAGCCGCTAAGGAGTGTTTTGTCTCATTCTGACTTAGGTCAGTAGAAGAAGACAGAGTGAGAATTAGCAATGCTTTAAGTTAGCAGACTATTATGAACAAGGGGGTAAGAGTTTAGACAGCGTTTTTGTTGAAAGCTCGTACTCGTAATATCGTTAATGTGTACAAAAATATATACAAAACATTACCAAATTATATACTAAAACTTTCCTCGAGAACCACTCTATCTATTGGTGAAAACAGCATGACAATCAGTAGGTACAGTAGTTAGTGAGTTTATCGCGAACGGTCAGACAAACGCGGCAGAGGACTTTGTTTTATAATATGTAGTGATTTTGTGATTGTTTTATGATTTATAAGTAGTAATAATTCAAAAACAAATTTACTGTTGCAGGTGAAAAGTTTATTGTGTTTTGGGAAAACGTAACGCTTCAAGAAGACCCAAACAAAAAGTTTACGTTTGCAGTCATATTGTATAAAAATGGAGATATAACATTCGCATACAAGGATATACCAACGCCGGTTCAATCCATAAACGACAATGAGCACCCAGTTAAGGTTGGAATTAGTGACGCCTACCTCACCGACAGAAACTTCTTGCGTAAGTTGTTATAGTACTTTGCTTTGGAAAATAATTGGATCGTATTTAGCTCAAAGAAATTTTAGGAAATGTAGATAAATTTTTAGTTTACCAAAGTACAAATTGAAGTTAAACTCAGTCATTGCATTATTTAGTTTCAGCGATAAATACGTTGGGATAGAATCTATAATTATAATATAAAAATTGGCGTTAACTTTCAAGACTTTTGGATCGTATTTAGCTCAAAGAAATTTTAGGAAATGTAGATAAATTTTTAGTTTACCAATGTACAAATTGAAGTTAACCTCAGTCATTGCATTATTTAGTTGCAGCGATAAATACGTTGGGATAGAATCTATAATTATAATATAAAAATTGGCGTTAACTTTCAAGACTTTTGGATCGTATTTAGCTCAAAGAAATTTTAGGAAATGTAGATAAATTTTTAGTTTACCAAAGTACAAATTGAAGTTAAACTCAGTCATTGCATTATTTAGTTGCAGCGATAAATACGTTGGGATAGAATCTAAAATTATAATATAAAAATTGGCGTTAACTTTCAAGACTTTTGGATCGTATTTTGCTCAAAGAAATTTTAGGAAATGTAGATAAATTTTTAGTTTACCAATGTACAAATTGAAGTTAACCTCGGTCATTGCATTAGTTGCAGCGATAAATACGTTGGCATAGAATCTATAATTATAATATAAAAATTGGCGTTAACTTTCCAGACTTTTGGATCGTATTTAGCTCAAAGAAATTTAAGGAAATGTAGATAAATTTTTAGTTTACCAATGTACAAATTGAAGTTCAACTCAGTCATTGCATTATTTAGTTGCAGCGATAAATACGTTGGGATAGAATCTATAATTATAATATAAAAATTGGCGTTAACTTTCAAGACTTTTGGATCGTATTTAGCTCAAAGAAATTTTAGGAAATGTAGATAAATTTTTAGTTTACCAATGTACAAATTGAAGTTAACCTCAGTCATTGCATTATTTAGTTGCAGCGATAAATACGTTGGGATAGAATCTATAATTATAATATAAAAATTGGCGTTAACTTTCAAGACTTTTTACAGCAATGTAATGAGCCTTCATAAAAACTATTTATTATTTTTCTAATTCTCATTATTTGGTCTAGTTCTAGTTATTACCTGATAGAAAAATTATTATCACCTAGTAGTACTAGATGTAATGCCGCAATAAATACTTATAGACAAATTACGTCGTTTAAAAACAAACTCGTAATATGGAACATGCCACAAATTACACCGCAATGAGCTTCTACTGCTATATATATACATTGCCGCTTTTACTCCTGTTGTTTAAGATATTCGTGGTCAATAAGCAGCAATGTAAAACATTATTTCAGTTCAGGTTCGATTCGGACAGTCACAGATGGCACACAACTTAGGAAAAACGTGTACTTACATTTATGTATGTGCTTTAAGCACACAGATAACGTAACTTTTTAAGATAAAATTGAGTTTGTAAGTTACACACACTGTAATTTATTAATATTTTACCATAAAATATGTAGACTTTATTGATAAATGTTGGACTGATTTATGTCTTGGGAACCCAGCTATTTAGGTGTAAAGTACTTGGCGCTTAGTAATTTGGATCTCAGTGTGTCAGGGTGAGAGCCCAGTTTGGTATCGGGGTCTTTGAACGTTTAGTGTTGCGCTACGACCACTGACCTCGACTATATATCACTGGTCTGGCGGCTGCCAAAGTGCTTTTGTGCCTCTTTGATATTCGCCATTTTGGCGCTGTTGGCCATGTAGCGAGAGTCTGTGGTACTAAAACTAGTGATGACAACCCAGCAAACATCGATAGATGGTGGAAAATTCTTGAAGTATAAATAACACGGAAAACGAACGAAATTAACTCAAAATGCAAAAATACTTTAGGAGTATTGTACGTTCTTTTGCAGCCATTTGTGTTATACGACAAAATTAGTTCTCCGACGCTTCAAATAGACACAAAAAGTTTGCTGTCAAACATAATATGGTACAGCCTGTCCAGTGGTATTTATACAGGTCAGTGGTTACGATTCGCATGATACTGTCGCTGTTATGTCTGATGGCACCGTTCAACGTCAGATGGATAATTAAATCGGTCCCTTTTTTTATTTAAAAACAGTTGAGTAACGCTTATTCAGATTCCTTTGTAATATTTAGATTTGTAAACAATGAGATAATATTATTGTATTGTCACAATAAGCAGATGGGTTGAGTATATAAACAAAAATTAATGTTTTCTAAATACGTCATATTTAGTTTTCATTGACGTATTATCAACAACTAGTCTCACAATCGCCTGTTAAAAGGCTGACAAAAATGTGTCATTCAAATTAATTCAAATTAACACCTTAATTGGTTGTAGTAATGTTATAAGAGTTGACGCTTATAAGAAGACCATTGCTTATGGTGCGAAATGTTTGGGAAATAGCCGATGTATTTCGTTCAAGTAATTGAAATGTAATTATTTACCGATATGATTAAAAACGTCAAGTTTTGTTACATAATTTTGTTAATTTAAAGTGGCACTTACCTGAAATACCCACTATCCTTCTTAAGTTTGGATATGCTGTCATATTAGGTCAGTTTTTCACTCAACACTTTGTCATTGCGTGGCGTAGTATTCAAAGCGCGGTCGAAACACAACTGAACAAAAACTCCGCCTAATAGTAGCATGTAAAACATTGTAGGCAGAGTTTTGCTTCTTATTTTTGAGCGAGATTGTGAGTCTACTTGTTTATTGTACGTCAATCTTAAATATATACTGTGTTATTACAAAAAAGTTAAACATTAAATTGTTAAACAAAGTTCTATTACAAATCTGTGTCTTTTTGTTGTTTAGCGTATAACAATCCTAAGACATTGCTTATATTTAAACACGAGTCGAAGCTTGTCTATGGTGTGTCTAACGGATAGATTATATTTATGGAAGATCTAGATTACATATGATATGATGACAGATAGATAAAAATGCGTTCCGTTCCCTTAATGACTCGTTTTAGCTAAACACTGTTTTGTAATAGAAAAAGATAAACTGCATTTTAAACGTCGTTATTTAAGGTCATCAACGTTGTTATAGTTAGGTTACTATTTAACAAAACGCGTTTCTAAGCCATGTTTAAATTATTTTTTTGTAATAACACAGAGTTTAGAATCAAATGTTATTGACCGCCGTAGACGGCAAGTGGCATCAAATTGGCAAACTTGCACTTACAGGTACTCATACCTGTCAATTTTATTTTAATCAAACGCTCTCCTACTCCGCTATAAGATTTAAGGCGCGATTTACGACTAAATCAATTTTATTTTCTACAGATCTAAGGCGCAAAACAATCTATGAGTACCATCGCGTTTCGTTCAAGAACTACGAAATAGCGAACAAAACAATCCTGAAACTGATCGCTTTACCAACCTGCCTTCAATACGATACGTGCGAGAGTTGCGTGAACCACGACACCAACTTCAACGTATGTATTTTATTTTTAAGGGTTATATAGGGCTAAACTTGGATGGAAGCCCCATTTTTTGAAATAACCTCCTAAAAGTAATTTCTATGAAATATAATATAAGCTAGTTTAATAATTTATGTTGAATATTAATTATTTATTTTGGCTTCATAATTCCAGATTTTGCAGAATGTTGCTTTTTGTTCACACTTTTTTTCAGGATATATGCCTACCTGCATAGATAGGTGCCCCACCATACTAAGGATAGATGCCCTTTATACTGTGTAACGTAAATAACCAAATAAATTTTTATGAGAAGTGAACAGGTTTTTCATGTAGTCCGTTCTGTCCGTGTTCAATCTTTATTTGTATCTTCTGAGAAGTTAGGTTATTCATTTAAATGAGGCATCTATCCCACTACGGCATCTATACCGATTTTACCCGACAGACAACTCCCGCATACCCACACACAAAGGAGATTTTTTTTTGTTCGATGATTAGGCCCACTCGAAATGTGTTATATAGTATAGAAACATATATTGATGTATTCCTTATCCTTATAATCTCTAGATTGCAACGGCCAGTGAGCCCAAAAAAATTGTCTCCTTTAATATTAACTTTATTAACCAGATATGTATTCATGTATTAGAACTATCATAATACGCTTTAGTAAATTCTATAAGTATTTTATTTAAATACAATGTTTTACATGCTACAAACTGTTCAGGAGTGTCCTCATGAGAAGACAATCCTGGTTGCAGAATATATTAATGGTAAAGATAATGTTTACCTTACTAGTGTTGTTCCGCGTCTGTGTTGATTGATTTGTCATGTGAAAATCCTAGCTGTAGACAATCCTAATTATAAGTTCAGTGAAAATTATTTCTTTTTTCTTTCCTTTAGGGAACATAATAATACACACACACACACACATACTCACGCCTTGTTCCCGTCGGGGTAGGCAGAGACAATAGAATGCCATTTGCTTATATCCTTACAAACCTCACGCGCATCCTCTACATTCTTTACACTCTTTTCGTACATGCTCGCCGGTTGCGGGTGCTTCGGACCTCTCCTTTTCTCAAAACGTCCCCAATTTGATCGACGAATGTTCTACGAGGTCTCCCGCGACCGGCTTGCCCACACACACTTGCCTTATATATTTGATTCGTCATTCTTTCTTCACTCATTCGCTCCTCCTGTCCAAACCATTTAAGCATTCCTTTTTCAGTCCTTGTCACAACATCCTCTTTCAAACCACAGCGCGCTCGTATTACCGCATTCGGAATTCTATCAGTCAGTCTTACCCCACACATACTACGCAGTGATCGCATCTCAACTGCGTTAATTCTGCTTTTATGCTTCTTCTGCCATACCCAACTCTCACTTCCATACATTAACGTGGCGACAAGCACTCCATTATGTTCAGCCATTCGCGCTTCTATTAGCACAGTCTTGCCGTTTATAAAGGCATGCAGCGCTCCATTCACACAATGTCCCGCAGTCACTCTCCTTTCAATATCACCTTCATATCTTCCATCTCTTGTAAACATGCTCCCCAAATATACGAATTCTGTAACTTGTTCTACCCTTTCATCTTCAATCGTGATAGTACACTCAGTCAACCTTTCATCCTTCTCAAATACCATCACTTTCGTCTTTCTTGCATTTACTTTCAAACCTCTCTCTTTAAAGCTCCCGTTCAAACAGTCAATCATTTGTTGCAACTCATTTACCGATGATGAAAAAATGATTGATCATCGGCGTACAAGAGGCACTTAACACACCCTTCCATATTGATTCCACATTGTATTTCTCTGACATCATTCATGCATCTATCCATGAATAGGTTGAACAACCAAGGCGACGCTACACAACCCTGTCTGACACCTTTGCAGATATCAAACCAGCCCGTATAGGCACCATTAACACTAACACAGGCTTGAGAATCCCTGTACAGAGATTTCAGAGCCCTTATCAGAAAATTGTCCACCCCATACATAGATAAGACCTTCCATAATTCCTTTCTATTCACCCTATCATATGCCTTTTCCAAGTCTATGAACGCGCAATATACTTTCTGGTTTTTTGCCAGACATTTTTCAGTGATGCAGCGTAAAGAAAAAACTTGTACATCCCATTCCCTTCCGAAATCCCGCTTGCACATCCCATACCTTGTCATTAGTCACATTCATTACTCTTTCAATCAATATTCTGGCATACACTTTTCCAACAACACTAAGAAGGCTGATCCCGCGATAATTTTGACCTTCCTGCTGCGAGCCTTTGCCTTTATAAATTGGGACAATCACTGCCTTCGTCCAATCGTCTGGAACTTGGCCCTGTTTCCAATATAAATTAAAAAGGTGATGCAGCAGGCTCACTATTAGTCCATCGCCAGCCTTCAACATTTCAGTCGTCACTCGATCATACCCAGCAGAATTTCCCCGACCTCATACCTCTTAACGCTTTCATAATTTCATCCAAACCTATTTCATCACTCGGGTCCACAAACATATCTATTATCTCTTCTTGCTCTTTTTCACTTACATCTTTCTCGTATAAGCTCTCAAAATAATTCTTCCAGCACTCTAGTATCATACTTTCTTCATGTATGACCTCACCTTGTTCATTCCTAATCAGTTTCATAGATGAATTTATATTTGTTCCCCGCGCTTCTTTCACGAGTTTCTCTCGGAAACTTGCGCCGAATTGTTCCTTATATTTCACCTTTTTCTCATTCCTTTTCTTCTCTATACATTCTTTAACTTTCGCTTTCACGCATCTATATTTGTCCTTGATTTCTTTAACATTATCTTCATTCATACCGCCACTCGCTCTATTTGTTGCTTCTATTGCCAAGACATCCAGCCATGCTTTTTTCTTTTCCTCAACCATTCTTCTAGTTTCATCATCCCACCAGTCGGCATTTTGGCATTTCTTGCGCCTTCTTTTACTCACACCGCATACATCATCAGCACATTTAATAATGTTGGTTTTAAATACCGACCATACATCATTCACACTTTCCTCATTAACATCACTCCAGCTTTTTTCTAGCCGTTCACTCAATTGCTTTTTATACATCTCTTTTACTCGCTGATCTTTCGATCTTTCCACTTTTATACGTTCTAATTCAGTAGTTGACCCTTTTGATCTGTGCCGTCAGCGCTTAAACAAACCACTTATTCTGCTAATTACCATATAGTGATCTGTGCCGACATCTGGTCCACGATAGGCTCTAGTATCCACTACTTTCATTTTTATTCTTTCATCGACTATCACAAGATCTATCATACTCCTTAACACAACATTGCCTTCCTTCTTTTGCCACGAGTACATATGTATCATCTTATGCTGAAACCACGTATTCATCACAGACAGACCCATCTCCACACATATATCTAACAAGTATACGCCGTTGTCATTCATACTATTACCCCCAAACGTCCCAAGCACATTTTCATACCCATCACGCTTCACTCCAACTCTTGCATTGAAATCTCCAAGCATGACAATACGTTCATTCAACTTACGCAATAACAAAACCTATCTCGTTTGTTCCCAAAATTCTTCTCTTACCGCCTTACTATGGGAAGAGTCCGGAGCGTATACACCTACCAAAAATAGAGGTGTCAGACCTACTTTCAATCGGACCCAGATAAGGCGGGGACTTACGCACTCATACTCTCGCATGCATTCTGACATTCGCTCTGAAAGAAGTATACCGACGCCTTTACTGCCATGTTCTTCATCTGGAACTCCCGACCATATTTCTGTGAACGGGCCGCGCGTCAGTATCTCTTTCCCTTTACGTTTTGTCTCATTCACACCCAGCACATCTAATTTTCTTTCATTCATTAACTCGTAAATTTCATCCAGTTTCTCATTCATTCCTCCTCTAACATTCAACGTCGCAAAACGGCATTCCGATGCCCACTTTCCGCCCCGGCGGAACAATTTGGACTTAGGTTTTGGCGTGACGTATGGCGAATATCATCGCCGCCTACAGCTGTTAGGTTGCTCCCCCCAGAATACCAGGAGCAGCCTCGTCCTGCAGATACAGGAGGAGGAGGGGATTCTCCGGCTCTGCCGGTACCCCCCTGGGGTACAGTTACAGTATTTTTTCCTACAGCCATATTCCCGACGGTAATTGTTTGTTAGGCTGTATGATGTCTTTGGGGTTTGACAGCCAGCCCCTAAGCGGCGGGACAGAATACCGGGTTTATTTCAAGTTTTCCTTCTCTAAGATCGGAGACGTCAAAAGCTTGATGATATTACGGACGTCAAAATACCTTAGTCGGCTTTTACGACGCCTCGGTAAGAGTGAGGGAGGTCTATTCTACTCTGCCGGATACCCCACGGCATACATAATACAGTTACATTAATACATAATAATACAGTTATTATAATGTTGCCCCACTTGCATTACAATCTAGCCTCAACTTAGACTATAGTTGGGCCATTACAAACGTGCGAACTGAGTCGAACTGAGTATTGGCATATCGAAACGCAACAAAGATGGGATTTGTCGATAGTCATTAGCAGGTAATTAAGGAAAGGTTAACGAAATAATGCAAATTATTTTTAGGGTGTATTTTTAATATCTGCTTTTAAAACATGCAATGTATTAAATGTTATACAACTTAAATTTATATAGTTATACATATAACAAATTTTAAACAGTATCAAAGATCAGCTTAAAATATTAATCTATGTCATCGTCTGAGCAGCTATCGCTGCTATCTGCATGTAAATTTAATATCAGAGGCAATGTATTCTCTGATCTCTTAAAATAGCCTTGGCTAAATCGCGATCACATTTTACACAGTCCTACATTTGACCTTATAAGCATTAGTCATCAGCTACCTGCGTCCGAGCGGCATCCCTTTATCGATAACGAGTTGTGCAGCATTGTCACATCCCTTTGACGTAATGTTTTATGCCCATATGCCCATTATGCCCAACTATAATAAGTAATTCTACTTTAACTTAAACTGTTGAAAGATTAAACCTAGAATGCGTCTATTAACACATTTCTAAATGTCTCTATTAAGGTGAAGTCACTTTGTTCATGTGTCTTTTATAATATCACTATTTTTATATTGCATTACACTAATTCACTAGCACTACACTAACTCGAAAGGATTTGTTCGTTTTAGTCTTCTTAATATATCAGTGTTGTCAATCAGTTGGATTGCCTCGACATTCACGTGATGGTGAAGTCAATGTTAAGGTCCCGATGAAGTGAAGAATAATGCAATTTTTAAAACAGGCAATTCACATCCGATTTTAATCATTAGTAGCTTCACCGTAGTTGTGTTTTTTTTATAGATAAATTAATTTACATAGTGTTATATCAATGTTTCAGTGTTCTTGGTGCGAGGTACTACAAAAGTGCTCAAGTAGAACCGATAAACATAAACAAGACTGGATATTGAGACGTAAGTAGCCGTAGTATTAACATATCGGGGACCCAGTGCTCTGTGAACGGCTAGATCACTTGGCGTTGCGTAGAGACGTCGCTTCATTGTGTGTCTTCTACCGCATTTATCACGGGGAGTGTTCCGAAGAGCTGTTCAACCTGATTCCTGCCGCCGAATTCCACCTTCGCACGACACGCTACAAGTTAAGATACCATCCCCACCATCTGGATGTGTGGCGGTCCGCCACAGTGCGTTTTTCAAGGAGCTTTCTTCCACGTACTACAAGGCTGTGGAATGAGCTTCCTTGTGCGGTGTTTACGGGACGATACGACATGGGTACCTTCAAAAAAAGCGAGTACACCTTCCTTAAAGGCCGGCAATGCTCTTATGATTCCTCTGGTGTTGAAAGAGATTGTGGGCGGCGGTGATCACTTAATACCAGGTACGCGCGTTTGTCCTCCTATTCCATAAAAAAAATCTATATTACATATTATGTAACAAGGTGTGAACGCGATTTCGCTCTGTTTACAATATCATAAGGCCAACATATTGAAGAATTGAAAAATACACCTATCAAAAAAGTCTAAGCAACATGTACTTATTTAAATTTTAGGATGGTTTTTCACATTATAACGTTGTATTTTATTTTTAAAATAATATTTTTAGGGTCCTATGATTTAGAAAACAGCTGTTGTCTTTATAAGTTCTTTTAATTACAGAAATTAACAATATTAGAATATACTGCAGAAACAAAGGTTATGTACCGTGTATGTAGCAACTAAACATTTTTTAACAAAATGAAATATCTGAAGAAAATGAATTTTTTGTGAAATAATAAGATAATTTAATACAAAGTATGGCCTCCTCTGCTATTCAGAACTTGTCGGCAACGATTATTCATTGAATTATGAGACTGTTTATGTCATCTTGCGGTATTCGCGCTCGTATCGCCAGCCATGTACGATATAATATATATATAAATATTGACTACGTCTTCTCCATCATTCAAATACATAACTTCATACTTCGGTATCGATATCCGTATTATCAATAGGCGTTGTTATTTTAATGAAACTTATGGTGTACATTTGTAATACATACAAATATTTGTATTAAATTGCCATTATGAGAGCGGCGTCCCCCTGCTAACCGCGCTGTCTATGGCGGTACCGATTCGTTCCCATGCGAATCGGTGCTCTCAGTTAGACGTGTCCTATACACTCATGCCACAACACGACTTTGCTACTATGAAAATTCAAAATCAAATTAGTATTTTTACTTTAAATATGCTTACCGTTTGTACTGTATCGTTGTGCTTCAACACCTTGTGGCAACTTTTTGTGACAAATGTTTGCATATCTTTAGCAAATAAACGAAGAGATAAAGTTGTGCGTATTCTTTGTATATTACACTTATAATTATTATTACTATTACCATCAGATGAGCCACTTGCCCTCCTAAGAAACCTTTAAAGTTTTTTAGTCGGCATTTTAAGCATAGTACCTACACATTTTCATATTAAAATATACTGACTTTTGTTAGAATAAATTAATTATCTATAAAAATATTATTATAGCTAAAGAATAAAATCGATGTCGATATTATTGGATTCAAATTTCGAACATCTCTGAAAAACAAAAAAAAATGATTTGACCTGTATTCTAATATCAGTCGAGATGACGTTTAGTTCGGAATTAAATGAATTAAATGTCAATTTTCTCTCTTTCTAGACTCTAGTTTGTCTGTGAATTAAAAAAAAGATTTGACAGTTGCCAGAAAACTATTCATTGCCGTAATTACCAGTTAACTAACATTTATGCTGGTCATAATATGCGACTCTTGAATGATATGTGGGTAGATAAAGTGGTGTATGAAACTGTACTTAAAATTAGACATTAAAAGACGCTTCATTATGTACAGTCACATAAAGTACTATAAATTTATTTATTTAATTAATTCACATAGGAAGACCAACAGCGTGCAATAGTTTTAAATAAATCTAATAGTGAGAAAAGGCCAATTAAAGATTTGTTTCCATAACGATCCTTAAAGCAATTCTCAATTCGTTATTGCAGACTTTCAAAATATTAAATTTTTTTCTTACTGGTTTTAGTTTTTAGCTCACTTTTAGATTTATAACAATGTATTGATAAGCGGAATGAGCATGTAGTGTTAACCTTTAAATGATTTTGCATACCCTGCACATGTAATTTAAATTGTTAATTGTTAAAGAAATATGTTTATGTAGAATCGCTGGTAGACCAATAAATAAATCATTCTTACATACTTATGCTGTAACAATTTAGTCAAAGAATTCGTTACTCAACATGCGCCTGGCCTATGCTTAACCTAAATCTTAATCTCTAATTATAAAACCTAAATAATCAAACGGTTGTGTATTTGTAGATTGTGACCAGAATGCGTCAACCCAAGAGAGCACGTGCCCTGCTCCCGGCACACGCTTGGCTGTTCCCACTGACACCGACAACACGGCCTATACGACTGACACGCACAACGGGACAAATATGACTGGTAACCATCGATATTTTTTTATATATAAGGTAGAAGTGTGTGT
Source organism: Leptidea sinapis (assembly GCF_905404315.1). Taxonomy (NCBI): domain Eukaryota; kingdom Metazoa; phylum Arthropoda; class Insecta; order Lepidoptera; family Pieridae; genus Leptidea; species Leptidea sinapis. Next base: position 9,680,768 of record NC_066312.1, on the reverse strand, counting down.
CCCCTATATCTTAATATATATAAATTACGTGACATTTTGTTTGTCCGCGATGGACTCCTAAACTAATGAACGGATTTAAATGGGGATTACTTCATGGAGTGCAGTTTAGTCCAACTTGAGAGATAGGATAGTTTTTATTTCGATTTGGGACCCATTATTATTTTTATTTTCAATATTTGTTTTGTATCGACATATTTTCTATGAGAGAATTTAGTGACTCGCGGTTTGACAGTTCCGCTGTGAAACAACTTCATTATAACAACAGGGAGCATTTTTTACGAAATAATTCTTGATGTCTTGAAATATTATTGGAAAATTCCTATAAAATAGTATTTTTTTTGTTATCTACAGAACAACGTCTGTCGAGTCAGCTAGTTTCATATATAGTGTTTGCATGAAGCAATAGGTACAAGGCTCCCGTCGTGCACTATGGTGGTTTCAAATTGATACCTATAAGGGTGTAGAAGCTACGGGGGTTTGAAACATGTGATTTCCAAAAATATGTGATTATAATTAATCTAAGACGATTTGGATTGTTCTAGAATGATCTAGAGATTAGATTATTGTGGAACATTTTTTAGAGCTTAGATTTTAATAAAATTCTACTTTAACACGAGCTACACGAGCACACAAAAACCTGACCACTTGAAATTGCCCTAGCTCTGTCCTATGGCATTTCTATTTTTTTTATGACAAAAGGGACGAGACGAGCAGGACGTTTAGCTGGTGGTCATTGATACGCCCTGCCCATTACAATACAATGCCACTCAGAAATCTGATCTAGAAAAACCTAAAAATTCTGATCGGCACTACAATTGTACTCGTCACCTTGAGACATAGGATGTTAAGTCAGATTTGCCCCGTAATTTCACGGACCAAATGCTTATACATTACTGCTTCACGGCAGAAAAAGGCGCCGTTCCGGTACCCATAATCCACCCGGTATCCTGTGGAAAGGAGCCTTCCACTGGTCAATGCCCTTCTTCATCTCTTACGACACCCTTGGGCCTGGGACTGTTGTTTTTATGCCCCGGGGAGCAAAGGGCATGATTAGGGTAACATTAATAATGATTCTTATAAGCTTAAAGTCCTGGTTGCCTGATGCTGACGATAACGATAAAAATTCAGCTTCCGCACGATCTGGTTACGCTACGCTACGGTATCGTCTTACGGCCGTTCCCAATATACTATCTACAGATAGAGATAAACTACTACCTTCTACTGTCAATAATTAGCTGTCCCAATACACCAGATAAGTCATTCTTATCGCCTTATATGGGGACGCGTAAATTGCAATTTTCATACAAACTTCTATCGCTGGTAAGCTTTACGTCCTCCCATTGACAGACAGTGTGTACGGATAAGGTTACCGTCGATAAATTTATTGGGACAGAAAAGTCAACGATAGTTACGATTTTTATCTCAACTAGGCCACAACCGGAGATAGACTGAATATTGGGAACGGCCGTCAACTTCTGGGTGGCCAGTACCAGGATGTGTAACAAGATACTGACTCTTTCCTCCATTAATTTTTTAGACAACGTCGTCAAAGCCAAGACAAACGCTATCAACGCTAATCTAGACTCAAACACCCACTCTCCAGCTAGTGGTGTGATTGTTGCCTTCGTGGTTATCACAATAGTGTGCAGTCTGGCGGCTTGGGTTTTGTACGCGTTCAAAAATCCGCACACGCATAGCGGCCAATTCCTTATAAAGGTAATGTTCAGATAAACTAAATTATGTACCTGTACATAATGAAGGGCATTAAAATGTATGAGTGTGGGTTTGTGTCACGTCACACACGAGTATTTTAATGTCTAATTGGACGTAATTCCAGAAAAACGCTCCAAACCATAATAATGTCGAAATTGAGTTAAGAACAAAAAACTGGTCACGTGATTCTTATTAACGGGCTGACAAAAAATGGCAGCCCTACTGTCACTCTGACATAACATCATGACTTAGTAGCCGCACCCACATGTATGGAATACACTAATATGTACTAAACTTTAAACACGAATTCCTTAAAATGTGATGTTTGTGGCTTGGAACGTTTTTCAGGAACTACATCCAATTATATACAGTTACATACATACATTATGACCACCAGAAATATTAGCCGGTAATAAAATTAACTACTATTATAACTTACTTATTAGCCATTAACAATCATGGCAATCAAGAACATAACCCAATTATGCACAACCACGATACACGGTTGATGTCCGCTGGTAAGTTCGAGGTTCCTAGAATCAAAAACTACTACGGAGATAGAACTTTGAAAAAACGCCTACCTTATCTGTTAAACAGCTTGCCTGAGGACATCCGACTAGAAACCAGTAAAAGAAAATTCAAAACTAAACTTAAGAAATATTGTCATTGTCAACACTGCCTTAAAATTAAAATTAGATTTTTTTATTATATTTTTAATCAATATTTGTTAATTACAATTGTATAAAATCAATGTTCTAATAAGCATTAATGTATTACAAGAGACTTGATCCTGCAGCCAAACTGTCCAAACAGTTTTGCGGGACTATGTTAGCTTTTAAGATTCTTTCTGTGAATGATTAATAGTATAAATAAATAATAATAAATATAAACTATATACTAAAAATAATTACTGTTATAATATTTTCAGTACCGTCCCTCGCAATGGAGCTGGAGACGAGGTGAGGCAAGATACACGGCTGCCACCATACACATGTAACTGAATGTATCGAGCCGTTTTATACAACTAACAATTGTTTAATTAATGTTCTTCAGATTTTTTGATCAATATTATTGCACTTATACTTATAAGGTTCTAAATGTACAAATTGCGTAGACGATTATCACAACCAAAGAGTTTAATGATAAATGGTTATGGGGCCCACAAGAAATGAATTATATTTTTACACATCATTTTGAAGCGAAGGTAACTTTAACCGTTTTGGTGGACTGCATAAGCATATCATTAAAATATACTCCAAGATCTACTATAGAAATGAGCTGATTCGGTTCAACCCATGGAGAAATTATGGAGGGACGGCACGGGAATACAAATTTTTTGTCTAGCAATAGAAGCTTTTTAAGCATACTCTGCGCACTGCGAAGAATAACTATAATGCGAATATTTAGTTTTATCGTTAATTTATTCATTTCAGTTGTCTGTCCCTAAATATTTTGTGTCCATCATGGGCATGTGTGACTGTACATAATATACACTATTTTATCTACCCACACATCATAAGCGTCCGAGATGTCGTCCATTCAGGAGCCACATATTATACCACCATATTTTAACCGGTAGTGAAAAGTTTTCTGGCAGGTGTTATAGTTTTTTTTTAATTCAGAGACAAAGTAGTGTTGGCTCCAACTATCATATCGTTAGATATATTACTTACGTGCAATATTTATCAAATTTGTTTGCAAATTGACATTTCATTTTGAACTAAAACGTCATCTCGACTGATATTAGAATAGATAATAGAGTTCAATTCAAATTTTTCAGAGATGTTCGAAATTTGAATGAAATAATAATATCGAAATCAGTGTTATTTAATTGCTTAATAGCAATATTAACTTTCTTACAGATAAGAAATTTGTTCTAACAAAACAGTCTATTTTTATGGTGGTCGTATTGTGCGGTTAGCACATCATGGAGGACTTATGATATTTGTGTATATAGGTAACTTTTAATTGTAAAATGCTATTTGTTCGAAAACCTTAATTACGTTCTATTCAAAATTTAATGTAGAACTGTGCAATCGATATGTTTATGCATGAATATATCAAAATATTACTATTAATACAGGGTTATTTTCTTAGAGAAAGGGCATAAAAAGCTTATTACAAAAATTTAAAAATAATACTCATTTATTTAAAATAATATTATATCTATACACTATCATATACTAACCTCGGGTTGGGTGAGATATTCTTAGTGTTTGAGTTTCCATTATCATCAATATGATTGAAGATTGAAAGGGTATATTCGTTCTTAGTCCATCTCTCCACAATATCTCCACAGGAACCAACACACTATCAATAATATTGATCGATTTAACTAAACAGTTGCCGTCCGCATATCGCCTTAGCACGAAATTTATTAAAGTTTTATATAGTTCGTACTTTCTTAGCAGATTTTTCTCAGAATTCAAATGTAATCGAATCTCGGTTGTTATAGTAACTATATTAGTCGATACTTATTTAATTACGTTCAGTTTGACGCACATATGTTGGTCCTCAGGTGGACAGAAAGTTTTAATTAAATACATTTATTAAAATAGTAATGATTGGTACATTAGGGCACATCGTAGATTTAATTTGTACTCTTTCATATTTTCGATTTCTTTACCTTAGATGTATAACTTAGTTTCTACTTTCAAAGAGCAGCTATTTTTCTATTCAAATTCAGTTTTACAGGGATATACTATATAATTTGTTACCAAATTTAATCTATTCCTTCTTTGACGTGGATAACGTTTGGTGCTATTTTTATCTTCACATTTAACACGATGAACTTAAACCATTTAAGCAGAAACACGTAAGACGATTTAACAGAAAGAAAATGTTAGAACTTATTATTATGATTCATGTTTCAGAAATTCTTCATTCTTGTGTTAAATAATAATTCTATTTTATAACGTATATATTTTATTTGGCAATATGTAGTTACAACTAACTAAGTTTAGTTTATAAAAAGACTGGGTCTTTTTATTGCAAATGAATTGACAGTTTTTATATGCGTCGTTTTATATTTAATTTAAATATGTCTATACAAATTATAGGAATTATGTAATAATATTTGTACGATTATATCAGTGGTTATTTGCCTTAAATATTGTATTATCTATTTTCATTATCATAGTTAGTAACGGCTTACTTATGGGCGGGTTTTTCGTCAATTTTAAATCAGAATATTTCGCTAGATAATTAACTCCTACTTTCATTTTAAATTGCAATAAAAAATACTAATTCTCAAATAGAATTAATAATTATAAATTAATAAAAGTAACTGATAGGTAGTTTCAGGAAGTTTGTATAGTTCGTGACAAAATCCTTGCGTGCTTAGCTCCGTTTGCTTTTCACGTATATTTAATTAAGATTTTGTGCAACCCGCCCGTTAATAAGTTAAGTAGATAGGTTGTATTTTCTTTTTAAATTTAAACGAATTGGACTAAAGTAGCTAATTAAAAGCTTAAAAACACGAATTTTATTCACGCTAGTGCCTACGAGTTTCATGAGACATCTAAACACTTCCGTCCAAAATTGAGACTTACAGTTATGCATTTACGATATGTTTTAAATTGATCATTCATGTCAAATACTCGTTGCCCGGAGTGTCGTAAAACATTGGTGGGCTAGCGATTGACGCGACAGAAGGCATTACGTCATTACTCATTATGTTCACTTAGTTGCGTTTTTTTACGCAACTCGCAATAGGTGTCCACATTCCAGAGATTACAAATCGGCCATATGATGGCATATACACACATTGAATGAATGATGAAAGTTTGCAATATGTGGTTTATTTGGCTAATTGTCTTGTGAAACTCTCGAGTGCACCTAGTGCACGATTAGATTTGGTTTAGTTATAATAGTTATTAGACCAGTTATATCGAAAAACGGTGGATAGTTTAGATATTTTATTTTGTAATCAACAGTAAGAGTGATATTATACGTGTAAAATATGTTATGATAAAGTTGCAAAATAAAAATGGTATTTCACTAACCTTGTTTTTATTATTAAAAAAAATATATAACTTATTTTAATCTTAGAGGAGATAAGAATGATTTAAAATATTCATTTGACAATCTTCAATCTCATGTGTTTCATGAGCCCCATAGTAAACGAATACCTACTACTCTTCCTTCCGAATACCTACTAACCTTCCTAAGGTTCATTCAGGAAGAAACATAGACAGTTCCTTGAAAATGCCACTGTAGAGGAATGGCAAACATGTGTGTATTTAAATGAGAGAGAAATAGTTGGACTCTTAAGATTATAATCCCCGTTATCTTATCATACCTTATTTTTAAAGGCAGGCAACACTTCTGATATCTCTAGTGTTGCAAAAGGTATAGAAAAAACTAGAGTTTAGTAATGATTTTAGAGAGCATGCAGACTCATGGTTTGGCGTTATTAGTATTAGATAAACATTAAGTTGATTAAACATATTTTGAGAGATGCTGAATCATGTTAATCTCTCATGCATAAGCAGCACGTATAGACAAAACTAACCACTGGGGCGAACTTCTGCATCCCCGGAGCGAAAAAATGTCTATCTAAGCCATGGGTGTCTTAAGGGGGACTATGTCTTTATATGGAAGTCACACTGCAGTTTTATCACGACAGAACGGATGGGCCAGACTCGTCCAGATTAATACCACACACAGAAGAAAACCGAGCGTAGAACTTGATTACCATGCGGCGAGCTGCTTACTATAATTACCTTGTTTATAGTGTTAAGTCAAAAAAGACCGAATACTCATCGAAAACACCGACAAAATTCATGTAATTCCTCAGGAGTAGCAAGAGTATGGACTGCGGCGATAGAAAGAAAGAAAGATGTCAACCGTATGCTCGTATTCTCCTCTTCCTTAAAAAAAACTGAGCCAAAACAGGTCTAAATTGGATGTTGGATAGAGATCGGACTTTGTGGAAAACTCTTCGGGAAGAAAAAAGAATTTAAATTATTTCATGTTAACACCACAGATACATATAAAATATCATTAAACATGAAAGATTGTTAATTAAATATACTTATGTATACATAATAATATTGGTCACGAACTTCTATAATATATTTGCAAGTGGATGAGACGTCATGAGGTATGTAGTTACCTTAAAAAGCACATACGACTTCCTAAGTAATGGGGTCATTCTTGTATTTGATTCTGGAGTAATACGACACCAGGTCGACTGTGATTATTACCATTAAACACGATTGTTCCCCTAATCCATACAAATGAAAAATTATTAATCACTTGGTCAATTCTATTTAGTAAAGGCACCAAAGTCAACTCACTCACTTTTTAAAATTGACTTAAATTTATTTTCCAACGGCAATTTATTCCTTCAAGTGTCTGGATGATACCATTTTTTAAATAATATTTAATTTGGTACCCTGTCTTAATTTTTGGCATAATGAATTAAAAATAATAAATAAAAGAGGTAGCAGTTCCGAGAGTCAGACCTATTTATTGGAATTTTCCTCATCTTTAGGGATCTTTATTCAAAATTCCTTAATTATTAATAGAATTTCAGTTTGGAGCGAAAAGAAAAATCCTTTATTTTTTTATCTTAATTCTTCATATCAATTGTAATTTTTTATTTGATGTCATTCCGAATCGAATGAGCCATCGCTAATACTTTAAGCAAAAGTTAATACTTGCTCGCTATTACTTTAAGTTAAAGTACCTTTATCAAGAAATAACGTTTTTGAACTTGTTAACTAGCCTTTTAGTTACTAGAAAGATCGTGGCAATTTCAATTGACATCTATAGATTTTCGCGTCACAATAGAACAATGGACGTTTTTTATAACGCTCCAATCATTGTATTCAAAAATCGAAAGCAGGTGTTATGTTTACACTTAGTGCTTCGCGCTCATTATAAATGGACCGGCTATTAATTCTATTAATTTTCCATACAATTAGTATAGAGGGTCGTTTATTCTGTGAGAAATCGAAAAGTCCCCTGGAAGTTGGTAAATGGAGTCACAATTTGAAACACATGGACTCTGCCGTGGTAGAGAACAGGCCAGTCGCAATTAACGAAGGCCAAGTGTACGTTTACGAGAATCATTTTCCCGGCCATCTCATCGACTATATAAACGTGGACAACGTAGCAATTAAATCGTGTGGTGCCAGTGCAATGATCAAGAAAGGTGGCATAGGGACATCGATGGTGCTGATAATATTACACGCTGACACTAATGAAGAAATACGGTCCGTCATTGACATATGGGGAACAAAGCATTTTGACGTTACCACATCATCCACGCCTAAAGATAACAACATTATGAACAATTTGAAATCATTATATCTGTTTAAAAAATTACGAGCAGTCAATCATAACAGTGGATATTAATAAAACACCGATTTTACGTATGTATGTTTATTTGTAAAATAGAAAAAGGTTACATGATTATGATGCTTAGGCACCTAAATTTTTTTTTGTCTTAAGACTAAATACAATAAAAATAACGTCTTTTTGTGATTACTGTATTGTAAACATTGTAAACGTGACTAGATAGATTAATAAAAAGGTGTACATAAGTCTCATTGCATTACCAATCAGTAATGTTTGAAGAAATAATATACTCAAGTACTTACATAATAATTTTCGTAAACTATAGGCGGCTACAAATACTGCTGTAATGAAAGAAATTCAGAAAAATTGTTACTATCAAGAGGCAGACTTACATTTCATGATTATTTTTATTGTATGTTATTAAAAATAATAAAACTTAAAATTAAACGTAAGGAAACAAAACCGTATTTGTTTCCTTCGATCGTAATGAAATATGAAAATAACGAAAATATACGACTAACACTTACAAGACATTGTAATCGCCAATCATATCTTATAGTATATTTAAAATACAACTACAAAATATGCAGCACGCATAAAAACCCAGATAAACCAGATAAGTAAAATGTAAACAAAATGAGTCAGGTCTGCAATTTAACATCAACACGCATTGTGTATGCAGACAAAACAAAAACGATAAGATATTTATAGAACGTTGTTATCCTTGAAGTTATATTTAATTGATTGTCCAATCGAAACAACGTCTACCATTACTGGTAAATTTTATTCATTATTGTACGTTTTAAGAACTGTAACAATAATATTATCACAATTAAAACTTTGTATATATTGAATACAAAATTTCTCAATACAAAATCTTTTGAAGTATTCTAATACCTACTCATATAAAATTATAATAAGGCCTGCACTCCACCAAAGCGAAGCTGTGCGACGTCCTCGCACATGTATCTATGGTATTCGATCGCGCCATACATACATGTACTGAAGACGAGAAATGTGTGAAGTTTTATTAACCAATAAAACTTCGTTCTAAACAACCGTTTAATACACATATCCTCTCCCCTTGTATCTCCGCTTTGGTGAAGTCCGGGCCTAACAATTTTTATCTTCACGTCGAATCTGAGATCGAATCATTGCTTTAAATTAATATTTGCAGCGTGTAAGCTAAATAAATTGAATTTATGGCACTTCAAATTAATATTCATATCACCAATCATTTTAAACAGCCATATAGCGGCGTATTTCTTTTTATAAAATGACATGATTAAGATCTTCGTTGTTTTTTTTTTGTATTTTTTGATTCGAGCTATAGAAGCTCTAATCAATGTCGTGGAACTTCAGGATGGCTCGCCCATGTATTTCAGAATTGCAGAGCTTGCGAACGACTTCTGGAGCTTCTTCAGCAGGAAAAACTGTGTGTGGCGGAGGTTCAACCTACAATTTAAACATAATAAGAATATATTTTATTCCCACCTCGATGAAAAACTGTGTTTTAGTCCCTGGTACGACGGAGAAAAGTAGCCGATTCTCTCCCGGCAAGACGACTTTTGTCCCTCGTACCTACCAGGTACCTATCCAGGTGGGGAAAAAAACGTATATGTACCGCGTGAGATAAGGAGGACATTGCCACCCGCGATTTAAATATTCCGCGGGTGGAAATGACCTACTTTTCTCCCTAGGTGCGTAATAAACTATTTTTCAATAATCCTCACTAATATTATATAACACTAGCATCAATTTTTTATTACGCTTTCCTTAATGACTACCTTTTACCATGATGTTTTGAAATCACGTAAGGAATACAGAAAATAATATAAGGTTTATCCTGATATATTTATGAGTTGTCGACGTGATATTTAGGTCACGAAAATAGCAACATAACTAAAAGAACGAGCATGTTTAAGCGCAAGGTGAGGCAAATAAAATAAAAACCCTTAACTGGTTTTCGCACCGCAACATTTTTTTTATGCGGACAAGGACGAGTGAACAAGTTCATGTAGCTCGTCAATTTCTTATAGGGTTGTCAGGGATCTGTTTGCCATGTGCTAGTAACTTTAGAATGAACTTTCATGTGCGGTATTTCCAGGACTACTCGATATGTACCTTAAAAAAAAGTGGATACACCCACCTAAAACGATTCTATGATTTCTCTACTGTTAAAAAACCTCTGCTGATAAAAGCCTTCGTTTGTCAAGGCAGGACAGGCTTTGCCGACCAAGGGTTCTATAGAGCTTTACATAAACAATTAAATAAAACCAGGTTAGTATTAAAGTAGGGATTTATTTTTTGTCACAATTGATAAAAACGGTGTCACTGCAAACTCTTTCCAGAACTTGTATAAAATGTTGTTTTAGATAATTCTAGTTAGGTGTGATTCTTGAACCATTTCCTCATCACAGATTTAGATCTCTCCAACGCGACGGCTGTCATTTACGAGGCTCTTGTACAGATTTATAATCTCCCTGATGTTATATTACTTTTATTTTCGACCCATTCAACTCTTAGCACTCTATCAGATTTGCATCCGCCGTTGCGTTTGAATATTATTAGATTGGCCAGTAAAGCAGAGTGGCAGATGATCTGTAAATTGCTCAGGATTGAGTAACTTTAGATGGGGAAAATTGTTTTCAATTTTTGCCTTTCCAATTTCTAATAATAATTGGAGGGAAAAAACCAGTTCTGTCATCCCATTTTGTGCATCTACGATTAAAGAAAAACATTTTTGATGTTCTATGTCGTGCATTTAGTTTCTGTTATTGAGAAAGCACAAATAGCACTATAATGTCGTTAAGTTTTTATACTTTTGCTGAGCGATATTTGACGCTACATCTACTAGGTTCGTCCACTGTCAATTGCTGTAACAAATAATTTTATTTGTATATCCTATTATTTTTTTTTACAAGGAAATAATGCACTCTCTAATAGACTTACCTTCTCCGTCGGTGACGTCATTTATGAAGTATATCTCATATTTTTCTTGTCAATTTTTGTTACACTTTGATTCTTCTGAATATCTTTTCAACATAACTGCCAAGTTGTGATGTTCAAAATTGTGTCCCAAGTGCAATTTTTCATCTTCAGCAACAAGTAAGCATTCCGCCAGAGTTGCTTTATTTTCTTTAAGGTATTTAAAATAAGCAAGAAAAACGGTTTCCGATAACTACAGCCTATTTTCATTAATATATTATTTTTCGCTTGACTTAGATTGTAAAAAAAAACTTTATCAAAAATATGTCTTATTTAAATATTACGCACATAAAATCACTCACGGCTTCTTCGGTTAATAATAAAAGTACTCAATTTAAAATTTAAGTTAAACTACGTCTTAAGTAATGCAACACAAAGTTTTTTATTAGCATTATTAATATTGAACTACCATTTAAAGAATTACTTATTTTCAATTCCAAATCACATACCTCGCCATTTGCAACCAATTGAATCAAATCTTTCAATTGCTCAATAGATCCATCTGGCACAACAACGATGTGCTTGTTCATTTCTTCAGCTTTCTTGGCGAATTTCGGCAGTAGCTTCTCTCCAACATCTTCAGTGATAAGAACCACGCCGTTCTTTTAGAAAACAAACAATATTGTTAAAAAAAAATCAATATCAGCTAACAAATAATGTTTCAGCTTGAATCTATAGCGATAAAAGAGCTGGGATTGTAAGAGACTGTTTTTACGAATTAATCCTTGTAGTTGATAGTGTTGAAAATTAAAAAAAAAAACAGGCATTTCGTGCTAATTATAGTAGTTTTTGAGCTGCATTTAGTGTTCGACCGACGATCAGCGCCTAGCGCATATCATACGCGCTGACCATGTTGGGTTTAGTGATCAGGTGACGCGCGAGTACAATTGCGAAGAAAAATCCATTTGAAACCTCCTTAATATATGCGTACTACTTACGCAAACGATTACGTAATAAAAGACGGAGAAGAGATCATGTTTACCCAACTATAACATACTACAATAATAAATAACGAAGGATAAATTTATACAATACATTCGAATAGGTATGCCAAAACAAGAATTTTTGTTTACGATGTTACAAATGCGCGTATGGTCGCTCGAACACAGTAATTTATCGCATCAGCGAATTGACGTATGTCGGACCGACGATTCTTGTCAGCGCGACGTAGCTCTACGTGCGTAGCAATTTATCAGGGCTGGACTGAACGCGTCCAATGTTTTCATAGTTATAGCTACGAACGACCGACGTCAGCGCTGACCGTCGGTCGATAGATATGATCAAGATTTCCATAGCTAACAACTCAACATAAATAATGATTAAGAATATATTTTTAACAAACAGACTGCAGTTTAATTTTATTGCAGTTTTGGATCTACAAATTCATCAGAAGTAAGAAATTTGCTGTTGAAAGTTATTTGTTTATAAGATGCAATATTATAATGTACTAAAAATTTAAACATTTAGATAAAGATAACAGGATGCCCAAGCCTGAGTGTGAGACGGTTAATTATCACCTAAAACTTATACAACTTATTAATTACATTAATTTTATATACAAATAAGATACATACTGGAACCAAACATTGAAGCGATCTATGCAGTGAACGTGATGTTGTTCCAAAATTAAGAACAATATCAACTGGGCCACCACACGCATCTGTTGTGCGTTCAATTAATTGCTTTTCATAAAGATCTTCTGACCACTGCACAACTTTGATTCTGTGGAAATTATTAACATAGTTAAACATCATTTGAACTGTTTAATAAAAATCTCCTATATTGTATCAAATATATAATTTACTTACTTGTTGCTCTCTTTTGCAAGAATGAACCCCTCATCTTTAAGTGTTGCTACTGATATAGTGATTTTGTTGCGATAAGAGCTATGAGAAAAGTAATGTGCTGCCAAACGTAAAGCCCAAAGTGCTAAGCCACCAGTCCCGACAACTAAAATAGTTGCTTTATCTTTCTTATCAGGTCCGTCAAGGATTTTATTCAAACAATCACTTGCAGTGTACACAGTATTAGTTGCAAGTAATGCACCTGTCGGGAGCATTGCAGCGATCCTCAAAGGCAAACAATCTGGTACTAGAACCAGACATTTAAAATCTGGCACCACAATGTAATCTGCATAACCATTGGGTACACCTTCATATGGATACAAAACAACCCTTGATCCTACTAGAATCCCTTCAGTGCATTCTGCGGCTTTCCCAATGGCATCTACAACACCAGCTACTTCATAACCAGGGAAGAGAGCCCCATCACGGAAACCAACAGTAGATGATGTTATGGGATGACCACCATAACCTTCTAACTCTCCAGAAAGACTCCCAACAGAGGACATAGATGATGTGCTGCAGACTGATGCAGATCTTGTACGGTGGGCTCTATAACAAGCACCAGCATAGGCAACTTTAATCCTTGCCCCAAAAAGAGGCACCTCTGGCATGGGAACCCGGAAACTGAATACACAATCTTGTGATGCACCTCCCGGGGACTCAATGGATACCTGTCTGCACAGTTTACTCATGTTGTCTGCAATATAAAATATAGTATATTATTTAATATTACCAAGATGCGCCATACAACTCTGCTGTGCAGCTTCCAATGTTAGTCATAAAATATGTTTTGTTAGTAAACCAAAGGAAATAAAACACAAATGGTTATAGGTATGGAGTATATTTCAGTAGAAGATGAATTAAAAGAGTTTAATTTTTAATTAGTGAGAACAAATACATAAATCAACAAACAAACAGTAAAAACACTTTTTTAAATTGATATATTATACAGACATACAAATATTCTATACATACAGTATTCTCTTTTACTACAGTATACCACAAAATTTCATGATCTGTGGAGTTCTAGATACAGTGGCATCCAATATACTATTTTTTTTAAATAAACAACTAAAATTTAACTTTAACTAATCAGGATTAATAAAAGTGATTTAAATTGCCTTTATCTACTTAATCACTTGATTAACATCTTATAAATATGTAACCATAAAGCTCTACATTCTTGCAAACTTTTCTTGCATTCTTTAACCATCCGCATTTAAACATAATGAAAATAATTCATTTTTTTTTACAAATAACAATTTCCATATAATATGTTGAGTATATATATAATATACTCCATAAAATTTCGGATAATATAATAATATAATTCCTAAATCTAGATCTAAAATCTAGATTCTTCTACAGATGACTTAAGGTAAGAAAAAAGCGGACATAGCTGCCTAAAGTAAAATAAACGAGTACAATTAATTAATAATACTATGTAGAACATAGCAACACAAAAAATAAAAACCTAAAAGAAAATTATATAAACAACGTTATGACCTTCTTATAATATGAAGGTCGAAGTAAATAAAATTACACAATATTATTGGGATAGGTAATGTCTACAAAACAAGAAATTACAGCAAATACTCGTCATGATAAAATAATAAGCATTATTTTGCATAAAAATAAACAGATACTATAAACAAGTGATCATGCACAAACTGCGTCGTAAAAGGCATAATTATATGAAACTACATTTCGAGAGATCAATTTCAATTATGACTTTTACGATATAAGTTTATACCAAAAATACCTTTAGTTTAGTGGACTATTACAACACGACGCAATTAACACTCTTATTAGTTTTAAAAGCACCTACTTCACAAATTCTACACTGGACTGAATTTATTAAGTGACACGAGCCCTTAGACAGAACACTATCAAATCAATGCTGATCAGTAGAACATTCTACAATGAATATTGAATACTAAACAGTAAACGACACAGATGACAAACAAAAATATTTTATCTGTGGCGCTATGTTTATCTGAATTGACACAATATGGTAAACCTGCGGACAGACATGCTCATACTAGCAGGAGCCACGAAAGCATGCCACTAATGAGCAATTGCTACTTAGCAGCATATATGTCGAAGCATTGCTAGAAATGAGGATGCTTATATCGAGTATGCTCAAAAATCAACAGTTGTTTGATTTTATGTGTGCGTGTCGGGTCTACTAAAAATAATTATGACTTGTTAGGGAGAAGAAAAAACGTTTCTCTTTTATTTATCCAGACTTTACGAAACCAATTACCTATAGAACTTTTTTGTACGTGTTTTTTTTCTCAACAAAAAAATTTCGTAGCAAAGAGTACACTTATTTTATTCAGTTCTGTACGAATGGAACTGACACTATTATATCTCTTTAAGTTTATAGAACCACTGTTTTCATTTTTGAAAAGCTTCCATTTTGGCTAAGAGGCAGCACTAAAAAAACATGTGTCTTCAATTGTTTGCTTTGAGCTCACTTTATTAGGACATGCTCAAAAGCAGCTCACTTTTTGCTAGCAAATGTGAACAGTTACGGAGCATACGCGAGTTTTTTTTATAAGTGTGTCAATACGTATAAACTTTATATGATATTTTGACAAAGTGTCATCGGTTAATTGTCACTTGTTAAACAAAAGGTTACGTTGGCTGGGTACCGTCCTCGGAGCAATTATCAAGCCTGGAGAAGTAACAATAGAAGTTGGTGAAAAGCACTGGCTTGACTTTTCTAACCTACGCGACGAGAGACTTACAATTTATATCACCTTTTATGTCTTTAAGTGGAAAACAATAACTTGACAACATTTTATTTCATCTTAATTAAGTCTTATTACGTAGTTCATCGTCATTGAGCAGTCTGTGTCCATAATATTATGAATATATACCTAATAACCAATTAACATGTTCGTAAAAATCTGGGAGCTATGAAAAATTTTTCATGCTCTTCTTGTGGAATAATATGTGAGGAAAGCATTTTTTTCCCCGGCGGATAAAAAAATTAAAATAATTCTGGGTGACGGCTCTACAGAGAAAATTTTACAGCTTTCAAAACATTCACAGCTTTGATCAAAGCAGTTTTTATCCAAATGTTATATTTTGGATGGCAACAAAAGAAAAGTTTTTTGCAGACATGCCGTGCCGACCAATTTAAAGAAATACCCTACTTATTTAAAAAGATTATTACTTGATTTACCCAGTGTAATGAAAGTATGCAAAATATTTGAAAGAATTTTAAAACAATATTTAGCAATTAGAGTTCAGCAAATAGGACTTCTTCATATTATGTTGACAATAGGCTATTTGACTAGTTTCTGAAAAACATCTCATACCTACTATTAAATAGTGTTTAAGAAAGATGTTTTTTTACAAACATGTGACGTCATAGTAAAATTAGCCAATCACAACCGTTTACGATCACCTCGTTCAAACTAAAAAAAAAATAAAACCGTGTGGTGTCGTGGGATATCGGATAGGAACGAAATTCTTATTATAAAAATATTAATTTTACTGATTTACTAAAAGAAATGGGCAGTTTCGACATAATTCCACTGTCTTACATGAAAAAAGTGTATGTATACTTATGCGCGCAAGACGTTATACTTCTTTGGTGTAACAAAACAAATCCTTAAAATTATTTATTCGTCGTGCTATTCTACGTTTGTAGAAAAAACAATATTGTAAAAATCATGAAATATTAACGGATACGGCTGTATTGGCTTGATCTCTTTGCCTGTCCTAATAATGGACGAGGAAACCAAGAAAATTAATCAATGTCGTAAACGTCAGAAAATTTCTGAAAACTTTAATTTTTAGATGTCTGTGTGCGCGCGCAACGTAATAGTTAAAGATATTTATCTTCAATAACATCAAAAAGCTATACATAATGTACATGTTTTACTTTTATGTCAATGTACCTAATTTTGCAGTTATAAACCTATTTAAATATGATTTAAATATTCGTTGTATTTTGGTTTGGTTTGACCAATGCTCGAAATAAATAAAATAAACAATCAATTTAATTTGTCAGAAATGTGTCAAATGTCAATAATTGTTACTTGTTAATTATTTATGTATAAATAATAATAATCTTACGTGCCGGACGTTTTTTCCCGAGTAGGGTACCCCTCCGCATCGTCCCATATGGAACTTCGTTCCAATATTTTATTTTGTGATTTTTGCCACAAATACTCAATATTTTTTATGGTTATTAATACGACTCACTTTAAACGTCCATTATCTACGCGGATGGTAGTAAATAAGTAATATTTTCCCTACTGTTAAATAGCCTATCATAAGCAAAAGAAAAATTACAGCAAATGCTCTCGTCATAATAAAATAATAAGCATTATTTTGCATAAAAATTAACAGGTAATATAAACAAGTGATCATGCACAAACAAAGGCATAATTTATATGAAACTATATTTCGAAAGATCAATCTTTAGAGGTAAATTATTACTCTTATGATATACAAACATATTATTTTATACTAAAATTACCTTTACTTTAGTGGACTTTTAGAACACGACGCAATTAATACTCTTTTTAATAATTTTAAAAGAACCTACTTCACAAATTCTACACTGGACTGAATTTATTAAATGACACGAGACCTCAGACACAACACTATCAAATCAATGCAGATCAGTAGAACATTCTACAATGAATATTGATTAACAAACAGTAAACGACACAGATGACAAACAAAAATCTTTATCTGTAGCGCTATGTTTATCTGAATTGACACAATATGGTAAAGCTGCGGACAGACATGCTCATACTAGCAGGAGCCACGAAAGCATGCCACTAATGAGCAGGCTCTCTAAAGCGAGGGGCAGTGCTTCGAGCCAGTGTGATCAGTGTAAGAGCATGCTATTTAGAGGTGTTCGTTACGTTAGATAGCTGTCAAAATAACCTATTATATATTTATAATCTTATAATCTATTAAAACTGACAAGCGTTATTAAGCTATTGCATAGCTTCTATCGCGGGCCTTGAGCGTGGGAACGAATCCAGAAATTCCGTAACGAAAATAATCTAACACGTACTTACTAGAGGTCATTACAGTTGCCGTGGAACAGCGGTTATCACGTATGCTTTTTGTCCAGAAGGTCCCAGGTTCGAGCCTGGGGTACGTATTGATTTTTTTATAATTTCTTTAGTTTTTTTTATCACGTTTTTATAATTTTTATTTTTACAAGCATTTTTATTTAGTTTCACCTGTCCCGTTGTCTGTCTGTAATCAAATCTTGCAAGTCAAATTTTACTCATTTCCCGTTTGCTTTTTTTTAAATTAATTTTATCAAAAAAAATACTGCATAAATAAAATAAATAAATAATTATAATTGCATGAGTTGATAAAAAATGCTGTGCAATAGCTTTACGGCGGCAGTCACCGAGTGCCACACGTCTTTTTTTAATATTGGGTCGATACGCGATGCCAAATTATGCTCTAAGAGGACTGCATAAGAACTAAATTCAAATGAAAGTCCGGTGGTAAATGTAGGTATGAAAGAAAGTTCACCTCAGAACCATGGACAAGTTTAAGGTTTCCGGATACTACGTCTACCGGGAGTACCACACCTCGCTGATCGGGACTGATTACAGGGAATACCCTGCTAATAAGCAGTCTTGGTGCGTCGGAATGTCGACGTCGTACGCCCTAGGCGTGGAGATCTGCATCGAGCGTTAGCCTACCCGTGTGTTCGCCTTCTACAAGCCGCCGCAGAATCGACTTGCAGTGGCTGATGTCCACACCTTACTGGACTCGCCGCTGCCCACGATCTTCGCGGGCGACTTCAATGCGAAACACACGGCGTGGAAAATCAAACGATAACTACAATTTACTACTTAAAATCGATACATCCAGTAATAAAATAATAATTATTGCATAAGACTTTCAAAAAATATTATTCGTTTTCGTACGTGGAAAGTGAAATGGGAACAAAAACTTTTGTGCACGCTGTACATTGCACAAACGACAATATGTTGGTTTGCCCAAGTCATCCGCATACGAGCAACTATTCTTCTCTGGCGTAATAAAACAAAAATCCTTAAAAAATATATTCCTCGTGCTTAACTACGTTTGTAGTAAAAACAATATTATAAATAAGAAGGTATTATACAGTCAATGAAAATATTATTTTACCGCATAATTTAGTTAAGTAATTTGTAATTAAATATCATTCAATAAGTTTTATACGGTGAGAGAGAATTTTTTTGAACAACTTATTATAAATTTAAATTATATATTGAAATTTATTTAATTCTAAGCCATCGGTTGTGGTTCAGTTGACATACCTATGAGTTACAAGAGACTAGGAGGAGATTAGCTTAAGTGTGATACAAATGGTCTAGTTGACCAGCTAACGTCAGAGTGTCGAGTTTGAGAGACGCGTAATAATAAACTTAAATAATTAACTTCAAAAATTATATTGTTTAAAGTTCAATAAGCGCTGTCAATGGTTCTTCCTATTGTAACATCGACACTTTTCAAAGATTTAGCTTTGAGCTCATTGAATTTATTTTCAAGCATCAAGTTTTTCAAAATCAGTTAGTAGACGACTGTAATGACGCCATGATGTACCTATTAAAAATTTAAGTTTAACTATTGTATTACATAAAGTAACACAAGCAATTAAAGACTTTTCCCCTACAATAATTATAATTGCTACAGATCGGCTTTGGTTTTTTATACTTTACGTACTACACTCACGCCCACGATGTTTCATATTGTTTATGTTAAAATTTCCGAAGAATGAGAAAACAAATAAACATTCTGGCTGCCATGCCGCGTACAGTGAGAATGATTTTTTTGTTAAATTATTTGGCACGAGATGCAGTCTGAGGCCTGTGAGAAAGATAGGAGGTTGGTATTACCATATCAAAGCTTTACCTTGATTCTTAGCAATTCCAGATTCAGGGCTCGAAGTCCAAATAATTAATCTTATGTAAATAATCCGTAATTAACTAGTAGGACCAATACAAGATTTTATCCGTTACATTTCTTTGGGATCAAAGGGATATTGAATACCATCAACTCTGGCAACATTACCATATTTTTGACATTTTAGCAAACTACTCGAACACTGAGCTAGTTATTTGAGTTTTTATTAATGTAATCTGTAAAACAGACACGTCTTTATTATTTATTAGTTAAACTATTTTTTCTGTATTGTCCATAGAATCCTTATAATATCTAAAAGGTGTATCTCTTAGGTGCTAGGTAAAGTTGACACATTTTTATCAACTTTACCATGCAGTTTACTCAGACCAGAAGACATAATGTTACCTCTTTTTCTTTTGCACTGCATGCACGTTATTACTATCTATTATCACTATATATATAAATATGGGTGTCAATTACCATTAGTTGATTGTCCTGCTCGTCTCGTCCCTAACTGTCATAAATAAAAAAAAATCATAAAATAAATTCAATATTATACTATTCTGAACAAATTTGTCTTTTGGTCCTACGGTTTTTAAAAACGCAGTCATTCAACTAAAGTTATGTCGTTAATTTAATAATAGGGGTTAAAGTATGAAATTGCCGTTTCATTATAATAGTTACTTCGAATTGGCATAGAACCTTCATGGTTTGAGATTCTTGAGTGAAACTTTTTCACATGGTACCTATATACTTCTTTTTTTAAAATGTGCAACATTCGATCATCGACTCGATAGTTCGAATATTCGAGTGATTTTCGAATACGAGTTCCGACGCAGAACTAACGCGGCTGAAACACCTTGCAATATCAATGTTGTGTTTGGAGAGGGAACTGCTAATTAACGCACCGTGCAATTTTGGTTTAAACGCTTTCGTGATGGAAACTTTAATTTGAAGAGCCAACCGTCGAAGATCACTTACACAGGTGAATACATGAAGAAACAATAAATTGAAAGAGATTGTGGAAGCCGATCCGAGCCAATCTACCCAGGAATTAGCGGCATGGTTTAACGTTACCTTACCTACAATATTGACTTATTTGCGTCAAATAAAAAATATGAAATATAGTTGCCTCATGATTTGACTGATCTGCAGAAAGAAACGCGTGTTGAACTTATCTTGCCTTGTTGAATTTATACAGAAATAAAGGAATATTGGATATTGGAAATTGTAACATGTAATGAAAAATGGATTCTGTGCGCTTACGTAAGCTAAAAATACAATGGCTGACTCTGGGTCAAACGCCGCAACAGTGTCCCAAAGCAAAGCTTACCAAAAAAAGGTAATGGTAAATGTTTGGTCATGTCAGCATTATCTTATTCATTAAAGCTTTCTCCGATCTGGTCAATCAATAACGTCAATCTGGTCAAGCAATAACGGTGGAAGTCTACTGTGCTGAACTCCGAACAATGATAGCAAAACTAGTAGTGAAACAGCCCCGCCTCATGAATCGATCTTCACCATTATTGCTGCGTGATGACGCGAGACCTCAAACAGCACGAGAAACCGTTTTAAACTCTACAGCAAATGCCATTACAAACCATCCGTATTTGCCAGATCTTGTTTCAATGGACTACTATTTTGTTTGTGGTTTGAACAATTTTCTACGTGATAAAAAGCTTTTTCTCAGGAGGCAGTACAAAATGCTTCCACACAGTTTGTCGAATCTAGATCACCACAGTTCTATCGCAATGGCAATAATATGTTAAATTAAAAAAACGAATTTCTATTTTTAGTACAGATCGGCAATTTCATACCTTAACCTCTAATAAGGTATAAACTTCTTATTCTAACGGAAATCCTTTATCACATTTCGTTGTTTGATGTATTATTTTTCAATATGTATGTGTTGGGGCATCCTGTTTATTTATGCCATTTAATTTAAAAGAGGTAACTTTTACTTTTGGGTACCAATAACAATACTCTTAAACACTTAAAAAACTTTCACAAATCATACAGTCCTGTGTATTGTTTTTATGGTTTGAATTGCTTGTATTTCATTAGGTTTAGACATGTTATATACTTAACAAATTAATATTTAAATAATTTAAATATATTTTTTTAATAGCAACACCAGTCGGCGTCGGTACTAAATATTGGTACTACTTCGGTAGGTACCTACTATATTACTATTATGAATTGTCTTTTATTATAGGTAGTTATTAGATATTGTTAGCGTGGGTTTAAAGTGAATAGGTACGTGATTGCTGTTGATTTATATTTGTTGTTAAATTGCTCTTTATTGCGTCTTTTACCAGTTTTCGTTAAACTATAATTGGTAAGTTAACAATAACACCATTCGCGATGAATAATATCATATTCTTGTTATTGATTGATGCCATTTGCCCGGGGTGGCCTCATCAGTGCTAGATGTTTTTTTTTGCGTGTGCTTTTGTAATATGGAAGGTTCAAAATGCGTTCAAATAATAATTTATTGACAGCGAAAACTTCCAATCTTTAATGTTATATTTACTTATTGTTAATTATAGCGATTCGATATCATAACAATTTGATTACTCACAGTTTTTTTTAAAGCGTCGCACCACCAAGTAGTTAAATAGTCAACTAAGATTGAATTAATTACTATTTGATATTTTGTTATATTCATACCGAAGGCAGTTAATAAAAGTCTTTTATAATAATTACTTCGTTTATCCACCAGATCTTTAAAAAATAAGATTCTAATACAAATTACACAGATAAAAATTCAACATTAACAAAAGATTTCAGTATCTTAATATACAATGATTGTAATAATATGATAATTAAGACTTGAAACAGCTAGAGAAGTATTATATTATGCTCTTTGTGTTTTTCCCTTAAACTGATAAACAATTGGTCACTTGTTCATGCCACTTTTTCATTATTAGTAATTATGAAGTAAAATTATTCTATTAATATTGGAAGCATTTTTTGCACATTTTAGGTTTCAGCTTTGTTTGAAGCTAAGAGCCTAAGAAAAACTTACAATTTATCTGTGAAAAGTAATACTAACACTTGTATATGTGACCAAATCTATTTTTAACATAAGAATTATTAGAATATGGTAATTCATAACAACAAAATCTCAATTCATATTTCTGATTTAGGTGGAAGGGGATTTCCTCTTATGAATTGTAAAATCCAGCAATCCCCACACAGGTATGTAAAATGTAGAATTCTTATTAACTGTTACTACTATATATTTTTTTAGTATAATTAGTAACATTGATATTGTTTTACAGGCTGTCATTATGTCACAGCAGTATAGTTTACGGTGGAATAATCACCAACCCAATTTTATATCAATGTTTACAACTCTTCTGAACACAAAAACTCTGGTTGACGTCACACTGGCAGCAGAAGGACAACATTTGCAGGCACACAAAGTTGTTCTGTCGGCATGTAGTACATACTTTCAGGTACTTTCTTAAAATTTATATTTATTTTATTTTGTAATTACTAGTGTTAAACAATTTATGAAGTTTAACTTAAATAACAACTATGTGTCTGATTAATTTTTTCAGGCTCTATTTGTTGATAACCCTTCACGCCATCCAATTGTAATCTTAAAAGATGTCACATTTGCTGATCTACGTACAATGGTTGATTTTATGTATTATGGTGAAGTGAACGTCACAGAGGAACAATTACCACAAGTAAGACAATTATTCTTCCATTAATTGTTTCAACTAGAGTTTTATTTAAGATAAGCTAATTTTTAAGACATAGTACATATATATTTAGGTGTTGTGAACCACTGTTTAGTGAAATAGAGTTTATTATTATTTGCAATTAAAGAAATGTAGCTGAGACTGGGTATGCAGTGATATTTGGCAAACAGCAAATTGCTGTACATTCACATGTTTTGTTGGCATTTGTCTATTATTATCGCTCATTTGTTTATATGTCCCATTAATTTAAAATTTGCCTTCTAAAAATCTAATGGTTGGATATAAATCAGAGAATACTGCGGCAGGTATACTAAGCCCCAAACAAATTAACAACAAAAGTTTGGGTCTAGTTTTTTTAAAATTTAAACTTATTGAGAAGTAATTTATGTAATGATATTATAAATGTTGTATTTCACTAATTTATGTCAACATGTCTGATTAGCATGTCACATTACCAAAAAAATGTTGCTGGCCATCCTATGTTCTATATCCCTGAGTCGCCTCTTACAACACCAATGGGGTAGGGTGGTGTTATTTTACTCCGACATTACAAGCAAAAGATATTTAGTCATTCAGCGAGTGGATGTCTTGCATCTATGATGATGATGTAATTTTAGATATATTAATTTGGGTAGGTAGGTATTTTTCTAGTGTTGTTGACATAATAAATTTATCTTTAAACATTTTTCTATATTTGTGATTTAGAATTAATCAATTTTATGTTTTTCTTAGGTTTTAGATACAGCAAAGTTATTAAAAATCAAAGGTCTAACAGAAATGCCTGATTCAACCTCACTCACTCGGCAGAACACATCCTCCGAATTTCAGTCTCCTGGTGAATCGATGGAGTCTGTTAGACCCTCAGCTTCTCCATCATCATCTCCATGCAGAAAAAGAAGGTATTCAGTTAATTGCAAAAAAATATTAAATTAAGTTACACATACATAATTGGGTCGCTGTCTATGTTGGTGGTAAGATCTCACTGCATATTTCACAGGATGTGTCCGGAGTTCATCTTTTGAACTGTGATGTATTGGGCTTTTCCATGGAGGGCTGGTTATTACATTGATCTTTAAAAAAATTATATTATATCTTCTAGTTCTATTTGTGATTCTCATTAAATTTTGAGTGCATATTGGGTAGGTCTGAGAATCGGACAACATCTATTTTTCATCCCCCTAAATGTTAAGGGTGGTCCACACGAAAATATTTTTTTTTAAATTTGTTTGATTACGAGTTTGCATTAAAAAATACATACAACTTCAAATTTTCACCCATCTACGATCAACAGTTACTTTTGTATCGCGATTTTAATATCGGCAATACAACATTTGCTGGGTCAGCTAGTTTCTTTATATAAGTTTCACAATATACAAGTAAAGTTACAAGTAGGCATCTAGTTACGCATCTATCAAATAAATAATTTTCGTTCCACAATGTATAAATAGTGTTATCTACCAGATAAGTGCCATTCAAATTATAGGATGGATCTAGTAGCAAATAACATAGTTATCTGCCGGGTAGTGAGAGACAGAGAGAGGCAGAGTAAATGCATATTTAACAATATAATGTCAATTTATATAATGGTTGGGGAGCCCAAGAGACTAAATATGGATAAAAAGAAAAAAACATTTATATGATGTATCTCTATGCAACCCTCCAACTAGTGGGGGAGTGTGTACAAGTTTTCAAAAATGCAAAAAAAAAAAAAAAAACAATCACAAAGTAATACGCAAGCACTTCAGATATTAATAGTGTATGCGCCCCACATGTTTCTTATAAAGGAAAATTGTTAATCTGCCGGTTTGCATGAAGGGGTACAAAATAGGAAAAAAAACTTTTACAGCATGTCATTGAGAGAAGATATTAAGTGAACCCAAGTCAATAAAAGTCAAATACTACACTACAACCTTATATAGACATTTCATATTAATGTCCTTGCCATCCTGACCCATAATCTGACAATTATTTAGAGGAATTGCCTTAACTTGACGGTTTGAAACTTTCCCATTTCCTTGTGTCACATTTCGACATTTAACCCTACATACAGGAATAGTGTATGTGCCCTACATGTTTCTTATAAAGGAAAAGTATTGATCTGCCGGTTCGCATGAAGGGGTAGAAAATAGGAAAAAAAACTTTTACAGGGCGTCATTGATAGGAGATATTAAGTGAACCCTATTGTAGCTCCTATTCAAACACTTATGATTTGACCATGACCAAAAGTTATGAACGACTTTTGAAAATGCAATAAAATTGTGACCATGAAATAGTCAAGCCTGTCAGATTATTTAAATTTTTTCATTTAATAATTATGTCCTTGTCATCCTGAACCATAATCTGACAATTATTTAGAGGACAATTAATTAGATTTATTGCCTTAACTTTACTGTTCGAAATCTCTGGTTTGAAACTTTCACTTTTCACTTTTTGTGTCACATTTCGACATTTAACCCTGTATACAGGGTATGGTTCAGTTCTTCTCAAGGTGCAAGTTTGCCCCTTGTATGTTATTGTGACGCTTGAATAAATCCCAAAATCTTCACTTGGGCTCCTCTACTATAACATTTGGTATATGGTATGATTATGTTATGACTTGTGGACAATATTTTGAAAGGCTCATGACAATACACGAAAGTGCAAAATAAATATGTGATGATTTATTTTATTGTAAAAATAGTGGTTGAACTGCTATGTAGAAATACAAATAGAAAATTTTAAAATATCAAATATAAATTTGCATTAAAATCCATTAGTCTTGTGTTATTTTATTTCGTATATGAAGTTTTTTCTGAAGTAGTGAAGTTTTCTTGAACGTGACTTCGTCTAAAACTTCTTTAGCAGTGTTGAGCACTTTTCTTGGAATGGGTATAAAATGTTAAACTCGCGTCAGGACACGTGACCTGATCGAAAATTCGTAAGACAGTCGTTGAAATTATGGATGAAAATTGATTTTTCTGAGAGATATTTTTTTTTTACGTAAAATAATAGTAACAGTTCTGGAGTGTTAAATTTTTAATGTATTATAAATTGTCATTTCTGTGTATTACAGCGATTTGCTACTTGTACATTGTGAGACAACCCCTAAGTATAGGTCTAATTTATGTTGTTATTATATAATTTTACTAATTGTAATGTTCTTGCTTTTAACAGACGCAGAAAGAGTTCATCAGGCTCAACAAACCTAGGAACTTTAGTGCACAATGAAAGTAAAAATGAAGATTTTGGACAGAACTCTAGTGAGGTTGTTCGTGCTGATACAATAATGCTAAGCACCCTTCCACAGCAAAGAAGGAGGGAATATGAAGAAAGACTGGATGTTATACCACAGGTACCTATCATAATTATAGAGAAGCGAGCCCACGGTGACTCACAAACTCTTAACTACATCAAAGCTTTGGTATCTTGGCAAATATTTTATTTATATAATACTTCTAATTATACTAAATAAATAAAATAAAATAAAATCACATTTATTGTTTTCAAAGAAAAAAATTACAGAATAACTTACATGCTACAGATTACAAATTAAAATGAAAACAAAAGGTAGCGGCTCAGCTTCTGCTGCTCGGCGTAAATTACTCCAAGCAGCGCTGGTTTTCAGCCGCCCCCCTCCCTGAGGTGTTATTAGGGAACTCTTAGAGTCCACGTCCACCAGATATAAATCATCAAGAAAATTTACAATAAACTTTCAAATGTTGTAATTATACATATACTTAGTTTCATATAATTATGTTTTAAAATCTATCATACTATTTATTCTTACTATATCTAACATATTTATATTACATATTCAGAATATATCACACTATAGTCATAAGTATCTATCCCTACTCTTTGCTATAGTTTTGTTTGTTTGTGTGTGTATGTGTGTGTGTGTGTGTGGTGTGTATAATATGGAGATTCAAAAAAAGTGTTTTAGTTTTAAATCTTAAACTCTTAAAAGTTATTATTAGAAATGAAAGCATGCTATTTATTTTAAATAAATGAACAAAGAAATCAATTTTCATTGTTTTTTTAGCCTGGAGAAACGCACAATTTAAATATGGAACCTATGTCCATGGACACAAACCCGGTTGGACTAGTACAAGGTATGTGTAATATATTATAAACATTGATTTTCATAGTTCATTGCTTTTTCAATATAAACTAAAAATACCTCACTACCCTGGTTTAAATTATCTTAACACTTCATTATTAATATCATTGTTTGCTATCATCCAAATAATATACATGTAAGCATGTTTGTTGTAAACTCGTTGTTAATGTGTATACAACATTTTAATAGTCAAGCTAAATGTCGGGAGGTATATTCCATTCCAGGGAAGGGAGATAAATGAATTTTATGTTTAAGGAATTGTTCTTTTTTAAATTGTATTATACGACATCATTCATCTCTCTTCCCAGGAGGACAGTGGAGTATGTTGGAGCACACTTACCCGCGATATCCGAATGCAGCATGTATAGGGGTCAGTGGCCTACAGCCCGATCCAGGAATGTACATCAATAACATGATGAACTCTCATACGGACCATGAAATAAATAACTACGGACAGAACTTAGGAGTTACAGGCCCGTCGCCTGGGCCCAGTTGTGCTGCAGAATCCCAAAACTCACACTTAATGGTAGTTCAAGGGCAGCCCAGGCGTAGAAGAACTACCAACCCTCAAGCTGCAGAAAACTTTCAAAAAGCTTTGGAAGCAGTCCGTACTGGTGGCATAGGATTTTGTAAGGCAGCTAAACTATTTGGTGTCAACAACAGAACATTGTGGTTGGAATATAAGAAGAAGGGCTATCCAAACAATAGACCCAGTATCAAGAGTAGAATAAAACGGGAACATTCATCACCTCCTCTTGAGATGAAAGATGAAATACCACAGCATGACCAACAAATGGCGTTGATATGCCCGCCGCATCCAGTCCCTGTAGGATTTATTGATCCTCGGCCGCTTGACTTTCAAGTACAAGTAAACAATCCCGGATTAAATGTAAACTATCAGATGCAATAGAACATCACTTGGTGGGTGGTGAGTCCAGA
This sequence comes from Leptidea sinapis, assembly GCF_905404315.1. NCBI lineage: Eukaryota > Metazoa > Arthropoda > Insecta > Lepidoptera > Pieridae > Leptidea > Leptidea sinapis. Next base: position 9,652,281 of record NC_066312.1, on the reverse strand, counting down.
GTCTTATTCACTGTCTCCTGGCACAACCGGATAATTTTATATCCCTCATAGCCACTCACATTCACATTGTGACCAATGGGATATCTTATACATTACTGTTTAGAAATAGTTCATATTATCTTGATTTTTTAATCATTTTGATAGTAAACCAGTGGATTTATTTTATCATGACCTCAGAAGTAATTATATCCTTAATTGCTGTAACATCAAAGTCCTCCGTATTGGAAGTTACCTAGAAGCTTATAGAAATTTAATTTGAAAGGGATTATAAAGATTAATTCTTAAAATCAATGTTTAAACAGATGGTGTACACTTATGAAATAACTAAAGCTGTATGTATATGTAAAAATGTATCAGCTACATCACAATTTCTGTGTTTATATATGCATTTTTTGTTGTAACAAGGCACGGCTTATTGTATTTAGACATACAAGACAAGAAAATTAAGACAAAGAGTTAATTATTTTGATATAAAATATAAGTGGAAATTACAGAATGTTACGTATGTAATATAAGATACTGTATGTACTTTAAGACTTAAATTTTTGTATAGTTTTTATACCTTGTCGTGACTATGTATACATATACTATAGTATATGATTTTGTAATAGCTACTTCATCATTGTAATTTAAATCCACTGCGGCTGTAAAATAGTGTGAACATCCCGTTCGGTTACCAATTGCCATAAACGAAATATTATATTTAGATCTCAGTAGAATATTAGGATTTAAATAGTAAAGGTAACTTAACTGTAAAATCTTAGTTTTAGTTTAAGTGAAATGTGATAGCGAATTTATTATAGTTAAAAATCTAAGATTATTAGAGCACATGGCTATATAAGGTCCATGGCAAGGATTTTATTTAGTACAGCTCTATCACATAAATACAGGATATGTTTGTACAGAATCTACCTCTGTCTAAGTATTTAATTGTTAAATTTTAATCAAGAATGTAGAATGAAATGAATGATTATCTAATACAATTATTCATTGCAGTAACATACCAGTGAAAATAATTGTTATTCTGTAATATGTGTGTTAACAGACTCTGTTATAAGAAAACACTTTCTCAGTAAAATCTCAATTAAATCTAAAATAGAGATGTGATGATTTTTTTTTAATGCAGTAGGTATCAATTTTGTCATCCATTATGCACAAAAATATGACATATGTAATTACTGGCGAACATATCACTTATACTTAACAACATGTACTTAAATTGAACTGCAAATGAATAATAATAACTTACTGTGACAAGGATTTGAATGAAAATGAGTGGTGAACCTGTAGTTTGTTAAGTTATTGAAGATCTGTATAATATGTTGTACAATTTATATAGTGTGATTGACCCATAACGATTACACTATTGAACATCACTGTGTAAGCGCAAATTGTAATTTCTATAAATTTGATAAGCAAAAACTATAATGATCAAACATATTATTTAATAATTCATAATTATTATTACTGTTTCTAATAATTCATAATGGCCTCCGCCTGATAAAAATTACATACAGACATTATTGTACCGTGTATTGCATTAAATTTACTTGGTGTATTGTTTATTTACATTTATAAAATACTAATGTAGTTAAATTCATCACAATATCTCATTCATCTCCGTGCAATACAGTGGGATTGCAAGCCTATAATAATTTATTGATAAATTGACATTTTTATTTATCTAATCAACTGACATTTATAAGTATTCTATAGTAAGTTAAGGTCGTAGGTTAGTATGAGTGTATTATTTAGATTCTGAACGATAAACTAGTTTTAAGGCCGCTTAATGGCAAAATTCGATACAAGCAAACATTTGCAGCAAGATGCCTTTTGATGGAATTGAATAATTTTTTAGTCAAGGCCTCTCGTTTCTGCTGTACTATTTCATAGCCATGAATCTAATTGTGAGCAGCAGAGTGGAATTTTAGAGTGATTTGCAACTAACCAGCAAATATGCTGTGAAGTTATAGACAATGATAACTCTGATTTAAGAATATTCTGTTCCATCCATTTTTTACGGTTCAATCTAAGTATAACAATTTTATTATTTACTTTGTGGTCTTCCCAGATCTCCCAGTATTCTGCATGCCATATCTGCAGCTGTTCAGCTTTAAGTGAATTATCTATAATTATAACATGTTATAATTGATGTTTTGCTAATGAAATTATTTTTGAATCATTTATAATAATAATAATTAAAGATCTCCATTATTTTTGACTGATTTATACATTATTTTTATTGAAATCTCGTGAATGCATTTCGCTAGACTGGAGTATTTATAGGTGAAGAATGGAATGTACTTATAATAAGATAGTGGTAGAATTGCATGAACAAGTCTGGCAATCATTATTTTAGATTATGTATGTGATTTTAGTACCGGATAAGTATTTGTTAGGATTATTACTTAGAATGTTATGATAAAAACTTAATGAGGAAAATAAGAAATTATATTTCCGGAAATTCTGCATTTAATTGATAATAAGTTCATAATCATTGCATGGTCAATCATATAATTATTAAAAACAAAATTATATAAAAACCCGCCCAATGAGAACTTATAACATAATTCTTATGCACTTCATAAGAGTGAAGTAATAAGCATAAATCGAATCAATTTCGAGATATTTCATTAAATATATGTAATATGTATATATTTACATGAATAATGAGTATTAATGGGTGTTATACAGGCAGATCTATCGTTGTTGCCATTTAAAATATTAATTATATTTTCTGGTATTACTGACAAGTACTTGTATAGGTAAAATAGATCGAAGATGCTTGGTTATTATAACATTTGTTACAAGAAAGGCTCTCTTAATATATCCAGACATATTTGTTTTTATCGATTGTCATTTGTACTAAGAATACTAATATTCTCTCATGTAAGAAAATGATGGAAATTTTTTACCAGGTAGCTTTGTAGATCGTATATTATAAGGTGTATTGACTACAAGTTATTTCTGTGATATTATCTCGGAGTTTTATGGTTAATTCGAAAGAATACTTGAATTCTAAGTACAAATTAGCGAGTTTGTGTAAGTGTTTAGCCAAAAGTATTTCATACCCTTTTCATTTCCTATTTAGAGTAGCGCTGGGTTTAGTAATTGAAGAACGACTGTATATATATATTGAAAATATATAAGTATCTTATATTTACTTGTTTATACTGTCTGTGAGATTATTATGATACAAATTCAAGCGATGTATTGCTACGGGTTTAAGGTTGAATTAGGATAGTTAAGTTGGTGAAAGTAATTTGGCCTTTCAATTTGGTAATCAGTGTTTTTATCAAATAGTAGTATTATAAATATTCGTGTAAAATATGTTACCACTTGCTTTTATAACTTCAGTATTATGATTCAGTACATTTGTGATTTTTTTTTTAAACAAAATGTCAATTATTATATATGTACATATTTTTGCATTTTATTTTGTGACGTTTAAAAATAACACCTTTGTGATTTGTACGGTGAATAGTTTTATTGGTTTCACGTTCTAAGTGGATATATTTATCATGCTGTACTATATATTCGTGCGTAGCACTATTAATACCAAAATAGGCAATAAATCATGTGGTTATTTTGTATAAACTTATTTTAATTTTTCCCATTCTGATATGTATATATTACCTATGCTTTTAATTCAAGAATTTACAATGCTAGAAAGATCCTTATTACGTTCACAGTTAACACCGTAGATTAAAGATTGCTTTCCGCTGCGTTCCTGGTTCGGTGTACTCATAATATAACCGAAGCCCAAAAACACTGTCATGCTGATTGGTGGCGTGAAACGGTAAAAGATTTAACGGAATTGACTCAAATTCTGTGTTCGGCGTACTTACGAAAGCTATAGTTATTGTTATGGTCCCTAAAGCAAAAGACAGTCCAGTTTTCCCTTCCAAGGAGTTGCCATCTAAAGTAGAGGCCGAAGCGTGCAAAAATAGGTGGCCCTCGTTCGGAAGGACAGGTCGATATGACAAGTGTCTTAGAGGATCGATAAACAGTTACTGCAGAGTGGTACTCTAACGACCGCATTAGGATCCTTCTTCACCGAGACAACGCCTTGTCGTACAACGTGGGACTAACGATTGAATGTTTGGCGACGTTAGACGTAGAATTACTGGGTCTTTCGCCGTATAGCCCCGACCTCGCATCGCAAATAAAAGAAAAACTATATAGACGCTGAGGCAGAAGAGAATGACAGCTAGGGACGATTGGACAAACTGCTTTTATCAGTGGTTCCATCGGATGCAGCGATGACACTGTTTCGGAATTTAAAAATATTATGAAACTAACAACTTGCTAGTTTAATAAGTTTTTAATTTTCTAAGAACTTTCAGTTTCACCGAGGGCATTTACTAACAATGTTTCTTTTCGAACATCCTCCAATTGATAAACTAAACTAATTCATTGTTATTGCAGCTTTGCTTTTATAGTAAGGTTTTGTATATTTTAGCGTATATAAAAATCTTAGTTATAATAAATTTATACTTACCGACGGTGGCTATAATCAAATGAGTTCATGTATGCAGGTTCAACAAGAATTGAGACAGTGAATTATTATTGTTTTTTAAAAGGCAACAAGTAAGAGGTAGTCTTTAATAAGATGTTCACAATTATACATCACTTGGAAGCTAGGTTCCTGCATACCGTTAGTCGGTGACTCTTCGTATCGTTCAATATTCTTATCTCCAACATTGTGTTACACCTGCTTCCTACTCACACCAACTCATGTGATAATTGGGACCAGAACCTTTTTTTTTTTTAAAGAAAATAAGGAACGAGACAAGCACTACGTTGAGCTTATGGTAATTGATACGCCCTACCCATTACAATGCAGCGTCGCTCTGGATTCTTGAAAACCCCAAAAGTTCTGAGCGGCAGTACAATAATTGCGATCTTCACCTTGAGACATAAGATGTTAAGTCTCATTTGCCCAGTAATTTCACTAGCTACGACGCCCTTCATACCGAAACACAGTTATGTTTACATATTACTGCTGCACGACAGAAATAGTCGCCGTTGTGGTACCCATTATCTTGCCGGCTTCCTGTGCAAAGGAGCCTCCCACTAGTAGACCAGACTTATTACGGTATCAACGACAATAAATAATACATTCTTGTAATTATCCACAGAGGTTGATCCTAAATCAGAGCTTCTTCGGATACGGCGATCGAAATACTTCAAGCGGCAGAACCGCGTGCAACCTGACGAACGGGAAGTTAGGAAACAGCACTCAGAGCCAACGCAATCAACGTTCAGAGCAATAACTACTAATCCGACTTTGCAAAAACATGAGTCATGCCCCCAGTACACTATCCCAAAGGTTAGTTTCTAGGTCACAAATAAATATATTAATGATATATCTGTCTACATATATATTTTTATACTAATATATTTTCTATGGAAAAGGAGGACAAACGAGCGTACGGGTCACCTGGTTAGTGTTAGTTAGGTTAAGGGATCACCGCCGCCCACTTTCTCTTGCAACACCAGAGGAATCACAGGAGCGTTGCCAGCCTTTGAGGAAGATGTAAGCGCTTTATTTGAAGGTATATCCGGAAACACCGCACAAAGAAGTTCATTCCACAGCTTCGTAGTACGTGGAAGAAAGCTCCTTGAAAACCGCACTGTGGAGGACCAGATGGTGGGGATGATATTATCCTAACTTGTGGCGTGTTGTAGTGCGAAGGTGGAATTCGGCGGCAGGAATTACGTGAAACAGGTCTTCGGAACACTCCCCGTGATAAATGCGGTAGAGGACACACAATGAAGCGATGTCTCTACGTAACGCCAAGTGATCCAGCCGTTAACAGAGCACTGGGTCCCCGACAATTCGAGCTGATCTGCGTTGCACGCGGTCAAATGGATCGAGCTAATACTGGGGTGCGCCAGACCAGAGATGACAGCAATACTCTATATGCGGCCGGACCTGCGCATTGACAGCGCTAGAATGTGGGCCGCCTTGACGTATTGCCGTGCTCTATTTATGACGCCCAGTTTATTCGAAGTCAAGTTGGCTTTGCTCTCCAGATGGCCGCAGAATTGGCAGTCGCTCGAGATTTTGAGACCCAGAATTCCGATATTAGGCGAGGCTGTAAGGGAAGTGTTATCGAATAGCAGTGATACGGCAAATGGTTTTTTTTTTAAATATGATAATCCCTGGTAGATCGTTGCATTTACTGTACTCAATAACTCTTGTCTACATTTACTTTTCTTTACTTACTTGACGTTTGAGTATTTTTGTTGCATCACTTTGCATATATTGGAATTGAAATGATTTGTAAAACGTTGAAACTGTCGATTTAAAAGAGTGCTTCTTGCCTCTTCCTCTCATAAAGCTCAACCTTTTCCGAAGTGCTGGTGAAAGTAAAAAAAAAAACATGAATAAGTATCATTTCCTTGACCTACCCTAATAAAGTGATTTTGATTTGATTTGATTTATGCATGAAGTACGTGTAAATGTGTTTGCAGATTCGGTGGCAAAAGCCCAAAAAACCTGTTGGGCCTCTAGTGATCCAAGCGGTAGCTGTACTTGAACGTTCGAATCAAGTTTCCGTTCCGGTGCCCATATCACTATCGGAGCCGCGGCTGACGATTCCTGCGATCACCGCGACGATAGCCTCATTTGAAAATGCGAGTAACGCTTACGTGCATAGAGCCAGACATACGCCCGCCGTTCGCTCGGGACCCCCGCTCAGTTGTAACTTCTGTTGGAACACAGTGGACGACACCGGACGCATTCTTCGACGAAAAACTCAATACCACTGTCCGGAATGCCGCACTAACCTTTGCATTGTGCCGTGTTTCCACGAGTACCACGACGGGCCAGGCGCGGTGATAGAAGCCACGCCGAACGCTAGATGAAGGGAATCGGTGACCATAGACCCGTACCATGACTTGTATGACTAGTGGGAAACTGGTCTATAACACTCTTTAAAGCTCAATATTGTTCTATATATTAATGTTTACGAAATTTGTATTTATTTTTAATTTATTTGGACCTTAGATAATTTATACATTTGTAGATAGAGCCTCTTGCTGCTAGACAACCGATGCAAACGTGCCAGGTTTATTGCTTTAGTGTGCGTGACAAGCTACGTCTTAAACTCACAATTTGTATGTCACTTAGTGTTAGGGTGCGTGCATTGCTCAAAATAAAGGTTAACTGTCACCTTCAATTTTTCTCGACGTTTTCACAGCTGTCTCCGTTTTTCTAGACGCATGAATGATCTAAGATTTGGACATGTTACCCATATATATTTATGTTGATTATAAATTTGTTTTTCGGTTTTTTCATAGAATGATTAGTTATTTTTTAAATATTTTTTAGATATGGCATAAGCATATCAAATGTATAAATATTTTTCATATAATTTTTGTTTTTCGTTCAAGAGATACGGTGTTTCTGTTAAGCTAAGGTTTTGTAATCATTATTATGATAACAATTTGTCTCAGTAGTGAGTAAGTGTATTTTGTTGTTGCTATTAAGAAAAAGCAATATATATATTATAATATTTAATCTATGTATTAATACGCAAAGCGTAAATTTTGAGCTTTGTTTTAAAAAAAATGCGCGTACGGATGAAAGTGAAACTTACACTTTTAAGTTTATATGGTGAAGAGGTGCATAAAGCTATTTTTTTTGTTATGAAATGGCTTATAAATATATTTAATTTATTAAAATAAATATCACACCACTGCTTCAAGGACACACACATACTTTATAGAGGAATAATAGTCTTTGACAAATAAATTAAGTTTAGACCTAAAATTTAAATGATGTTTTTTCGAATTTCAACCTCTGGCCGACCAATGGTAATAAAAAATGTATTATATTGTCTTAATCACCAAACTATAAGGTATATCGTGAATTTGCGCTAAATGTGTGTTAGAAAAAAAATTAAAAGTGCAATAAAATTTATATTTATAAGTCACAATATGGAATGGTATCTATGTACGTAGAAGTAAATGTGTAGAAAGAATATATTTATTAATATTTATGTACGTATATATTTTTTGAAGCAGGTATTAATAAAAAATACCTCATAGTTGTCATGCATAAGATAAAAAATTATTAACAGTTTACCGTAAAGATTAATTTATCTTAATTGTAACAATTTACATTTTTATGAGAAAAATAATTACTTATTGAACTTTTGTACGGTTTTTTAATCATAATTTGTATTAAACAGCTTTACTATGAAGACGTCCGGCTATTGTTAAGTACCTCAATGGAAAAAATATATATTATTATGTTTAAAGTTCGTAACTTATTTTTGGAAAGTTTCCAATGAATACTTATTGTGTACAAAATTTGTTACTCAGATTGAAATTATTTTATGAGGAATGACGTTATGACTAAGATATGTAATAATTAGTTTACAAAAATATATTTGTTAGAAACGCGACAAGAGTGTTCACATTTTATGTAATTAATTGAAAAATTAATTTAATTAATGATATCTAATTTGACCAAGTGACTGTTAAAGATTTTTGCTCAGTAACAAAATATTTTTAATGTAATTTTGGCTTCAGCTAATCTTTAATTTAATCAACCTTGTCGCACTATAAGGTAGGTATGTCTCTCTGCATATTCTAAAATAATAATTATGAATATGATAATCCATCATATTATTGAGCTTATAATTAAGGAATAATTATTGTCTATTTTTGAAAATTATGCAGTTTCCCTAAAAAAAAGTTTCACCAAACGCTGAATGATCATCCTAGATAGATATTCGTTCCTAGTGTCGATCCGCAAGCTAGTGAACTGACTAGATTACTTGCAAGGGCGTTGCTCGGATTTAGTTGTGGGTAGGTCTAGTAACAAAAAGCGGCCCAGTGCGAGTCGGACTCGGCCAAGAAGGATTCCGTAGCAGCATGAAACTTAATGTAAAAGTTCTTGCAGGTCTTCGATTTATGACCTATTAAAAAAAACTACTAACTAGATCTCGTTCAGACCAATTTTTTTCACACGTTTTACCACTTTGGAAGTGTCTCGCAAACTATTCAGTTTAGAAAAAAAAAATATTAGAAACCTAAATATCATTTTTGAAGACCTATCCATAGGTATGTGAAAAATTTTTAAGAATTTCAGGTTATAGTTTGTGAAACCCCAAAATGTTGCTTTTTTATTTTTGTGTAAAAATCTTATCTTTTTACCAAGTTTCAACAGTATAGTGCTTATAGTTTTGCAAAAAAGCGGCTGTGACATACACACGGACAGACAGACAGACATGACCAATCTATAAGGTTTCTTTTTTGCCATTTGGCTACGGAGCCCTAAAAACCAAGAATATATCAAAGGTAAATGCGAATCCAGATTCAACCATTCATAATACAATCTTATAAAATTCGTCTGCTAAATGATTCAACTTGGTTTTTTTTTATTAATAGGCTACCTATGTAATATTATTTTACTGTTTGTGAGCAGTCCTGCATTTTAGCCCGTACCTCGCTACGCTGTTGCTAACTTGGAACTGTCCATAATATTATGCATTAGAAAGCCGTCCTGTCCGATATATTTTCACTACAAGCGACCATTTTGGGGAATCAAAAGCTAACATTGATATTTTTCTTTGGGGTTTATGAAATATTCAAATGCCGTAATATTTTCTTCAGAGTATATTCTTATTAGACATAGGTAGGTATATGACTGCCGCCATAAGTAAAAAGTCGTTCTTTGAGTTAATATTGCAGAAAAAAATTGTGCTGCAGAAGTGTGAGTAATGGGGGATGGAGTATTGATCGATATAATAAAAAAAATTACATTTTCTCTTTAAAATAAATACACAGACAACTTTGAATTTTGAAGCGGCATTGCTCCATCCCTTAGATAATCTTTCACGGACGATTTATACAAATAGCAGTTTTTATGTACCTAGTCAATGATCTTCTATACACATATAAGGACATATCATTCGCAGTCTGATAGCGGAATGGCAAAAGTGTGCTTAAAGACAATGTAAGCACACTTCTTGTGTCAACTGTCAATGTCCGTATCAAATTTGAACTGAATAAATGTTTTACATTGCTGCTCATTGACCAAGAATATTTTAAACAACTGGAGTAAATACGGCAATGTATAGAAATAGCACATATATATATGTAATCGTGACTAGTTCTTGTAAAATCTCAAAAAACTGCGATGGCAAATGCTCCTTCTGTTACGTTTAACTCACAGTGAACATTATTTCATTAAAAGTTTGATTCAAAATCGTGACAAAATTCTTTTTTTTCAGTATGATATAATATTAAATGTAGATTATAGTTGTCTTTTACAGAATATTATTGTTATGTAGGTAATCACCGCCGCCCACGTTCTCTTGCAACACCAGAGGAATCACAGGGAATATTTTTGAAGGTACCCATGTCGTGTCGTCTACCTTGGACAAATAATCTAGTTGGGCAGGTGCAATTTCGGGAAAGAAGTTACTCGTCGAGTCCAACTCGGATAGGCAGCGTTCGGGAAGCTCCGTAAAATCTTGTCGTCCAAAATACTACAGTGTCTGAAGACGCAGGTTTTTAACCAGTGATGACATACGGAACGCAGACGTGTTAACTATGTGCCTTATGAGGAAGCTCATTGTCGCTCAGCGGGCAATGGAGAGGGCGAGTTCCCTGCGAGATTGAATCAGTATTGAGGATATCCGTAGTAGAACCAAAGTCACCGATAGTGAAAAGCCCAAGTGGTTGGGAAACTGAAGTGGCAGTGGGCAGGGCATATAGCTCGACGGACAGATGGAGGTCCAGGAGTGCAGCAGTGGACGTCTTCTGGCTGAAATGGATGTCGTGTCGTCCTGGAAACACCGTCAAGGAAGCTCATTCCACATCTTGGTTGTACGTGGAAGAAAGTTCCTTGAAACCGCACTTTGGAGGAGCACCACACATTCAGATGGTGGGGATGATATTTAAATTTGTGGCGTGCGGAGGTGGAATTCGGCGGCAGAAATCAGGTGAAACAGCTCCTCGGAACACTCCCCATGATAAATGCAGTAGAAGACACAATGAAGCGACGTCTCTACGCAACTCTTAGTGATCGAGCCATTTTTTTACTGCTGATTTCTGACCATTTTTGCACTTCACATACATAAGTTTGATTCTGGCTAAGCCTTAGTTACATCGAGTCACATATGCTATCTAACAGTAACAAATCTTGTACAAATTGGTCCGGCCTTTTTGAGTAAATACGGAACATACAATTATTCAGACAATCATTTTAGATATCGGTATTCTAGTATGATGGTAGTCATATAAACGCTATCATTACGAGTATCATATAAATCATTGTTACTTATAACTATCATTATATATAACTTACGCATAGAGCATAATGCATTTATGTATGGATATGTTTTATAGTTGGTATAGTTTAGGTAAAAATACTCGTAAAAGCCTTCATTTGCAATTGCTTTTAAAAAGTAATGTAAAAAAACTATTCTTACAAGCGCTTCTAATTTGTTCTTTTACAGCAGTTCATATGTAACTATTAAACTATTGACTTGGCTATAAGAGTGAAAACAGAGTTTTATCTAGTTATGTATTTTACATACTCTTATTAATACATGTGCACCTAGATATTGTTAAGTATTAGTAATCACATATTATCTCAGCTAAATCATATATGTTCTTGAATTATTAATAAAGTCTTATATGTATTACAAAACTGTTGCAATGTGTACGTATGTTAAGACATTGTTACAACCAGGCCGCAAAGAATAGCTATCCTTTCAAAATAGAAACGAAATTATAATCTATTATTATTATTAGAAATATAGGGAGAAGTAAAACCATTTTATTCATTTTTGATGATTGTATTCAAAACCATAAATAAAAAACAAAAGGATTTCTCAAACTACTGTGAAACAATTAGTACTAATGTTTTTGTTTATAAATATATGGCATTTCTTGTGCAGAAATTATTATTCATTATTCCATTTAAATTTAACTGCCACTAACCCCTGAAGGTTGTACCAGCGTACTGAAAATACTAGAAGACATATAGTATATTGTCAACGTTACCTATATAGAGATAATTGTTGGTATACCCCTATCGATTCTGGTCCGGCGATTTGAATAGACCAGGAGCCCTATTACCAAAATCGAAATACGATGTTTCCGGTGACGGATCGTACAATTTCCAATTATGAAAGTGTTTCGGATCCGAAGATCGATACGAAGTTCGCGATTAAACATTTTGTCTTACGTTTACCTTATTCCCGAATTTGACATTTACTGTTTCGTTGTTTGAAATTATTATGATCGTAACTACAACTTCACTTTTTTTGGTTATGTCTATGGTTCCGAAACTAAATCCGTCAGCACTAATCCAAAGTACTTTGGTAATAGGATTTAATTCGAAGTTCTACGTTCTTTTGTTTCGGACCGAAACTTCGGCTTTCGATTTTGGTAATACACCTCCAGGAACGGGCCGAACAAAGTGCACGACAGGGAGCCAAGAACTATTTATCTTGTCAACAATATTGAGAAATCGATTTCAAACGCCTGTTGTCGTTCTCTTCTCTTCAACCACCAAACCACGAAGTGATTAAAACCACCTTGACGTGCTAGAGGAAATAATCCAAGCACGACGTGTTTGTCACGACTTTCAAATAGACCACAAAAAGGAAATTCCACTAGGTACCTTGAAGATGTCGAAGCTGTATCAACAGCTCGTTATGACAGTACAAAATATGTAAAAATTGTATATTTGTCAACGTAACTACACATTTTGCGAAACCTAGTGACAATTGTCAAATTTACTTAACTTACATTTATTCAAAAAAAACTTGGTATTATGGCATTTATTTACTAATATTTTAGAAATTATATTTTTTTGTTACCGGCTTTTTTTATGACGAGACGAACATACCGTTCAGCGTTCAGATGGTAATTGATACGCCCTGCCCATCACAATGCAGTGCCGCTCAGGATTCTTGAAAAACCCAAACATTCGGAGTGGCACTACAATTGCACTCGTCACCTTGTCACATCAGATATTAAGTCATTTGCCCAGTAATTTCAATGGCTACGGCGCCCATTAGACCGAACCTCAATTTGACTTACACATTACTGCTTCACGGCAGAAAAAGAAGCCGTTGTGGTACCCATAATCTAGTCAGTATGCCGGCGAAGAAGCCTCCCACAGGTAACTGGCATTTATTTACGGCCATTTAATTTATTATATTATCGTTTCAGCTAAATGTTAACATTTGTATATTAAATAACCATTATATTCAAGCAAATCAGGAGTTTATCTGTTCTTACTATTTATCGTGTTCTTTTGCTTGGATATGCCGTTGAGTTTTTCTTCCTAACGATTGGGAAGTTAATGTAAGCTTAATAAAAGTCATAGGAATGCGTATTTTATTTAGACTCTTTACAGTTTAAGATTTTGATAATTCTTAATTTTTTATTTGAAAGCTGGTGCTTCCCGTGTAGTCCCATTGTAATTTGGTCCAGATCTGACAAATGCATCCATGTAAAACCATTCAAGTCTTAAATTTGCTATACATACGTAAAGCCAAGTGGATGAAAAATTTACGAATAACTCAATATCGCGCCAACTGATTTCGATGATTCTTTTTTTATGGGAAAGAATATACTCCAAAGATAGTTTGGTTAGGTTCTGATTACGGAATCCATGACAAACTAACGGAATTCTTAGGAGCAAATTAACGATAGGTACTCTTCCGAATATTTTTTAAGCTATCCGGATATTGAAGTCATCTACCATAACATAGTTATGGTCAAATAATTGTCGTAATCGAATATGATGACCAAGGGGCCTCCTTAACGATATACAGTATGGGTGCGATCTGTGGCAGAATTTCTAACTGTCTGTAATCAAATTGCGAAGCGCTTACGTTCATTGCTGCATTGAAAAATTTAGTATATCTGCACATATTTAGACAAATTGTTAGTTAGTGTACGTCAAATTCACTAAAAATAATAAAATTAAAAAAAAATAACAAAAAAACAACCGACTTCAAAAACACTTACAAAGCAATAGATATTATATGCACAAAAATCTAATTTATTTATCTAATTCTAGATACGATTATTGTAATTTTTGGAGTCGGTGTCATTCAAGATAGGTTTGTAACTACATACATAGTTATAGGTGAGATGTGCTTGAGTCGTGAGGAGGCGAGAGCAGGTCGCGGCAGAAGGATACCGATTTCAAAAATAATAATAATCGTAACTAGAATTAGATTGTATAAAAATACGCAATTATTTTTATACTTCTTAGTGCATATAATATCTATTGTTTTGGAATAGTATTTTTGAAAACGGTTGTTTTTTTTTTAAATATTATTATTTTTGGCTAAAGATTTCTTTTAAACTATAAAAGCATTTATGTATCAGACATAATTTTAATTTTTAAATTATTCTTTTAGGCATTTTTCTAATAATTTTAGAAGGTGGTAAAATACCTCAATACACACAATATTTCCGTTATTTTGATAAAACGCTATTCTACAGTATGGTATCAAAAGGCGAGTTGGATATCTTAAACCTAATATGGAATAGTCCTTTGCCGGTTTAAAAAGATCTATACTAAGTCTGGCGATAAATACTGCTATAATTAAAAATAAACAAAATATTACATTTGAATCTGGAATCTGTCATTTTTGAGTGAGTTGAGTGGGTGGGGTATTAGCTATGATGGAGTGACTGAGCCATACTTTTGTGAAAAAGGTATCAAAACATCGGCACACGTTAATATATCATTCTTGAGAAGGCAGTGAAGCCCCTTAACAACACCATGTTCATTAACCAAGAATGGTCCTTCCAGCTTGACTCGGCTCCGGGTAATAAAGCTCGGTCTACGTGTCTTGGTTGGAGATGAACGTTTCGGAATTCATCAAAGCTGAAGACTGGCCGTCGTCTAGTTAAGCCCGATCTAAATCAGCTGGATTATGATTTAGGGGTCAGTTTTAAGGAATACGGCTAGCTCTTAACGCCATGATAATTTGGAGTCCCTAAAACAATCCTTATAATTGGCAGTGAAGAGTTTTCTTATGGAAAGAGTGCGCGCTTCTACTTATAACTGGCCTCAACGTTTAAAGGACTGTATTGTAGCCAATGGAGACCACTTCGAATAAGCTTTTTACATTTATGATATTGTGAATATCTCCCTCAGTTTTGCTTTCATCCATATTTTATTCTAAAAAGTATTATTTCGTCCATTACCTGGCAGGTTCAGCATTATGGGATTCTTCATTCCTATCAACCTGTATTATCAAAGGTAGAATTATGTTATACTCACTAAAATAAAAAATAAAACGAAATGTTATCTGTAGTATATTTATTAATATAGTTAGATATAAGTATCTAAAAAAAATAAACAGTAAGGTTTATACCTTAGAGTTACAAAAGTAAGTATTATTTATTTCTCTAAAAAAAACATCGAGACATGCGTGAGTACGTTATGTACAAACAAAGTAGTATGATAATTGCTATTTTAATATATTCATATCATAGAAAAAAAAAAAATATAGTCTCCGTATCCACACAGAGATGTATAAGCAATTGAAGCTGCTTACACAGTATAACGGTAAAGCGAATTGTACATAAAGTAAAAGCTACCCGTTAGCGACTTCGTTATTAAAGACTTAAAAAAAAATATTCTGACAAAATCAGGCCACTGTAGTATCATATGAAAGCACAGTAATTTGATGATTTAGCAAATGGAACTTAGAAATGTGCAATAAGAGGTTGAGTAACTCAAATAAAACATGTAAAAGAATTAGTAGGTAACATATTCTTATCTTAATAGATCTAATCCGGATTTATTTTACGCTTTCATTTCACATGGTATTAAGGCATGAGTGAAGTTACGATACAAGTCAACCAAATTATAATTCATAGTTAGAAAAATCATAGAATTTATAAACCGGACGGATACTTATTTTATATATGCATTGAAATTGCAATATTAACAACTTACAATATTTATGCAACTTATTGCACCTATATTACCTAATTAGTAGCCTACGTTACATCTGCAGTCTTCACTTTCAGTTTAAGGGTTCACTCCATTTTTAACCTGAAATGAATAAACCGCTTTTCAAATTATCAACCCCATAGTTTATAAAATAATAATAGTAACTTACGTAAAATAAACTCATTTTTAATTCTACATTGATTTTAGTTTAAGATGAATGAACAAAAATTATGTAATATTTACAATAATTTTGTCTACTACACGAAGTCGCGTGGGATAACTTTACATAACAATGTTAATTATATTCATGGATCCAAATTAAACCATATTATTTATCCTGGCAATTAAACAATGCTTTATTATCAGTTACAATGATGAATTTTGTATCATGATTTAACATACATTTTTATAAGTAATTGTAGGCATACATAAAATACCAAAGCCTAATTAAAATAATGCTGAATTGTATTCATACTAGTTTGTAGTGAATGTCAGTATATTTGAAAGATTCCTCTTTTAATTAAAATAGTAAATATTTAATTCGATTACTATAATATTTGCTTGGTTGCCTACTTCTCTATTCGTTCTTAAACCATTCTTAACCAATGGAAGATTGCACATAAATATGGCATTTAACTGAGATTTTAATACTACCCAGTTTATACTAACTCGTCCTTAGATGCCGCTATATTTACGCCATTCAATCAAACGAAGGCTTCTTATAAATTTTGATGCTGAAAGTTTGTAAACACTGAGTAAAACTTGGCCCAACAATTGCTCAAACATCAAGAGCTTAGACAAAAATCTTCCCAAATACACAACATGTGTGTTAGTTAAGATTTACGTCCGAGCTCTCTATGCTATTAAAACAGTGCGTTTAAACGCGTCTTACGTGACTGGCTACTAAACAATATGACAAACGAAAGTAGTTCTAGAAACTTCTGAAATATCCGAAGTAAAAGGCACGCGACGTGATGACGTCATATCAGTTTGGAAACACATATCAATAATTATTGTCCTTGATGGTACCAGCGCATATTTGGTTAGGCTAACACCGATCTGTTAAACATGTTTAAGAACCGGTGACAATTTTAAAACTGGTTTTTGGGACGCGAAATAAGTAATATCCTTATCCGAGAGATTGCTGTCATGCGATGGGTTTCTACGTTAGAGTAAACATGCAGTTCTCAAACCTCACCTTTAATGACATTCGCTCAATATCTGGTTGTGTGTGCATGTCTGTGTAACTCTGATAGGAGCACTCTTAGTGTCTTTTAAGTTGTTCAACACCACGACTATAATGATCTAAATTATGACAGGTAATGCGTTTACAATATTATCAATACGTATAGTTTTAAATGTTCATCTAATTAAAATTATTGCGTTAGTTGATATACATATATTTATTATTTCGTTCCTGTACGCGTCGCTCAAATGTTAAGATATGTTTAAATGTTATTCTCTAAACAATATTGCTTCAATTTAATTTATAATTTGAGTTCGCGATTGCTTTCGTTTCAGTAATAGTATAAAATATAAGGCAAACACTGTGTATGAAAGACATATTTGTACAAAGTTACGATTATTGTATAGGAATTCCTACTAAATCTAAAGGGCGCAAAGGAGAAGATTCCAAAGATGAATCATTCGTCCCTCATAATATACTCCCGTACTCCCTTCTAAACTCAACTAACTTCACACCACTAACGTTCACTAAAACAAGGTAATTCATCTTTAAAAAAAGAGTTTCTAAATAATACGATAATTTGTATACTAATATTAAGGTTAATCGGTGCCTTATAAAAACTCAAAAAAAAAAATCTGTAGCAGTTTTAACTTTCTGTATCAGTTCATATAACACTAAAAAAAACGAGCTTCCATAACTAAAGCATTAATTCAAGCGAGATTCTACTGATCGTATACATATCTAGACAATAATATCGTCTTTATTTACGAATAAAATAATTTGCAATCTACGTCCCGCAAACACGAATTTTATTAGAAACGTGAATCTGGCAAGTGGCTGACTTTTGGACATTTCAAATGTCTCATTTGGAATACTGAATGTCGGCCAACCTGCTGAACTTTTTTGAGCGTAAAGAGAGATTTTTCTTTCTAAACAATCCGCGGATAGATATATATTATATTCATTTCATTTAACAACTCCATAAGGTTAGAATCACTGATCCGAGTAATAATAAAACGATTAGATGAAGCTGTCAATAATGATTTTAAAAAGTGGCAATCAGTTTCTTGCCAGGTCTTCTTATAACAGCTCAACTGTTCCGAAGTGGTAGCATAAATTTAAACTTGAACATCGGTAAATTCATTATTTTTTACCATAAATGATATTTTATTTGATTTAAGCATTCCCTCTCGAACGTTGCTCCCTTTTCGTACCCTTCGTGAGGTAAAGATCAAAATAAAAGTAAAATTCACTTACCCAAGCGCGTGAAATCATTAATTAGCTATTTATTACCCGCTCCCATTGATTGTAGACAGACCATGACTGTTTCATGTTCGAATTTGCCAGAATTTATTTTTAAATTAAAATAGACAAAATTCATGTATTGCAAACATAGTGAATATAAATCCAAATCCTGGATTTTAAGTTTCATACTTATTGAGATAATTCAGGGTATGAAACGGAGTCGAGCGTCCATTTTATTATTGGTAAATATTCGAAATAAATTAGCTGCGACTGATTAAACTTACTTAAAGGAGATAAATTTTATTAATTAGTATAATATTAAGGATTAATTGACAAGTGAAATGAGATATCTTACTAGTCGGCTTACCCACCGTTAACACAAACAGACAAAACCTATACAAGTTTAATACAATACCTTTATAATAAACATGGCTTGTCAAAATATTCAACTAATCTTAGGCGCTACCTCCACGAGTGAGTCCATCTCGTCAAGTCCGCGCTTCGATCGTCGAGAAACGACGACCACGAGACGAGTATACCGTAAACCTGACCAGGCGACTCGCTATAGAATCTACAGTTGATTTGACTCGTACAGAATATTTTTTGTTGAAATGAGTAACGCCGCTAAAACATAGCAGTGAGTAGGCACGATCTATGAGAGTGTTTTGAAACAAATACGTGGAATTATAATATCTTACGCTCGTGAAGATAGCTCATTAAATTTGTGTAAATTTTTTTCTAATTGTTTTTTATACCTTGACCTACATGTCTCTTAATTAAATCTCAAAAGTATTGTCCCCACAGTCAAGACTTTTACGGCCTTATAAATAAACAAAAACGTTATACCTGAGAATAAACCAAAAATATGCAAAATGTTGACTATATCGTTGCTTATAGTCAATACAATAATTCTGAAGTTTTCCAAATGTCAGGCAGCTTTGCAAACAAACGCGGGAAACATTATACCTCCGAATAAAGCAATTATAATCAAAATGTCTATCTGGAAATTTTTTGCATATTCTTGGTTTATTCTCAGGTATAACTATAAATACCAAGTTAATTTGTAAGTCTGTTATTGTTTAACTTAAAAAAAGGACCGATGGAAATACAATATTTTCATAACTTAATCCTTGTATCCTAACCAGGATTACCAACATTATAAAAAAATATTGACATTATTGAAAAAGAAATCTAGTATTTAAATTATAAGTATTTATACTGCTTGAGAGTAAAAATAATTTATAATAAATTAAAAAACACGTTTTAATGGCAAGCTGGAACTAAAACGAATAAAATAATAATATTTTATTTTGGTTTATTTAAATTAAAATATCTTAAAAAAATAAGGTATATCATGAAAATAATGATCACTACAAAATTTTCTGGATTTAATGGAAACCCTCACACCAATTATAATAAAATAGAATCCTCAAGTCTAACTAAGGGCTATATTTCACCGGGACACCATGGTGGCTCAAGCAGTCGCCGCTACCAACAAAATGTATACACCTCTATGTCGAGTTACTCATCTGGTGTCGGATTGGTTGCGCAACCAGTTTGGTGGCGCGACCAGCTCAGACGCGTCATGTCTCTGGTGTCTGTAAGGTGTCTCGTTTGATAGCTTACGGACACCACGGTGAAATATAGCCCTTTAAGCAAACTTACGTAAGACTTCCTACCGCTGCACTTTTAGACAGACGGAAAGTTTAACTAGTTGCTTACGCGATATGAATTGCCATTAACGAAAATAGCAATTAAAACAGCTCCGTCGAAATATCAGTAAGGCTGGGATCTATAGAACAGACTTAGACTTTATTTACGCAAAACTTAGCGGAGTTTAAGTTTAGCGTAATCTGTGATTACCATTTTATAGTCATTTGACATCTGAAATTATGCTCAGACAATGCAAAAGCCAAGTTCGAGCTTTATCACACTAAGCTAAGTTTTACGTGAGTAAAGTCTAAGCAAAGTCTAAGTTCGCACTATAGATCTCAGCCCAAGACATACGGTACAACAATTTACGGAGAATATCCCGTAAATAACTATTTAAGTGTAGCAAATAGAACGCATTCAAGATGCGTACGACGTGCGAAAATAAAAGTGAAGAAATATTACATGATATAACCAAAAAAAACAACTTAAAAATATACGGATATTCAACTAAATATTTTCTTCTACTTACTAAGCCTAAAAATTGAATTAACTCGCCAGAAAAACTGGCCCAGTACATAAAGTTACAATTGATTTAGCATTTAAAATTTTATTTGGTCACTCATTTATATTGCTTTAGTTCTGCTACTGTAAATTTTGACCAAAAGCAAGGAAGACCAATAAGTTTAATTAAAAAAATTAAAACTATGCAAAAAAGCAAAATAATCTATAAAAAAAGTGTATAATAACATATTTTTTTATATAATATACGAAAATAGTAAGTTCTTGGATATATACTATGCCGTTCTGTTTCATGAAAACAGAGTCAGATTAATAGGTTATATTTTATTATGACGAATGACGACCATTAGGCTTCACTAACTTACTACATTAACTAAAATTAACATTCTTATCTATACTAATATAATAAAGAGGTAAATTTGGGAGGTTGAAGGGCATTATTTTTGCATCTACCATCTATTGGTAAATAGAAAGCCACATAATTTTGTGAGTCTCATAGGCTATTACCCGAAAATTGATGAGACTATTTCGTGGGAGTTGGATTTGCAAAGTAAGTCGGAGAGAAAACGCTAGTACAAAGACGACCAGTGGTCCTTACAAACGCTGCCTTATCGATAAGAGATACATGATTGTTTTGTATATATGCATGTGGCAGCATTGAAACACCACCTGATATGGTGACACTGGAAAATGCGGACAAAGTCACTAGTAGCAGCTAGTTAAATATTGATAGTCCTAAATATCAGTAACTATAGCTATCAGTAACCAGATGAATTACAGCATCCCTAGGCGCCAATCTGAGCAAGCTTCAGGTCCTAAGAAAGGTGATCTTGAGTGATATCGTTGAACTTGAAAAAGGAAAAAAGGTGTCACTGTGTGTGTGCAATAACTGAATACCTTCTTATATATTTCACTGGGGCAGGGGCTTATAATATTACCATTTTGTTGGCTGGAAGTTAGCTTATCTAAATAATATATAATGATACAACGGACAAAGCAATAATACTCGAGACAGCAACTAAATAGATCGTCATTCGACAGATATTCATTGCTCTTTTTTGTATAGACCTGGCATTCGGAACTAACGCGACTTGGGCCTTTAAGAGAATATTTTAACATTAATGGCCGTAATCCTCTGCTCCGCTAAGGCTGAGATCCATAGGCCGTACATAGACTTTGCTCAGACTTATCTAGCGAGTTGAGTCGTAGTCCGTTTTTACAAACATCGCTTTAAGTGCGCGCTAAACTTAACATTAAGTCCACCATAACGACGATTTAGGAAAAACTCGACAGTATAATCCGAACAAAAAGGAGATCAAACATTTCTTGAGTCATCATCACAAGAGCTGTTGTTCGACGTTTTAAAATTCCTGTATAATAAACTGTCTGCTGTCACCCATAGCTGTCACGAACCTAAAAATTCGTTTCGTTTTCATAACAAATAACTTAACAAGTCCGCATTTGAATAAATCATCCAATAAGTTTTGGATACTGCTATTTGTTCGTAAACTTTGTAATGTAAAAGTTTGTATAATAATAAACGACTATGTTTTATGTATAATGAAACGCGCGCTTGACTCTTGCGTTGGGCTGTCTTAGCTTAATAAGTTCACCATAATTTCAGCTGTTAATTATTTTACTTATAATCATTTATAGATTTACCAATATGATAAATAACAGAAAGAGTTCTTAAACCGAAAAACAACAAAGATAATATGCAATATTAAAGAATATAATCACGTTTGACACTAGATGAATACGCGAACAGAGCACCCTCTTTATTATAAAAGATCCCAAAAATGACGCGCTAGGCGTGTGTCCGCACTACCTGTACGACATTTAAAATGCTGCACAGTAGTGATTTCCTTTTCTGAGGTTAACAGTGAATGTGTTAAATTATTCTTAAAATGAAATTAGAGATCATCCTAAGCCTACATTCAGCTAAGTTTTAAGCAAATAAAGTCTGAGCAAAGTCAAATTACGCTTAACAGACCTCAGTCCTCTGTTACAACGACACAATCTTATATCGTTTTTAGCCACGGTGACAAGGCATAGCATACATCATGAAAACCTGGTCTCTTTCGCACGCGGATATGCGTATGAGAGTGAAAGAGATTGTTATTGTTTTGTTAACAATAATACCTATACTAAAAGCTAATTTTCCGCATTTTATTAAATGCGTTTAAATAGTTCATTCAGCTTTGGATTTTAACACGTTAACATTCCACTACAGAAAACTTTTCGATATTATAAATATATCCGCATTCAATTCTAATTTAAACTAATTTTAGGGTTACCTAGATGGAAAAATTTGTTTCAATGAATTCTTAAGAGAATGAAGTAATAAATGTATGAGGTCAGTTTGAACTCGTGGACTTGTGAGTAGACAATTCATTGAGATAATGTTTATCTCTCTGGAAGTACATGTAAAAATACAACAATACCGTGTGGCAATGGCGGTGTCGCCACATTATCTCTGGACGTCGCTGGAAAAAGAAGACCCCTCCCGTACCCCTATCCTCCCCTCACGCTCGTCCTGTTGCGTCAGTACGGTTTGCAGTTTCATTAGTGTTACATTTCGTTATGTTTTCGTGCTATCACTGCTTTTGGTTTTGAAGTTTTCATTGTTGCGTTTTGACTTTTGTTGTTAATACCTCCGTAGTTTCTATTTTTCTATGCCACTATAATAGTTCTATATATATATACAATAGAAAAATAAACACTTTGTGTACTTAACCCAGATTCTTTCATCGATTGTTCATTATTATAATAATAATAATCAGATACAACATCTTCACATCAATTAATAAGTTTAAAAAGCTAAATCGTTGTTCATTTATTAATAATAATATCCTATTGATGCTCGACGTCAAATCCAGAGATAATTTACAGTGTAGGGTATATATATATGTTATTGATTTTATTCTAGATCTGCAGGGTTTTTAGTCATCCTTATAAATGCAATTCAAAATTGGTTATTTATTCAGTTCTACTCATCTTATTGTCAGAATTATCGGACACGATATATAAATATTTTTTTGACTGAGATTTGAATGATAGAACTGTCCGTAGAAGTGCATAATGACACCATCTTGTCACTATGCACCATCACCAGTCTTGATTGCGATTAAACACAAAGCGATTTCACTGAGTAATTAAACTGAGTTTAAATATCATAAACAATAGAATGTATCAAATACCTGTCAAAACTGTCATTGATAAGTACTAAAAAACTCAACAAAGCTTGGTAGTCTACTTTGCCTTGACACTGGCTAATTTGTTGTGTGGCTTCCACAGAAGCCACGATAGGAAGAATAGAAAATCAAAATAGTTATACATATAAATTTTTATCAGCATTTAAACGCGTTTAGGTTATAAATGCGTTAAATTGCTGCATATCACATGAGTGTTTTAATACCTAATTATCAACAGTTGCATACAAGACTTTATCTACACCCATTATATGAATCCTCTATAAAATATTCTGAAACAGTTAGCTTAATGCTCACATTAGAAAAGCTAGTCCTAGTCACCATTACATCAACCAAACGAATGTTGTAATGTTGTACTGAATTTCATTACAACACTCGTTTGGATGATGTAATGGTTATTAGGATATTAAGTGTTTTAGTGTTAGCAATAAGCTAACTGTTTTAGTTTTGTTTACAGGCGTAAGCTTAGTTGAATGTTCAAAATCGAAGTATAACACTTCAATGATAAAATTGGGGCTAAATTAAATATATTTATCGACAGTAACAGTGACACATATACGGCGAAGATTTTGCGTTTCAATTTCAGACTACTTAGAATACAGCTCTTAAATGTAGTTAAAATGTCGATGAGTGTGGTTCAAACACTGTTCGTTAGTTGATAACTTAACGGTTAGGAAATAACGGCTATTATGTCTAAAATAATTATTAGCAATACAAAATATAATGTCTTCAGAGCACATGTTAGTCAGGGGACTCACGCGAATATAGTGCAACCAAAATGTTGCTACCACAAGAAAGATTTGACAATGAAATGTCTCAATAAATCTTGAAAGTGCTACTTCTCAAGTATCATAAGTGCAAGAAAGATTATTGTCCCAAATGTTTTAATTTATTTCATAAAATTTTATCTCTCATTTTTGAAATTGCATGATTGCTTTTCTTATGAATGAATAAAAAGTATTAAACTTTTATAAAAACTACATTCATCTTTTCATTTATATGCCCTTCTCTCTTCCTAGAATGTACAGATTATCAAATACATATGAACAACCTGTCAAAATGAATGCCTACTCACAAGTCCAGGGAAACTATAGAACCTCTTTTGTATGGCATCTTGAGGTCACTTATGTGCGTCACGAATCTGATCTGATGTATCTGTTAACGTGTTAATATGCAATCAACAGCTGATTTGTATATTCAATAGCAATCCTAAATGGACGATCCGAGATTGACACTTAAATTAATTTCTTGCTTTTTTTATCCCTTTATGTGATCCCTTAATACATTCCATCATATGGGACGACACATATTGGTACTGGTATTTGTAATTAATGTGAAGTCAATATTGACATGACCAAATGCGTACAAAATAATCTTAAATTATATATTCGATGTAAGCAGGCATTGTGGTCATGTATGTTATATGTAAACTAGGTTAAACTAGGTTTGCATCGAACAGCGCGTCAGCATAACGAAGGAATGATCATCTTAAACTAATAGTTAATAATTATAAAAATCGCTACATTATATAAGCCACAATGTATGCCGGTGGCTTGGTACGAGCTCAGTGTTTCACGTAGGAGTAGATAATTAGCCCGGTTAGTATGAAACCCAGTGTAATAGTGAGTGGCTTGTATAGAGACCTCTTGATTTTCTGCCATTTCTCCACCTCGCGAGCTCGTTTCTTCATTGCCGACACCCGCTCAGCTAGCTCACGATTGCGCCGACGAAGTTGTGTTTCCGGTTTGTCAGCGCCACTGTAAACACCACAGGTACATATAGTACAGACCACAGACTTAAAATAAAAAGGCATTTATTTTCTCAAAATTGATTCAAATTCAAATATTTTTATTCAAAATAGGATTTAAAATCACTTATTGAACGTCAAAATCTACCACCCATTCAAAAGAGACTGCCTCAGACCTGAGAAGAATGGGCGCAAGAAACACAGCGGGCTTTTTTTTTTAATATAAAATATGGATTACAATGTAATATCGTACAATAACCATTTATAATTAAAGAGCCTGAGGGTGTTCGCTTTATTCCCAGTCCGTGGTGTCATTAAGAAAATCGTTTATGCTATAATAACCTTTCCCACACAAACGTTTTTTAACAATTCTTTTAAATTTCGTAACACTTTTGTTTTGTACATTTTCTGGGATCATATTGTAGAAGCATATACATCGCCCATCAAAAGACTTCATTCATTTAGAATTCTTTTTGATGTCATTTCTAATATACTAGATACTACTACCGCTTCGGAAACAAATGGCGCTCTGAGAGAGAAGAAGCGACGCAAGAAACTCTCCCAGCATTCTTTTTTTGCGCTCTTTTTAATAAATATATACAATATTGTACTGTCATTGCTATTGCTATAAAATAATCATAATCTAGTCCCAGGCTGCCCGATCACTTAGATATTCAGCTGTGGAGTAATAGGATTTACGACAGAGCAATTTTTTAATAAAACATTTAAATTTATTTATAGATAATGCCTGAACAGTGGCTGGGACTTTAATATAAATATATAAAGTGTATTCATTTACCCCTTAAAGCTATTATGTATCTTATGAAGCCTACTAGAATTAGTAAACGATATACTTGCATGTGGTTTTAGTTCCATTATTTTAAAAGGCTTTTTATACAGATATTTAAGGAAACTGTTTATTAACCTAACAAAGTAATAAAACTATGATTTAATTGAATCATATTGCACAAATAAAATTTTATCAACGATGCGGGACTCGAACCCGCAACCTCTCGCGTTCCGTGCGAGCGCTCTTACCAACTAAGTTCGAGTGACGAATCTATATATATAAAAATGAATTGCTGTTCGTTAGTCTCGCTAAAACTCGAGAACGGCTGGACCGATTTGGCTAATTTTAGTCTTGAATTATTTGTGGAAGTTCAGAGAAGGTTTAAAAGGTGAATAAATAGGAAAATGCTGCTAAATTAAATAAAAACAACAATTTTTGGACACATGAAAGGAAAAAAAAAATTTGTTTTTCCTTTCATGTGTCCATACATAATTTCTATGAGAGAATTTATTGACGTACGGTTTGACAGTTCTGCCGTGAAACAATTTCATTACGACAGCAGGGTGCATATTTTACGAAGTATTTTTTGATGTTATGATATATTATTGAAAAATTCATATAAAAACATTATTTTATTTATTATATACAGAACAACGTCTGCCGGGTCAGCTAGTCGTTGATAAAATTTTGTATGCTTTGTTCAACTCTCAGGTTATGGCTTCATCTACAGGATCTACTTTACAGTTGATAACCTGCTCAACCCCAATATTAGGATATTGACTTGAGATGGCGCTCTTGCAAATCATTTGTTTAATAAATGTAATAATGTAAGAAGTGAGGGTTATCACTTTGAAACATAACAAATTGTTTGAATAACATTGATTTCGTAGTAAATACCATGGTATAATGATATACTCCGCCTGGTATTCTGTTCCCGCCGGGTCACGTGATTGGCCTAAGAATACGTCATCAGTTGCGATGACTGTTGTCAAACTATTTTCAGTATGACATATATAATAATCCTGACGTAGTCTTAGGCCATGGTGGGAGGAGAACAGCAGGAGAAAATATTTATTCTATGATAAATACAAAATGTTGTATTCAAAGCAGATGTTCGATTTGACATCCTTGTTTTGAGATACAATGACTATTCGACTAATCTCATACTAAATGTATGACAGTGTTTAAAATCAAAATTTTGGATACTTCTCGCTTGACTTTGATAAAGTTATTGATGTCATTTTACTGGATAGGTGAAGTACTTTCGATATCAGTTCGGAGTTTTCTGATATCTGTAAAAGTTACAGAATAATCGCCTTGTCACACTTAACACTTAATTACATCCTGTATACAAGAAAAGCGTGCAACAGAGAAAAAACACCACTAACGGAGATATAGCGAGATAGAAAAGGACAGCAAATTTCATTGAGCTTTATATTTTTAATGGCTATAATGAAAAAGAACACAGAAACAAATGATTTATATAATTGAAAAAAAAAAGCTAAAAATATTTATGTTAAAGTAGGCATTTTTATTTTTAAATCCATATTGGAACGAAGCGAAGTTTGGTAATCATACCTGTCAGGCAGAGGCACAGTCTCTTCTACTTCCTCGCTGGAGGATGAAGCGGAGAACTTTCGAGGCGGCGGCAGCGGTGGTAGCGGCGATTCTGCTTCCCATGTTGGACTTTCAGACACTTCGCTCTTCAGATTACCTGCAATAATATGGTTAATATTAAACTGTGCTACTAGTATTACAATAATCTCGACGGAAAAAATATATTTTTCATTTCTCATACTCGGAATGTAATGTTGTTTTGATCTGATTGGTGGAAAATGCTGCTTCCCTCCAT
This sequence comes from Leptidea sinapis, assembly GCF_905404315.1. Lineage (NCBI taxonomy): Eukaryota > Metazoa > Arthropoda > Insecta > Lepidoptera > Pieridae > Leptidea > Leptidea sinapis. Next base: position 9,624,119 of record NC_066312.1, on the reverse strand, counting down.
AGAGAGGGAAAAACTCATACAAATTTCTTCCCACCTAAGGGCCGGAATAAACTTTAAATGTAAAAAAGAACTAATTAAAAAAAATACTGCGGCAATGTGCCTTTCTAAACAGCCAGTGTGAACTTAGCGCAAACTTCTTTGAGCGGAATAAGCTGCAACAGTTACGCGATAAGTTCCATATTTGAAATTTAAAAAGTCGACATAAATTGGCGGGATACTAATCTGTGCTTAAACAACTAGTTTTATTTTCCTCATATCCGAAATGAAAAGTAGAGTGTTTAACTCGGGTAAAAGTATCAATTCCTACTCGGACTATAGCCGACCTCGCTGCGCTTGGGCGTCTAAATACCTCGGGAATTGATTCTTTCGAGCCTCGGTTAACAATCTACTATTTCACCTCTCCAGCACGAAAAGGGCGCTATTGCTACGTGAAAACTCGCAGCAAAAACGCTTTTTGCTATCAGCGTGAGACAAAGTGATCTAAATTTCGAACCCCACGTACATCCGGGAATTACTTCGCGTTAAAAAAAATAAACAATGCGATCCGGTGCGTTCCGAAACTCATTTTAGCCTAGCGTTTTATCTCATTGTCACAAAAATTTATATGTTACTTATCGAAATTTAGATTAATAAATTTTACTATTAACTTTTTTAAAGACTTAATATCTATATATATAAAAATGAATTGCAGTTCGTTAGTCGAGAACGGCTGGACCGATTTGGCTAATTTTGGTCTTCTCGAAATCGAAACGCCTCGTGTTAAAACTGGTACGCCGAAGATTAGTCGAAGCTAAATTTCTTGGGAAGGTTTCTCGAAAGGTACCGCTTGTTACAAAGAAAAACCGAAAGAAGCGTTTATAATGAGGGAAAAATATGTTAATTGGACGGAACGAGAATCGATAAGTGTTATTCCCAGATGAAACAAAAATAAACATGGTAAATTCAGACAGAAAGCACTATGTTAGATGTCTAATAAACCAATTGCTTCAATTATAAATACACAAGTAGCATAGTTAAGCATGGTGGCTGCATAGCAAATTATGGGGTTGTTTTCCGGATATGGAGTTGCACCTGTTCGAAATATTGAAGGCACAATGGATCAATTTCAGTATAAAAACATATTAGAGGACATAATTATTCCCAAATCTAACGAACATTTGCCTGTAACATGGATTTTTCATGGTAATGACCCTAACCACACGGCCAATAGTCTCGTATTTCTTATTAGGGAACAGCGTATTTACGTCTTAGTCTTGCCTGCAAATAGTCTGGGTTTTAACCCTTTTGAAAAACGAACTTTTTCAAACGAACGCAACTACAGTCAAAAATAACTCTTTTGTCGAAGCATGGAACTCAATACCCAATCTAAAAATGTCTGACATTGTTTGAATCAATGCCACGTCTTTGTAGAGCTATCATTAACAATAAAGACTGCGCAATTAAATATTACCTTTGAACAGTATTACGTAAAGAATATATAACTGATTACTTATTCTAATAAATTATGTAATTTTTTACTGTATTCTTCTGTTGAACCAACAGTTGTTGTTGTCCAACAATTAGTTATCCATTACTGTTGATACCTAAAAGGACATTGGTTGGGTTGTTAAGTAGTATTTTTGTTGTTTTTCCAATAAATGATAAGTCATTGAACAAATTTTGATGCGAATTGTTTATTCATTTCCAAATAAAAAATGTTGCTTCAAAGTATCTTGTATACTGTTTATGATAGTGTTTCTAATTATTTGTCCACCACTGTATATATCTGACTAAAAAGCATAAAAGGCATTTATTCTATTACACCATCCGGTATGTAACTGTTGCTTTTGATGTCAAACTAATGGTGTTAATCAAGCTAAAGTATTAATTAAATAACTTGAATAAAATTTTGTTTGAACATTTATGAAATACACTCACCAAGTGAGGCACTCGTTGGTATCGCAGGTAGGGGTCTCACTGGAGGCCTAGAGAGACTCTCGCCTCGAGGAGGCGGCGGGGGCGGAGCCTCCTCTTCTTCCACAGTAGAGTAAATGCTCTCATCCAGTTCTTCGTTCTGTTGACATTAATTATTGACGTGAAAACTTCTAAGTCGCGTTGTGCATTTTTTGGTAGAGGACAATCTTATGAGTTCGCGTCACCGAAATGCTTATAGCAGTATATCTGTAGCTATACAGCTGACGTACCATTACGTTCAACATTAGTGCTGTGTATGTCTTATAAGTGAAATTGAATGGATTTAGTGAAAAGTTCAAGATGCATATACTGTGCATTGTCGAAATAGTGTTTTATTTGATCAATATATTATTGAAAATAAGTTTTAAAAATAAATTGAAATTAATAACTTAATAGTTTTTAAACATTATGAAGTTCTTAGATTTCAATACTAGCGGCAGTCTACAACTGACAATTTTTAACAATATTATTTGTATAAAAAGTAAAACAGACAACGAGGCACCCCTTGTTATTTATTTGGTGTTGCTAGGGAGCATCAGACGCTATCAGACTTACTGATAGCGCTAACAATAACAAAAATATATCGTCTTGTCTTATATTTGACCTTACAAATATTTTTAAGCTGGTTTAACATTGATTTGCCCTATTTTTATTTGTATTTAGATAATATGTTTCAAGGTGCTTTATTGTTTATTAATTGTAATTATCTTGTTTGTAAACTTTCTTATTTATATGTTTTTATGTGATACCGTTACAATACATGTAACAACATTATTATATGTTTCAATATTAGTTGAATCAATTTAATAACGTATTACTAGATATTTTATACATATGTGAATATTTTTACTGCTTTGAGCTTTTCTTGATAGTTTTTATATTTTTATGTAACCCTAGCACTAAACGGTCTTTCATAGACAAACTGCATTACATACCGTATCGAATATTATAAATTTCATAATCATTAGTGCAATAATATTTTTATAGCCAAAAATAAAAAGGGTATCTCATATTCGGCGTCCCTACGAAGTAAAAAATAACGCATTTTCAATTTTATACAGATTTATTTTTTTGAACTTTAATCACTTGTGATATGAACTTTTATAATTTCGATTCCCTTTAATTACACACAATAAAAATTATTAATTACGACGTACAGCCACTAAAAACGATACCTACAAATAAGCACTTCGCCAGCATTGAATCATGGTAATTTTAAGCTCATTAAGTCTTAACATTTTTCGAATGAAATCAGAATCACTTTATTCACGTAGGTCAAGGAAATGACACTTATGAATATCGTAAGTTTTATTTTCTTTTTATATTTACCGCGACTATACCAGTGGGAAGCTCCTTTGCAACGGATGCCGGCTAGATTATGGGTCCCACAACGGCGCCTATTCCTGCCGCGAAGCAGTAAAGCACCGTAGCTAGTGAAATTGCTGGGCAAATGAGACTTGACAACTTATGCCTCAAGGTGACGAGCGCAGTTGTAGTGCCGCTCAGAATTTTTGGTTTTTTCAATAATCCTGAGCGGCACTGCATTGTAATGGGCAGGGCGTATCAATTAACATCAGCTGAACATAAAAAAAAAAACACTTCGCAAAGGATCAAGCTTTAATGGGAAGAAGTGTATTGCTTTGGTGGTACTTTTTGGTTTAGATGCTTGAATAAAAGAAAATTATCCTTCTCCTCACCATTATCCTTGTTACCCAGTTGATCACGTCTACTAAGATACTGGAGACATAAATTGATTGAATACCTATTCTATATAACACGTGCTATCGGTCTGAGTTTACTCCGATAGTGTAAATCCCGCTTTAGCAATGAGCTTAGTCGCCAATTATAACGAAAGATACATAGTCCCATCGGTAAAGTTTGATAGTAACTCAGGGTACAGAACTATGACGACATCATATTTAGGGGCAAACATTTACCCCCTTATTCATAATAGTCTGCTAATTTAAAGCATTGCTAATTCTCACTCTGTCTTCTTCTATTGACCTAAGTCAGAATGAGAAAAAACACTCCTAAGCGGCTGATTAAAGTTTGCGGACCATTATGAATAAGGGGGTTAAAAAAGAACAACAAGACAAGCGTGGCTTAACCGCGAAAGCGACTGCGTCAAAATCGACAATAGTGAAACTATGTAATCACCGCATAAGATTTTCAAAATAAATCAATTTTTCATAAATTTGGAAATATAATATAATCAATGAAGAAAGGCTGTGTTATTACAAAAAGTTTAAAAAAATTCTATTACAAATCCGTGTCTTTCTGTTGTTTCGCGTTCAAAAATCTTTAGACATTGTTTATATTTAAACACGAGTCAAAAGAGTGTATAGACACTCTTTTTAGACGGATAGATTAGATTGCTTATATAATGACAAATAGATGACAACTGACAAAGAATTGCGTTCCGTTCCTTTAGTTGTTAGACGTTTTAAACGACGATAGTAAAAAAAGATAGTCTCAAACGTAATAAGCAATGAATGAAAACAATTTTAAATTATATTACTCTGAATACTAATATTAAAAAGTTTCTTACGTAATCGGGGTTAAATCTCTTGGCGCCTTCGATTACTGCTTGGTAGGAAAAGCGTAATTGATCCGGCGTTTGAATCAATCCCATGCGATAATTACGCATTTCCACCAACACCTCTGGAATGTTAACGTTGCTCAAACCTTCCTTTTCCATCTGAAAATACAATTATAACCTTTTATTTTGCTACATTAGTATATTATGACACGAGTCATAAGATCATTATACACGAGGCTGTGTGTTGCAATCAACGTAAATCAGCCGAGTGTCTAGTGAGCAATTTGCTCAAGACTTTCATACGCACTTTTCAACACACTTGCGCGAAAAAAAAACATCTATTCCATAAATCAGTTCAATTATTAAAAATTTAAATTTTATCCCCCTTATTCATAATAGTCTGCTAACTTAAAGCATTGCTAATTCTCACTCTGTCTCCTTCTACTGACCTAAGTCAGAATGAGAAAAAGCCCTCCAAGCGGCTGTTTAAATTTAGTGGACCATTATGAATAAGGGGGTAGATCTTTAAACCAGCTATTCTTTTATATAGATATATAACCTGAATCTCGGAAACGACTCCAACGATTTTCATAAAATTTAGTATAAAGGAGATTTCGAGGACGATATATCAAAAAATGTAGTTTTATCCGTGTTTTAATCAAAAGCTAGAATAACATTAGAATATAAAGGTAAATTTCGCCACTATGTAAAATACTGTAATAGCTCAGATGGGACATTGGGTGATCCGGAGAGCAGAAGACCTCGGTTCGAATCCAGATGTCCTATTACATTCTTTTTCTTTCGTTCAAGTTTTGTACATTCTTAAAAATGCTCGGTCATCCGAATATTGTACTATGGAAATGGCGCGCAAGTTTTTTTTTGCACGCGCCAAATGTAATGAATGAATATATCCATCTTAATGTCCGTAACACATTTATTTATTTCAAAAAAATTTTTTTTTTCAGCGGCATAAAACCTCTTTGTTGTTAAAAAAAAATAAACTGTATTACCCTATAATTTGCAGGTACTAATATAACTTTATACGCGTAATATTATTATGCACGCGTGTGTTATAAATCAGTTTATGGCCCTAATAACGATGAAAAAAGACTCACTTTACGAGCAAGTGTGTTAAAAACATTATTACACTATAATCAATCTCAATGGGGATACACAAAAATTGAGGATTTAATTATTTTTATATAATTTATACTGTATTGACAGTACGACTTTAAAAATTATAAATTTTTAAACATATAATTATAAAGTCGAGTAGTTATATTAGCCCCTTACTGTCTTATTAATAAACGCAATGTAAAGTTATTCCAAGTTTAAAATGACTTCTCCCTGTAATATAATTATTTCGTGACAAAGGTGAGATAAAGACAAACGGTGTTATTAGAATAATAATTAAACATGGCTTAAACACGTGTTTTGTTAAACAGTGTCTAACTATTAAACGACATCTAAAGATTGACGCTTAACCATAGAAAGAGTCGGATTTGTGATAGAACTTTTTTCATACAAGCTCTTACGATATCTTACGATAAAGACAAACGGCAACAATAAAATTAGCATAAAGTTATAACTAAGCATAAACCAAGAATATGTAAAATGTTTACAAATAGACATTTTGCTTACGAATGGTTCGGACGTATAACGTTTACCGCGTTTATTTGCAAGGCAGCTTGCCATTAGGAATACTTCAGAATTATCATTGTATTGACAGTGTTGTAAACATTTTGCGTTTTCTTTGTTTATCATCAGTTATAACTTTATACCAAGTTTATTTGTAAGTCCGAATTAGTTTTAAACTTAGAGTAACTTTACATTGCATTTATTATTAAGACAGTTACATAGTAAGTTAAGTCCGGCTTCATGTAGGTGCGAACTTTTGAGGAGAAGGTCACAATATGGTATGTGATCAAAGGGCCCATACACTCTTTTAAAGAAGTTGTCACCTTATAAATGCCATAGTCAAAGTCAAATAACATTATTACATTACGCTTAAACTAAGCACTATTGTATCGTCACAATAAATAATTCTTTAAAATTACTCATTAGTAATTAAATCATAATTAATCTACCACATGTTCGGGAAACGTAGAGCTCGTGAGAGGAAAATACAAGAAACTCAATGGACACTCTTTTCAATCAATAGAGTATTTTACAATGGCTGTATTGCACAAAACAAATAAGGTTGTAAGTTCCTGCATCCAATATATTAATCGTGTTCAAATTTAACACGGTTTAATATATTAAATGTTTCATAAAAAGTAATAAAGAACAAACTCTATAAACATGAATTGACTTAGATGCATCAACCTTTAGAGCTTGAATTTATTGTTTGTGTGAGAATGACTCGTAAACATGATAGTCGTGATTACTGTCATAATTATTATGTATATGTATAAATAATATGATACATATATATATATTATTAGTGGAAGCTTTATATTGTGTAGTTTTTGTAGTGGAAGTTTGTGTTCAGTATTTTATGTATTTTTGTAAATGTTTTAAATATTGTATGTTACCCAAATATAAATAAATAGAATAATATCCTATATTGGATGCATCATGATGAATATGAACATGATGTTCGAATAAACTTATGTATTCGAAAACCTTTATTAGTATGAGGCGGGCGAGGATAGAACCACAAGTCAACGAAAGTGCCTTTTACGCCACCGACGGTTATGAACGCTTTTTATTCGGACTTAAATATGTTTATATGTATTATACCTGTATATTTAAAGAATGTATAGTTTATTAAATATATCGTGGCAGCCATAAAAAAGGCTCTTACTACATGAAAGGCATTTTAGGCATAAATCACGGTGTATGGTAAAAACTCATATCTGACGAGTTATTCTGTATTGTTTCTATTCAAATTACGAAGCAATTAGCAAGTTAGATTATTTCATTTATTATTTATGTGTGCTATTGCAATGTTAAATTATTCATGCGTGTGCGTTAGTATATCATTTATTAAACTAATCTATACTTTTAAATATCATTGAAATTTTATTGAAAATAAAAACCGGTAATACCGTTCTGTTTTGAAAAGAGCAACCTAAGAGTTTCTTGCTCGTTCTTCTCTAAGGAAATCTGCATTCCGAACGAGCTGTATGAAAAAATGACATATTTCAAGTGTAATGCATTTTACCTACGAAATAAAATATTTTTCATTTGATTTGATTTGATTTATGCCTAATTTGGGGCTAGAACATCTGTGTGAAATGTGTCAGTTATAATTATTCATACTCTCTAAATAAAAACTTAATCCAATGAAATTCTCAATATCACGCTGAATATATAAGTAAAGTACGTTGCACGAATAACTTAAAAAAATAATTAATGCGTAATGGAAATCATACATTAATTTCAAAATATAAAATTTCATTACGTCATTTCTTTGTATAGAATTAATAAATTCATTGCAAAAAATAAGTTGTTCGATATCAGCTAAACGAAAACATAATACACTTGATCATCACGAATGCTTACATCCTTGATTCATTCACTGGATTAAATTGTTAAAGTGCTCGAATGCTTCAGTAAATAATACTTACAATGAGCAAGCATGCATCGACTAAGCAGAACGTTCCAGAACGCCCAATACCAGCACTGCAATGAACTATTGCTGGTCCGACTTCTGGATCCAAAGCACCAGACGCTCGAACCTTTTTCAAGAAGTCTAAAAATGCAATGGGCGAACTAGGAACTCCAAAATCGGGCCATGTCGTATAGTGGTACTGTACTACTATCCGTTCCTCCTCGCTTACTCTGTCGCATATTCTAGAAATCAAATCGTAATATGGTTTTAACAAATGCATAACATACCAATAAGGCTTTAAATAACGATTACACCACCTCAAAGACAACGTGTATTAAATGCTTATTTACTTATATTTAAATTCATAAAATACGCTGATATACTTCATAAGTTGTCGATTGTGACAATGTACGAATAATTTTTCACAGGCATCTTTATGTCTAAGGTCACAGACAGACTATGCTGTTTTCATTAGGTGGTACATCTGCTCGTTGCGTCATTTATCATATTTAATAATAACTGAAATAGCTGCTTAGGACTTTTCAACAATTCGCATTCATTTCTTTTACTGATGAATTCTTGAGAAATCATTATACATATAGTACCATGAAAACCATTCACAAGCTTAGTAACAAGGGTACATAATGCACAAATTGCATTAAAATGTTCCATATATATTCTATTTTTAATAAATTACAAAGAAACTTCGGAATAATGGCATCTTAGTCGTTTTATTTATTTTACATATTTAAGTTACAAAACTTTATGAAATCCACACAATATATCCGACATTCGCAGTGCAGTGGATAAATAGCAAGATCATGGGCAATGCTTTCATACTTATATCTATTTCATAAAAACACCATAATGGCCAAAGAGCTTGCTGATCGGCGAATGAATGGCTGTTTATAGCTTGCCTTGCCGCTGTATTCCAACCACATTCTGATATTTTTCCCACATGAAGCGGATGTTGACGCTATGGACTTTATCATTCCAATCCCTAACTTCTGGAATTAATTGAACAAAATAAATTTTTAACCAAAATTTATGACAGTTCCGGGACTCGAACCCGCGACTACTTGGGTTCCGTCCGAGCACTCTTACCAACCCAGCCAACCGTTCGAGAGACGCATGGTTCGTAGGTCATGGTATGTCTTGTTTTACTCTCAGGTTGTGGCTTCATCTCAACCTCAATAATTGAATATTAGAAAATTTTCTTGAGATGTTTGTTGCTCTCTAAAATCTAAATTAAGACTAAGACAGAGCAAAATTTAAAAGTGTAATTTATACACAATTATAATTTTTAATATTATAACATACTAAATCCATCAACTATATTCTAAATATTATATCATTATTTAAAAAATATAGTCTTTGCCTATTTAGTGAATAATTCAGAAGCAATTTACATACAAATTTGCATTGCAACCAAAAATATAATACACACATGAGAACTATACTTCGTCTATGTCATGTGATCAAGTGATCAGTGTGAGACTCAATGGTAGGTACCACTGAGTATCACATTAACTAATCATTTTATAAAACATAAAAGATTGAATTGGCATAGCTTTACAAAACCATGTGTAAGCCAAGCATAATATTATCTCAATCACATAAATACATACATGTAAATAAAACGTATCCGTTCATATCATTATCATATCTATCAGAATAAATATAAAATAAAGTTTGCTCTGCATACTAGTGAGAGCAGTTAACAAATTTTATGAATTCTATCTGAAGCAGGACTTTCAAGGTGGCACATAGCTCCATTTTTATGTAGTAACTGAGGCTACTTTTAAGAAGGGCTCCTAGCTATAAAATGAATATTCATCTAATAAAACGACACAAAGAGTCGCGGAGGCCCGCTAGCAAATATATATTCAATATTCTTGCTTTTCCTTTATCCAATGCAGAAAAATAATGAAACTTACAATTTTGCATTGTTAATACAAGTTACAGCAATAAGTTTAGTAGCATAGAATATACAATTCACATCAACAAGTTGAAAAACATAAACAATAATAAACAATCAAACATAAGATGGCTGGGCATATGAGTAGAGGGAAGGAGAAATGGAACAAAAAGGTCACAGAATGGTATCCTAGGAATGGCATTAGAAACAAGGGTAGACCCCACCAAAGATGGGAGGACGACCTGGCCAAATTTGCAGGAGTGACCTGGAGCCGGGTCGCCAAGGACAGAAAGGAGTGGAAAAGGTTGGAGGAGGGCTATGCCAATTGGCAAACAGCTGAAGACTACCTGGATTTTATATAAGTTAGATATAAGAAATTGTATGGTTTTTTTTAGTTGCATAAAAGGCTTTATTATTATTATTATTATGAGATTTAGAAATAATACAACTTACTTGAAAGTCCGAGTTTTATAGTAACTAAAATCTTCTTGACTCAGATAGTGAATATCTAGTCCAACATCATTCAAGTGCAACACAAGTCCAATGTCATTTGGCCAATACCAGTGGCACTTGACCTCTGTCTTCTCAATCAACTTGTTCAGCATCAAGATGGCATGACTATTCTGCTCCCAAACCATTAACCAAAAGTGACCAACAGTAGCTACTAGCGGGCCTTGTGTGAGTATGTATTGGCGGTTAGCTCTCTCCATCTAAAATAAATTATTCATATTATAGTAAAAGAAATTATTTAATTGTGACATTTATTATAACTAAACACATTTCAACTCTGGGGTTCCGTCCGAGCGCTCTTCCGCTGAGCCAACAGTTCGAGTGACATATGGTTCTTAAATTTTGGTATGTCTTATTTAACTCTCAGGTTGGCTTCATCTACAGGATCCACTTTACAGTTGATAACCTGCTCAACCCCAATAATTGCATATTAGGAAATCTACACACACATAGGTACACATCTCAAATTAATTTATAAATATTCAATAATTGCTTACCCCACACATCAAACCAGTTGCATATGGCACAGTATATTGACGTCCACAGAGTAGTGTTATATGATGTTACAACAATAATTTTATAAAGATAATGGTCTTCATTTATGATGAAAATTACACTAGTAGCTCTAGTTCTAGTATTGTGTGTGGTCTCACATAATTCATTATAATAACACATCAAAGGGTTCGTTCAAGTAAGGTTTAATTTGTAATAGTTATCTAAGAATCGTTTTGTACATAAAAATGGTTCCAATATATTTTATATATCATTATATTTTATTGGCACCAATGAAGTTGGTTCAACAGACACTGTATATAATATATCTGGGTAGCATCTTTTAACTGCTATGTATCCTAGAGTGACAATAAATACTTACACCTTGTGATGAAACAGTACTTTTAAATTTTTATACAAATATTAGATTCTGTTGTCTCTGCCTACCCTGACGGGAAAAAAGCGTGAATGTGTATGTATGTATTGTTTCCAAGAATAGGATGTACTTATTTACATTTTTCTTTTAAACTTTATCTCTTTTCTCACTTTCTGATCTTTCCAATGATCAAAACAAATGTCTTTGTTATTTGATGTTTAGGTTCATTAACCTCGAGCAATGTGTGTACTTGTGTTCTCAATTGCGAGTTTAATTACGTCATAATACTTGACGAAAATGCATTGTGAAGAATAATATTATGACTGTCATTGTACATCCTGCACTTTTATTATGAAAGGAATTTATTGCCTTTGTGTGAACAGTTATTATCACTGACATGCTTGCATTTTTAATAGTATTTAGCACACATTAATATGATGATTGTTTTTGTAATATTTAGAACACACCTTGCGTTTTTCTTCCATATTATAACTATTCAATTGGGACATGACCTGGTTTAATGAATACTGGTGGAAATGTGTAATTATAGTTAATCATAGTTTTTATGTTCAATAAGGGATTTAATATCCTATTTCAAAAAAGAAATTAAAATCTCATTTAAATCAAAATACATTTGATTTGAAAAAAATAAGATCATAAAGATTGGGTTATATACCCAATGTATTGGCAGAGTATTTTTTATGTTTTCTTCTCAAAGTACCTTTCCTTCCACGCCTTTTTTCAGTAATTGTAACTGATGTGTCAAATTTAAGGATTCATAATAATCAAAATACATATTTGGGTTACTTTCGTTCTTCTAAGACAATATAAAATCAACTTATGGAACCCAGGATGAAAAAGTCAATAATATCAAAATTAGTTTGTACCATTTACACTCTCATTTGTAGAGTCATGAATGTGCTTAGTGTCTTGTACTTAATATGACTATTATTCAGAAGTGGGCATATTTGGAAGATTAGTGAAATGAAATGTTAAGTCAAGTTAGCAATAGCCAATCTGAAGATGTATCAACTCTCATATCTTTTGTTTATTTCCTTTTAAATTTTTAACCAAAATTTATGACAGTTCCGGGACTCGAACCCGCGACTACTTGGGTTCCGTCCGAGCACTCTTACCAACCCAGCCAACCGTTCGAGAGACGCATGGTTCGTAGGTCATGGTATGTCTTGTTTTACTCTCAGGTTGTGGCTTCATCTCAACCTCAATAATTGAATATTAGAAAATTTTCTTGAGATGTTTGTTGCTCTCTAAAATCTAAATTAAGACTAAGACAGAGCAAAATTTAAAAGTGTAATTTATACACAATTATAATTTTTAATATTATAACATACTAAATCCATCAACTATATTCTAAATATTATATCATTATTTAAAAAATATAGTCTTTGCCTATTTAGTGAATAATTCAGAAGCAATTTACATACAAATTTGCATTGCAACCAAAAATATAATACACACATGAGAACTATACTTCGTCTATGTCATGTGATCAAGTGATCAGTGTGAGACTCAATGGTAGGTACCACTGAGTATCACATTAACTAATCATTTTATAAAACATAAAAGATTGAATTGGCATAGCTTTACAAAACCATGTGTAAGCCAAGCATAATATTATCTCAATCACATAAATACATACATGTAAATAAAACGTATCCGTTCATATCATTATCATATCTATCAGAATAAATATAAAATAAAGTTTGCTCTGCATACTAGTGAGAGCAGTTAACAAATTTTATGAATTCTATCTGAAGCAGGACTTTCAAGGTGGCACATAGCTCCATTTTTATGTAGTAACTGAGGCTACTTTTAAGAAGGGCTCCTAGCTATAAAATGAATATTCATCTAATAAAACGACACAAAGAGTCGCGGAGGCCCGCTAGCAAATATATATTCAATATTCTTGCTTTTCCTTTATCCAATGCAGAAAAATAATGAAACTTACAATTTTGCATTGTTAATACAAGTTACAGCAATAAGTTTAGTAGCATAGAATATACAATTCACATCAACAAGTTGAAAAACATAAACAATAATAAACAATCAAACATAAGATGGCTGGGCATATGAGTAGAGGGAAGGAGAAATGGAACAAAAAGGTCACAGAATGGTATCCTAGGAATGGCATTAGAAACAAGGGTAGACCCCACCAAAGATGGGAGGACGACCTGGCCAAATTTGCAGGAGTGACCTGGAGCCGGGTCGCCAAGGACAGAAAGGAGTGGAAAAGGTTGGAGGAGGGCTATGCCAATTGGCAAACAGCTGAAGACTACCTGGATTTTATATAAGTTAGATATAAGAAATTGTATGGTTTTTTTTAGTTGCATAAAAGGCTTTATTATTATTATTATTATGAGATTTAGAAATAATACAACTTACTTGAAAGTCCGAGTTTTATAGTAACTAAAATCTTCTTGACTCAGATAGTGAATATCTAGTCCAACATCATTCAAGTGCAACACAAGTCCAATGTCATTTGGCCAATACCAGTGGCACTTGAGCTCTAGTTCTAGTATTGTGTGTGGTCTCACATAATTCATTATAATAACACATCAAAGGGTTCGTTCAAGTAAGGTTTAATTTGTAATAGTTATCTAAGAATCGTTTTGTACATAAAAATGGTTCCAATATATTTTATATATCATTATATTTTATTGGCACCAATGAAGTTGGTTCAACAGACACTGTATATAATATATCTGGGTAGCATCTTTTAACTGCTATGTATCCTAGAGTGACAATAAATACTTA